>NW_022984654.1:0-663990 GCF_008694065.1 Daldinia childiae | reverse complement strand
GGAGGAGGAGAAGGAGAGGAAAAAAAGAAGAGGAGGAGGGGAAAAGAAGGAGGGAAAAAAGGAAAGAGAGAAAAAAGAAAAAAAGGAGGAAAGAAAAAAGAGGGGGAGGAGAAAAAAAGAGAAGAAAAAAAAAGAGAGAAAGAGGGAAGGGGGAAAGGAGAAAGGAGGGAGAAAAGGAAAAAAAAAAGGGAGGAAGAAAGGAGAGAAAAAAGGAGAGGGGAGGAGGGAAGAGGAGAAGAAGGAAAAAAAGAGAAAAGAGGGAGAGAAGGAGGAAGAAGGGAAGAGGGGAAGGAAGAAAGGAGGAGGAGAGGGAGGGGAGGAGGAGAAGAAAAAAGAGGAGAAAGAAGAAGGAGAGAGGGGAGAACGGGTAGAGAAAGAGAGAGGAAGGAAAGAGGAAGGGAAAGGAGAGAAGGAGGACGAAAGGAGGGAAGAAAGGGAAAAAGGAAGGGGGGAAAAAGAGGAGAAGAAGGAGGAGAAAAGGAGGAGAGAAAAAGAGGGAAAAGGGGGAGAGAGGAAGAAAGAAGGGAGGGGAAAGAGGAGGAAAAAAAAGGGGGAGAAGGAGAGGAAGAGAGAACCGAGAGGGGGGAAGGGAAAAGGAGGGAAAGAAGGGAAGGGAAGGAAAAGAGAAAGGAAGAAGAGAGGGAAAAGAGGAAAGAAAAGAGGGAAGAAAGGGAAAAAAGAGAAAAGAAAGAAAAGAAAGGGGAAAAGAAACCGAAAGGAGAGGGGAAGAAAAAGAGGGGAGGAAGAGAGGAACAGGAGAGGAGGGGGAGGAAGAAGAAAGAAGAGCGACGGAGAGGAAAAAAAAGAAAACAAAAAGAGCACAGGAAGGGAAAGGAAAAAAAAAGAAGAGGAGGGAAGAAGAGAGAAGAGAAACCGAGAAGAGGGAGAGAGGGGGAAGGGAGGAAGGGAAAGAAGAGGGAAAGAGAGAGAAAAGGAGGGACGAGGGAAAAAGGGAAGAAAACCAAAAGGAAGAAAGGGAAAGAAAGAAGGGGAAGAAGAAGGAAAGAAGGGAGGAGAAAAGGGGGAAGGAGGAAAGGAAAGGGGAGGAGAAGAAAAAGGGGGAGAGGGAGGAAGAAAGGAGGGAGAAAGAAGAAAAAGGGGAAGGGGGAAAGAGGGGAGAAAAGCGGGAGGAGGAAGAAAAGGAGAAGGAAGAAAGGAGGGAGGAGAACCAAGAAGGGAAGGGAGGAAAAGGGGAGAAAAGAGAAAGAAAGGAGGGAAAACGGGGGAAGAAAGAAAAGCGAGAGAAGAAGAGAGAGAAAGAGAAGAGAAACAAGGAAAAGAAGAAGAAGAGGAAGAGGGAAGAAAAGGGAAGGGGGGAGAAGAGGGAGAAGGAGAGAGGAAGGGAGGGGGAGGAGAGAAAAGGGGAGGAAAGGGGAGAGAAGAAAAGAAAAAGAAGGAAGAAGGAAGAGAGGAGGGGAAGAAGGAAAAGAAGAAAAAAGGAAGAAGAGGGAAGAAAGGGGAAAGAAAAGAAGGAAGGAAGGGAAGAAGAAAAGGGAAGAAAGAAAACCGGGAAAAGAGGGAGAAGAGGAAGGAGAAGAAAGAAGAAAGGAAAAAAAAAAAAAGAAAGGAAGGAGGGGGGAAGGAAAAAGAAAGAAAGAGAGAGGGGAAAAAAAAAGGAGGAAAGAAAGAAGAAGGAGAGAGGGGAAAAGAGAGAGGAAGGAAGGGGGAGAGGGGGAAAAAGGAAGAAAGAAAGGAAATTAATTTAATTTATAAACTTTTTTTTTATTATATCTTATTATTAATAATATTAATAATTATTAATTTATAATATTATATTAACGTTAAATTTTAAATATTTTAAAATGTAAATTATTATTTTATAAAAAATTATTAATTTAATTAATATAAATAAAAAAAAAAGAAGATTATAAAAAAAAATCGATTTTATTACGTTTAAAATGCTTTAAAATTATGACCTTAATTGGCGCGTACGGTAAACGCAATATTATATAANTTATTATAAATTATTATAATAAATATATAAAATAATATTAGAAGATTTTTAAAGTATTTAAATTAATATTTATTATATTTTATAAATAATTATAAAAATTATTAATAATATAATAAAATTAAATAATTTAATATTAATATTATTAATATTTAAAATATATCTAAAATTGGTAAATAATTTTTTATATTTTTTTTTAATAGTTATTTAAGTTATAATAATTAAAAAAGTAATAAATAAAATTTATAAATTTAAAATTAAATAATAAATTAATAATATATTAGGTATAAAAAATAAATTAAATATATTAAATATATTAAATTTATTTTTTTAATTTAAAATATAAATTTATTATAAAAATAATAATTAAATTAAATTTTATAAATTAATTATTTAAAATAATAAAATATATATTATTAAAATAAATAAAAAATTAGTTAAATTTAGGATTATAATTATAAAATTTTATTTTTAAAATAAATCTATTTACATTTTAAACCTTATAAATAAAAAATTAAATTATAAATATGGTAATAATAATAAATTTATTTTTAAAATTAATATATTTATAGTTAAATAATTATAAAAATAATTTTTTAAAAATAAAAATAAATTTTAATAAATAAATTTTTATAATAAAATTTATATATTTTTTAAAAAAGTAATAAATATAAAATTATTATTATAATTATGTTAAAAAGAGAAGATTATTATTTTAAAATAATTGTTTAAAGAATTAGATATATAAGAAATAAAGAAATTTATTAAATAAAAAATATTTTTATTTAAAAAATATAATAAAAAAAAATATAAAAACGTTTAATTTTTTAAATTATAAATTATTTATAAAATTAAAAGAAAAGATATTAATAAATTATATAAAAAATTATAATTTATTATTTAAAATTATAATAATAAAAAAAAAGAAGAAATATTTATATAATTATTAATAATTTAACGTTTTAATTAATAAATAATTATTATATTTATTTTATTTTTATAATAAAAAATAAGTAGAATAATTATATAATTTTACAATATTATATAAATATATATTTAATTAAATATTAATTTAAATTATATAATTATTATTAAATTATTTAATAAATTTAAAAATTAATTTTTTAAAAATATTATAATAATTATTATAAAATTATTATATAAAATAATTAAAATTAGTATATATTGGTAAGTAATTTATTTTAAATATTATTAAAAAAAATTCTTTATAATTATATTAATATATAATCTATATTTTTTAGTTTTAAAATTATTTAAATAATTTGATTTAATTAAAATATAAATTAATAATATATTTAAAATATTAAATAAAATATTTAATAAATTTAAAAAAGATAAAATAAAAAAGATAAGGTTTAAAATAAAATTAAAATTATATTTTAATAAAAATATTTTATTAATATTTAATAAATATATTATTTTAATTAATAATAATAATAATATTTATTTATACTAAAAAAAATAAGGTAAAAAAATTATATTAATTTAAATTAGAAAAGATAATATTATTTAATAATATATGTAATAATAAATCTATAATATTTATATAATTTTAATTTATTAATTTAAAACAATATTTAATATATATAAGACTATTTAATATCAAAAATTTAATAAAATTAAAATTAATAAATTTAATAAATAATTTTAATAATAATTAAGTAATCTATTATAAAGTTTTTAATATATTAAATTAAACTTTATTATAGTAAAAATCTTTATATTTATTAATAAATTATTTATAAATAATAAAAACTTTAATTTTTAAATAAATTACAAAATTTTTATTATTAATAAAATTATAATTAATAAATTATTTATTATAATTAATAACCTATTTTATTAAAATTTTATAAAATATAAATAAATTATTTAAAATATTTTAATAAATAAAATTTATATAATAATATATAATATAAATATAATTATAATAATTAAAATAATAATAATATTAATATTTAATAAAATTTAATTTTTTATAATATTTATAATTGTATATATTAATTTATTTTTATTATATAAATATTTTATTAAATTTAATATAATAAAAAAAAAATAATTAATAATTAATATTATATTATTTTAATAATCTTATAAATAATAAAAAATTAATAATATTTAATAAATTTATAAATAAAATAATTTAATTAATGTAATAATAAAATTTAATATTAATAAAATTTTTAAAACATTTATTAATATTAACCATATTATAATAAAATTATAAAATTAGATTAAATAAATTTAAAATAATAATACCAACTATTTTTTTAACCGATTTAAATAAATAAATATATATTTTAAAAAAAAAAAAATTATTAAATAAAATAGTAAATGGTTATATATTTTAAAATATATATATTAATTAATTATTACATTTTTAAATAAATTTAATAAATAAATTTAAACTATTAATTTATAAACTTTTTTTTTTATTTATTAAAAAAATTTTTTTAGTTATTTTTATACGTTTTTAACAATATTTTATTAATAAAAATTACACTTAATTATAAAATATCCTAAATTATTAATATTAATATTAATAAATTATTAATTTATAATATTATGGTTTAACGTTAAATTTTAAGTATTTTAAAAATATAGATATATTATTTTATAAAAGGTTATTAATTTAATTTAATATAAATAAAAAAAAAGGGGGATTATAAAAAAAAACCAATTTTATTACGTTTAAAACGTCTTAAGATTATAATTTTAATTAATATATATAGTAAATTTATAATATTATATAATTATGTAAAAAAAAAAAAAATTGCTAATATAAAAACGTTAATTATGTGATTTAATTGGGATAAACCTATTTATTTTATATATATTCTTATATATTTTAATTTATAATTAAAATATATATTAAATATCATTAATAATAATTTTTATTTATTATATATATAATATTTTTTTATATTATATATAATATTTTTATCCATTTAATAAATTTTATGAAAAATGGTAATATTATATTGAAGTAAATATATGTTGTAATATATATAATTTTTAGCACTGCGAATATTTTGTAATAATATATTGAAAGATGAATTTTTGGAAGAAATGAATTACTTTATATTGATTTATATTTTTGCGAGGGATCAAACTTTGGCTTTGGTGAATGAATTTAACACATATACTACCTACCTACGATACATCTCCAGTTGTATTGTATTAGTGAATGCGTTAGGGAGTTAGTGGAATTATTAGCGTAATACGCGCCCGTTGCTCCCTTACAACGGGATGTCCCCACAGACCCATATTAAGTTTTCAGGGCAAGCTTTCCCATTGCTCAATTGCTAAAAGCTTGTGCCATCTTCTAAACAAAGCCTTAAAGCCGTTCATATCTCCTAATAACATCACCATTATTAAACATCTAGGCAAATTACGGGAACCTCACATCTAATCCCTATTGCATCATTCTTTTCACTTCTTATATCCGTTACTTTCAATATAAGCTCCTAGATATTATTGGCTTGAAATATAGTCATGTCTGTGAGAGTTGTCGCGCGGATACGTCCGCTCTTGGACAAGGAGTTGGACAAGGACGTGATCGTACATGCTGCTAGCAATGATGATGGCAAGACAAGCAATGTCGTCAAGATCCCTAATCCTAAGAATGAATCCGAAGAGTTCTCTTTCACGTTCAACGGCGTGTACGATCAATTGACAACTCAAGAGGAGCTATTTGCAGCTGAAGGTAAATTTTTATCTTGTTCCCTTTCCTTCACCGCTCTCGTTGCTCTTCACGTAGAAGATGTTCATGGCTTAACCCTATCGCTTTATAGTCTCCCCTCTTCTCAAGTCCCTCTTTCAAGGCCTCGATCTTACGATATTTGCTTATGGTGTCACCGGAACCGGAAAGACTCACACAATGCGTGGTGGATTAAAATTGGCCGAGCGAGGTGTTATCCCGAGACTCCTTAGTGGTGTCTTCCGTAGAGCTAAGAAGATCGCCAAAGATTCCGACGGCGAGACAACGGTAGACGTTGCACTTTCATATTACGAGATTTATAACGATAAAGTCTTCGATCTCCTCGAATCCCCTGAGAAACGGACACCGTCGGGTTTGCCTCTCCGTGCAGAGGCTAATGGCAAGACTGTTGTTGCTGGGTTATCTGAACGCCCTTGCCAGGATCTGAAGGACTTTGAGCGATTATATATCGAGTCTAACAATAACCGTATCACTGCAGCTACAAAGCTTAATGCTCATAGCAGTAGAAGTCATGCTATTTTGCGTGTCAAGCTTACCCAGACAACAGGAGATATGGTTAAGGAGAGCACAGCATCTGCCATTGACTTAGCTGGTTCGGAGGACAACCGGCGAACAGAAAATGGCAAGGAGCGGCTAGTTGAATCTGCTGCTATCAACAAAAGCTTATTTGTGCTAAGTCAATGCATTGATGCCATCTCAAGAGGAGATCGTCGGATACCTTTTCGGGAGTCTAAGATGACGCGAATCCTCTCCCTCGGCCAAAATAACGGCATTACCATCATGATTCTGAATCTTGCACCAATCCGAAGCTACCATCTTGATACACTCAGTAGCTTGAACGTGAGTTCGAGAGCTAAGCGAATCGAAGTCCGAGAAATCGAAAACGAGGTTGTATTCAAACAACCGCCTCGTTCTAGCTCCAACCCTAGCTCAGGAACAGCTCGCCAGCCCTTGCGGCCCCTTGCGAATGTGCATAACATCCATTCGGGGACAGTGGCAGCAAACAAGGCAGCAGACAAGGCAGCAGACAAGCCAGATCGCCCCGTCAAAGCATTCAGTGTCTTTTCTGATCGATCGAAGCCGCAACCTGCTTTGCGGCCGACAGCTAATACTATGATTAAGCGATCACCACTCCAGCATAAGCGCCCTTCGGATTCCGATGGTGGTAGCCGGCCATCTAAGATTACCCGCCCAGCATTGGTACCCCGGTCGGCTAAACCTTTACAGCCAGCTCAACCATCCATATCTGCTGATCAGATAGAGGCAATGGTAGAGAAGAAGGTTAGCGAGATCCTCGCATCTCGAACCCAGGCTGCTCCAGCACCACCCGAGATTAACGAGGCCGTCCAGAGACGTCTAGAGGCTCTAGAGAAGCGTATCGAGGACACGCGTCAGGACGACTCGCGCTCGGATGGACTACGATTCTTGCTCATGGCACGACAACATAAGGAACGTGGCGAAGAAGCCAGCGCTCTTAAGATGTATGAGATGGCACTACCTTATTTCCCTGGTCAGGCTAAGCTTCTTGGGAAGATTGAGAAGCTGAAGGCTCGGCTGCAGGCGAGACGTGAAGTTCCCGGTGAAATGGGAACCGAAGTCGACGAATATCTAGTTAAAAAGCATAAGAAGCTTGACCAACAGATCGTGGACGACGATGATTTCAACGGCCTGGAGGCAGAGGACGACGAGATTTATATGGGTAAAGGACGTAAGCAAGGAAAGAAGTCTAAGGCTACAAAGGCACCTGCAGGGGAATATTCTGCGGTGGAAGAAGGTCCCGTATCACAGAATTTGCTAGAAATCGTGAACTCGCGAGATATCGCTCTGATCAAGAGTCTCCAGGGCTTCGGACCCAAGAAGGCTCGGGATCTAGTAGACTACTTAGAGCTACTAGCTGAAGAGGATGGGGGTCGTATCGATTCACTAGAACAGCTTAGAGCGGTCCCTGGGATGGGTGGTCGCGCGGTAGACCGCGCGTACGAAGGTTTACTTGCATCTTCCGGTGTTGCTTGTTAAAAGAGCATTTTCTTTGGTCTAGTCACCTTAGACTTCATATATCGGCTGGCGGTTCTCTTTGCATTTAGGGTCGAGCCAAACCAAGCTTGCATAGGCGTGGCGTCATAGGAGCGGTAGCATTTGCTAGGGTTACAAGTACTGGTTTCCATTATTTTCCAAAAGGGTTCTTTGCATCATTCGGAGGAATGTGGATGTCAGTAGAGGGAGGAGACCTTTCACTTAGAATTGACGGTCAATAGGACCTAATTTTAAGTGGATGCATCTAGAGAGATGCTAGGTAAGAGGAGGACTTGAGTACCTTAGTAGGTAGATAGGTGAAATATTACAGATTGGCTGATTTAGTTGGATGTTTTAAATGTTGTGATTTCTAGGTGTAATATCTATGTAAGTCTTATACCCATAGATCTATGTAGATTGGACCTATGTAGGTAGATATACCTAGGTACCTAGGTACTTAGGTATATCGTAGCATAAAATGCACGAGCCACATATATTAGCCGCTACATGATTACCTAATGTAGTTCTCGTCCAATCGGGCTAAAGATTAGATAGATACATCAGGTAAAGTACCTCTTTGAAGCTCGAATATTTGATATTTCTATTTTTTGCTCATTCGTCATAAGTTCCCGCGAACCACGGTCATATTAACCACCTCCCTTTGAGACCGCCACCATGCGCGGCGTCTCCCTCCTAGCTAAAAGAGGGCGCATAGATCAATTGGGACTTCGGAGAGGTTACATTTGTTGCCAATGTAGAGCTATTCAGCTCAGCTCCTCTCCCACTACCGGGTCCCCTCGCCTCGGGGGAGATGTCTTCGGCACGTCTATTGATGTCTCTAAAGATGTTGCGGGTACCTTTACCAGCTTTTCGACTCGTTTTTTTGAGCAGTAATGCTTATACGGTGCTTTAGATGCTAGATTCGAAGTGTTAGGGACACCATATTCCCTCCTCTCGGTGTCTCTGTCGGCTTCGCAAAGGCTGTACACACGTCGCGGAACATTAGTCGCAGTGTCGGGTAAAGCGCAAAATGTGAGATGATACAATATTTCAAAGCCTTATAGAGAACATAACTAAATCAGCCGGATTAGGCGCAATCGACTCTCTCCCTACTCTCACCTTTTACGCGAGCCGTCACCGGCGTCCCCTTCCTCTACCAACGCATATCCTCTACAACTCCGCTCACGGCATTAATATCTACGAAGTCGCCTACAACCACATTTTCCGTACTACACCTTGATGGGACAACAGATTGGATGGTGGCGCAAAGATCGGCTCTTCTTGCGTGGACTGGGCATTCGCTGAACGTAACTCCCCGAATCCAATATCGACTCCCAATCGCCCACTGGGGCTCGTCCGAGTTGACCGGCCGGGGACTTGCTGCATTATCTGCACCAGGACACATATATCAACTTACTTTGGCAGAAGAGGAGGAATTTGTAGTTCACCCCTCGAACGTGGTAGCTTATACGGTCACCAAGCACCCGCCTTTGCCCTTTAGATTCAAGAGCTCCGGCATTAGATTCCAGGTACCTTCGATTACGACATGGCTAGGGGATACCAAGTTCCTCAAGACAATGCGCGGGTCCGAAACTTACAAGTTTCTCTCCCGAGTCTTATTTGGTCTCCGCACGACAGCGAGACGTACGATATGGGGCGATAGGCTATTCTTGCAATTCCGGGGCCCAACCACGATACTCATGTCGAGTAGAGGCGCTCGAATTAGCGACGTACTCACAAATGCAGACGTCAATGAGCTTGCCGACGCCCCTATGGGAGAGGTCCCTGCTACCGTAGAGTTGGTAACGAAGCCGAAGCCCGACGTCACACCGAAGACGAATGATGCGGCGGAGGTCAAGATACATGTGGCGAGTGTTGGACAAGACGGGAAGGTCTCGTTTGCCGACGCCAAAAACCTGAAAGATTTTGAGAAGTCATGACAGATTTGCAGTTCTACCGTCATTAAAACCTGAATAAATTATTGTATCATACAGCCGGCCATAGCGTAATGATTACCGGGGGTTCGTTTCCTCCTAGTTCCCTTGGTGAAATTTAAGAAACATTACATGATATACTATCGAAGTTGTAGCATAAACAAAAACCCTAATAATTAGGTCGGCATTTTGCTAGTTGCACTTCACATACGTAACAATTATCTTAGAGCCCGGAGAGCATCGGGCATTTCTATCGGAGCACATATCGAAAATTATCGGCCGATTTTTTTTATGTCCGTATGGACCGCACTAAATTATACGTCATATAAGGTGATAGGTAGATCAAGCCACCAACAATTATTATTAAGTATAGGTATTTACTAAGTCCCTAAGATATTCAACGTGAAATGACTATAACTTCGAACCCCAATATCATTAGTTATAGTTTACATACTACCAAGCCTATAAACATGTGGTCGAAGGCCTAGAACATAAAATTATTATTATTAGAATATTTAAATCCGAGCAACTTTAATCCCCATCTCCGAGCAAACGCGTACTTCTAGCGAGATCTTGGTACATGATATGACAAGATCTAATCTTAACTCTATCCCGTTAGTGCGAACCAGGAATCTTCAAACGGGACTATATGAATTTAACCATTTTACTAATTCTATTGGTTCTACGCATTGCATTAGCTCCATACTAACCCGCTAAGTCTTGGCATACATTTACACACGGACCCGCGTATCCAGATTTGTAAGAAGTTCGGCTTTCGCGCTTCGTTACACCACCGAAATCAAACCAGGTTAGGAGGCAGTTATCTATGTATTATCATGCAACGTCAGTAGACTAATGATTTGAATGCTTCCTTCGAAGAGACCAGTGATAAGGATCTCTTCAGCTAGTTGCTAAAATCCTATGCTAGTAGTATAGTACAATGCAGTATTGAATAAGATGATATATTAGGTAGCTGACAGTATGGTAGATATGGATATAACTTGGGATAATCAGGTATCTAGTTACCGGTAAATTTTCCAGTAAACTCACATCTCAACTCCTACTTGTATACCCCCCCTAATTGTCTCTTACATATCTTAGGTGCCGAACTCACGCAATATCACGTATATAATGACATAGGCTTTAGTTAACACATGTGAGTAGCTATCTTAGGGTATAGCAACCGTACGAAGTCACCAATAAGCCCACTTTCTCTACTTTCAGCTGGGAACAAGTCCCACTTAACCATACCCGTATGAGATTATATTATAGTGTATCTACAAGGGGACGGTGGAGACGAACCCATCCCGTTGACTCAATAACTGTGCGAAAGAACCCTGACAACGCGTGCCCGCGCCCTAGTCATTGGGTTTTAAAACCGAGACCCTAACATATGCCCCGAGTTTCTCGGGCTCCGTCATGTACTTTGGCTGGTTGCCGTTTCATATAAGAGTTTGGGCAAGCCTCGTAAATAGATTAGTCGTCCTATAGTAGACAAATAGAGATATCCCGTTAGAGTGGCCTATGTTCTACAATACCAAATCACCTACTCTCTACAGAATACGTCTCTTGACATCTACGTAGTTATAACCAGCAGCCCCTGTCCTTGGGTCCCTGCATCTAGACAACGCGACCGGTATCTTCTTCCCCCCTTTAGTCTCCTGAGATGCAAGTGCCGACTCATCACACCCAGGAGACGCCGGTCTCGTTATCTCACGACATCTCCCAGGCCAAAACCCCCGGCTACGACTCGGAGACGTCGACGATGAAGGATACGCCGTCCTATCTGCCCAAAACCTCGGGCGAGCCGACTCCGTACGAGTCCACGCGGCACTCCCTCGAGCGCATCCCGTCACAAGCCAAATCCACCAATGCCAATATATTCCCCGACCCGGAAAATGTCATCGAAGCAGATAGTAAGATTTTTTTTTTTTTTTGAGATTCCTCTGCATTAGGTAGTCGTAATGACTTCGTGCTGACTCGAGATGCTATAGTGGAGAAAGGCGGCGTGGCGCCACATACGCCCGGTGCCGCACCCGGCTTCAGCCCGGCCGACTTCCCGGATGGCGGCCTCGAGGCCTGGCTTGTCGTCGCTGGTGGCTTCTGCGCCCTGTTCAGTACCTTTGGATTAGTGAATTGCGTGGGGTCGTTCGTCAACTACTACGTCTCGGGGCCGTTGTCTAACTACAACGCGTCGACTGTCACTTGGATCACTTCGATTCAAGTATTTATGATGTCTGGCTTGAACGCGGTCGTAAGTAATCCTAACTGATGTTCCTCTTTCTTCTTGATCTATATTTGAATAAATGACGGCTGACATGTCTTGATATTTGTAGATGGGCCGATTGTTCGATAGCTACGGTCCTCGGTGGCTCCTCATCATTGGAACGCTAGTGTTCTGCTTCGGGTTGATGATGTTGTCCCTCTCGACGCAGTACTACCAGATCCTCCTCTCGCAAGGCATTGTAAGCGCGGTGGGCATGAGCGCGGTGTTTAACTCGGCAATGAACTCGGTCATGGGCTGGTTTTTCAAGCGACGCGCTGCGGCCCTAGGGCTAATGGTGTCAGGCTCATCGCTCGGAGGTGTGATTCTACCCATCATGATGAACCACCTTATCCCTCAGATCGGCTTCCCCTGGACTGTGCGCGCCATCGCCTTCATGCTCCTGGCCTTGTGCACCTTCGCCTGCTGCACCGTCAAGTCCCGTCTTCCACCTCGTAAGAGACCATTCAAGTTCGCGGAATACATACGACCTCTTCACGAACCAGCCTTTGTGTGTATAATTCTTGCCGGCTTCTTCTTTTTCTTCGGCATGTTTTTACCATTTAATTATATCCAGTTACAAGCCCGACAGCAAGGAATCGACGCATCTATTGTACCATACCTCCTACCTATCATCAACGCCGTCAGTGTTCCAGGCCGTATCTTACCCGGTTTCCTAGGCGATCGATTTGGACGTTTCAATGTTATGATATTCATATCGGGGCTGTCAGGCATAATCACACTGGCCCTATGGGTACCGGGCAAATCAACAGCTACAACGGTCGTGTACGGAGCCGTGTTTGGATTCGCATCCGGTGGTTTCATCTCGCTATTGCCTGCCGTCATCGCGCAGATAAGCGACATTCGCGAGATTGGCATACGCAGTGGCATTGCATTCTTCGTGTCTTCACTCGGCGCCTTGACGGGCTCACCTATTGGTGGCGCCATCGTGAATGCCAACGGCGGAAGTTTCCTAGGCCTTCAGCTGTTCTGTGGCATTGTGATGACCATATCGATGCTATGGTTTATTGCAGCGAGAACTATACAAGTCGGCCTCAAGATCACCAAGATCTAAATACGAAACCAGAGGATTAACTAACGAACGGGGCAAGCGATTTTTGCCTGACTATATCTCATTACGAGGTTTTTTTTTACGAGGCTATTTATACTTATGGAAAGGTTTTCGCCTTGATAAAGCCCGGTTTTAATGAATGCTAAAATGGATAATGCATTTAGGGGCGTTATATTTGCATATGATAGACAATACCCAGCTCAGTGTTGTCACTACATAGGTATATGATCTTAGGGGACTCACATATACCCAGCAGGATAGACAGAAAGATATAATATAATCAGAATATAAAACGAGTAATTTATATAATGTATTGCCGTACACGACTTATTTGATTCGTTTCATCCCTGGATAATACTTAGGTTCGAGAGTAGGTGTAACCTCCGGGTCTTGGATTCAGCGTCTCTGTTCTAATTTCCAATTATGCAGTGAATATACAGCTATGGGAGGATCACGAGTATTACAGCGTAGAGCTTCTCGAATATAGAGATGACCAAGGCTGACAATGAAAAAGCGAGGTATCCTAGACAAACAAATAAAAAGTATCAAAGAAAAACGGCATGCTGATCCAAGGAAACAAAATACGCAAGCTTATTTGAATAACCAATCATATTAGTAGTTGGACCTATTCTACTTGTAACTCTTTCTATAAGGATCACATTACACCTAAGCCTAGAGGTAGAGAGACAAAGACTATTAAACGAAGATATAGAGTACCCTACCCTTCGGTCATTTCCCTCTAAATACCTGCATACGGCAAAATAACCATTACTATGAAATCAAATATTAAACTCACAGTATACGAGATCACTTCGGTCATGAGCGAGATCCTAGCATAGGCAACTGGCCAAATCCTAGTCTTGGCTGTCACAGACCTCGTATCTTGACTAATGTCAACGCGGGAATGTACACGCGGTGAAGGGCGGTTATACCGCCAGAGCCGCCGCCGACGGAATAGAACTGAACGGCATATCTTGGAAACCATAATATTGTTAGAACTCTTGTCTCGCGATAGTTTTCAAGACCCGATATCTGAAGTTAGGGGTAAGTGTTTCACGCCGTTAACAACTCCTTACATAATAATATGACTAACAGGGGTTTAATGCTAGTGGTAACGGGCTTCCTCCCGATCAGAGGTAATTAAATAATTGTAATGGAGATGGGCATTTTGTATTTCAAGCGCTTTTAGTTGTAGTCGAGTTAGTTACACCCTTATATGAGTCTGGAATAGAATCGGAAGAGACAAAGAGGTGCTTTTTATGAACCGGAGGACACAGGGCGTTGTAACCATATATATGAGCGAAGTTAGAAATAGACTTAGGAGCTAGGAATCATGTGTATTTATTGGACTAAACTTCGAGCTTCTTACAAGTATTGTGTACGCAACACGAATTCAAACACCAAAAATGATACTAATTTGATTATTTTATTTGACCATAGAAATAGCAACTAACATATATAAAGGGTTCGTGACGAGCGAGTACTTAAACTTACCAAGTTCTACGCTATGAATAATTAGTTTTCTAGCCTATCCGAATAGTACGCCATAGGACGACTCCGGCCCGAGCCCATCAATGAAATATGGTCAATAACCACACCCGGACCCGGAGGCTAGCAGCCAAATCTTAGATTAGTGAGCATTATAAAGGGACCAGCGGGGGCTTTTCGAGAATCGGAATGGCATGGCGTTTCATTGCATGGCTCATGGCATTGGTGTTCACGCTTTCGGCTTAACCCATGTTCCTAGCTCCCGCCAACTATACGAGCTATCTTGGCATATTAGCGATGGATATTTACCTACCAATGTACTCCATACCAAAAATCATAGCTGTTCCCATTGATAGTTCAAACGAATAAGAAAACCACCATGAATTGGATCCGGAGAAGTGTAGGAACGGCCCTGGTGGTTGTTGGTGGAGGCGGCGCCTACTTAACTATGACGACGAACTTAATATCAACACTACCGGCAGACGACAATTTATGGTCCAGCAGGAGTTTCGTTCATTTGAATCGTCATCGTAATCCGGCGATTCAGGATTACGTTTGGAAGCGTCTGCCTCTATCCAAAGTCAGACCTGATCTCAGAGACGACGAAGAAGCCATAGCAACTGAGTTTTGTCGTGGCGTGTGGGCTGGATACGGTACGTCGAGTATTCTCGGATAGGTTGAATACCTGTAACGAAAGCATCCAAGCTAATTAGTCACTTTGCTTCCAGCATACATACCACAACGCATTCTCACAACGCTTTCTTTAAAAAGCCCCAAGACGATAGACCAACTCTTTGATCAACAACAATTGGCGTCGTCTAAATATGACCTCGGGGTACGCTTTTCAGACCAGTTCGAGGTAATGGAGAGGACAAGCAATTCTGTCACAATAAGAGCGGGAGGTTCACCACTCGAGCCGGGTCCACGCGAATTCGACGGGATACTCATTTTGAGTGCTAAAGTGAATAAAGAAGATAGAACGGTCGAAGTCGGTATAAAGACGGCATTCTTCAATAGCGTGGCACCCGTACGCGATGGGAAAATGCCATCCCCTTTTGTTGTTGAATTGCTTCATCGATATTATGCCCGGGCGCTGGTAGATAGCGGAGTACGAAGACTGACGCGATCAAGTCCGTGACATCCCTGAAATTTTATAAGTTCTGAATGGACAACTCGCTTACTTACGTCGTGTATGAAGTACTGAATAACTAACGAAATACTCAACTCAGTTTTTTGAATGAATATTAATGAGGAGTGTAAATAAAAGGGGTAAATGATGATTAAATGAGTGAAATAATATTATGGTAAATTAGACATGAGAGAAAGTTGTTAAAGATAATATAATTATTTCGTAGAGCCAATAATATGATTCTTATCCTTTCATGACGTCATTCAAATTATATTTTGTCGGAGCATTTCTTCCTGTCCATTGAAACATGTCAACACATTACCTAAAGTAACCCGTATGAATACGTACCTAATCTATTTGAATCTAGACTTTTCATAAACTTTGGCTTAACATCATCACCATTCACCTTCTCGTCGTCTTGCACCGCCTGGCAAAAAAATGAGTCTATTTCCAACATGACTCGACGTGAGACTCTAATCTCTCGCTCCATAGTTTATGCCATTTTAACGGCCAAAGAGGATGGAAGACCTGCTCGGAAACCTTCTCTTTTAAGGAGAGCTCTTCGCCTCTTCTATTTGTATTGGTTGTCCTTCCGACTAGTACGGGAAGATTTATTTAAGCCTCTGCGTGGCATATGGATGATTAACGAGGATAGCTATAAGGCCAGCTTTAATGTCAGGAAGCAGATTGACAAGAAGAATAAAGGTGTTCTAATACCGATGGGTGATATGGGTTACAGCGGCTCGACATTCTTCTGCACTAATGACGGTGCCTATCTGGTGAAGTCGGTTCCTCGACATTTTGAACATGACTTCTTCAAGAATGATATGCTCATACCTTACACCGATCATATGCGCGTCAACCGCTCCAGTCTATTAGTGCATATCACCAATTTTCTCGAGAGCACCCACAGGACTATAGGCACGCTGTTAGGCCTTGCGCCAAGCCATCACATCGTCATGGAAAACATCTTATACGGACAGGACCAAGAGCCTCAGGATGGCCCGAAACCGAAATGGGAGTCGTGGGATCTAAAACCCACCTCCTATTTCTTCCCCGAGAGAGATATCGCCGGGGGAGCGTTAGCTTCCCAGGCTACAAAGTCCAAGCTCGCCGATGAATTCAACGACAAGATTCGACTCTCCGAAGCACAAGCTACTGAATTTGAACGTCAGATAGAAAATGACACTCTCCTTCTTGCGAACTGCAATGCCGTCGACTATTCGCTCTTTCTCGTTCGGATATCTGCATCAGACGCTCCGACGATAGAACCGGAACCCCTAATCCAGTTAGAAGAGGCCGGCGATGAACCCACCCCATCTGTCCAGCCACCTTTCACACCACCGAACCCACCGAGCTGGAGGACGGGAGTCGTATCGAGCGACGGTAGAGAGATTTACAGAGCTTCCATCTTGGATTTCTTCTGGGCCAAGCACACAATCCATGCAAAGGCAATGACTACGTTAGTCCGAGGCTATAACCTCATCGACGACCGAGGGCCGATGAGCATCACCACAGATAGCGAGGAGTACCGAAACAGGTTTTTAGATATGTGCAAGGGGATCGTAGAAGTACAAGTATAATGTTAGGTACCTAAGCAATCATTTTCTAGAGTTGGTTTACTACATACGGTGGCGTTATATACAAGGAAGGACTTGATTATCGGATTTTCTTTCCTCCTTGGAGCTGGGCGGGCATAACAGATACCCCTATATATCTCTACTACTTCTCTACTGCTATGGTCGTTAGTAATATCACAAGGCTCTCATAGTCCGCGATTTCCTATCATACCCTCCTTTGATGCTCGCATAAATATCCTTTTGTTGCGTAAAAGAGACGACGGGAAACGAACCATGAGAGCACCTCCCCGATTTAGATTTAATCATGAAAAGAAGCAAGATACCTTAACAAAGACATGTTGTTATATCATAATTCAATTATTCTGACGAAGCCTCTTTATTCGAAGTCGAGACGTCTTTGTCGATATATAAAATACATATTCTACAATATGTCCTCTTTAAGTCCAACAATCATATTCAAGTAAGCAGATATACCGACCTACAGGTTTTCGTCGGGCTATTCCCTCGTCAAGGTAGCGTAAGAAAAACCCCTTTAGAAGTTCTAGTCATGTCAACTACGCTCCTCTCCTTATACTGCGCCGCCACTTATCTATTTCCACTTTCCCCTCTCCCTTTCACCAAAATGGGTAAGAACTACGACTCTACCTCAGAATCCTACTTACATCTCCGGGACAGGTTGTCCAAGCTTTTCAGCATGGACCCTACCGAGGTACTGGTGTCGCACTGGGAACTATTCTGGCGTTGGCCTATCCGCGCTATCATCATCGTCATAGGTTGGGGTCTTCAAGACTTGATACCAGACGCGGGAGATCTTGTGCTGTGCACGGAATTATAGCGAGGTAGGCGAAAGAGTGGTCTTCATAGAGATAAGGGGCGAATGATGGTGGATAGAGTTCGAACTGGTAGGTATGCAAGGTGTAGATACGTTTTGCCTTATGAACGACCGTCTTGTGGCAGAAAACAGCTAGGAAATTGGTAGGTAAAGGAGCGTAGGTGATGAGGTAAATGAGAAGGTCGGATAAGGGGTAAAGTATCACAAATTTACTGTGGTCTCGGCCTTGGTTTATTGGACCTGAACATTTTATTAACTTAACAATACCCAGGTATTAATAGGCACTATACCGCCTCATAGTCAATAAAATTAATAAAGTACAAGATATACCAGGTGTACAGAATTAGAAGCTATCAGCATGGGATTTCGTCATAAACATCAACAGATATTACTCAGTCCAGAAACCATCTCAAACATCAAAATGTTGCAACGTACAGTCGTCTACTCGTTCAATATGGATATTCACAACAAGGAGCAAGCTTTCTCCAAACTATAGAACAGATGTGATATTTACAGCATAGCAAAAAAAAACAAGGAGCCAAACGTGCGCCGTTCTGCGGGTATCAAGTTATCCCCTTGATCTTCTAAGGTAATACAAAGTAACCCCTCTCATCCACCCCCTCACTTTTGTTACATTGAATCGCTAGTACCGAACTCGAACTCGAAAATTGAAATTATGTATGATATAACCTTCGTCCATCTTCTGGCCTAAGAGTTTTTGGATTCTATTCGGCCTGAATGGCTAAGGCACCCTCTGGATCATGGACATCATCGTCCTCATCGCTGAGGTCCTCGCCGTGTAGAGCGCGGTTTGCGTTGTCGCGCTCAGCGTAGATTTCTATACGCTTCGTCCTAGCATGCTGTAAGCAATCGACATACGTCCTAAACTTAACAATCTCACGCAACAAATAACTGCTCTTCCGCTCCCAGTTTGCCATCGCCTTGCCAGCGTTATGGCCACGGGGTGTAAAGGCTAAAAGCATAGGCGATCTGAGTTGATTGTGTTTCTGGAGGTCTTCTTCAATAGATTTAACGTAAGACTCTAGGATCTCGAACTGCTCATCTTCGGAGGCGTTGCTAGGACGTAGAGATTGTGCTGGGGCGGACCATTCAGCAATATGGATTCGGTCGCCTGGCAGTTTAGCGCGCGAGCTACCACTGACGTCAAACGACGAACGAATGCTGCTCTGGAGGCTGCCTTGACGACTATGCATGCTCGTGCGACCTGCTGCTGCGCTACCTGGGCGCACAGGAGGGGGTGGCTCGTTGGTAGCTGATATAAGGGCATTATTGATAATTGCATCACTCCAGCCATATTCCATATTGCTGACACCACCGACTAGCGGATGCGTGCTTAATCGAGCACTCCAGTAGTTGACCGCGAGAACGAATTCCTTACTAATCTCGGGAGTACCAACCTGGAAGAGGTGTACAGCGCCGCTGGGCAAACTGAGAGCCCAAACATTTGGCCGACTGCGAGAATAACCGGGCGGGGGTAGGGCGGATGCGAGTGTTTGGCGAAGCGAGAAAGACCCGACACTGGTAGCATTCTCTTGCCAGTTTCCACCGCCAACAACGGCACCAGGAGCGTGCTTGCGGCCAACGCGAGCCTTTTGGCGCATTGACTTGGTCGAGAAGGAAAAGAGGCTCATTGTTCCCTTTTGGACGACGGCAAAAACCTCGACCCAATTCCTCTCTTTGGCTTTCTTATCTACGCCATCTAGATGGTGCTTGTGAATGAGAAGACCTTCTTTCACCCAGGGCGAGCCAGCAAGCTCGAGCGATTCATCATCGAGGAGTTGATTACTTTGCACCTCTTCGCTCATGATGGATTGTCCACTGGTGCCTGGTGGGACATCTTCACGTATTATAGCTTGACTTAGAGCATTAGCAAACCCAATTGATTGCTGGTAGTCACCGTGCGGGTATGAATTGAACGAGTCGATAGACATCGAAGTCTGGGTCCTACCCAACGAGTAACGGCTCCATGTAGCAGATGAGGTAGTAGGACTCCAGATTGAATTACCATCTTCGAAACTTGTACGGCTCGAAGAGAGTCCATTGCCAGGGAACCTCGGCCTGGATCGACTCTTTGAATTCCATCTACTTCCAGGATTGCGAGTCGGGTCAGCGATCCTACCGCGCACAGAGATGTGGCCCTCGGACGGCGTCTTTGATAAGACGCTTGGGCTGCGCTTGAGCATACCCATGACTGAGAGGCTACCTTGCGCTTGGCTCTGTGATTGACCCGGCTCAGCTCCAAAAAGAGGGAGTCTTTCATCACGAATTGAAATATAAATATCTTTTAATACAAGCTCCATCTGCTGGACCCACGCCTTCATGGAGCCTTCAAACGGAGTCTTTACGAGCGGTCCGCACGTGTCAACTGGCCCGTCTGAGTAGTTGCCCATCGCCGACTCTGATCGTGGTAGTGGCATGAATGATGATCTCCAGCTGGGCCGCTCTGGTTCCGGTTCAAAAGCAGTTCCGATGTCTGAATCAGAGGGATTCAGTAAACTGTTCTTACCGGGCAAGATGCTAGCCCGGTCAAACGCTTCAGGAACAGAGTCGGCTATGGCATGCTTAACAGTAGTCATGGTGTTCTTGACAAACTGGCTCTTGGTCATCTTCTGGTCAATATCTGCCAAATGGAGATCGGTGTTCAAGAGCATGATTGAATAACACAAAGTATGTATTACATCTGCAATGCGTTAGTCATAAAACAACGATGTGGTTCAGCTTACTTACCAGTGGTCTTGAAACCGTGGTTGGGGTTACATTCACACCACCGATTTGAAAATGCGACCAATATCCGATCAACCTGCTGTGTCTCGGCCCTGAAGACTAGACGACTACATATTTGTCGCAAACTAGCAAGAACACTTTCATTCGTAAAGTCATAGAGATCAATGTATGCCTTTAGGGTCCTTTGTCTCACAAGACCCTCCTCTCCCATCCAAGCGGCTGCCTTCTCCTTTTGGATGAAATCTTCGTTTCCGTCGAATATCTTCTGGGCTTTCTGCCGCTCGTCCTCTGTCGGCTCCCCTACCAACACCTCAGGCTCATCCAAGGGCGAACCCACGACCTTTGGGCTACTTTCAACACTGTCTACCTTGACACTAGGTAAGCCATTGGCGGACTTATTAAGTGAACCGGGGAAAGTAGACATCCTCTTAGGACCATGGCGACTGCTAGTAACTTTGTGGTCCTCCTCTTCAGGTGTGGCATTCTGTTGAAGCAGCAAGTTGGGTGATGGAGTGGGTCTAGATTCTTCATCTCTATTATCATGATGTTCGTGGCTTCCAGTTCCCTCAAATCCACCTTTTGGATCATCCATTTTTGTAGAAGACTTGCTGCTTTGTCGTTGCTGTTGTTGCTTGCGCGTTCCACTAGGCCACGACTTTTCGCCCTCATCACTACTATCATTGAAGAATGTCGCGTCACGAGCCTCGGTTGATTTCATAGGAGGTAATTCAGGGAGGTCTCGCATTGACATTTCCATTTCGGACCGTCTACGGGCAGCGTCCTGATTTCTTAAGGCCGAGGTAGATTTTACAGTCCGGATAGTAGCATTCGGACTGGGCTCATAGTCGGGAGAAAAGCCTCGGGTTTTACGAGCATGTTCATCATCCTGCGACTCGTAACCTCGTACCCGCGGCGAACCCTCAGGTCCTGGAGATAAAAGCGCGCCAGGCACAGACGATGTATTCTCTTGTAAAAATGGACTCATGATCTCGCGTAAGCTACTAACAGGACTAGATTCACGTTGAATAGCTTGTTCTTTAATTCGACTAATCTCCATCGGCGTGGGTACCGGGGGCGGTGGTACTGGAGGCTCGGCTATAGATTTCTTCCGCCTTCTAAAGAACGACGACTTCTTATGGAGAATCTGAGGCGGGTTGGATGGTCGTTGCGAATCCCTTGACGGAGGGGTCGATTGGGCTTTCGTCTGCGATGCTATATGCTGTAACTTGTTAGATTGCTCGACGCTTTCTGCTGGCGTCGATGTGGTTTGCGCCGGCTTAGCCTCCGGGACATTTGTGCTATTCCGATAGCCAAATATCCTACTGAAAAAGCCCTGCTTCACCTGCGGTGCTGGGTTCGGAGCGCTATGCAAAGCCTCCTTGGACTTCTCGTATCCGATATGTGGTGCAGGTGCAGCATCTAGATCGGCCGAGGGTAACGGAGGTGGCACATCGTGCGGAGCACCGTGCTTAGATTGGGTCGTTCTCATAGTACCACTTCTCGATCTTACAGCGGCTTTCTTGCGATCGGGAGTCTTCGCCTCGGGCTCCGGTGGAAGCATAGGCAGGGGGCCAACGGGACTGGACGGCATATTCAGGCGACGAGGCCCAACAGGTATCGTTGGCGTCGGCGCTGCTTCGTAATCATCAACAAGGAACGTGTTAGAAAAATCTGTCTTCCAAGCACTAAGAGAATTCATAGATGGCCTTTGTCCGTAGTCAAAACTTGATGACCTCCCACCGATACCGTGGGCCCACCGCTGAGTGGTTAGGACTTGGGCATAACCACCGGCATCGATACTGTTGGTGCTACTGCTCTTGCTAGTCTTACCTCCTCTCGAATGCAACCCTCGCCCACCAGCTGCGTTGGGGTGGCTACGTTCTCGCATACTATTGATCCGACCCATACCAGACTGAAAGCCTGAACTGCTGTTGCTACGTCGCCCTCTCGAGAATTGGCCTGACATCCTGCTAGATCCGTCATCAGTACCCTCAAAGTCAGAGCTGTACGAGTATCCGTGGCCTTGCCCAGCGCCAGAGTTCCACATGCGTCCCGGTCGGGAACTAGCCGTCATAGACCTTGAGTACTCGTCTCCCCTCGGCGGACTAAGAGGATCATCGTCATCAAACATATTATTTACAGGCGTGTGGATTTGCCCCAGAGAGAATTGATCAAGAGACGACAACATATTGGTCACGAGCGAGTCGCGCGTGAACTGTCGAGACGGTAGGGACAGGTCGTGCGAATCTCTCACATTCCTACCTCTAGGCAGGTCAGGCAGATCATGTTCGTTCCCTCTAATTTCGTCTGAACCATTATCTAGAAAAGAATCGTCCGAGTCGCGTGAAGGTGGTAAGTTCGAAGGTACTCGATATGCTCGACTAGATACGGGTGGTTTCGTTTTCGACCTTGCCGGCGGCGTAGAAGGCATAGAATCGCGATCCCTACTAACAGGACTCGAAGTATTAATATTCAAATCTGGCCGACGGCGCTGGCTCCGTCGATTGTTGTCGGACGAATGCATCGAAGGACGTCGATTGGTCGATTTAGGTTAAACAGGGCAGGTTGGACGACAGCCAAGATGGGGGCTGCCATACGCAGCACAGAGACAAGAATATAGAGGATTATCTTCTAAATCGATCCTCCCGATATTCAAGTCAAACTGGCTGCTACCGACCTCTGCCGACCCTCGACACACTTGAAATATCGCGATCGAGGTTTGATTCGTCCGCACTCGTCACTGTTTGGCCGAATTCGTACTTTGACGGGCAGTTAGAGAAAGACAAAGCAGGTAATTATCAAAGTGGGCTGAGATTTGCAGCATGTAAGGTACGACGAATCGGGGAGATGTGTATCCGTAATTAGAAACAGTAAGTATTAAAGTATTAAAGGGGTTAGAAAATGTATGAGGAGCACCGCTCGCGGATAGATTAGGGTGATTAAGTTGATAGGGAACGAGCGATAACGAAGATTGAAGGAGAAATGTTATAAAAAAAGGAAGGGATCTTGATTCGATCAAGATTTCCAAAGCCTCCAATGATTCGATAGTTGAAGTTGGTAAGTTTAGATATCGGAATTAAAGTAGGGCGGCGCGAATCAGATCTGTATGTATAGAATCAAGGGGGAAAAGAGAGACAATGGGAGGATTTAGGGGACCCAAGACTTTCTCAATCCTGCGGGAGTTGGAAGCCAAGACGATGTTTTGGGGAATTCGCGTTAAGTTTCAGAGATTATTGGGTCAACTAAAGATGAGCTAATGGGTTAGTGGTGGGGTTTTCAGGTACCTTCGACACCTAAGTGGTCAAATCTGATTCGACTAAACGGTTTGGGGTACGTCGTAGGTCAGTATGTTAGGTACTTTGTAGGAATACCTTCCCCCGCATAATAATACTGTATGATCGTGTGTATTGTTTGTAGTTATATCAAGTACATACTAATCTACTAATGAAGCTATCTCAGAAGTACATACCTAGCATGTAGGTAAGATCTTAATTGCTATAAATTTGATAAACGAACAATTAATGAAATGTCTTCAATGTTTGATTAACTATCTCAAGTAAAAAGTAAATGCATTTCCATAACATATTATTAAGGTAGTTATTTGATCTTTGCTAAAGTTTACCAAGCAAGGTTAAGCCCTGATAACGCATAGATTGTCATATTTTAATAAATTATATCTAGATAAGCTATCCCTACCTCTTATATATAGAGTACTCTATATATAAGCCGCTTTATAACTATAAGTATAAAAAGAAGCATTCATAATTGAGATAAAGAAAGAGCATATAGTATAGATGATCTAGTTATATGTTTAAGAGGTAGGTTAACTTATAGTCTGTGGCATTATGTAACTAACAACAGTTATGATTGTTTATTTGAAGATAAGACTATAAATGACAATATATTGCCATATTCACAAAATGTCTGGTTGGCAACCCTCACTTACTCAGGGTTGGTTGATTTGCATGTCGACTTGCAAATACCCCCTCATCATACATAAGTATTATGGATGTCTAACTGGCTTAGTTTTAGGAATGAAGAAGACACTTCATAGCCATCGATGTATATTAACTACCTGTAGGTAGATACCTATTATATTAACATTCAACTCTGACAAACGCCACATACCTACCGTTAAGACCGGGCGTCAACTATCGGGATTCATCCCTGAATCCTTGTGGCCGCGTGGAATTGGCCCATGCAGTGTCCCTCACCTGCATTCTACCGACCTGTCACCCAAGCCCAAGCCCAAGCTCCCATCAACAAATACCCAGCTTTTGCTTTTTTTTTACTGGTGAAACTTATCTGTCTACATACACCACCTACAAACCTCAATTCCTTACCGGATGCTGCACTCGCGGTTGTCCTAAATTGAAATACTACCTCATAAGCTAAGTGTTTGCCGTTATAGCAACAGAAATACAAGCATTCGTCAGAGTAGGATTTCTATAGCCAATCACGGACAATAAAGACGCTTCACCTACCAAGCGCTTTCACTTTGCATAATACGCCTAAAAAAGATCTATTGTAGCATTTGAATAGGCAACAATTTGATAAAAGTATGCTCATGGTATCATCGGCACTTATCGTAGCGCTTTTCCCTAATTGCCCACAAACCAATGACTAAACGAAACAAAGTTGATAATGACTTCGTTCCTAAAAAGTTGTTAAGCGGGAGAGAAAAGCTGTACTGAGAGGAACGTCCGAAAATGTTCCCTAAAAAGTTGGCAGATGATCCTATGTAATAACTGACGGATGTTGCACTACCTTCTGCAGTCAACGCAAGCCGTTGTACCGCAGATGCAATGAATTTAATGCCAATTCATGTTGTTGACTCTGTCGCGAAGTATTAACTCTGTATGTAAAATGCGGCTGGGCCTGATCGTCCGATAAAATGCAACAAGGGAACCCTATCCAAGCGATCTACGGTACTATAGAGCCCCTATTTATTTTACCGGATTTTGCTGCATATTCGATCGTATCTATCTCGGTGGGTAAATAAGATCTACCTACCTGAATGCGGTATTTTATTTTCGCCACGAGATCTATTTCTAGGAATTCTCCCCTCCCGCGGCGTTGGAATTTTCTAGCGCTCTTCCAATTTTTACCGCCGAGGATTAGGTAGATCTTTTCCTCACATCCCCGATTTAGGAGTGTTAAACGCCGTTTGCTGAGATTCGAGCGTATCGCGCAGATCTGACCGAACTCTTCCCTTTTTAGACATTTCGCGTCTAAAATCAACCACATCAAGAATGCAGGCGTGATCACATTTGACTCTTCAATCACCGTTAGCTAGAAAGCCATCACCAACATCCTCCAGTTCCAATGAAACTAGTCGGACCCGAGAAGATAGCCGAATTGGTCTGGATAGCGGCTACCTGCGATTCGTAGTGTGACAGCGTCTCGGCAATAGTTCCGGTGACATTTTGTCTGCCGTGGAGCAAAGGTTAACGAAGTGAACTGGAATGTCGAGGTATTATTCTACATTTTTCCACATTGATAGTATTCTATACTGTGATGAAATGAGTGAGAGTTGTGAATACTTCCTGTTTGTCTTCCTCAACACTTATTGTCTCTACCTTAGTATTTCATAGGATATTTTACTTATTCGCCACTCACATTTCGTATATTTAATTATTTCTTCTGCCTCTGGGGATATCTTCGAAGTCGAGTGCTTTTATTTTAATATATTATAAAGCTTGACTTCAGAAATATTTCCGACCTCTAGTTACCTCAGAGTTCGAGTCAACAAGGTTATATATAATTGTGCTCCTGAACAGATTATCTATCATACAGGTTGTGTGCAACAAGTAGCCATATACAAGTACTCATCCCTGCTAACGCAAATCGACACAGGACCGACAGCGCGGGGGAGTCAACTCACGTAGCACCGCTTCCGCTCCCATTCACATTGGACTGATCATGCCGGACGGCAAACTGCCTGAAAGCATCCATGTCGACCATCCCCAGCGCACTGTCTTCCGTGGCGTCCAAGTCGACGCGGGGAACGCCTAGATTCGTAACCCTACCGCCACGATATGCCTGATAGGCCTCAAGCCAGCGGGCAGTGCACAGACACCACCTGCAGCCGCCTTTCAAGCCGACCTGGCGTAGATCATTCCCGCGTGAGGCGGAGAAATCAAGGAATTCGTCAGTAACGATACCGGCCACGGCATGATTGCCCGGATCGATGCCTCCGCCGGTGCGACAGTAGCCGTCACGGAAGAAACCAGTCATAGGTTGCTGGGAGAACAGCTTGAGTGGCTGCTTGAATACTGTGATCGGACGATCCCCAAATATGTGAGTAAGTAAGCACTACAGAATAAAAGCTCGTAATTGCGGAGAGGCTTAGGCGGGTGAGTTGTTAAAGCATGCAGGTGTTCACTCCATACCGTTAAGCGGACTTGATGCCATGGCTTCCTCGGGCTCCTTCAGCAACCAAGTGGGACTTGCGGCTCGTATTTAATACGCTACTTTAGATAACAGCAACTAGATATATGATCGTCAAAGAGAATGAAGGCGATGTTATGTATATATTATTCGCTCTGGCAAGTTTTTTAGGAAGTGGATCAAGTTAGAATCTTTTTACACCACAAAGCTAAGAAGTCTGCTAAAGCCTATGGTCTTTGTTGGACGAATTCTCGGCAACATACAAGTTATAATATGGAGCCTCCTGTAGTGTAAAGGTGACGTCATTAAAACGAGTACGAAATAGGGCCTAAGACGGATGTAAGGAGGTTGAACTAAGAGAATTGTTACGGCAATACAATTCTCTCGTTCTTGTCATCGTGATTCGATTTTTCTTTTTTTCACTAGTTTGAATATCAACATCTCGTAACAATTTATTTCACCCAAATAGTTTCCCCCAGGCTCCCAAGGTACCTTGTCCACTAACCCCATCGGCATTGAAATTGCGTACCTTGTTAATCATAAGCCCCCTTGTCCGACAAAGCCGGTCGTCGCAAATCGGGCCAATATTGTTATCCATACTGAGCCACTCTCTCACATACTCCCCTAGCGTCGGTGAAAGGGGGATTGCGTGTAATCGCCTATTAATTGCGTAGAAGCGAGCTAGAATAAAAACAGAACATGAACAAAGCCGCGGGTTGTTTACATGTATTTTTATGTAGGATGGGTGATATACCCCTATACCCGTATTATGATTACCTCAGTCTCCGTGCCCCTGAAATATATCCAGATCGAGAAACAAGACTCAAGAACAGTGGAACCAAGAAATATAGCTGCATATGAAAATTTTCACTTGGCCGAGAAGTACATAGTAGTTGAGCATGCTTTGAAATACACAATATATACATACTAGGAAACTCCATCGCGAGTAACAAACCCCTCGGCCCGGGTGATATGCAGGTCAGGCCAATGCAAGTCAGCGTCATGGCGTGGACTATCACTCCCGCTAACGGGTGTATACGCTTAAACTAGAGTCCCGAAGACTTCTGAAGAATTCTACTGAGCATCTTAAAGCACACTATGTAGAAACAGGATACTATGACAGAAAGGCAGCCTTATACACTACAAAACACGAGCCGAAAGCCGCAAATTAGTTGGTATTTCTAACGTTTTCCAACGGCCCCTATTCCTATTCCAGATTGGGAAGACGCCACCCCGGCACCACCCGGATCTACTGGTCCACCTAGATCTCTATTCAGCTACTACGTAGCATTTTGTGAATATTATGTAGATGCATACAGTATAACAAAGGAACACTGAACGAGATCTTGGGACTAGTATCACGATAGGATGTTGGTCCACGCACGACAAAGGCTATGTATGCATGTACACGGTTGGGTTCTCGATGATCTCCGCTCTTTTTTCTACGAAAGAGGACATGACCGCCATTTAGAGCGACTTATCATATTCTACGCGTGTGAATTAGGTATTATCTATCGTATTTGACTGGAGATTAAAGATGCTAAATTTGGGAATATTTGGAGCGTGCGCTAACGTATTCAAGGGGCATCTGAAGATGATAGCCAATCATTCTGCATACCATTCCAATAAGAGCATTTAGGTAACAGTATGTACGGTGTCGCGGCCAAAGCGCCAACGGCTAGGCTTATTGGTGGACAGTAAAGATGGCAACTTGGCATGGCACCCTTCGCAGGATCTACACCAATGCGAGTTAAGCATTAACGCAGCTCCACTTGCTTTGCTCGTGTCTGTGTCGTATTGGGATTTACGAGAGGTACAACCTGCGCCAGCCTCAACGTCAGCCCACCCGCCGTCTCTGCGGAAACAATAGGTGATGGATCATGTCTTCATGGAATTTACGGGGCTTTGGTTCTCTGTGGAACCCTAAGATTGA
Source organism: Daldinia childiae (assembly GCF_008694065.1). NCBI lineage: Eukaryota > Fungi > Ascomycota > Sordariomycetes > Xylariales > Hypoxylaceae > Daldinia > Daldinia childiae. The sequence continues at coordinate 634,918 of NW_022984654.1, read as the reverse complement.
CTGGTAACGACGCCCCGGTCTTTCACTCTCCTTAAAGCCTACAGCAGAGCGATGTCACTCAATCGTATGGATATTAAAGAGTCCCTCGCCGCCCAGATGTTTTTGTCTCCTCATCGGCTTCTGGCTTGCTCAACTGTATAAACAGCCAAGTTCACTCGCTTTGACTTGCGCACCACAGTCGCTTCAGATCACGGTCGTTTCTTGTCCCTCGCTAGGAATATATTTTTAATAATACCTAATATAATACTCGTCCGAGTACATAAAAGTCACCGATATGCAAGGTCTACTACTGAGCCTGGGGGCTTTAGCCCTCGCCGGCTCTGCCAGCGCTGACTCCAAGCGCAACTACCCCGTTGCGCCTGAGCCATACCCAACATACCCGGGTTACCCGACGTACCCCGAGAGCTCGACCTCAACTGAAGTCAGCACTCCGTCTTCGTCAACTTACCCCGTGAGCTCCTCCACGTCTGTTTCCGTCCCAGGATACCCGACATACCCCGAGTCAAGCTCTACATCAAGCTTTGAGGTAACGAGCTCAGCTTCCGCTTCATCCTCGTCTGCTGTCACATCCTCTTCAGCCGTCAGCTCCTCTTCGTCTATTCCGGGATACCCATCGTACCCTGAGTCCAGCTCCACCTCAAGCTTTGAGGTGACGAGCTCAGCTTCAGCTTCGTCTTCATACGTCGTCAGCTCTAGCTCAGTTTCATCCGCTGTCAGCTCTTCTACGACTATCCCAGGATACCCGACGTACCCGGAGTCAAGCTCTACGTCGAGTTTTGAGGTGACGAGTTCCGTTCCGGCTTCATCCTCGTCCGCCACGTCTTCGTCCGCTGCCAGCTCCTCTACGTCCGTTTCGGTTCCTGGATATCCGACATACCCCGAGTCGAGCTCTACTTCAAGCTTTGAGGTGACTAGCTCCGCTTCGGCTTCGTCGTCGTCTGCTGTCACATCCTCGACTGCTGTTACCTCTTCCGTTGTTACTTCTTCATCCGCTGTCAGCTCCTCTACGTCCGTTTCCGTTCCCGGATACCCAACGTACCCTGAATCGAGCTCCACTTCAAGCTTTGAAGTAACAAGCTCAGCTTCTGCTTCGTCTTCTTACCCGGTCAGCTCCAGCTCTGCCTCTTCGTCCGAGATCTCCAGCTCCAGCTTCAGCGAGGCGACATCTTCCACGTCCGTCCCCTCGTACCCGAGCAGCTCAGTTTCAGTCTCAATCTCGAGCTCCGAGAGCAGCACTCCTTCCTCCAGTGCTATCACTCTATCGACCTCATCTGTTCCGTCGTACCCAACTTACCCCACCGGCGGTGCCAGCTCGTCCTCGTCTGAAATTAGCTCCACCTCAAGCTTCGTCCCCAGCAGCAGCTCCGTTGTAGTCTCTTACCCCACCGCTCCCACCACGCTTCCCACTGGTGTTTCTAGCACTTCGGGTACTGCCCCTACAACTCTGCCCACTGGTGTGTCTTCCTCCAGTGTATCCGTGTCTTCTGGTACCACCACTCTTCCGACTGGCGTTTCTTACAGCGCATCAGTTCCTACCGGTTCTACCTCTGTCTCTACCGCGACCCTGAGCTCCACCAGGTACACTACTTCCACTATCTACACGACGACCAGGTACACCGTTACTTCTTGCGCCCCTACTGTCACCAACTGCCCGGGTACTCCTCACGTCACTACTGAGACCGTCCCTCTCACTACCACAGTATGCCCTGTAACGTCTACATCGGAGACTGCCACTGTTCCCGGATATCCCACCTCCAACACTTCCGAGGAGCACCCGACCACCAGCCCGACTAAGGGACTCCCGTCTTCCAGCCCCACTGCTCCTGGCTACCCTACGTCTGTCCCAACTACGGAGTTCTCTACCTCGACCATCTACTCGACCACCATCCGCACTATCACTTCTTGCGGACCCGAGGTTACCAACTGCCCCGGCAAGCCTGGCAAGCCCCACACTACCACTGAGACCATCTCTGTTGGTACTACCGTCTGCCCTGTGACCCCGACCGCGACTCCTACCGTCACTAAGACTCTCACCCCTTACCCCACCGGTCCCGTCGAGACCCCTGGCGAGACCCCTTACCCCACTGGACCGGTTGAGACTCCGGGTGAAACCCCCTACCCTACCGGTCCGGTCGAAACCCCCGGCGAGACTCCCTACCCCACTGGCCCAGTCGAGACACCCGGTGAAACACCTTATCCCACTGGCCCGGTTGAGACCCCTGGAGAGACACCCTACCCTACTGGTCCGGTCGAGACTCCGGGTGAGACTCCTTACCCAAGCGAGACTTTCACTCCCTACCCGACTGTAACTCTCACCCCTTACCCGACCAAGTCTTTCTCGCCCTTCCCGACTTTCACCTCCACGCCTTTCCCCACTGGATACCCGACCGGCCCCAGCAGCTTGACCACATCTATCAAGACCCCGCCGCCGTACCCTACCATCGTGCCCAGCGTCAGCACCGAGGTACCTCAGCCCCCTGCCGGCACTGGTAGCCCCGTCCCTCCCCCGGCCCAGTCTTCCACCACCCCCGGCTACCCTACCATCCCGACCGCCGCTGCCGCTCACGTGGAGCGTGGTTTCGGATTCGTGGTCGCCGCCGCTGTCGCTGCTGCTCTTCTGTAAGCGACTTAGGTGCATATAAAAGGCTTGCATACAAAAGGGTGTTTTAAGGTTTGGTGAGATTGCTTTGTTTTAAGCAGATTTGGATGAGGATACATGATTAGGAACAGGTTAGAATGGCTTAGAAAAGGGGTTTAGCCACCATTTATATAGCTATTTAATTTCACGATTCATTTGTCGTAACATTCGTATATAAAATTATAAAAAAACCATTTTGGTAACTTGTTTTTGTCATGCGTTGCTTTTCTACCATTCGATAATTGTTTCGATATGTTGAAGTGAATGGCTTTATTTGTCAGTTATTGATGTAAGTATTCTTTGCTTAATATAGTTTAATCCATTATGGTGCTTCTAATTATCTTGAAATTTTCTATCTTTCTATTGTGTCGAGTATTACTTGGTTGAATGAGGATCTTCTATTATGTACGTTTGTTTTATAGGGATACATTGCAGGAACACAGGGTTCTTAACAATTAGCTATGAGATTATTTAGTTGTAGTTTGTAGATAGCACTAACCTATCCTATAATGTGCTTAGATTCTTCGATTTTGGCCTACCTACTACGATATATCTGAGATAACCAGCCGATACTCAGTTGCCAATGATTTCATGAGACCGTAATACTCTCACACTCTTGGTAGTTTATATGGTACATACTCCGCCGTATGAAAGCTTGTTTTGAACAATTACTCGAGATGATTTTAATTTTATATGATGCTTTCATTTTCCCCTTTCTTACTGTCTTGTTATTTTCACCGCTTGTGAATATTTTTGTCTCTTTTAAGCACGATATGATTGGAAAAATGATTGTTTTGAGATATCGATGAGTTGACTGAAGTATTAAGTCTGACTGATGAGCTCTGATTAGTGTTAGATTGATAATCTTTAATATTCCTAAGTTATCAATTTTGGTAATAGATCCTAGCAATCGCAAATACGATCCAAACTCACATTAACTGTTAGTTAGCTACTATTCTTATCATAGGTTTACGATCTATCGTATGATTCCCTATTCGAAGTGATATGCTATGTCTGTGGTGCTCACGGTGTATGTACTCTGATGTAGCAAGACTCATAATTTTGGTGAGGTGTAATGACATAAGAAGATTACACGTGTGGTTGACCTTAAATAAACTCAACATTATGAGTGTATAACCCTGTTGAGAAATATCGGGATAGTACCTATGTAGAACTAGAATTTTTGAAGTTAACTCTTTAACGTCGTCATCATTTCTACTATATTCCAGATGCCGAGCTAAAGTCTAAGTCGGTCAGCCCTATTATGATTTATTTCTCACAGTGGTAGTCATGTCTAGAATCTGGATATATGTCCGGCGACCATATTCTTAGGGGTATTGAAAATGGTGGATTGACTTATATTGGTTAATGAGCCTACGACTTTCAATTTTGTTCGGGTGAAGGTTCTGTACACTGTGAACGTATTCTCAGGTTTACATTAACACAAGTGACCAGGTTGAGGGCTTGGGCGGATGAGGACTCAATAAGAATCATAGTGATCCTCCGTCACATATCAAAAAAGGGTTTCGTCTTAGATTGCCCTGTGATCTACACTACTATCATTCAAATTATAATCACATCTAGCACCCAAGATGGCATCTAGCGCTCTTGGCGGCACAGCGAACAGCAACCAATGGAGCATCACCCAGCATCCTCTGGAAGCTATCAAAACGGGAATTCAGAGTTCCACTATGGGAGAATCGCGTAGTAACCGGGTAACCCATATGATGAGCGCCAATGAGGGACCCGCGGATATCGCAGCAAAGATATCAGGTTGCGTTGTAGGCGGAATTCGTACCGATGACGCCTCCTATTTCACTAACAACGAGGCAATTCCGTTCCTAGATGCGTTTGTATAAAGCTCCCATCGACACGATTCGGAGCTAATTATATCTTAGGTGCCATAGTAAGACCGTTGGTGGTATTCCCGTGGCTAGCGACGTGTTTCTTTTTCAGTAAGAATAACTACCTTGTTTAGACGATCTGTGAGTGAATATGGATCACTGATCCGGCTTATAGGAAGCAACAGACTTTCAACCGTTTAAAGAACTTAGAGTGCGAGCTATTAGATATCGAAGAGAAAATTTAAGATATAACTACCTATCTGCAACTAGGTATGGTGCATCCTTGCGAAAGCGGCGCATTTGGATTTTTCGAATGTACCAAAAACGTATCGAATCTGACGGTAAGATTGACAAGAGAGTAGAAAGCCAATTTCCTTCAGAAACCTGGCGAGAAGACCCCTATTTTCATCCGCTTCTCCACCGTAACCCTTGGTCGGGAGTATCCTGACGAGGCACGAAACCCGCGAGGCTTTGCAATTAAATTCTATACCAAAGAAGGAAACTATGATATCGTGGGACTCAACTGGCCGGTCTTCTTCTGTCGCGACCCCATTCAAGATCCGGACGTAATCCGTTCGCAGTTTCGCGATCCCAAAAACTTCCTTCTCGACCAGGATGCCACATTTGATCTGCTTGCTAATACCCCCGAATCAAACCATGCGGGCTTAATGTTCTTCAGCGACCACGGAACTCCCGTCGGATGGAGATTCAACCATGGCTACGGATGTCATACTTTCAAGTGGATTAACCAAAAGGGTCAGTTTGTGTATATCAAGTATCATTTTATCGCCAAACATGGGCAGAAGTAGTTTACCTATAACGAGGCTATGAGAAAGATGGGCGAGGACCCAGACTATTCGAAGCGCGATCTTTGGGAAACTATTGAGCACGGCGAGCAAGTCGAATGGACGGCCAAGGTCCAGATTATGAGGCCGGAAGACGCGGATGCATAGAAGATAGGTTTTGATCCGTTCGACGTAACTAAAGTCTGACCGCGCGACAAGTTCCCAATGCAGGAATCCGGGCGGCTTGTTCTGAACAAGAACCCGGAAGACTTTCACCGGGATGTGGAGCAAGCGGCCTTTTCACCAGGTAGCATGGTGCCCGGGATCAGTGATTCTCCTGACCCACTGCTCTAGTTCCGCATGTTCTTCTATAGGGACGCCCAGTATCATCGTATCGGCGTCAACCTGCATCAGATACCTGTCAATTGCCCATTTATGGCCCAGCCTTTCTCTTCGATTAACTTTGATGGGCAGATGCGTGTCGATGCTAATCACGGGGGAAACCCTCCATACGTGCCGAACAGTTTCGTGCACAAGTTCCGCCTGAATGGTCGGAGGGTGTGTATGAAATGCTTCCTAAGAAGGATTTCGACTTTAAAGAAGTTGAAAAATTATCGCAGACAGCCTAGGAGTGGTATAAGGAGAAAAAGTTCCAGCCGAGTTAATCCTCTGATCGTCTTGTTGGATATGCGCCCTCTAAAGCCGTGTATAACGTGTGAGGGGTGGGGAATTAGCTACACTCGTCAATTAAATTACCTACCTCACTGGTATCATTATTCTAAACTCAAGGTTTATTGAACAATTGTCTACCTATTCATGACATGGTGTATTGAATAGTTGGTAGGTAGCATCTAACAGGATATTTCTCACGAGTTTAATAACAATATAGTATTGTTGGTCAGGTATGTACAATATATAGTAGGTAAGATACCTAGGTATCCTCTAGTCATTAATTCTTGATCCAGCCCCTAATTTGTATCATAAGGTAAATTTCCTAATTTTTCCTTCAGAATCCCCTCCACTAATCTCCAGCACCTCTCCTCGAGTTCCTCATCCTTGGCCTGATTGCTAACATCTGAAACTTTCTTGTCTGGTATGATATATTGTCCATCGATCTTCTCATCCGCGACGACATCGCTCGTCGTAGCGAATAACATGGACCGACACCCTTCCTCGACTGGCTCCTTCATGAGCGGCCTCACGGCCTGAATAAGTATGCTGCCGACGGTTCCGTATGCATCAAGAGCCTGATCTGGCTGATCTGTATTTACGCCGCCAGGGTGCGTAGCATTAATCCACGGTCCCATCCCAGGCACGAGGCCTAGCTCGCCACGCTGTTTGCGTCGATTGAACGCCCTGCATAATAATACCTGTGCAAGTTTAGAGCGCGAGTATAGTTTAGTAGGCCCAATATCCTGATTTATCTCCGCGACGTCTCTAAACTCGACACCGCCGGTGCCTAATCGGTGCATCTCGGAAGATTGGAAGCATAGTCGGCTGTTACGTGTTGCAATAAGCTTCGGAAGCAAAATTCGCGCAAGGTGGTGTTGTGCGATTACGTTGACTTGCATATGGCTATCAAGAGCGTCCTTGGTCTCGTTGTATTTCCCAACACCGAGCCCGGCATTGAGAACAAGAGCATCTAGCCGATCGAGTTTAGATGCTAAGTTTCGCGCCACCATGTCTGTATGCCTAAGATCCTCGAGCTCGCACTTGATAAATTCGACACGCGAGACATCACCGTAGTTTTTGAGATCCCCTTTGGCTTCAGCCAGGTGTTCCTCTTTTTTCCCAAGAAGATAGAGCTTCGCAGGTCCGTGCTGTAGGATATGTGCTGATATTCCATACCCGATGCCCGCGCTGCCGCCCGTCACTACGAAGACCTTCCCGCTTAGATCTGGAACGTCGGTGTTGGGATCGAATGTGTTGCTTGAACCGAACATTATCGCTAAGATGCGATATTAATATTAGGGTTGTAGAAAATGCCAAACGAACACCGGACTGTGTAATCTACACGCTCTTCATTCGACGATGTCATGATCTTTATGGTTTGCCAGGTCTAAATCCATGACGTCAGGGTAACGTCGCTTGGCAAGATGTTGGGAATTCAGGTCGATGTATAGAACATAATAATGATTTTAGATTTCAACCGGGACAAACAATCTTACGATTATTCTCAGTATGCAGCAATGGTACGGTAATGAAGCTTATATCTTATCCATATGTATATACGTAAAGGGGAATGACTACCCCTATATTTATTCTATAGGCTGTCTCACTTCTTGACCTGGCATTCCTTGGTGATGGAGATGGTAGGGTCGGACTCAGAAGTAGCTGTTAATCTAACAACTGCACTATCCGCGGCCTCTGCAGCAGCACCAACAGCCACATTAACTGTACTCGATGAGCCAAATTTAGCAGTTGTCAGCGCGTTTGGCACCTCGACTCGCCACCCTTCGCTATCTACCTCAGCGCTGAGTCGATAGATATCTGAGTTCAGATATGCGGATAGATCTTGAGGATGCGTCGCGTTACCATCCACGTATGTACCGGAATTGGTTAAGCTGAACGCGCATGTTATCCCCTTATTAACGCTGGCCCTAGCTTTTGGCCCCTCTGCAATTTGTCCCTCACTTAAATCTACGCTGTAAGTGCTAGACCCGCTACCGTCAAGCGATCGTACACCCACAGTGTAATGAAGGATGCCAACGTCGTCGCGACGGATGTCAAGGATATAGAAATGCAGCCGATTCGCTTCGTCCGTGTATTCATACTCACTTCCTGATCGCGTACCTGCATGGAATAACGCATCGGCTAATTGGCGATAGTCGCCAATAGTCAACTTTGAGGCTGTGCCATCGGGTCGGTAGAAATCAATGACATCGATGTCCTGCGGGTTGGCATCGATCGTCCACTGGAAAGGAGCATTATCAACATCTTTAGTCTTACTGATCATAACTCCCGAGTCAGGGGTAAACGAATCGGCACCCATTCTGTCAATCACTTCGATATCGTAGTTATTGTAACCGCCACCATCGCAAAGAGCATCGGTGCTGACGTTACAGAATGGGGAAAGATCCTTGCCCAGAACGACGTGTAGACCTAACAATTCTCCTTCTCCTGGATTGATGCATCTTGCGGTGATTTCAGCGACTACGGGTCCAGAGCTGGATAAAGCCTCACGCGAGACTGTAAGCACGCTCGAGTTGTCAGCTAGATTAATGCGCAGCTTATCTGAAACGGTATGAAGGGAGCCCAAGCTTCCGCCAAGAGTTGCTGGAATTTGCCATCGCGTGTGCGGACCACCCGGACCATTAAAGCTACCTCGAGATAACATCGACCAAGGGCCCGTGTAAGCGCGACGCGGGGGGTCGCCGTACGGGTTGTTATAATTATCACCGATACCTAGCAAGTGAGTTAATTCGTGAGCGTAAGTAGACATGCCCGAGCTTTCTCCCTGCGTGGATGAGCCGCCGCCCGCATTTGGCCAGATTACGCTCGCTGCCTGCCAAGATGTCCAGCTAACGTATCTTGTTGCGGCATAATTGGGTAGACTGTCATTACCCGGAGGCCCGAACTCGTCCGGCACGTCCTCGGGGGTGAGAAATTTCATCTCGCCAAACTCTTGCCATGTGGAAGACTCATCCTGACCAGCCGAGAGAATAAAGACTAGCTCAAAGGAATCGGCGGTGTCGTTACCCACGTCGGCGCGCCATGCTCCTAGAGCGTCTGTTCGCAGGTCTATGGAACACGGCCCTTCAGATGGACAAGCACCCTCGTTGAACCCGCCGCGCTCATCATCAACACCGTACTGATATGAACGGCTAGGTAGTTGATAAGCACCAAAAGCTGTCAAATCTACTCCAAATCGCCCACCCGAATCCTCCATCCAATACTCATGGAGAGTGTGATTGTGATTGAGATCGCTAGGCTTGTTTAGAAAATCGCGATAAAAGGCCGGGACCTCCGTACGGTTGAGACCAGATACAATTGGCTGCGGGTTGCCGAAAACAGTCGAGTTTGGCGCTTGCGTAATAACGAAGGCTTCGTCCGGGTAGTCAACGGCCACGAGGGCAATGTTGAAGTTCCGAACGGAGCCTTTACGGCTTGGATCAGACCAGGACGTTCCCGGAGGTGTTTTGTAGTCTGCCCAGGTCATGTTATCGGGATTTACCCAATTCTGCGGATCCAACACCTTGAACGGATCGCTCTGTGGAGTATACGGCGCAGCCCAGGTATGACCCGACAGAACAGCGCTGACCAAGACGGTCATAGAGACCGCCTGGTGGCATTTACCAGCTTTCTTAAGTTGCATTGTCTATGACGCTGGGCTATGTATTTTCGCGCCCTCAATGATGAAGGACGTGAGGGAAGGGGATCAAAAGATAAGACCTTGAGCTTCGGGGCATGGCAGGTATTAATACGACTACGGTGAGCACGACATAAGATACGTTCACGTCGATCGTATTCGCTGATCGTAAAATGGCTTGGCGCGTTGATGGGGACCTCATAGTATCACCGTAGGTAGGTACCTACCTACCTATATTCAGCACGGCAATCCGATTAACGATCTAGCCTTGTTCCACTACCGTAGTCGAATACTAAGGAGACAACCCGAAATTAGTTAGCATATGTTGGCTCTTATCACTGCTACCTGCTGTATTAGGTAGGTAGACAAGGTGCATATAGACTTGGCGAAGATAGGGGTATTTGGCTCCGAGCGACACTACAATTAAATGCGGAGAACCTAGTTAATATAACATCGAAGTTGAGACTCTTAAATACGTCGATATTGGTCGGACTTCTAGACATTCCTAGCTTGATTCTGTGAATAGTTGAATAACTATATTAAGCAACTCATTTAAGAGTCAGTCCCCTTTGCGTGGGCAGAGGCGTTTCGCGTTGGCTCTTGAATTAGTCTTAAGCAGTCAACCATAGATTATCCTGTGTTATGAAAGAGGCGCATCATTAAAGAAGAGAACGCATCATGCACTTGTGTCAACTGTGCGATGAAAGTTATAATATTGACGGCTCTTGCTAGCCATATTAATTGATACAATTAAGAGGCCGTGGGGGCGTGGGCTGGCAATTTTCTATGCAAGCATATAACAGTTTTTAAACCCCTTATGGAATTCTGTCTAATTAATAAGAATTCTAACAAGTTCAAAGTCACGATTAAAGTATTTACGAGAAGTACACAGCTATGGGTCTACGCCTAAGCATTTTTGACGTCCCACTGCTTCTGGCTGAGGTTAGGGTAGGACCGGTTGACTGAGCCGTCGCTGTTGGATGGTCTATATTGGTGATATGGGGGCTGAGGATTGATATACTGGGGAAAGCTTCTACTAAAGTGATTGTAGTAGAGGTATGCCTTGTGGTTAGAGGTTGAAGTATCGGTGGATAGAATATCAGCCCAGTCGGAAAGATAGTCTGACACGCCAGCTGTGGCTTTCTAGCTATCGGCATCAAACTCCTCTATGTCGGTAGTAACGGCTGGTGGTACAACGTGCTGCGCTAAGTAACGACCCTCGACCTTTGCAGTCTTGGTACGCGAGCTGAAGTCTGGATCTTTCATGGTGATTATACAGCGGCAGTTTGCATGCGAGAAGCTAACACTCGCCTACTTCACATCTATATACAGTTGGCACACCTCCAGAACCACCCGTCCATCAGTAATATGCCGAACTCTCCGCGTGATATAGCTGCACAAGGTATATACTGGAATCGCGGCGAGCGTCATTCTCTGGTGAGCTCGTAGCCAGAAAGTCGACCTGGTAGCCCTGACATGTCATTATGAGGCTCGTCCTGATCCCCTCAGAATATGTCTTGCTCTCTATGATATATGCTTCCAAACTCTTAGGGATCGGCGTTACCTGCTATACTGCTATGATGGATTGTGCTTCTTGGGTAGCAACATAGTAATTTAAAGGAGTAGTATCAACAATGACATTAACCACTCTTCAGTCTGACTGCACCAATTTTCGGCATCCTACTGAGTGGTGGATAAGTTCCTGTTATGCCTGATTAATCTTGACAATGCTCACTGATCATAAGAAAGGAGCATATGAGTGAACTTTACTTACAGAGAACTGAAAGCGATACCGAACTGAACTGGCTCCTTTTCATCCCCATTCCTAATCTGAGGGCTATTCCTATGCTTGTAAACGTCTTCATAGGTGAGTTAATTCCTTGGTAAAGTGAAATAAATAGATGACTCGTGTTATCCCCGGCTGGGAATGCCAACTAATCAGCTAACGGGACTGATCTGTTGAACTAGCTCGGCTTTCTTCCTCTCTACCATCTTAACAATCTTGTGATTCAAACCGAGCCTATTTCCACCCACATCTCTAAGCGCTATAAGGATACTGTCGCATAGCCTTAATGCGCCCGCGGATTTACCCTGCTTGTCTAAACATTTGACCTGGAACCACATTGCAGAAATCCGATCCGGATGGTCGCCATCCTCATCTGTGAATAATTTGTATCGTGCCTTCTGCGTGACCAAATCGAATATCTGCTCCGCTTCCTCGTATTGATTTAGCTCTACGAGGATGTTGGCATAGTGTGTCTTCGCGGCTATTACAGCGATGTGATCGTCTCCATGATTTCGTACGGCAATTTTTAAGTTCTCGTCCATGATTTTTTTTGCTTCTTCGTGTTTCCCTAATGAAGATTTCAATCGAGCTAAATGTAGTATTGCAAGGAGAGTGAAGGGATGTTCCCTCCCTAGGGTCTCCCGGCGTTGTTTGGTAATGAAGTTTAAGTCATCGTGGCTCTGAATGAGCTGCTGCGGTGATGCCTTGGTGGAATGCTCATCATCATATCGTAGATAACTTGTCGCTAGGTCCTGAAGGAACCACAGTGTTTCCGCATCGGTCTCACCTAGAAGTTCCTTCATGCTTTCCCAGGCCATCTGTAGCCGCCCTGTAGCTTTCTCGTAATCCATATTGCGATAGTCCACGGCAGCACAGTTCCGAATTGCTTTTAACGTTTTCTCGTGCTTTGGTCCATACACCTCGCTAAGTCTTTCTACATTTTTCTCGTGTATTTTAAGAGCTTCTGCCCATCGACCCTTGAAACAAAGCGTCATCCCTAATATTTCTGTCACCTCTAATGTCAATGGGTGGTCTTCGCCTAACGAAGTCACGCAAAGCTGACGAGCACGGCGCTGTAACTTGGTCGCATCATCTATCATCGTCGATGATCGGAGGGTTTCTGAAAGAAATAGAGTGAGTCTGATAGAGAACTGGTGATCCTCACCAAGCTGCTGGATAATCCACTCTCTTGTTTTTGATTGAAGTTCCTTAGCCTCTCGGTACAAACCGCAATCGTAGTACATGCGGCTTAAGCGTCCTGACTCGTCAGCTTGTACTCTACTGAAATCACCATCTGCTTTCCTCCAACTTGACTTCCTAGGATCGCGATATTCTATCAAAACCCCCCTAATCTCCTCTCGGCGTTCGCGAATGTGAAGAGCATGGGGAAGGAGCTCGCGTCTCATTTGCCTCTCAATCTCCGTCTCTCCAAGCGGGGGCAGAGGAATACTCCTTGCTAAAGTTGTTGCCGCGACTTGACACCAGAGCGATTGCTCTGATATCGATATCTCGGGGCGTTCCCTCAGCCACTTATGAACCAGCGGGTGCATACTGTATCGACCAATTTCAAGTCTATCTTGCCTTATAATAAGTGATCGCTTCGTGAGAACCCGTAATGCATTAGTAAGTCGAATACGCACCTCGCCCTCGAAAGCAGCGTGGGACATGTTATTCGGTTTCCTTAACGCCGCTGGTAGAGGTAAAGGAGTCCAAAAATATTCTCGCTTTAGCCAAAATGCTGCCTCTCGGAGGAGCATAGATAACGGCTTCCGACTGGAAGTTACTGGTGTTTGAACTCTACCTTGGTCCCTTTTCTCTTCACGTTCCCTTTCTTGCTCTTCTTTGAATGGATTGCTGGCCGCGTTCTCTAGGATATCAAGTCGAATATTTTGGAAATGGAAGTAGGAAAATACATGAAGCAAGTCGATTGCGTCCCGAAACTCCTGTTCCGGCCTTTCCAGCGAATGATATAAGATCTCATAGGATGAGAAAACGTTCATACTTTTGTCGAGATATGATTTAGAGTTCGATTGACTCCTGTTCTGATGGCGGTAATCACGGCGGATCTTATTGACGTATTTTTCATAAGTATTCAGATATCCCTTCCAATCGGAAATACCTTCTAGAATAGCCCTGGCTGCATGTACTAAAGCTAACGGTAAGAAACCCAACGCACGACAAATGGTAGTCGCGTAGTCTACGACTGCCTCGGACCATGGGCTCGGCTCTTCTGCTGCCTTGAGGATAAGTTCATTAGCCTCCTTTTTCTCCATGGGATGCAGTTCCAAGTATCTTTCACCAACGGTACCGTATCTCTTATGGGCTGGGTTGCGGGATGTGATTAATATACATCCCTTTTCTCCTGGTGGTAGCATGTCTTCAAGTTGAACTTCTTCTTCATCAACATTATCAATGATAAGTAACCACGGAAGAGTGCAGGTAGTTAGCCAGTTCTTGGCAGCTTTTTCGTTTGGCCCAACTCCACCGATGGCTGCAATCTCAGCATAGCTACTAAATACCCTATCTCTACTGCCACCATCGATGAAAAATACACCCCAGTAGTCATTCCGATATATTTCTGCATACTTAAGTGTTAGCTCTGTCTTTCCAGAGCCCCCTAATCCATATATGACGAATCTTTTCTGGCCGGAATAGGTTTTGTCGCAGAATGCACCCCTCAATACATCCATTTGGGGCTTTCTACCGGTGTAAAATGAGTTGGCTCCTCTAAGGATATAATGTTTATTCGTATACATTGGGAGATGTAGTTTGAGGTCGCTTACAACCTTGACAGCATCTCTTATCTAAAACCAGTTAGGTATATGATCTAAGACCGACGTTCATATAAGGAGGAAATACTCTAATTGATTCATGCTCATCAACCCTACGGATTTCTGACTCGATCAATTGGATTTGGTGGTCGATTCTATATGCACAAGCCTTTGTTTCGGTAGACAAATTACCATTTTCATCGGTGTTATTCTTGTGGTAGAGAAGAGTAATCGCTGAGAAGAGCATTCGTAAAGCTTCCGTGCGAAGTTTCCACGCCTGGAAGGTTTCATCATACCACTTCTCGCCCCCTACGCGGCTTTCGTAGTGATTAGACTCTTTGAGGATAGATTCTAATGGTTCAAGGAGCTCGATGAATTCATCTGTAATCACAGCCGTCTCGGTACAAATGCGACACAGGTGGAGTTGATCGCTCTCTGAGAGGGGCTGTAGAATCAATGAGGGATTCCGTCGTTCCCTAGTCACTAGGTTATCTAATGTTGAGGCGATATCAACAAGATCCTTAACCTGCTCGAGTAAACTCGTCACTTCCGATTCAGCATCTGAACCACTCAATTGCTCAAGTAAGCCATGAATATTTTTTAGCCTGGACAGTAACCGTGCTGTGCCCAGGCTATTAACGTTATTTAAAAAGCTCTCAATCATATTGAATTGGATTATTATGTGGGACTGCGAAAGTTCGAAAGTGACAAGGGAGGCTACCAAGGGGTACCTAATGTATTGGCGAGCTGAAATTCGGACTAATGGGAGAATTAATTCGACAGCCCAAGGCGACAAGAGGTACCTAAGTACATACTTAGAAAGTGGAAGTCTATCAATTCAATAGAAGTGCTCTTACCGCCCTGAAATTGTGGTGGTGACACGGGAAGCTGTAGGCTACCGCTTCGTCCACTGTACATACTCGATATATATAATAATATCCGCCGTTATTCATACTGTAGATAGGCATGATACAGCCGGTGAGGAGTATTGATAAGAATGATTGGTAGATCGAAGTTTTGATACGCGTGAATGCAAGCCAGTGATTCAGCTTTAGCCACAAATCACCTATGGACCTCCTTTTTTGTAACCACACTGAATATTAAGTCGATTATTTTAGTTTCGTCTCTTAAAATATTCACATAAAAATTCCGTGATTGGAAGATACCTACCTGCCACTTCGAATATATTTCCTAATCCACAGCCAGTATTAGATATATAATGTTGTTAAGCGTCTTTCTTCTTTTTCCTCTCACATCAAATTCCAATTCTCCTAATGCCAACCACGAAGCCTGTTCTTCAGCTATACGAAGTTTGTGAGCAACAATGGCTGTGTCGCGTTCCGAAACCCGATTAGAGGAGTTTGTTTACTTCTCAGATGTACTCGAGACAAACCTAAAAGTCGGCCTTCGTACTGGTCTTCTGACTCTGCTGGTAATAGTCGGGTTATGTGTATACCTTAGACGCAAAGATAAATCCAAGGTATGTTATCTTACTTAAGTTATGAGGGAGTAGGAGGCCATTCATATAAACCAGAAGTGTTTAGCCCTACAACAGCCGTCTGACCACTGCAAGGCGTGGTGCAAGCTCATCGACGGAGGGCCAAGATCGTTTAATAGTCATAGGCTAAACCACTGTCTCTAACAATTTTTAGGCTGAGAAACTACTCGTAGAAGAGTTTAATTGCAAACCGGTCATTGCAAGAGTACCATACAAATTGCCGTTTGCGCTTGACCTCCTTTTCCGCCAATACAAGATCTTTTTCAGCGACTACACCTTCGAACAGCTTACTCAATATTTCGATATTGCTGGAACCGCTAGGATAGAGCTTTTCGGAGTAACCGGATACTTTACATCGGACCCAGAAAATATAGAGGCTATACTCTCTACAAGATTTGAGGATTACGGTCTGGGAAGCCGTCGTCTTGCGAGCGCTCCTTTACTTGGAGAAGGCATCTTCAGTCAAGATGGCCCGGCTTGGAAACATTCACGCGAGCTCATTAAGCGGCAGTTTTCACGCGTCCAGAAGCAAACGATCCGAGTATTCGCACCTCATGCAGAAAAGCTAGTCTTGGAACTCGACAAGGCTTCAGTTGGAACAATAGTTGACTTGAAGCCATTCCTCTTCGAATACACTCTTAGTACAACCACAGAGCTTCTATTTGGTGAACCGCACGATAGCCTGTCAAAAGAGGAACAAGAGGCTGTGAGGTCAAACTTTGATTATGCTGCCACCGGTATGGGAATTCGTGTTCGACTGGCTGACTTGGCAGTTCTCTACAACCCTCCTGAATTCAAGAAGGCCTGCAAGTCTGTCAAAGATTGGGCTACCTTTTTCGCAAAGAAGGCATTGAAGTATAAGGACGAGTTTGGTGAGGAAAAGGCCTCCGAGAAATACTCGTTCATAATTGATCTCTGGAAGGAGATGCAGGATGAGCAGCTAGTAAGGGATCAGTTACTACATGTTCTGGTTGCTGGACGAGACTCAACAGCTGCTCTCTTGTGTTGGACGTTGTAAGTGCCAATGTAACCCCGATAACCATCATATTGACCATGTTACTTCTCTAACCGCAATGATCAAATAGCTTTCATCTTGTTCGCAATCCCGACAGCTTAGAGAGACTGAAGCAAGAGGTATCCGCAGTTCCTCAGGGTTCCGATATAACGAGAGAACATATCCAAAAGCTACCTTTCTTGCGCTGCTGTCTTAATGAAAGTGAGTTCGTTCGCGTATAATTAATCTACGAGATGCTAAATGCGTACAGTCCTGCGATTATATCCTTCGCTTCCCATGAACATCCGATTTGCCAACAAGGCTACGGTTCTACCCCGTGGCGGTGGCTCTGACGGTCAGTCACCTGTAATGCTTCCGAAGGGAACGGGAATTGCTTGGTCTGTGTACCATTTACATAGGCTCGAGTCAATATATGGTGTCGACTCCAGGGAATTCCGGCCACAGAGATGGGAAAGTGGAGAGTTACTCAAGAAAGCCCGTCCAGGATCTGGTTATATTGACTTCAATGGAGGTCCAAGAACTTGCTTAGGAAGTATGTAATGTTGTCTCCTATCTTTCGAAGTGTTACTAACTCAATCATTATAGAGGACTTTGCTTTGACAGAGGCAAGTTACGCAATCATAAGGATGCTCCACGCATTTCCGGGGATTAGACTAGCCCCAGGAGTACTGAATGAGCCAGTCGGAGCAGAAAGACAGAGCTACACCATCGGGTTGGCTCCGGCTGACGGAGTAAAGGTTTCTCTGGTTTGATGGTTGTTGTTATTCTACTGTTTATAATAGGTTTTTCTCCTTTACGCCGCCATCAAGCTGCTAGGGGTATGACATGGGGCTGAATCGAGAAAATAGAGGATATAACTCGGAGTTGTTAGAGGAGATGGCCAGCGAAAAAGAGAACTTTATTAGATACCTAGATAGGTAGCCCCATAGTCCTATTAATTCTCACACTTCTATTGATTTTATTAAATACTGAACATGCTCTCCATAATCGTAATATTAACTCTAAGAGCATATTTGTATCTTAGCCTTAAGGATGAGATGGGGTGTAAGGCGTCTTATTGGAGTAGTCAGTTAAGTTAGTTTATCTTAGAACCCGTAATCCATCGGAATGTTGAATTACTTCCCCCATAGCTTAAGACTTTCCCCGCCCATATCAAGCGTTCTTAGACCCTGATGGCTTGCGGTATCGTCGTACACGTCGGGGAATTAGTAGAACCGATAGGCATCGAAACGATATGAGATCGGGTCCTCGATGGGGGGTAGAGGCATACATAACCTTCTCAAATCACTGACAAAATAATGGCCACAGCTTCAGAGAACTTTACCTATCCTCCTCTCCCAACAGGAGAGAACGCTATCCGTATCCTTAATATACAGCCAGGAGACTTTTTTAGCCCACTGGTATGCTTTTTGATCCCTGCTACTTTCAAATCTAGGCCACGCTATATAGCGTTGTCTTACACTTGGGGCGAGCCGTATTCAGAATGTGTCAAAAAGGCATCGACGCTGTCACCAGCCTCAAAGGCAGATACCAAGAAGTCAATAAACATCACCGTAAACGGCTGCACATTTGATGCGGGCAGCAACCTGAAGGTTGCGATTCAGCACCTCCGTTCTGCAACTGTATCTCTATCACTCTGGGTAGATGCTATTTGTATTAACCAAGATGACAACGTGGAAAAGAGTGCCCAAGTCGCTATGATGTCTTCCATATATAAGCGTGCCATTGCTGTTATAGCATGGATAGGACCGAAAGATAACGGAGATATCGCTAGTTCTATGCAGTGGAAGGCCAGCCAAGTCCAGCATTTGGTTTCTGCCGTTTCAAACGGTTTGAAAGCTGCCGACTTGGAGGTACGATCTTCTCTTGGGCCTGATAGAAAAGCTTTTAAAAGAATGTCCGAAAGTGCATATTGGAAGAGACTGTGGGTTGTCCAGGAAGTATGTTGTCCTCTACGATTGGTATTTATGTACGGATCAAGTATTTGGACCTACGAGGCTCTAAGGCAATCAGAGGCGTTCAAAGAGGAACATTCGACACTACAACGATCTGGAAAAGGCTTGACGAATGAACTTCAAGAAATGCTCACTTTGCTAGAGATCAGGGGACAGAGGCACACCCCTATGACAAGATTAGAAAGTCTCGTCGAGAGCTGTGTTAGGAAAGACTGCACCGAAATAAGGGACAAGATATATGGGTTACTCGGGCTTGCTAATGATATCCGTACTCCAAGTAGCACCGACCAGCTACCTGATCAAGTCAAACGGTATGCCGAGTCATTGAATCTTAAAGATGAGGACTCATTGCAACTACTAAGAAATACAAGACCACCTGAAGTCGACTATGATCGCTCGTTATACGATATTTGGACTGATGTGGTTGGGTATATATACTTTCAAGTCCGGGGGAATAATGCGCCACTTGGCCTTAAATTCAACAATACCCCTATTGATGAGATTAAGACTGACATATCTCCTATGGAGGTCGAGAGATACATCACTGTAGTGAGATTCTCGGGTATAGTTCAAGAAGCACTCGGCCAACAGGTCGGGAAGGAAATTGGGGATATGGATAGATATCAAGCAAGTTTCCCCTTATTCAATTACCAATCTCCATTTAGCTTTTTTTAAAAGCCGAGAATTATTAATGCTAACTCGGAGTCAATCACCTATGTATAGGGCTATCCGGTAATTAGAGTGATAGGATTCTTGTGTAGTAAAGTTTTACGACTGGGTCCAGAGCTCGAGTCGCTCATCGAATCACCCCGAATCGAACGAGAATGGCAGGACTGCTATGGCGACTATTATAACGAGCCTGACCTGGAGCATATCAGAAAAGCGGGCGAGAATTACATGGCTAGAACTATGGAATATGATAATAGCCAGTTGATGAGGATCCATACGATACAGCATCCTGATGTTATAGCGTGGCCTATCGCAGATAGCAAGCCCCGAACCGATGATCCTCGGTACCTTGCCGAATACGCCAAAGGTTGGGAAGGAAATCAGGGACGCCAAGAAATGGGCTCTGATATCGGGCTCGGGCCCAGAATTTGCCTTGGCACAAACCGCCTCATCGCACTCGTTCCATCCGTAGCAAGGCCCGGCGATGTTATTATACGGTTTTGGGGCTGCGACGCTGCTATCATCATGCGGCCCGTAACGACGGACTTGACAAAGACGGCCGTGAAAGAAACACCAGAATCAGGGGCCCCCTATATGATAATAGGCAGAGTAGATGTGGCACAAGAGATTGAGCAGAGAAATGATGTACAGTCCCACAAAGTTCATACGGAGCAAGAGGTATCAAAACCCGAAGAAACCTGTCATGAGGGCAGCTGCCGGAACTTTGAAAGCGTTTATGTTGATTTGGATTTTTGGAGTCTGCAAATGATCACAGCGTCCATCTCCGTATCGCATCATACAGGGACTTGGACAGATGTTTAAATAGTTTATCGAATTCTCCTAAGGGATAATTTCCTAATTCTATATGATACCCATTATGAGGTCGTCTTTTAGTATACCATGCCTAGTTGGCGTCGGTATTGGATAAAGATGCGGAGTTTCCAGCTTTCCCTCTTCCTGGGGCCGATGTAAACTTGTCTCCCCACTGACCCTCCTGTTGAAACATGGCTAGACAGGCAAGTGCAGAGGGTGAACCATGCTCCGGATCAGCACCGCCTTCCAATAGCGCCTACATCGTCGCGAAGTTAGATCATGCAAGTTTTCAAGGGTGATTACTGGACATGGAGGTCGAACCTCGATTACACTATCCTCCTTCTTAAAAACGGCACCTGCTAAGGGGCTTTGACCCCTATCGTTAATACGATTCGGATCGGCTCCATGTTGAATAAGAAGTTTGACAAGGTCAGCATGCCCATGATAAGCCGCGAGCATAAGCTAGAAATAAACAATATAACATTAGTATTTTGAGTAAATTTTAAATTGATAACTCTTCTCATTAAGAAAGGTTGCTTAATCAATAGTTTCATACAAGTGAATCCCCTTTTTCGTTAGTCAAATTAGGAGGGAGACCAGCTGGTAAAGCCTGTTGAAATATCTCAATCTCTCCGGCTCGTGCGGCGTTATACATGCGTCCTGCGAACTCGATAGCTTCCGGAGGAAGGGATGCTGCCGCCGAATCACTGGCCATTTTTAAGGCCGATTAAATATTGAATATTGAATTGGAGGTACAGGAATATAATAGGTTAGGGGGTACTTAATAGCTTTTCTAAGTGGAAACTTCCTTAAACGTTTGAGTCCCCCCGGGTCGGCATGAAGTGGAGATATTATTGATGACATACTTGGTTCATTGATTGGACGGACCTCCGAAACTCCCGAGTCTATTCGGCAAATGATGTTTTTAAAAGGTCATTGAAGGTGACCTCAATTGATACAAGATACTGATAGATTAATATTATTATCTAGGTACCTAAGCTCTAACCTAATATCCTCATAACCGATATCTTTAAATATAAAACCCGTTGATAACCGCTATTAATTCCGTTATCAAACCGAGATAGCGACAACTCTGACGTCGAAAGCACCTGTACGCATTTACCTTAGGTACAACTTCTTTTAGTATCAGTATCCATCTTTTTTATCAGTGCCTCACCTATACGGATATACCACTTGAATATCGCAATGCCACCACGATTAAATACTCGATTGGCATCTTCTGCTATTCGTCTCCTCCGTCTTTACTCAACCGACGCCGGTCCTCTTGTTCGAGTTACCAACCTCCAAGCTCCAAATTCCGGTCATATCCGCATTCTCGAGCTTAATAGACCATCCGCGCGCAATGCTATATCAAAAGCCCTCCTAGCTGCCTTACGAGCCGAAGTTGAAGATATTCAATCGCAATATACCGTTGAGGGTCAAGAAGTGCCGCCTCCCCCACGATTTGGAGGAGCTGCTGGTATAGATCAGAAAGGGCCTACCAGAGCTCTGATCCTGGCCAGCGCCGTTGATGCAAGCTTCTGCGCAGGCGCCGATCTTAAAGAGCGGCGCGGCTTTACGCAAGAGGAGTCAGTATATACCTGTTATTATCAATGGTTTAACATTTTAACTAATACTTGAGGTTTGATCTACTCTAGGACCGCACAATTCCTAGCAGATCTCCGCGGCACGTTTTCGTCCCTTTCATCTCTCCCAATCCCTACAATTTCAGCCATCTCTTCCCTTGCGCTTGGCGGTGGTCTTGAACTTGCCCTTTGCACACACTTCCGAGTATTAGCCTCATCTGCAACGGTGGGCCTTCCCGAGACGCGACTGGGCATAATTCCCGGTGCCGGCGGCACGTATCGATTACCAGCATTGATCGGACTCCCTCGCGCTAGGGATATAATTCTAACTGGACGGCGTGTTTCTGCCCCCGAGGCGTACTTTTTAGGAATTGCCGATCGGTTAGTTGAGGTGCTGCCCGAAGACGAGCGGGATGGTGTCGCGCAGACCAATAACGAAGTCGAAGACGGACTACCAACTCGAGCACGAAACGCGGTTCTCTCGGAGGCGGTGAGGTTAGCAGGTGAGATCTGTGAAGGAGGTCCGATTGCGATTAGATCTGCTCTCCAGGCAGTGAGCTGGGCTAGGGAGGAAATAGAGAACGCTATGTACGAGCGTGTGGTGAAAACTGAGGATCGAGATGAGGCTTTAGAAGCTTTCAAGGAGAAGAGGAAACCTATATTTAAAGGGCGGTAAATCAATGAAATTAATGGTAGGCTTTCTATTTTATACCCATTTAAGGCAATCTGACTTGTACATAAGTGGCGCGCTAGATGTGTGACTTATGTGTATGACAGACAAGAGAACTATGAGATCAAGAACTTTGGGCTATTATTTTGAGTCCTTAATAAGGCTTTGATGATAATTGTACAATTTTATATTAGAAGTATTTCACCACTTTGTGATGGAAGTCTTAATACGATATCTACGCTAATTTTAGCTACTAACGTACTACGAATATATTGTCTTATTTAAACAAAGTGCAGTATGGGATAGCTATGGGCCCATCAAGGCAGATATGCTTCGTATTATCGTCAAATTTTCAACCTTGTCCCCAAGCAATAACTACTAGACTACAGAGGAAGACGAAACCTACCGTATCCCTACGATGATGCTGTGTTCTAATGCCGAGCCACTTTAGACTTATAAGTGGCGCATACCAACATCTTATTCCACATGCCTAGTCCTGGCGCGGGAATCTGACACTAAAGGGATAATGAATCATCAACATGACGCAACGAGGTAGTTACAATGACAGAAATTGCGATTTTATTAAACGACTTAACCTACTTTTCTCCTCTCATTTTTGATCTTCGATTTCTATACAGTGCAATTTCAGATCTCCTAAAGAAAGCTCTATAAGCAATTGGTTGCGCCTTTCATCATCCACATTATATATTCCAGTCCTTGACCTAACGTCATGGCCAAAAGCGACAAGCCAGAAGAGGGAGACAAAGGTATGCAACAAATAGCACTTATTAGAACTTCGCGGCTAATTACATTATCCACGGTAGTCTCTTGGAATTGGGGCAACGGTACTCCTGGAGGTACGGTAGCAGAAACGAAGGATCAAGGGGCGATTGAGATCAAGACGCAGCACGGGAATACTGTCAAAAGAAAAGCCGACGCGAGCAACCCTGCAGTCCGAATCGAAAGATCGGGCAATGATGTCGTCAAAAGAGCTTCGGAATTGACAACCGAAGAAAAGAAAAAGGGCGGTCGGGGCAGTACCAAACGCAAGGCCAACGGTCAAGATCCCGAAAAGTATGATGACGAGCAAGACGTGGATGAAGAGATCGATGTTATCTCGGACGGGGTTGACGAGGAACCTGATACGAAGAATAAACAGGACAGAGAAGTGAATAAGGGCGGCAAAGAGACTAACAAGAAGCAGAAAAGGGGGCAGCAAGATGTATCTGACGAAGAAAACGGAGATGATAAGAATAAAGGGGACAGTGATGAGAATGAGGAGGAAGAGGAGGGGGTAGAGGTAGGAGAAGATGAAGATGCAGATTACGACGAAGTCGAAAGTATTGAAGATGATGATGATGTAGAGGATGAAAAGGAGAACGACAAAGATCTGGGTGGTAATATTGGCAATATTGAGGAAGGATCCAAATCAACACCTAATGTCAATGGTAACGCGAAAAAGGACTCGACCCGACAACATTAAGTCCATTTTACATAGATTTGTTGGTACCTATATTTTAGCTAGTTAGGTCTTCTATACACACAAATGTTATGTCTATTGGTCTATAGAAATCACTCAAAGTATGTCATCAAGAAGACTTTGAAGCTTTCATTTGACCAGGAGGTCGTATTGGTTTAATTAACATCTGTAATATAAAACAGCTCTTTCAAAGGCTCATCCACTGACTACACAGACCCCATCACCCGTTGGTGTTAAGCTACCTAGGCTCGTGACACCGGGTAAGGAGATAGAGACGGTTTTCACTACTAGTTCCACAGCCATTGCGTTGGCAATTTAAAAAATGATAAGAAATCGTTAACGTATTCAGTGGATTCTGAAGTATGTGTAAAGTATGTGTGCTACGTGGTTAATAGGTGGGGTTTGGGGGGCTATTATACATGACCTTCACATATAAACTTACTACCGTACATTTGTAGTCTACGGCGCAGCATTCTTGCTATGTATCCACTGTCTGTGATGTAGCTAGATGGGGAGATACCTTGTATAATATATGTTAATTATATGCCTTGTTGGCCAATCCGGTAGTAGTATTATACGGGACTATCTTAGGTACCTGTTCAGTAGCTTGTTTCGTACGGATAGCCAATGTGAGAACATGCATCTTGGTCTTGGTTTACCTTGGAATATTATACGTAAGCGCTAGTAAAATTGTATATAGGTCTATAAGCACTTACATCGCCCTGCCTTTATAACATGCCACCTTACATAAAAATATTTATCTCCTCATTAGTTCTTCTTAATGACATAAATTTGATACATTTCCCTTGAAGATAGACTGCAAACCCCGAAATGGAGTTAATTCCTGCGGTGGCTGCATGGGCTCTATCCTCTACGTGCCAGAGCATAGTGGCAAGGGATTGGCTTGGAGGAATTTGTCCGCAGCGAATAGACGCGGAAGAACTTAGCTTGAGACTTTCTTCAAGCGCTCGAGTCTATCTTCCGGGTTCCGATGGCTTTACTAGAGCAACAACACGCTGGTCTGTTCTAGATGTCCCAGGAGTTAAAGTTGCCGCTGTTCCAGGAACTGAAAATGATGTCGCAGAGATTGTGAGCTTCTTGTCTGTAGAACAAATAATATTTGAGCAGTACTTACCTACAACCAGGTGAGATATGCAAATCAGCAGAACGTGCCATATATTGCAGTTAGCGGTGGTCACGGAGCTATAACAACTGTAGGAAAGATGAAGGACGGCATTGAGATTTGGATGAACCAATTAAATGGCGTTGAGGTTTCAGACGATGGCTTGACTGCTAAAATCGGCGGAGGGGCTTTGTCAAAATCTGTTACGGATACACTATGGTCGGCAGGAAAGCAGACAGTTACTGGTGGCTGCGAATGTACCAGCATTCTCGGACCAGGACTTGGAGGTGGTCATGGTTTTCTTCAAGCGCGCTATGGGCTTATTGGGGACCAGTTTGTTTCTATGAATGTGGTGCTGGCCGATGGGACCATTCAAACAATCGACAAGAACTCCGATCTTTGGTGGGCAATGAACGGCGCTGGCCACAATTTCGGCATCGTAACCTCTGTCACATCAAAGATTTATGATATTCAGCATCCCAATTGGGCATATGAAAGTTTTACGTTCACAGGAGATAAAGTCGAAGACCTCTATGATAAAATCAACACTCACTTACTTAAGAATGGTACCCAACTAGTGGATGTCATGAACTATTCGTTCTTTTTCAACAATCCTGATGTTGATCCAACTAAGGTACGTGACCCCCTCAAGATAAATCTCGAATTAATCATTAGGTATATGGCTGCATCCTAACGTTTCGTTTAGCCACTCATCATATTTTTCATATTGCAAGAAGGAGTAAATGCCGTCGACGCAACCTACACCGTTCCATTCCATGACCTGGGGCCGATATCCACTGACGCCGCTGGAGGAAGCTACCGGGATTTACCGGCCTGGACGGGGAATGGAAACGAATCGCCACCGTGTCAAAAAGCTGGTCTGAAAAACATTCGCTTTCCCATCGATATTGAATCGTACCATATCCCCTCCCAACGTAAAGTGTATGACTTATTCGCATCCGCGACCCAGGAAACTCCTGCCTTCAACAACTCCCTCTTCCTGTTCGAAGGATACTCTTTACAGGGGGTTCAAAGTATTCCTAGCGAATCAACAGCTTACCCCTTTCGAGGCGATAATCTTCTCCTTGCACCTCTGATCACGTATGCGCCGGGTGAGCCGGACCTCGATAAGAAGGCTGCCGAGTTAGGTCATGCTCTTCGTAATATTATTCACGAGGGTACCGGTAGGAGTGAGATGCATACATACGTCAATTACGCGTATGGAGATGAAGCAAAGGAGAATTGGTACGGGCATGAAAAATGGCGACAAGAAAGGCTCTTAGCTCTGAAGAATAAGTATGATCCAAAGAGGAAATTCAGCTTTTACGCACCTATTGCGTAATATGTATCTAGAGGACCGCGAACCCAACTGAATAGACAGGTAGTTATATTAAAGTTATTCTACGAATCGTTATAGGTCTCATCAACTTTATCATTTACACATACCAGTATATTGCGTATGGCACTAAACGATGATCGTTCTAGATATAACGTCCCAAAATATATTATTATTAATCAGTTTTCTGCTCTAGCCATATATATATCCATCTTGGAAGATTCCCGTATGTGTCCAAAATTAGTCCACCATGGTCGTTGCTTTAATATTTCGTGTCATGATGCCTGTGAGAACAAAGAGTAAGGTTACGATTATCTCTTCTATAACTTCTAGACCAACTCTTAAACCAAGGCTACCCGTTACTGGGTTTAACTCCTGGCTCTGAGTAAAGAAATAAACAACTCTTTCTAGTACTCGAATTCCCAGGAAAGGGATAGCAATCGCGACAGCTAGAAGTAGTTTCTTCCCTGGCTCACTCCCCGCTAGCTTTCTTGACTCGCGGGCTAGGGAGTCTCGAAATGTGGTGAGAGTAACTACTGCAAGTGAAAGCCAACCCAAGAGTAATAGAATCATGCCTCCTTTTACGAGAGCAAGGCTTCGCTTAATCTGATCTGGTGGCAGCGTGTCGTTGTTGCTTTTTGCGGCACCGGCAGCCACAAGAGCAATTGCAGTCGTAACAAGAATATGAAAGAAAACGAGGTATGGAGCGTCAAAGGGTCGTCGTGATTTCGGAAGGATATAAGCGCGCCTGGAATATAGTGAGCTTTAAAGAGACGGTTGGAATTACTTGAGTTCGTATAGGACTTACGACTCATGAAGAATACCACAAGCAGCAGCAAGGAGAGGAGACAGTCCAATACTAGAAACTAGTGCAGCGCTTGAACTATGAGCATCGTGTATCTCAATAGCGCTCGCGACGATTCTTAGAGTACAGAAGATGAAGAGAAATGACCAGCCGATGACCGCTCCATGCTTCAAGCCATGCTTTATGGCTATATAGATTAAGGACGGAGATATTGTAAGATATATGACCAGGAGGGCAACGGGCAGAGCCGGTGAAGAGGCCATGGCATGAAAATTAGAAAGATACGTGATGACTATTCTGATTGAGAAATATGTAGCAAGTCTACACATAACAGATCTAAATAAGAGAGTTTGGTTCCTTGGGAAGACACGGGGCCAAGACTTCATTATATATTTTACCTTTGCTCATCCCCTGAGTGATGTTTGAGGATCCTTCTGCATAGCTTGACTCCATAGTCTAGCTTGAGTCAGTAGCACTGCCCTCTAATCATATCTTAATAGGGTTATGCTTCAATTAATGTCGATCAGGTTGCTACTTTTGATAACTATAACTCTGACTGTTAAGTTCAAATGCGTGTCATGAAGCAGGTTATCGCTCAGTTCGGTTGGTCATCCAGGGGCAGCAATTTTGAAGCTAGCTCACCTTGCTGGGGCGCAGCTTCAGCAAGCTGGTATAAGGCATCAAGTTTTCGCATCAGGCATCGAGTTATGCGGAATACCCCCACTACGAAAAATATCCCACGGGAATACCATGCACCTACACGCTAAACGTGCCTTTATTTGGGTACGGCGCGTACTGTACGTAGATGCTACTAGATCTCGCCAACTCTTGATGCCTTATGCGAAGAGGCCCCAAGTTGTTATTTAAAATAAAATACAAGGCCCGTGACGTACGCATATGTAACCTAGCATTAAAACCGATCAGATTTCGATGTAGTTAATTTGAACCAATTATATGAAAATCAAATTGACCATTGTCAATTGATTTTAGCCACACCTAAATATTGTTTCAGTACCCTCAACCCATTAAGCCATTTCTATCGAGAACATATCTCCAAGTAGGGAATGAGAATACGAAGAATAGGTACTTAGGCTGTAAGTATAGTTAGAGTTATTGTAAGATACGTACTCATTATGAGGTTATGCATAGAATTGGCTCTTGAGAAGATGTCATATTCGTGTCTTAGATTATCTGATACCTCATTTATCTACCCGCCTTCTTAGGTGTCGTTCAGCCTGCCAAGCAAAGATTATTCAGGTTTCACCAATGCACCGTTCTGCAACAATCGACACCCCTCTGCGGCTGATGCTGCTGCTAATGAGGGGAAGCGAGTCCCCCAAAGCTCGAGGGTTTCTATTTCTCGAGCTCCGAGGAGTTCCGACTAACTCTCCAAGAAGCGATTACGTACCAGAAACGACTAAATGCTCGTTATTCAAGGGTCTCTACTATTACCATGACCTTCAAATACCATGGCGGGGCGTTTATCATTATCGCAACCCTGCCAGACATGTGGAACAAATGCCGAAAAGACGTTTACTTGCATCCAGTGCAATAACTTTGCCTTCTGCGATGTGTGTTGGCCAAAGTGGTTCTTGCACACTCCGGGCGCTGTTGGTTGGTCAGTAGATAAATCTTAGAAGCTTTTACCCCTGAAAATTATACTATTATATTTTATATATCTATGAGAAAGCTGTTCATAATCGCATGATCGAGACTAATCACTATGGATGATCGATAGGAACGGCAAACCGCACGAGAAGGCAGACCCCCTTGTTGTCCATCGGTTACGTCAAATCTTAGAACCGATACGTACGGAAGCTGAACACGAATCCGAGCTTCTCGAGGACCGCGATACGACTTGGTTCGGATTCGGTCGCGATGCCTTCGGCCACCCCCTATTCCACGATTTTGGGCGGTTCGCCGCCATAATGAGCGAGACTGTCACCGACGAGACGGTCGAGCGATATCCTCAGCTGACGACGTTTATTGGGGAAACTGGTAAGTCACGATACTTCTATATCTACATTTCGACTAACGACATCATAGGCGCTGGGAAAAGCACCCTAATCAAACTCCTCATTGACCGTCATGATTTGACGGCGCCTGAGGGTTCCAATTACTATGCGCCAGTAACATCATCTAGTCATGATCGTATTTCCACCACAGGTGATGTCCATCTGTATGCAGATCCATCAACTCTATATAGCAGTCACCCACTACTATTGGTGGATTGTGAAGGTCTGAGTGGAGGAGAAGCCATCCCAAAGCAGCTGCGACATCACCCACAAGGTACAAATGCAGAGTCGAACAATACCAGTACGAGCAGACACTATATGACAAGAAAAATCCTGTGGGCAGATACGCCTCATACTCAAAAGAGAGAGTTCGCCGTCAGCCAGCTGTATCCTCGAATTCTATACACTTTCTCTGACGTTGTAGTCTTCGTTCTGCGAAATCCAAGGTCGTTTGAATCAATGGTTCTTGATAAACTAATACGTTGGGGTGCGGCCTCTAGTATGTACCTCCTTTTTTTTCTTTATTTACTTTCATTTTCCTGCTTTACCCTTTTCTCCAAGCGTTATATGCTCGTCGAGAAGTCTCATATTTGCATTTTATATCACGTTGACTACTAGGCATAGTCACTTACTTTTAGTATTTCAGTTGATAAGTCACTCAACCAACCCGTACTTCCTCATGCGATAATCGTATTCAATGCCACGGATATCAATGTCGACGAAAGGGAATGGGATATTACGATGGCGACGAAATTGCTGATGGCAGATATCCACGACGCCGTCACACGTGAGCCGGCCTTGCAGGAATATGGTGAGCAACAAATGTCCCGTCACTGCATCTATCGGTAAAGCTAACCAATTCACAGTGGGTTTGAGTATTTTTTGGCCTTACTCATCGCTTTTTTTTTTCTTTTCCTAATTTTCAAAGACAAGATAAGTGAATAGTACTTTGTACTAATATTCAATAGGTACAAACATGGCGAAGGCGCGGAAAGCTGATAAGGAGCACCAAGGAGCTTTTGGAGTGCTATTATGGTTCCATAAATGTCATCAGGATCCCATATAAGGGATCGTATAGTAAGATATTTTATCTCGGCCTATTTCCTTCATCCCGCACCCCTAAACCCACCCCTCGGGCTGCCTCCCCTAACATAATAATTGGTTGACCGTCGCTAACATAAAGTCATTCAGTGTTGATAGACGAACAGGTTAGCAAGCTTTCTGGCTTGCTGAAAGACCGGTGCAAGGCTTCATACTTGAGGAAAAGGGAAGTGCGCATGCTAGCTAATACGGAGAAGCTTCAGTTCTACCTTCAAGCAGCATATGATCATTTTACTAGAGATCTCAATATGCCGTTTGATTTTGTGAAGGAGACCCTTCGACACAGCCCTGTCTCCAGAAATTTTGAGGGTAACATATTGAACCTAGCATTAGCGATCAAACAGAAATCTAGTAATTTGATTCTTAGCTGCGATACCGAACAGATATTTCGCGCAATAGGGCCGATGATAGCATCATGCGTGATGCTGGACGCTGTTCGTCAGAATCTACCAGGTGAATTTAGATCTGCCTTGGCCGGTTCGACACAATCTGGCTAATTAGTATGCAGGTACTGCAAGCCGCCTCCTGGATGATCGATATGCCAAGCCTTGCGCTGGTGCGCTACAGACATTTGCCGATATGTACTGCCCGTGCAGTTTCACGAACCCGTCTTTTAGCGGAGACCTTGGTCGATGTTATAATGTTAGATCGGGCCATAATCACAAAGGGCATCAGAACAAGCAAGGAAAGATCATCGGAAACGGCGACTACGAATCTAGATTTGATATTGATGCCTTTCGGCCAGTCTGGGAAGAACTACTAAAAGCAAGTCTAGCTCAAGTTCAAGCCTCGAGCTTCAAGCTTGGGCAGGAGTTCCCAGATAGGAGCGAGCTTCAGATTGCTGCTCTTATCCATCAGGAACGTTTGAACGAGCTCTACTCCAACGTACTAGGTGTGGCGACAGACTTTATCAGCTATTCATCTTGCCTCTGCTGCTTGAGAGAATTGCCAGAGTGCGCACTGCCATGTGGTCATGTTCTTTGCCTCCCCTGCGCCCAAATATATGGGACCAGAACATCGAAGACCACTATTGAGATCAGCCGGTGCCCTCTACATGTACGGGATGTTATTGCTAATCCACCATGGGTTATCATGACGAAGCCACGTTATGCAGGCAGCCGGGTGCTTTGTCTCGATGGGTACGCGATCCGTATCATGGCAAGATGCGTTAAGATATGCTAATTAAATGATTGTAGTGGTGGCGTGCGGGGAATCATAGTGTTACAAGTTCTCGCCGAGATAGAAAAAGTCTTGGGTCCAGACTTACCTATTCAATTGTTCTTCGACTTGATTGTTGGTACTAAGTAAGTTTTCAGAATATTATTTAGCTGGGGATTTTGCTAACTAGGTCAAGCTCTGGAGGTACCATTGCAATTGGATTAGGAGTTAAGAAATGGACCGTCGAAGCGACAATACGGAAATTCAAGGATCTATGCAAGGAGGCTTTCGTACCTCGAGAGATGACTAGCATGCCCCTTTTTGGTACACTATCAAGTATTTACCATGGTAGTCTATACAAGACGCAACCTTTTACGAAGGCACTGAAAAAACATTTATCTGATCAACCTTTCTTTGGTACTGCAACCCATAGATCTCTTGTCACAACTTCAACGAAAGTTGCTGTTACTGCTTCGACAGGCCTTGAGCGACAAGCTGTTGTATTTGCCAACTATAATCGCCCGGATCTACCTGAAAAGAGTGAGTGTGCTCTGACACATCCCTAGGAGATTGTCTAATAAAATACCAGGACTTCCGTATAGGTTTATTAGATCAGATACATCATCAAAGGAAATGCGCATATGGGAAGCGTAAGCCCCCTACTCCCTATAACTAATGACTCAATGGCGAATATCATAGAAGCTAACCAAGCCTTCGAGATAGGGCCCGCGCGACATCTGCAACGCCTCCTTTTTTTAAACCGTATATCAAACCCGAAACTGGTCAGGAATACGCCAACAACGATATCCGTCATTCATGTCCAGTGTTTATTGCCCATTATGAGGCCAAGTCAATATGGAGCGACGTAGCAGATCGCCCACCAGACCTGATGCTCTCTATCGGCGCGGGTCGTAATGTAGGCGATCGCAATACGGACGACCCAAATACGTTTCAATCATCACGGTCTATGACTAACGAGACCGTGACGACTGCAGGTTTTAGTACGAGTGCTGTTATCAGACAAGGCCGAGGAGGGGCCGGGAATTACAAGCGCAAAACCTCAGCAACGATGTTACCTTTCGATGATACAAGTTCGGAGAACACAGCAAGCGGATATGTTGTCCGTGATCCCAAGACGCCGATGCTAGTCTCTTTCAACAATCCCGTCCCAAACCAGACAGACAAGTTAAACAATCCGCGACAATGTGATAGAACTTGGAATCGCTTCATGTCTAGCAGTGCGATGAAGGAAGAATCAACTCGACAGCGCCACATGCGCATCTGTCCCGAGCTCTTGACTAAGTTACCGAAATTTGATGAGTTGGAGAAGATAAATTCCGTGGAGCAAGAGACCGCTGAGGTGTTGCGGCAAAACCGCCAAGATATCATCGAAGCCGCACATAGACTAGTCGCGAGTACGTTTTTCTTCGAGAAGGATGCTGGTAGTGTGAAACAGACTGCTTCTGGATATAGCTGTACAGGTAAGCCCCTCCCCCTCCCACTACATTTACGAATCCCTCTTCATAACGGAGTTTTAAGTAACCACTTTACCTTAGGCTCTATCTTTTGTAGATTTAGGCTTTCATCGCACGAGTTGAAGGCTCTGGGGTGGTTCCTTGTATCTCGGTTGGACGGCGACTTTGGGCCATACTTCCTCCTCGAGATACTTGATGAAGGTGCATCTTGGCCTCCGCGACAGATTGTACTCACGAGCTCTGTACTACAAGATATGCACTTACAGGGTGGTTTCCAACTTAATCCTATCCGAATAAGTACCGTAACAGAGAATGCACAGGTCAACATATCCCTCTGCTTGCAGACTCGTCCTTATCACAGTGGGGTAGTAGTCTTACCCATCAGTGGATTCCCACGGAAGCTCATGAGTGAAGATGGCAGCGGGCTCATGTATCGGGCGAGTAAGTATTTAACTAACTAACTGAGTAATATGAGGATAATAAGTGAAATTATCAATAGCTAATACCCGACTTTACTAGATAGCATCTCATCATCCGGGTCGTTCTTCTCCGCTATAGAAAAACGATCATCGATTACGACAAACATAACTTCCACTCCCCGAGCATCTCTAAACGAACCAATTCCGAGTCCTGCTCCTAGCGTCGACTCGTTCGAGAAGCTATCTATAGAAAGACACTCTAATTTTCGAGCTGAACTGGAGGGTTAAGCTAATAAGAAGTCATGAGAAGAGAATGAGAATATTTCACATCTAGGTCTCCTAAATGTGTGTATTATGAATTGGAGATCCACGAAGGACATTGTACAACTTTAGGGAGATTTTTAGCACCTTTCTTACACTATATTAAAGTAGCAACTATTAATGTTATAAAATAAACTACATCACATAAGCTTTTTACTCAGCACTCTATCAAATGAAGATCCTTGGCAAAGACCCTTTAGTCGCGGTCATGTCGTTGTAGCGGGCGAATCAAAGACGTTGGAAAATAATTCTCCCTAAAACATGTAAGCCTAACCCACCATGAACCCCCGTCCGATTTGGAATCATAGTAACGGGACGATCTCTTCCTCTCGGATACCATTCTATCTTGAGTGCTCTCCGAGATGGCGGGGTTCAGGTCGCATCTGGAGTGGATGAACGAAGTAAGTTTATCCCAATTGGGAAAATGGTATTTTCATCCAGCATACCTCATCTCACTAAGATAAGCACTTGTGCAAGGGACCAGACTCCATGAACACTATATCTGACTAAGTACATATCCACCCATCCGTGTCTCGATTAGCTAATTCCCTATATCCCAAGAGCAATACGCGTATATGGAAGCATATCGACTGGCTTAGTTATTAGGTATAGGCGCCCCTTTCTGGATTTGATATTGTCATTTCGAAGAAATAGACCCCAGAAAGAAACCACACCGTGGCGGAGTTATGATAATCCAGGGGCGAAGCCTCTTGCGAGATGACGTACGGGTCTTTGGCATCAAATACGTGCCCGATTCGGATGTAGCACGTTCGGGATTCATTGAGCAAGGACAGCTTCAGCTCTTCATCGAATATACGTCAGCAACATGTGGATATTCATCTCACCTAGCAGGCCTAGTTTCTACCCATGGTCGATCAATCCTTGCATCAAAATTATTGATGCTCACCTATTGAGTTCTTCTATCAAAATATTAGGGTTAGTTGCTCAAGGATAGATATCTACATATATAGATAGATCTATTAGCAACTTTTGGACATCAGTACTCCTCACTCTCATCCTCACCCTCTCATCTCTAGTCGGTACTTGTCCATAGCAATCAATATGCTCTCATACGTTGTGTCGGCCTTCATTCTCGCAGCAACAGCTTCCGCCGTGCCACAGTATCCGCAACTTGGATGTAGAGAACTCTCGATACCCGTCACCGTTAGTGTTCCGCGTTTCATTGTTAACACAACGGTCAACGACAACTGGGATGCAATTGCTTTAACCCTAGCCCTTACGAGGCGGGATTTTAGCGAAAGCACAGATCCGTTACCGATTTCCGGGCAGACATCTGAGCCCGTAGAAAGCAAATTCAAGGTTGGGGCAACACTATGCGGGAGAGGAGGTCCTACGTTGGTTCTGACTCACGGCATTCTAGAGTCTAAGCTGTATGTCTTATTTAGTCTCAAGTTGAAATTACGGCATGATACGCATAAGTACTAACACTGTCATAGGTATTGGCAGCCAACATTCCAGGCATCAGAGAAATACAACTTCGTTAAGGCTGCCGTTGCTGCTGGATATTCCGTCCTCAATTACGACCGTATCGGTGTAGGGTCATCCTCTAAGTAAGCCCAATCTATATTTATTAATGGAAGTCACGGTTTTTACTGACTTGTCTTCCTTGTAATAGGGTGGACGCACTTTCGGATGCCCAATTCCAAGTAGAAGCGGCTGTACTTGACTCACTGGTAGACTACGCGCGATATGCCACGAACGCCACGAAGGTAGCACTCGTAGGTCACAGCTACGGGGCGTATCTGACAGTTGCATCCGCGGCCAGCAAGAAGACCGCTGTTGACGCTATCGTCCTTACCGGGTTCGCGGGTGGCTTTCAGTATTTTGGCCCCTTTCTCGCCGGGTCTGGCTTCAGAGTCGCACGGATTCAAGACCCCATTCGCTGGGGCGCTTTGGACTCGGGATATCTCACATCGGCAGACCTCTTTGCTGAGACGTATTCGTACTTCGGAGAGGAAAATGATTACGAGCGACGGGTCGCCGAGTGGTCTTATTTCAAGGGTAGTGAGCCATTTGCCGTAGGCGAGTTACCATCCCTTATTGCGAGCAGTCCCCTAGACTTCGCAGGGGTCACGGCCGCTGTACTCGCTATCCAAGGGCAATTCGATTTATCAGGCTGTGGCGGTAACTGCATCGGTCTCCTAGATGGCCTTAAGGATGACTTTGCTGGTGCTAAGGTCGTGAAGACCGTTGATAATCTACCCGCGGGGTAAGTTATACATCTTCTAACAAGGGTTGAATATCCATGCTGACCCTGCTTCACAGACATAACCTCAACCTACATAAGGTCGCTCCACAAGCGTTTAAGGCGATTTTCAGCTTCTTGAAAAGTCAAGGAGTGTAATTTTGATCTATTCATCATAAATCAGTGTCTCGATTAGAGGAATATCTGTAACTGTTAATTTTCGGCCTTTATTTTCTTTACAGTTGTAGAATCAAAGATCCCTAGCGTATGGGGTGCGAACTGTTACCAACCTAGGTTTAGGAAATTACTGTTGAGATTTATTTATGTTTAGACGGCATACAAGACCGGCAAGATAGATTTATAGGGGAGGGTTCGATGGAACATTTTAGTGTAATAAAATACTGGTAGTGTTTGAATAAAGACGATATTAATCAGGAGATACTCTCAGAACTTCATAATTCAAGAAATATACACAGTGTAAGCAATAATCTGGCTTTCAAATTTCCAAGCTGCTTGGCTATCAAATATTATACAATCCTCCATGCTAGATGGTTTTATACTAGATGGTTTTTTTTTAAATCCGTTTCCCTGATCCCGCACCCTGCGGATACTTTAATACCAAAAATCCGAAGCCGACTAACGGCAATATGTCTAATAGATAGTAAATGTTACATAGAAAAGAGCATTCGACGCCCATTGCATTGCCCCTCATGCCAACGCTCGTACCATTCCAGGTTGGTCCTCGTTCTAAAATGTGGGACCGTCCGAGCGTCGCCTTGAACTCGCTTCGACCCCGCCTGCGCCACCGTCATTATCTCGACATTTCTGGAGCTTTGTGACAGTGATTCGACCATGCGAGAGTCAATCTACGGCAAGATTGCCGTACCTGAGCTAAGGAGCGTTTTGGTGCTTTCGAGCATCTGTTCCGAGCACCCATCGTGACTTCTAGTGGACACGTTTGTGGGTAAGCCTGGAAGCAGAAGTCGGTGTTTTTTTTGTGTGTGTGAATATTTATGAACTGATGGGAAGAAAGGCCGTGGCCATGGAAGAAAAGGGGTATCGAGAAAGTGAGGGTGATAACTATTTTAGTGTCGAAAATGATGCGTCGGCGTAGTAGTCACATAGAGTGAGTGATGCGATCCGACGAGGCGGTGTGGAGGATAGTGGCCGTTAATATTGGCCGTAGTTAGTCTCCCTGTATAACCCGAGCCTTTTCCTCCCATCACATCCGGACGTTGCTTAGAACACAAGGTTTACGCCGTCTTCCGGATGTTCGTAGTAGGATCCGCCTAATTGTTTGATTAAACGGCAACGTTCCTCCATGTTGTAAGTGTTGTTGATTCTGCCGATACCTCTCGACGACGCGTCTCCGTGTGTTGTTCTCAGAACCCAGACACCACCACCAGCGGGCCAGCCAACGTAGACGACCGGTTGATTGTATCTATCTGGGCTCATGAAATTCCTCCTGTATGCATCTTCGCTTTCCCACCACGTAGCTCCGAGTTTGCGCATATTACCGCAATGGATATCTTCATCTGCTTGATCTAGAGATCTCATGGCGATGTGGAATCGGTCTAGATTTAAAAAGTCAAGTTCGACAGCAGTGCAATGGAGCACATAGATTCCTCCATAGCTAGGATATCCGCGCACGGCAGCACCAGGTCCTACTCCGAATTGTGTTCGGAATTGAGGTTTGTCAAATACCATGAGGTAGTCATCTTCTTCGCCAGAGTCATAGATTAGATTTCGCGACTGCGCGTCTGCAGCGAAATCATCCTCCTCTGCGGAATCATAATCATCAAACCCTCGCGATCGAGAGCTTGACATAAGATCACGGGTAAGGCCATGAGCTCTTGAGCGACGTGCTCTAAATGAAAATAGATAGCTTCCAGACAAAGCTGCAAGAAAAAAGATGGCGGGTGTTATGAGGGACATAATGCCCGGAGTAGGTTGTGTTCGGACTGTTGGAGACATCTTGGCTTGGAGGTCTGCACACCTACCTATAGGTACTCCCGGCTCCGGTAGATAAGCCCTAATAAATTCACATGGATGCAATATGAAATGCAATATGGATGCGATATAGATGCACTACGGATGCACTACGTGGTTATGCCCACGTCATCTAGCGGGTTACCTACTGGAAATGACTTGGGCTCTGACGCTTCTGACGCTTTGCCCAGTTGTGTTATGTGTGTGTTATGTGTTACGTGTTATGCCACTATTTGCATAAAGAGCATTGAATAAAATGATTGGAAGGGCAAAAAAGGAAAAAGGGAAAAATACCATTCTTCACTTCTTGTTAGGCATTGTTTGGCACCACATCCGAATTTCATCTCTCTAACGTAGGGCTGATAGGTAACCGAATAAACACCAAGGATGTCATGGTAGCCAATCAAATAACCGCTCGCCTTTCGGCATAACTAACTTGCATATACGTGGCCACGAACAAAAAAATTGTGCCACTTTTACTGTGCTTCTTATTGACCGCCTCAACTCTTCCCGCACAGCCATCGCGAGTCACGCAGGTACAAATCCTTACCCATGCTGAAAGGAAGCTATGACTTCATCAAGATATAAATTATGACATTTTTACTGGTTGCCTCGTTGGAAGAAGGTAATCCAATGGCCCTTTGACGCCCAACACAAGAATAAGGTCCCGTGAGCTTTAAAAGTCTGGCCGCCAATGTTTACATTAATAAAGCACTGTTTCCACTTATAGCTCGGTTATACATTGCATGCCAAGCATTCCGTTCATGTCTTCTATCCACGTCAATACGACCTAACTCTTTCTAAATGTTTACAGGGGCTGAGCGCACAAAATTGACGAATGCTGGCGGGTATTTCGTCTTAGCAGAAAACTGAGGCAATGGAAGGATAAGTGATACTCGCTCCAGAATCAATTGCGAATAGTGGGACATTATATGCCATTGGCTCCGAGAGAAGAGCATAACCACCATCTATCTAGCAGTTTTGAAGCTCATGAAGCTTATGACTTAATAGCCATTATTGAAGATATTATAGGACCCTTAACATTTCATAAGCTCAACGTGAAGAGTGAAGTATATGAAATAACTACGGCTTCAATTGACGTGATATGATATTTCTAGGACATTGGTAGCTACAGTATGCCTTTAGCATGTGTTCATACACTTGAAGCCTTACATATGAGACGAGAAACGCGATTAGACAATTGCTGAAGAAATGAGGCAGCCCATACTAAAATGCGGTTTCTCATTGGTATCCAAATTTTAGCTCGATCATAATCTCCTTCATCCGAAACTCATAGATGACCATCTTGAAGCATGGCATTTGGCTTATTCGCGTGTCAGTGCCGGTCCCAACCATCTGGCTAGTCAGGAACAGTATCCAAGTGCCCTGATCCTCTACGAGATGTGTGCATGATTGGTTAAGGTGAGGACCATTGGTTGCCTCCCATGTCCTCGGACCCGTTGTGTAAACTGACAATGATGGGTTAGGCGGTCTCGGTATAGACTTGATCCTTATTCGAGAGTCTTTGTAGACTCCACATAACGGGAAAGTAGAGAAATGAATAAATGCCTAAACTGCAGGTAGGCTCCACTTACTGATATAAGACTATCCGAAGCTTCGTGGGCTTTCTTGAGTTCCTGAGATCATACCTGACTGGAGCGTAGTTGATATTCGCATATACCTCTATAACCTATCTGCAGGCAGAGTCAAAACAAATAATTTGCCTACTAAAGTAGAGTATAGTCGGGAAGGGATTGAAAGTAAAGACCTGGTAACTAACCCACCATGGGGTTGTGTAATTTTGGAATAATAAGACAGTCACGCACGGTTCCTTACTTAGGTATAGTAGGTAGGCACTTATATACAGAAACAGTACGTTGCTCAATCGATATTATAGCCTTATTATAGTATTATAGGCATAAGATACTTATACTATGGACCATGTATACTAGAACTAGAGGTATAAGTGGGTGGCTTGTAAATATCGGGGTTACCCCTGGGCCCAGAATACCGTTACTCATCCTATCAGCTACGTACAAGGTTGGCTCCGCATAGATAAAAATGGGATCGTTCTAGAATTTCAATATATTGCGGCTCATTGTCTTTACTAAGCCGTAACCTCCACCCTAGCAAATAAAATGACATCCTGATAACCTCAACTCCTACTAACCCCCCGACTGCATGGTAAAACTGCTGATTATAACCGTAGTAGTACCATCTTATTGCTATAATACTTTTATACTTTCCTATCACACATTTCCAACTTGGCTGTTCATCTTGTACCCCCTGAGGACTGGTTGTCCAAGATCACAGACACGTTGTGTGGCGGAAGCATTCAGAAAACTTCCGAAGCCCTTAAGTTAATACAATACTGAACCTATATCTCATTTGATACTGGTAGTAACTATAATGGAGGGTGTCTAGTGACGGATGTGAGTGACGGTACTTTTATGGTATACCGTGATTTATTTTTTGTGTGATCTCCTATGTGACGAGAATGACCCACGTAATGAGTGGAATCGGAAGTGAGAGAACGAAATAGAGACTCCGGACGACGAGCTTGAGTCCTAGCGAAACGCTTATCGCAATTTAGAACTTTGTTGGCTACCTCTCAGGGTGAGCCCTGATAGAATCCCTAGAGACTTAGAGAATTCTAGTTGAAGAGAAATTTATAGTCCTTCCCATTATGACTAGGAAGATGCCCGCGTATGCTAGCCATAGTCATCTCAAAACACCGCAAAGAGCTTTATTTCAGCGAACTGATGCTGTAAAAAAGATGTTGTTAAGCAATGCTAGAGTGGTAGTAAAACAAATGACACCAAGTAACTTGAATTAACCTAATAAACATCGAGGTAGTCTAGTCGACGCACCCAATACTCTAGAACAGTTCAATCCCCAGACCGGCCTCAATAGAGCTGACTACCTTACCTGGGTACCTACCCCACCGGATTCCGAATCGATGGATACTACTGCACCGTCGAAGAGCCAGACCGTGGCCTTGGTATCGGTTCTGGAGCTAGCATAGATGGATATTGTCACTGGCATATAGAAATTACGTGCAGGGAGTTCAAAAGACCCACGATACGATTGCCCTACGGCGCGTCACCACCAATGCGTAGTTTTATGCATATGACCATACGTTAGGGCGAAGTACAACACAATTACAGGGCAATTCTTGGGTAGAAAAATACTGAATCATGTATACACAAATCCAGGCTTTTATCCGTGATCATTACATTGCAGTTACAGCGATATTCCATATCGTTAGTTATCAGCAAGCGAGAACGATGGCAATACGTTATTCATGCGAATGACAGCACTCTTGCTTTTATCGGCAACCGGCCAGTTCTTGTACACTCTTTGCGAAAGCGAGGGAGAAATGTGCGGATAAGAGGATTCGCCGAGTGTTCGAGACATGATGTTGAGAAGCTCCTTATCACCCGTCTAAACCCTCGCGTCATTGTACTGCTCATTATCCTTCTCGAATGACACTTTCATAGTCTTCCGGCAGACTTTCTGGATGACCTCCCAAGATTGGACTAAACTTGTAGCATTCTTTCGCAGGGATGCGGTCACATCCTCCTTATCTACCTCGGCCATCCACTGGCACTTCTGAGCTTGGTCTAAAATCTTTAGTACCATTGTATGCGTACCAGAAGCGCCGTCGTATGCTTTAATATCTAGGGTATCATAGATCCACGTCCAAAATTTTTGGTAAGTTTCCGCGAACGAGAGCCAGCTGAAGTAGAGATCCGAGGTTTCAGATACGATATAAAACCCTAGGTTTCCCAATATGGTGGTCATATGTCGGTCGGGGTCAGACCAGGCCTTGCAGCACTTTTCTTCAACCGCTGGTGATAGTCCTACCTGTCTCGCTTTCATGGCAATAGCTTTTGGGTCCCCAATGGCTCTTACAAGATTCAGAATCATGTCGTCAGTCATGACCTCGCTCCTACACATCTAGTTTGAGAATATATCGTCAAGCAGGCAAGGATTGGACGCCCACCGCCCCCTTTCTATGTTCAGTTTCGGTTTGGTAGACCTTCTGTTTCTCACAAAGTTCGATGCCGTCACACCTGAAGCTAAAAGGAACTTATTATGCGCTTCTTCCATCGATCTGGGTAGTCCGCCGACGAACATATTATCCAAATTTTGCTTTTGAAGGAAATATTCCATGTCGGGCCATACTGGGTCGTTAGGATATAGAGAGCGGCCGGCAATATATAGATGCACCATGCACGTAATACCACGCTATGCCTCTTCAAATTTACACCCGTAATTATGAGATTGCTGATAAAGACGATACTTCAGCATGCCGCATTTCACGGGGTTGATCTTCAGGAAATAGTCCGGCTCCTGCATGAATTCCGGTATGTCAGGTTTACCCCTTAAATCGTCTAAATCAGGATAAATAGTCCTTCCCGATGGGTATCGTATACTACCGCCTGAAAGCATCCTACGGAAGTTATCTCCCAAGACATCCAATTCATAAGCAGCCAAAGTTGTTGCGAGCCACTGCGACGCTTGTCCAATGAGAGCAAATGGCTCCTGGTTGAGCTTCTTGCTTCTAAACGTGGACAGCATGTTACGCGTGTGTTTTTTGACTTCATGAATCGGTTTCTCCGACATGTCCTGGAGCTCATCTTGAATATCTAAGAGAAATTGGACGCCAAATGCAACCG
This sequence comes from Daldinia childiae, assembly GCF_008694065.1. Lineage (NCBI taxonomy): Eukaryota > Fungi > Ascomycota > Sordariomycetes > Xylariales > Hypoxylaceae > Daldinia > Daldinia childiae. The sequence continues at coordinate 592,469 of NW_022984654.1, read as the reverse complement.
AAATGGGTATTGTCTCGGTCCTGAACATGCGACCAATCCCAGATGTGACTTCGTCGCTAGAAAAAGACTCCGCCATGGCCCGCGCGACACCTTGGACACATGGTATCATGCGTTTAATGCGACGGAAGTTCTTTGTGCTATATTGACAAGTATCTACTTTCTATTCGGCATTTCAAGATACTTTGCTTGAAGAACCCAACTCAAAAGAGTCCCGAATTACATAGGCGCTAGCTTAGCATACCTCTCATAGAGTTATAGCACTATCCACCACTAACTTTGAGATTCTTGTCTATCCCAAGTAGGGACCTAGGATATAGCTTATGACGTTGGAGTTCCGGTGCAAAGGTATAGAATATAGGTTAGGTACCTAAGGTAGTTAAGTATTATGCCCTCAACAATATCTCATGTAGCGTCTTCTATGGTAGATCCAAGCTCCGGTGGCGTTTTATCATCACGATCGGTCATCGGCGTCCGCACGAACAGTGCCAGGATTAACATCATAATACATGATATTGATACTCCGATATATGGCAAACCAATCCAAACCCCGCCCAATCGCATACCCAGCGTAAAAAGGCCAGCCAGGGCAGGCGTTGCCCAGATATTGCTTCCTACATCCAAGAGCGCCATGATGCTAAACAGCCTAGACCGATGTTCAATGTCGATATGCGAGGTCGCGATACTTTTGATGAAACTTGCCGATCCGGAGCCAAGAGACATAACAACAAGGCCGGTTACGAACACAGGTAAGTTCGGAGATACACCAAGGATGAAACTACCTATAGCGTAGACCACGTAAGACCACCGTGCTAGTATTAGGTCACGGTCTTTCTCATTTGCTACACGGAAGAATTTCGGTGTTGTTGGTTGAACGACTAATTTAGACAAGCCTGGAACGATCAATAGAACGACGACTATATGAGCGATCCCAAAGACAGATTGAATATAACCAGTTTTGGCTATTGGGATATGATAATGCTTCGAAATATACTGGACCATGAACTGGAGTGTACACATCACGACAGGCATTGACAAGAGGCATATGCAAAGAATGAGAGTAACAGAGCCTGTTCGGATGATAGACAAGGAGTCTTTCAACTGGTTAAAGCCTCGTAATACACGCGTTTTGAATGTTAGTGTAGAATCGGTTACATCTAAATGCATGGGTCGGCGGAATGTTTCTGGGGTAATCGCAATTAGAGCAGCGGTTAGGGCCCATAGTACGATGGTGAGCCACATAACGGGCCAAGGACCTGTTGTAGACATCACAGCAGATGCCAGTGCCGGTGAGACTAAGTTGCCCGCTAGGCTTGCAACATGAATTCTCATGAATGCAATTGACCTATGACTTGTAAGTAAAGCTACTGAACATTGGAAGTTAGCTTATTAGATTGCTAACTTACCTACTAGATTCGGGAATTATGTCGCTCACCATACTATACGTGCAAGCACCAATAACTGGTGGACCTCCAGATAGATGCGCTACAGATGATATCCAAATCCATCGAACCGGGAACGTGTCTGGAAACCAGCCCACAATCATAATCAACAGCACATGGAACATCATGCCCACTGCAGCGGTAGCATATACCGGTTTGCGGCCGATGCGATCAGCGAGGATCCCCCAGAGAAGGGCAACAAGACAACCGATGCCAGAGTTAAGAGCCTCTAAAAATGCAAACAGATACGCTAACTCGGACTGTATAGGATCCTTTTTGCAGAGCACCTCATCAATCGGTTCGCCCGAGGTTGGTGATTGGCCGTAATATTCATGGCAGATAATGTCTTCATATATCCTCGTCATAGGAATCTGCTGGAAGCCACCGGCGAGAGAACCGACGAGGACGATCAAATAGCAGAGGCTTAAGATGATATTAGGATTATGCATCCATGATATGGTGTTTTCGGCGCTGGAGATAGAAGATGCAAGCGTAGTTGACCTCGATCGACCGGGCTTCCAAGCCGAGGCGGAAGCTAACGCGGGGGTCCCCTGAATCGTCGAAGTCCCCACAAGAGGAGTACGCTCTGTGATAGCGTTCTCGTCATCATCGGACATTGGTTCACTCATTTCGGGGTCGAACAGACCTTTCGGATCGTTCGCGGGATTTAATTGTATTTATATCTTGGGTTGAGTGATGATGATGATGATGATGATGGAAAACCGTAAGGCTACAAGATAGTCTCATTATCTTTCCGACGTAACCACCCACGCCAGGATCATATGCTCCAGCCTATCATATACCGGAAAAGAAGCTATTGGTGGCACATTATACAGGGGTAAGATATATGCCAACTTATATAATTTAAGACATAATTTAAGACATGCTTACATTGACTTAGTGCATCCATTATGACATTTTGTTAATTTTTAATTCTTTTTTTTTTTTCGGGAGAATGACTCTCTACTCCTCATTTTTATGTATTTCCCATATCCAGCGCTTCCCTTCCTATATCACGACCGTGCAAATCACGAAACTAGGTACATAGTCGACAACACCATTTAGTTCCTTTGACTCTACATAGTATCGAGGTACTTCCGGTACCTTCTGCTATCCTATGACGATCGCGACGAGCCGAGCGACATGGTGAATTCTATGAACGATGATATTCCGTTATAAGCCCTTCCTTTCTACGAGATCTTCCCCGATTCGCAAGCTGAAAAGCCTTGGCAAGGGCAATAAGGAACAGTAGTTGTCGTCATCTGTAATACATACATTCATAGCAAGGGATAAACTCGGGTCGGTCCGATAAAACAATGGGAGAAAGTGGAACATATAGAACTCTATGTTTCAATCAAGACCTTTACCGCTATTGAAAGACATACCTTTACGAGGAGACCGAAGGAGTAAGAATCAATAATGTGTTTATGACGTGGCCGTCTAAAATATGTTTTCGGCAGAGATACAAGGCGTGAATTAGAGATATCGGAACCTACGAAGACAGGTGAAGCATTACTATGCGAAGTGATACGGCCCACCCTAAACTTTGGTCCTCTGCGCCGGACGTGCCCGTATGGCAATACCCCCGCGACTATTCATATACTGTCACCCTTGCAATAGCCAATTGGCTATTTTTCTCGAGCGTCACCAACTACAGCGCCTCAGAGCCTAAAATAGATGAAGAAGAGTCATAGAAGTGGCTTGCGACGTTTCCCGCGTCCTTATTTCAAAGAACGCAGCAGCTTTCTAGGACTCTGCCATACACCAAGTCAGCGAGTTTAATTCTCAGGATATGGGATATGAGTCTCGGCTCGCTGAAGGCTGTAGACTTCTAAAGTTGAAACGATAGGTACCTATTCTACCCCGTTCTCGTAAAATGGAAGACCGGACTGGGCAAATGAGGAAGTCCTCGTAGCCCGATATGACCGACTGTCGTACTAGATCAGCCATAACCTGCAAGTTAAATTTACAGCCTATGCTATCCTCTCACCAGCATCTCAGCTACGATTCGATCACGGCCGGGACGGACCACATCCCCGCCGATAAACAGTAGAAATCCTGCTCATAACCATTCGTTCTGTAATCAGACTGGTTGAAATCCCGAAGGCGGCATTGAAGTTGATACGATGCAGTGATGTTCAAGGCCAGATGTCGACTTATACCGGTCCCGGGAAGCCTTTTCAAATGCCGTTTATGCCGTTAGCGATGATAGATAATATTAATTATCTACCTACCTAGGTAGGTACATAGGTAAGATTGTGGGTATGATGTGCTAGCAACGCATCGTGAGAATGCGCCCCTATAATTTAATATTATAGAGAGCTGATGTGAATATTATTCGCTGTTTGACGGCCCTATTGACACAAAGGGTCTGGAGCTTCTTCTCAATCCTACGGCTGCGGTGCGATGGAACGCGTAATTCGAACTGTCCCACGTTTAAATTCCAAGTCGGCCTTTATCGTGGTGCATCTTGGAGATTCCCTCACATCTTGATCCTTGCCCGATAGCTAATAAGCCGAATATGAAGAAGGAAGATTGGGTTAATGTAGCAAAGATCCTACCCGTTTGGAAGATGCAAAGGCTGTTATAAATTGGAAGAACATTTTTACTTCCGGAAGGATTATATCCCCTTCGGGAATATTATTATTTGAGGTACGTTTCTTATTAGTTCAAAACTATCACATGGTTGTATGCCTCCTAATGGGAATCGATCCCGCGATAACTTCGTCATGCTAAAGATAATTCAAATCGTGACTTACTGAATGTATTGGGTACCTCTTATTCCAGGCCCAATTTTTAGCTACCAGCCTTGATAATGACATTAGGTGCGAGGCGTTAGGTGGCGTGAGGCTTGAGCTATGATAAACACAACAAACCCAACTGATCCCAACTGAACCCAACTAACATGGAATATTCTGTCTAAGATTCTCTGATTTGGTTAAGGTCCGGACGGCTTTCCGAAACGTGATGTCAAGCGCGTCGCGAAAGGGAAATTCGCGGAATATCATTGCTCGTTATGGTGAGACACGTACAATAATTCAAATTTGGATAGACTGACATGTTGGATTAGTATCACCAAATAATCAGCCCATGTCTACCTCTATTTCCCCTTTGTATATTATCTATTACACGTCCTCAATCCCTATATTGTACGGTGAGGTCATCACTATTCAATTATTAGGTAACAAGGGCAGCCTCTGAACTTCGGGACCGTCTAGATGTCTTTCGATGCCCCTCGCTGCTCGGCAGTGGATACGCCTGAAAATACGAGTGAGCTAGTAAAGACGTTAAACGACATTCGGTGTGAGCTACCGCCATGCATAGGAAGTATTCAGATGCATGTGTGAAGATACATTATGCATTAGTTAGATACATAGAGTCAGGAGGATCTTCTGGGCAACATCTCCGAAGCAGACGCCACACTATCGATTAAAATACGATCCTCTTGCCTACGTGTGAATCGACTAGATAGGTCATGTCTGATTCCGACCTTCGTCGGTCCCGAATACCGCGGCACAGCTAGATAACTGTAACATGACCAGCAGTTTACTTAGAAACACCATAAGCCCATGGGATCTTTAAAAAAAATTTGAGGCTCATGGTTATACCGGCTGTTGTGCGACAACGATCCTCAGCAGGAATGCTAGGCCGATCAACAATTCCCTATATAACGGGTAGACCTGACACCTTAGCCGTACCACCGCTTGTTGTCTTAGTGCAATGCAAGGAGTTATCGTCTTTTTTAATTAGGTAGCTATAACACGGCCAACAGATTTTCGTCTTCCTAGGCTTGACAGAAAGTCCACAACTTCACTTACACCGGATCCTCGCAGAGAATGCATCTACTTGGGAACTCAGTCGTAATAGGGGTATTCGCTGCCTTAGCAAGTCAATCCGTACTCGCAATACCTGTTGGACGTGACTCGGGCCATGCCGACGGGATACCAATGCCTCGTGATTTCAAGAGGTTCGAAGATACATATCATAAAAATATCAGAGCATCCCTGGGACCCCGTGGTTGTACGAGGGGAAGCATCACCATTCGCAAGTCGTGGTAAGGCAACACAACTACTCGCGAATATGAAGCTTCTCTCGCAACTCATAATTAACGTGAACTATAGGGATAACCTCGATGACGCGACAAGAGCAGATTATCTACGCGCAGTAAAATGTCTGGCGGCTGAACCACCAACGATGGATACGAGTCTAGCGCCCGGTGCTGTCAACCGCTTAGATGACTTCACTTACATCCACATTAACCAGACTAACATAATTCACCAATCAGTGCGTGTTCCTACCGAATAATCCGTTCTAGCATACTAACCAACTCAGGGTTACCTCCTGCCGTGGCATCGTCTGTTCCTCTGGCAAATGGAGCAAGCGCTGCGTAACGAGTGCGGGTATAAGGGGCATCTACCTTACTGGGATGTCCCCCGGTTCTCAGAAGATCAGACTAAGTCTAAGGTCTTTGATGGTTCCATAACATCTTTTGGTGGTAACGGCGCCCAGGTGCCCCATAAGCCCCATAAAGTCATTCTTCCCGGATTGGTCATAGGAAACTTCTCGCTGCCAATGCCTGCCGGCACGGGAGGTGGCTGTATCAAGGATGGCCCCTTTAAGGACTTCACAATCAGCTTAGGTCCCGTAGCGAAGGAGGTTATTGATCCAGCTAACAAGTACGGCTATCAACCTAATAAGCGATGTTTATCTCGGGATTTCTACGACCCTGTAAGCAAAGGCGTATTGACATGGGCCAACGCGACAACTATCGTGGCATCTAAGAATATTAAGGAACTTAGGAACAATATCGAAGATCTATGGCATCTGAATTCACACACGTTCGTAGGACGCGAAGCAGCAGACCCGTTCAGCACGCCTAATGATCCGGTCTTCTATCTTCTACACGCGCAGATTGATCGCCTATGGGCCATATGGCAGGGCCAAGACCTACAAGAAAGGACCTACGCGATTGATGGGAATAGGACATTCCTAGGGATTGCCCTCGACTACGCGCCGGAGGTACCACGAAGTCTGGCAACAATAGAGGACAAAATGGACATGGGTTTGGGTTGGAACCCCAAGACCAAGGAAGGGATGCCGGCGACGGAATTCGGACGATGCTATGTATATGAATAGATCTGGGGAGGATTTGATAAATTCCTTTTGAAATAGAGCTAATATCCGCCAGATAGGTGCTTATGAGACATGACTTATAAACGCAATAGAAGTGTATCCCTGCGGAATGCAAACAATGCTCACGTAGATTACACAGAAATGTTGAAATATCAAGATCATATCATCAATGCATCTACGTGAAAACTCCGACGAGAAACGGAGAATCTGGCGTTGAAAATACCTCTCTATACGGATGCCTGCACTGCTTTCGGCAGAGGATCAGGCCTACTCTGTGTTCATAGCTAGCGAGTTACCCCCATCTCTATGTCTGGACCAGCGGAGCTTCTCATAAGCCCCTTCGTCCCCTCCTACACTAAATAATCTATAACTGCTTTCTATCATGGATAATAAGCTCGGTGAAGAGGTGGAAAATATCTTACCGGCAGACGACATGACGATGCAACATTTTTGATGAGTGGCGTTTTGAATCATTCGACTTAAAAGAGAAGCTGGGCGTGTGGCGTCGCAGATGGCTTTCAGCCAGATCTTAGCTACCCAAGGTACACCTACATCCATTGTATATACCTCGCATATACGCGCTTACCGCTTCGACGTATATATTACCTGACTGCAAGTAATAAGAGTATGCCCTATCACATACCTTCAAGACTCGCTCATCTCACCAGTCTAAGACTTATTGATAAAATGTGATCCAACCAGCCAGGTATTAAAAACATTGCAGGTAGATGTATCGATTAGCAAACAATGACTTGTCTATTTTTGAGAATCTGCTGGAAGTGCAGCCATAAGCACTACATAGCATATATCTCGTATCCTTCATCACGACGATGTTACACAGCTAGCCACTATACCCGCGTGATAGGTACTATACAGCCTAGTTGCCCCCTAACTTTCAGGTTTATGGAAGCGTTTTAAATATTCCCTATAAAATCTTACTATACTTGTATCTCTGCTCCAACTTGGGCGTAAGGTCTATAATAATCATAAACCGGTTTCCCATATTTGAAGAACACCGTGTAACTGGGGGTGGTATGCTTAGTTAACCGCGCGGCACCCTACATATCACAAATCGTAGTCTGTTCGAGATACTCCTGTTGCGTAAGTTATCATTCTTTTGACCCTCAATGGCCTATCTACCTTAGTCTCACATGCACCTCAGAATTAGGTAGTTGATCACATAGTATAGGTATCTTATGGCAAGTCATAACGTCACTCCTAGGCTGCAAGATAGGCAAGGTGTGTAGAAGTTCATTACCTTGACTATAATATGGCGTACTTGTTTACTTAACCTTGCTTATTTTATCTGGAAGATTCTAATATGTCTTGGATATGAATGTTTAGGCTGATTTAGAAGTGATTCAAAAGTCTAACGCACACTATCTTCCACATCAGGTGATACGTTATATGGATCTACCACGGAGATGCGAAATTCAACACACTTCTTCCATTCCAATAATCGTAGCTTTGTAGAAACCACAATACTATGAGTATGAGATATGCTTCGGGGGGGTTTTAATTCAATAAATATGATTTCTCTCAAAGATTATGTTAATCACTTATGGTCAGCCTAGATCTAAAGTTATTATAAAATCTAGTAACACCTGGCTTTGTCCATCATACTATAGTCGTCAACTTCAACAATAAATATGCCTTTGTAGCACATGATACCCGGAAGCGGCTTGAAAGTAAAATATGGAAGTATTTTATCTATTACGTAAATTCCCACAAGATACGCCAGAGCTTTAACCGCATTTCCAGAATGTCTCATCAAAAATGCAGCGAAGGTGTCATGTACTAAAGGGCTTCCGAAAAAGCAAGTCCTCCGATAGATATTAGAAAGAATCTGTGAACAGATCTTCGTTGCGATGGTTGGCGTAGTCTTGAGACCTAACTATGAACTCTTTGGGATAATAGAGTCATCTATTACTAGAAATTCTAGATTTTAATCGTCCACATATTGTCTATAGAGTGCCTGATGCCAGTGGGGACATCCTAAGAACCTTCGATATAGGGGTGAACGTAGCGGCAGTTGGCTAATATTAGTCTGTCTTAGATGTCACTAGCAGAGCTGAAAGTTGACCGCATCTCTGAGCTGTTCAAAATCAAAAGAAAGTTGCGCTTTAGCAAGCTGAATTGTGTGGCCCCACTTACTTGCCCATTGCATTAGCTCTTGGTTAAAATTCAGGGGTAGAATTCTGGACAAACTATCTCAGCTACGAATAGAAAGTGCCTATATAGCTTTAATTCAGAGATTCACTTAGTCCAACCTAGTAGAACTGCTGCCGAGAAAGTCCGTGATTAATGAATAGGAATTTTACTTCGAGAATTGCTTGATAAAACTCAGGTAGAAGTGTGTACATAGATAAAATGTTAAAGAGCTTATCATCATTCATACTATATATGATCTAGTTACAGTTTACATCATAATAGTACTATAACGTCGTTAGACCAAGGCTTCAAATACGGAAAGACGAATTTCTTGAAATTAGCTACCAGTTAGGAACATGTAGAATGACTTTTAGAAACCTTAATAGCAGAGTTTGATTTGGATATTAACTTATATCATTTAAATAAAATAATCCCTAGGCTTGTAGAGCACCGAAAATATCTACGTAAAACTTGTGTTCTTTATCAGATTACTTGCTTAATACTGGGAATTTTATGTAGGGTCTTTTGCGTGGACCTAAAAGAATTCTTACTATGAACGTTCTTTCAGAGGTGTAGGTGTCACATATCTAACTATCAAAAAACGGAGAGGGAAACTTTGGGAATAGTGATATCGGAGCCGAAGAGTGAAGAGGAATAATCACATATTTTATCACAAAGCAGTTAATTTACACTCGCACTTAGACTAAAATTGAATCTAACAACACAACTTTCAAGACATCAACTATTGCTAATAGGCTACCGAGGTATCTTGGGACATATAACGGCAAATATTATAATCAAACACGCAATGCTCTAATATGCTGTTAATAGGTAGGCTACTGAGCTTGCCGACGTACAACTTTCTGAGGGGTACATTGGGCCGAAGCCACAAGAGAGCTAAGACAGAGTGGATGGATGATAATGATTTATTACATAATTATCCTCCGGATCATTATAGCAAATAGAGTGCTTATAATGTGTGGTAAGAATGCAATATGTGTTAACCTAATTTTAGTATACTCAGTATGTAAGATGTTTCAGCGGCTAAGCAGGAGACTATATCATATATTGTAAACTATATATTCACATTGGAGGTATGCCCTGACCTATATAACAGTGATTTCTGTAATTTGGACGCGTCGCCCTATCAGGTGCCACCCAAATGATGCGAGATGACAGCATTTAGCCTATTGGAGCTATACTTACAGCAAGGGCCCAGAACGTACCTAAGGTTCCAGAGCATCGGAGGGTTTCATTTATCAAAGTCACATGCAGGGTCTTATTGACGAGAAAGGAAGCTCTTTTAAACTTACAAGTGCCGGCATACTAGACAGAGAGGTGATTTGTGCTGTGGAATAGTTGAAACTAGCTAATATACCTCTCTTCACATTTTCTCGATTTATAAGTATGGCCACCTCCCTTTGGGTAGAGATTTTCATCATTCGTAGGGGATACTGGATCTTGGATCTTGGCTTTACCTAGAGTAACATAGCTATAATTTACCTTATAGAGCTACTACAGCGACGATCGGTCTTGGCTTCAATTATCCTCTCCATCGATAATGAAGCCATTATTCTTATTTGGAGCTACTTTTGCGAAGATTCCTGCGGCAAGCCAATTGTGCAGTCAAGATAATGGTCCTAGTCTCACGGTGAGAACCCTAACCGGAACGTATACTGGCCTGCAGAATTCAGAATATACGGGTGTCAGAGAATTTCGAAACATCCCGTATGCCGAACCTCCCGTTGGCAAGCTCCGATGGAAACCTCCCGTGCCTCTCCGTCCTTCACAGAGCCATCATCACTCTTACAGATTTCCATCTTCATGTCCTCAATATTTGACCTCTCACTTATCATTATGGAATGCCAATATCACCGACTTCTCTATACCGACGGGTGATCAAAGTCACTATGCGGGGGAAATGGCGCAGACTACAGCAGAGGATTGCTTGAGCTTGGCGATTTGGACTCCTATTAATGCTACGTCGAAGGATAAGCTTCCTGTGGGGTTATTTTTGCCAGGCGGTAGTTTTAGGGGTGGTGGCTTAAATGCCCCCTATCATATACCGGCTGGATGGGTCAACCGTAGTCAGAAGCACATCATGGTTACCATGAATTACAGGGTTAACATATTTGGATTTCCAAATTCCGCCGCGCTTGAAGATAACGATCTCGGTATTTTAGATCAGAGACTAGCGTTAGAATGGGTGTATGCGAACATTGAATCTTTCGGTGGCGATTCAAGCCGTATCACCGTATGGGGTCACTCAGCTGGCGGAGTATCGGCGGACGTTTTAAACTTCGCATATCACGATGATCCGCTCGCTGCCGGATTTTTCTTGATGTCTGGAGCAGCGATGCGCACCTTTGCGCAGGGCGATAACGCACTACAAACAAACTTCACATATGTTTCGAAGGAGCTTGGGTGCGATTTTCCAGATGATCCAAAAGCTGAGGTCGAGTGTATGCGACAGGTCCCTGTAAATTTAATTACGAATTTAATTGGACATTATGGGGATGAAAAGAAGAAGCCATCTTTGTTCTTTCGACCTACTGCCGACAACAAAATTATATTTGAGAACTATACAGAAAGGGCAGAGAAAGGCCTCATCTCGAAAGTTCCAGCACTCATTAGTGACACATCGAATGAGCAATCAAGTCTCATTGCCTACCCTATTGATAACTTAACTCAGGGCCCTAACAAGACGGAGGTCGACAAAGGAACCTTGAACGATTTTATTTGTCCAGCATTTAACTCTTCAAACGTCAGAGGGTTTAATAATCTCACAACATATCGTTATCAATATGTTGGAAATTACTCAAACTTGACTCCTTTTCCTTGGATGGGAGCTTACCACGGAGCAGATTTACCCATGATATTTGGAAGTTATAACCTTACAGGAGGAGCCACAGACTTTCAGAGACAGGTAGCAGAGACGATGCAGGACTACGTATTAGCTTTCTTGGCGGATCCGAAAGATGGATTGAAGTCTCTCAGTTGGTTACCAGGCAGTTATAGATCCGGGGTTGATGGTACAATGGTGAGGTTTGGAGCAGGTGACATTATAATCCAAAGCATTAACGCTTCAGACGTGGATAGTGCATGTATGGGGAGAGGGTATTATAACTCACATCCATAGAGGTGGAATTGAAATCTAGGTTTGTTGGTCAGAGTACCTAATGAAATAAAATCTTAGGGATCCTTGTCTTTTGAGACTATTTACTTACCCTTTGACCCGTGGAAGGGAATATGCGTGAATCATCCCATTATATAAATAATTCTTGGAGTGTCGACAAACTTCTTATGGTCTTCACGATATGCATGAATGGTTGTGAATGTATAAATAATAGTATATGGATACTTACAGAATGTTAACCTTGTTTGTACATGTGTAGAATATGCTTAGAGTTACTAAGGCCACTACATTTCTAAGGGGTCAGATCAATATGCTACCATAGGCTCCGAAAAGAAAATCCCGAGGCAGTGAATATTCACTCTACTTAAAGTAGCACACTGGTCCTATAGTTTAGTTAGTAACTTCTTAATTGTAGTTACCAAAGAGGCTTTACCCGACTTAGAAGCATACGGCCAAGTTCAGTATGGCAGATTCATCAGATGGCAAGACCCAGAAGGATGGGATGGTAGTCCTTGCTCTGCATGATTCAGATGATAAATCATCTATTGACCTGTTAAGGCTCGCCGCAGCTGATAATCCCATTTATCATGTTAGAAATTCAGTCACTCCACCTTTCCGTGTGCCAGAACTTCCATCTTTAGGCCATCCAAGCCTGTCGCAGCATCCCAGCTCAAAAAGGAGTGAACCTTCCCTAGTAGATACCAGAAAAGGTTCTCAAAAGTAAGTCTTTACACAATACATAGTTAACTATACCTTAGAAAAACCTTGATAAATCTATATCCTAAACTAATATCATCAAACCTAGGAAGCCGCGATACTGGATAAGTTGCCAACTGGGACCCATCATGGATTCGTATTCAGACCTTCCCATCCAAGAGATTATGTCATTACAAGAGAAAGAGGCAAGTCAATCATCTTTATGCCCCGTTAAGAAGCCACAGCCCAATCCACAGGACTGCGCTTATACGGAACTGCGCTTTGAAGTCGACAATTCCGCCCAACCTACCAATACACCAAGCAACTCGGAGGAAATTAATGGAGGATACAAATCAGTATCCGGCTCCCCAAATCTCACAGAGTCTGAAATTGCGTCTCTACCGTACGGCCTTGGGCTTATTTACGCCGAGACCTGTAGACTGGAGGCTGAATCGAAGCGTCACGAGGAAGAGATGGAAGCCGAGAAAGCGCGTCTCGCCGCAGTGAAGAAAGCCACCGAATTCCGATGGCCTGGTGACACTTCGGCGTACCCAGCAGAGTCTTTCGTATTCTTAAACCCCCCAGGCAGCAAGCTCCGCGCCAAGGCTATCCATATTGGCACCCCGAAGAACCAACCCTTGGCTTCACGCATCAGTGTCTACGCCGTCAGACAAGAAGGTAGCGCTGATATTGAGTTTAGAACGGCTCAGGATGGCTCGACTCCGGAAGAAATACGCCAGGGCCCTTTATTTGACTATAAGCATATCCGCCTCAACGACTTCTTCAAGGGTATGAAACAGAATCAGGCTGACCTTTGGGCTAGGCAGCTGTTAGCTCAGGTTCCGGGCATCAACGACGCTATTGTCAGATGGAAATAAGGAACAAATTGCCTATACAGGGGTGAAAGAAGGTTCTTTAAAGTTCCCTGGGTTGTTGCATTGTCTCTTATGTCCTCGCATGACGAGCATCACTTGCTAGACAATCCCCGAGAATTATATTCGCCTGAGCTATACGGTCGTTAAACAAACATGGGCGTTGTATTCTGAGTTAGATTAAATAAAAATGAATCCCAGACAAATCAACAAATATCCTTAGGTACTACTTGTCTTCGTATCTTGACTATCGTAACCAGCAACGCCGTATGAGAGGTCAGTTGCCTCTAACTACGAAGTAGAATAGTAGTGGCTCCGAACACATAGTTTTGTTATATCCACTTAATACAATGTCGTTCTTAATAATTTTGATATTTCATCCTAAATAACTTACACCTATGCCGTCGAAGAAGTTATTGAGGAAGCACAATTTTCAACGCCACCTCTGTAGCGAGTGCAAAAAAGGGGCTCATGCCCCAGACAATCATCACACGCTCCAACTAATTTATGTTACAAAAATTTCAACATAATCATACATCTAGTTATGTCCATATAATTAAATCAAAAATAATACCCACGTACCTAGAAACTCCGAACAGCAATATATCCCAAGAACAGACTGCCCAATGTGACCCACAGGCTGGAGACCGCAAAGCCACCCTGAATATCACCTTTAGTAACAGACCAAGTAACCCCAAAGACGCCGCTTCCGGAAGCAATCAGAACGACTATGACGAAGTATATAGATCTCCAATGCCAGCCCTCTTCAAAGTAGACACCCCAGCCAAACTCAACCCGATCTTCAGGCGCCTGCAATTGTCCGCACGTCCGCTTGGGTAACTGATTATATATAAACTTCTGCGTAGGGCGGATGCAGTCGGGATGACTGAAATGATGCGATAAGTATCGTGGACCGATAGGAGGAGCGTATTTCGGTTTGACCTCCGGCGCCGGGCGGCAATTGTACTCGGACCCTATCCTGTCAACCGGGGGCAGACAGACACAATCCGAGGTACAGACATGCGCGTGCCGGTGGACTTCGGCAAACTCGCTTGAATCTACCATGAACTTTCCTACGTCAGCTTTATATGGATAGTTGCTATGATAGGAAGGCATACCCTTGCCAGAGAGACTCCAGTAACGCTCCGGAGTGTCAGCCAGGAGGTCACTTTTCTGTATTTTAGGTATTCTTTCCGGAGGAAGAGTAAGAGCTCGCGATCGGAGGTAATACCTGGGATACGTTCTTGGTGAAGCCTCAATCCGGTCTCGCCTGTATGGATGCAAAATAAAACGTGCAGCAAGTCAAGTGATCGAGGGGGACTCGGTGGACTGGTAAGGGAAGTAGCCTGGTGATGTAATGGCAAGGCACTATTATTTGTTAAACTCTGGGTTGTTGAGAATGCCCTATTCAGCATGTCGAAACCCCGTTTGATACGTTCTCTCATATCTTGCAGAATATAGGTATTCGGATTATTCTTTCCAGGTGCTCCTTTTTGGGCTATCCCCTGCAAGGAATCCTGAAGCTTTCGCAGGGATCCTGGCTCTATCTCGACGAAATCATCGAAGAGCTTAGCACCGCATTCCTTGGAAAGAGATTAGCTATATCCTGCCATTTCAGTGTTGGTAGGGTGATGATTTAACTCACACACGTCCATCTTATACGAGTCTGGCCGGGAAAAAGCTGTGGTTCGGAATGTAGGAATGGGATAATGTCAAGCATAGAATCTAGGAGATGTGGGAGAGTTGAGGGGGATGTAAAAGTTACACTTTCTTGTTTACTTCTATGAGAACTCAAATCTTCCTTTGGGTGACTATTGTTCTCCCAGGACCTGCGTGAGCTCCCCGCAAGGAGTTCTTCTCGCTTGCTGACTATTGGTTTCCTAGAATTCGATCCCTTGAAATAATCTTTACTGATATTGATATTCGAATTACTTGCTGAGTTGGGTTTATTCGTGACTGTTAGAATTAACGCAATGAAGAAAAAATTCGACGTCATATACTTGATTAGGTGCTTTTTATATGACGGGAGGAGTGGGACAAGAAGTTGGTTGATGCTACTCCGCAAGCCAATCCATAGGACTACCCATAGGAAAATGAAGGCGACTATCTTGTAGAGGACGAAGGGATCAGGTGTGGACACCATTTTGGTATACGATTCTGTTTCAACGGGCTTCACCTCTGGATGTGATCGGTTTAATTCCGCTTCTCCTGTTTTCTGCCTCTTAAGGCTGATCCCTAATATAGAGAGAAATGACCTCCTAGCGAGTCTGTTCTTCTCTAATCTCATTTCAATAGCTTTTCGACAATCATCGACGTGGTCGATATGGTGCAACAGTTCTCGTTCTACATCTACGTCTTTTATATCGCCCATCACTCCGTAGTGGAGAACTGAGACATTCCTAGCTAGAATGGCTGTGGTGATTCCACACCAGTATGCCTGTTCTGCCGTTGAAACGCTAGGTCGCTCCCTAATCCATCTGTGCACTGAAGGATGCATACAATATCGATTCTCCCCCTCTTCTATCATAATAAGTGATCTCTGAAGAAGGACATTTATCGCTCGGTCGAGACGGACTCGTAGTTTCTCTTCAAACTCATCTTCGTTGAGGCGTTCATCATTTCTTAGAACAAGAGGAAGGGGCGACGAAGCCGACGGAGAAACCGAGTCAATAAAATGGCCCAGTCGAGTAGTAACATATTCTCGGAAGCACCCCAACAAATTCCGGTTACGTTCTTCTGCTGTGTTCGTTTCCAAACTTTTTACGGGATATTTAAAGGCCGCATTAGGTAGAAATTCGAGATAGATATGCCCAAAATGCATATAAGATAATATGTTGAGGATTTCAACTGCATCCTTAGAGCTTTGTTGCTTATCATCTTCCAACGACAAATAGAGTATTTCGAATGGGGTAATAATACTAGTATATTCATCCCCTAGATGAAGAGATCTCACAAGCTCATGATGTTCACGGAGTTTCCTCCGGTGAGAAATGATCAAACTTGAATGACGCTTATGGAAGGTTAAGTAGTCGGTCAAAGAGCAGATGCCATGCTTAACTGCATTACCAGCGGCGACCAAGGCTAATGGGGAGGAATCCACAGCTTTAGCTATCCCTCTTGCTGACTTCTTGTCGTTAATACTCCATGGGGTTGGAAACGCGGCTGCCTTGAGGACGAGGTGAATGGCTTCCTCCTCTGCCATGCGCCGAACCCCCATGTACTTCTTACCGGCAGTGCCGTAGCGATTATACCTAGGGCTGCGGGAAGTTAATAGAATACACCCATTACGGCCAGCAGGAAGTATATCTTCCAAGTTAATCCCAAAGGGATCAACATCGTCGATTATCAGTAGCCATGGCATGTTCTGTAGGGCCAACCACTTCTTAGCAGAGTCTTCGTTAGGCTCAATCCCTACGGTCCTGGCAATGTCCGAGTAGCCCCCAGACACACGCTTCCGAGAACTACCATCAATCAAGAAAACGCCCCAGAACAGTTGTCGGAAGTCTTCTGCATATTTTAACGCTAGCTCGGTCTTCC
This sequence comes from Daldinia childiae, assembly GCF_008694065.1. Classification (NCBI taxonomy): domain Eukaryota; kingdom Fungi; phylum Ascomycota; class Sordariomycetes; order Xylariales; family Hypoxylaceae; genus Daldinia; species Daldinia childiae. The sequence goes on along the minus strand of NW_022984654.1, from coordinate 575,505 downwards.
CCGAACCTCCCATGCCGAAGAGTACGAATCTCTTTTGGCTAAAACATGACTTATCCTCGAATGCGGCTTTAATCATAACATCTTCTTCTCGTCTTGTGTAAATGCTTGAAGGGCGCCTTGGTATAATGAAATGCTTGTGAATAGTAGGCGTTTCGAGGGCGCTTTCTGCAATAATCATAGCCCTTCGAAGCTGGGTTTGGTAGTCAGTTACGTGCTTCTATTAGAAAGTCCATAACATACCTCGGCTCTATCATCGTCAAAGTCGAGATGGGAAATTTCCGTTTTGGTCAAAGAGATACGATCATGGAGTCTCTCTATAATAGCGAGCGTCTCGTGTGGTGTCGCGTTCTCATTTGTTGTCATCGCATACGGCAAAATGTCTATAACAGAGCAATAAATGCAGATCGCCTCCATCCAAAGCCGTAGCTCTTTGCACCTTTTGGCGAGCCCACTCTCTTCGTCGATATGTTCTAAGGCTAGAGCAAGTTCTCGATTCTTTTTGAGAAGTTTCAATCGCAGTGCGGACTCTCGGATAAGCATACCGCAAGCATAATAGACCTTAGACAATCGATCTGCAATCTCTTGCGGGGGGTTAATATCATTTTTCGCCGGGGTTTTGAGTGAATAAGCGATGTTGAAGATATCATCTAGTAGTAGTTCTAGCGCATATAGAGATTCCGATACAGATTCCAGAGAATTGAGTCCTGTCAGGGAATCCCTGAGTCGTGTCACACGGTTTCTTAAATCTGTAGTGTCGAGCTTTTTATAAAATGAGCAGCTCGTCAGGTCTAAGCCGGCCATTCTTAAGTTTACTTGGTGATGGAGAGAATATGATAGCTAAGAAAACTAGAAAAATTATACACTTGGGGATAAAATTGGTATGAAATAAGCAAATGACCTTCGGCTTCAATTCATTTGGTAGCTTGGTTTTTGTAGCGGGCTATGTTAAGGTGGCTTTGCAGAGGTAAGCAGGCTGGGGCTGAGATGCAGTAGCAATGGCATACCTACCTATTCAATGTTCAATGTGCTCTTGTATAGGGTATAAACCCACTCTTGGAGATGAGAGTCGACTGAATCCTTCTTTTGTTCCATCTCATCGAGGCTTTTAACAAATTTGCCTAGCATATCTTTATATGTATCACGATAAATAATCTAGCTATCACGCGAAGAGTTGCAAAATCATTGCCTGCCCCTCAAGATCAGCACAGGCCAATACTAAGTATCTATCACAATGAGTTGTTAGGTTAGGTTAGGTTAGGTCAGGTTACCCAACCCACTCTTCATCAGATCTTTATAAAACTTAATGTAATATTATCGCCTAAGTCAAAGGATTAATCGATCGCAAACTTGAGTGAATTATGTTAGCGGTATCCCGATTCCCGAGCATGAGAATGTTTGCACTTTATTCTGGATACCCTAAGCCGTGCATCGTTTGCTCTGTCGATCCCCCAGAAGATTTGTGGTGCCTTCGGTGGATATTCGTCGCATTTTGTATGCACGTCGGCATCGTGACATCAGGATATCAGATGCAACTGCTTTTCTTGTGATGTTACTTAGACGGTTAGTTCTCTTGAGAACTAATATAAATAGCAGCTTCCCTGACAAGGTTATTGATTTTACTCTTACTTATTTCTACTCTACTTATTTCTACTCTACGAAGAAATTCTACGACAAGGTTGCCCCACAACGAATCTAACTTCTCCCAATTCACGATCAACAACAACACATCGTCAAGTTAATATCAATTCCACCACCACACTACGTGAAGAGAAGGCTACCTAAGGTATTCGACCATAACCTACACAATGCGTTTGTCAACAACTTTCAATTTGGCTGCTATAGCCGTTCCCGCCTTTCTCCAATCAGTATCAGGATGGTCCTTCACTATGTATGATACTGAGGACTGTAGCAATTCGACAAACTCGGACGCGGTCGCAGATAGAGTTGAACGACAAGGCGATGTCGATTGCGACAAAGTCCTAAATGCGGACCGGCATAAATCGGTTATAGGTGGAGTTCCGGCCGGAAGCGAATGCCGCATTTCATTCTATCCCGACCAGGATTGCGGAGGTAGAGTCGCGTTTAGCTTGACACAATATACTACGTCTTGTCTCTCCATTGAGGACTTTATTGCACCACTGGCATATTATAGCGCTACGGACTGTACATCATAAACCAGTTTGAGTATGAAGAAAATATGGGGAAATTGAAGAAGTAGGAGGAAAGATAATATGGAGGATAGAAATTATCTGATACGAAGGTTGAGAGAACAGCATTAGAAACGGTAACTAAAGTCGTGTATTTCGTACCTATCCTTACCTTACCTATTAGGTATCTGACAATGTATTCCGTATTTCGAATTGCAATCACCATAACAATTGTGTACCTTGTAATCCCTTGTAATCGGTCACCCCACTGCAAAATAGGGGTTATCCTTGTAGAGACTAAGACCCCTGCTCACATCGCGCTTAAACGCGACTTGTTTTCTTAAGGTACAAAAATAACCCATCTTCATAAACCTTTGAATCCATAACTGTATTACTCTTGTTAGAGGCTATACACGGGTTGTGTTTTCTCAGTTATGCCTCTACCCAATAGCAATGCCGATTCATGGCTTGACCGCAGAGCGCGAGAGATAGCCCAAGAAGTGCGAATACCACTTATTACACCCCCTTATTAGGCAATACCTAGGCTAACTGTACATTTATAGGGCGAAGTCAAAAATAAATTAGTTTTGAAGCTCAAGGAGTATGGCATACTCTCCGATGCCCAGATGGAGGCATTTAAACGCGATGTAGTCATGTACTACCAAGAGCATGACAATATGAAACAACAAGAACCATTGCAAAATACTCAGTCTCACCAACTTGAGATAGAGAAAACGTTTAATAACTTGTCCTTATACCATTTCATTCCCGCCATCTTGGATTACTTTAAATCCCACATTTCCAACAACCGTTGTATCCAAGTTTTTGAGGATGTCGTTTCAGTCCTTCCAAATGATCAAGAAGACCCGCCCGAAAGCAGACGTAACCCTCGCGAAAAGCCCGGGACGCCATTCTCCATATCCAAAGCGGTAAAGCTTCACTTGTACTTCACTCTAGACATAGATTCTTAGTTCTAATATCATATCAGAAACCCGAGTCTGTCATGTCTAATGCCCAGTTAATCGACGCTCTTGTAGTAGCAGCTGGTATGGAACCACGGGATGCGATCTCGATTCGTGGCCAGATTGTATGGTGTGATTCAATGAGTGGCTCAACCTCAGGGATGTTGCAATTCGGCAATGGACTTGTCAGTAGCGGCCGGCTCGGTCGCAATCATATGCTTGCAGATGTTCCCAACCAGTACGTCAGGGATCGTCTAATGGATTACATTATTACCCAGCTTGAGGAAGACCAGCGAGAGTGCGCAAAAAAAGCCGTATTCGCGGACCTTAGCGCCACTGAAATCGAACAATACTCTGCTTTAATTGAGAAAAAGATGGAGGAAAATATGCCCAAAACTCGAGATGAGATGATTGCGCGAATAGCCGGGAAGAAGCCGCTGAGAACCAAAAGTGAGATAGGACGCGTACTGGATCAAGCTGATGCCATGGACCAAATTGAGAAAGATATTTACCTGACTCCTCAGCCCGGATTTGCAATCCGGTATTACGGCCGCCTAGGGCCGCTCACTCGCTCGGTAGTCCAGCCGGGTGTCAAGGTGTTGACTCGGGAAGAATCAGAATTAAACGTAGGTACAGATATCGACAAGGACTGCGATCAGATCCGGGCCATGATCGCGTGTTTCGTAGACGGGAAGCGGTGGACTGCAGATCAATTCCGCTCAGCGCTGGGGACTTTCTCGCGCCCACAGCTAACGGCATTTCTAACTAAGAGAGGTCCTAAGCAAGGGGATAATGATCCTATTTTTCACCTTGCATGGGAATTCTTCAAGAAGCGCGAGATTCTGGGTCTGCCTTTGACGGAAGTGCCAGAAGAAGACACCGTTATCCTCCAAGAACACGATAGCAATCGTACAAATAAGCGGCAAATCACTGACGATGAAGGGAGTAGTTCTAAGAGGATACGTACGAGCAGAATATAACCAGATAAGGTAGAAGGACCACGGAAAACCTGAAGTATGTCGTCCGTCAATGTAAACTATTGATATATAGGGTATTCAATGTAGAATAGGAAGAAGGCGGCTGCAAAGCTAATATCATATCATGGAATAGTGTTCCTTTGGTAACCTCCGGGGCCTTAGATTTTGTCTAGAAAAAGGTGGGCCATGGAGATTCAGGGGCAGATGTATTAGAATTGGGTATATAAGAAGCGCATGGTGTCCTTGGAAGAGGATAGAAGGGCGGGTGTTAATGGTTCGGTTAGTCTCTCCTGGCACTTTATATTAATCCAATAAAAGGTTCTGCCTAGCAAATTTAAATCGACTCTGTATCATCGGCCTCCAAGTCAACAGCAAACTGGCATACCTCTAACGTCTTTTGGAACGGATTCATATCATCAACACATAGCAATCAAGTCACATTATATTCTATGACATGATGAACAATTTCCCCCTTTCGATCACACTACTCCCTATAGATAATTGTAAATTATAACAATTAAGAATTAAGTTTCTAGTTCGTGACTAGTTATCATGTAACACAGGCAAGCGGAAAACATACCTAAGGGAGGGACGTCATTTTGCCCGCAGATACTTCAGACCTTTTTTCTTTCATTGTTTACCTACAAGGTACATACATACATGCAGTAGCTCATAGTTTCTTTATCTAGGAAACAGTTTTCTTGGCAGCTCGACTATCCCTTTAGAGATAATTAAGAAGAAAGAAATTGTCACTAAATACTAATCGTGTATCTAACACAATGGCCTTCATGCTTACTAGTTCAATATGTATGTTTCCAATTAGTTATAAAGATGCTTGCTTAGCTTGTTCCTATACATAGCTGGCCTTCGGCCCCTTTTGGTGCTGCTCTTTTTCTCTCTTGATAAGATTATATAAGATGAATCTTTCAGAAACTAATGCTACCAAGATGTTATTGAGAGCCTACCATCCTCTCATAGATCAGTACAGCAGTTATCAATGGCCTAGTCACAGTTATTAACGGTCTCTAATTTAGTGTTAAACTAATTTTATTAAGGTATTCTATATTTATAAAGGTAACGAAGCTCGCACCCTATCTTCGTATTGTTCTTAAATTACGCAAAGACTACCTATTAGGGAGCTAGTGATAATTTATGGACAAACTTAGCTAAGAGAACTTGTCTCTACAACCATGTTTCATTCGGCCTTACCAAGCTTTAAATATTAGGAAGTGTTACTTAACGATAGAATTGCATCCTTCCTCTATAGGCCACATCATATCTTGATGTATTAACATTATTCCTTGCTGGATTGTTCTGTTGGCCTTGTTCTGGTTGAGATGAAGATGAAGATGGGTTAGTCAGCCAAGATACAAACCTCCTCCAGGGAGACGGAGATACGGTTGGCGCTTTAAACGTACCGAGGCCTTCATCAGTAATTTCAATCCCTCGCTGTTTAGCTATCTGTCTCTGGATAACCCTCGCCTCATCGACTAGGCCTAGTTCAAATAGTAGATCAAAAACGTCATACCAGGTTGGGTGTTTCTCAGCTTGTACAAAATCCGTAATCATGATCCACAGAGCACTAATGTCAATTTCACACGCGAACTCACATAAGCGCACAGCTACTCGCGCGTGAGCGACAACCTCATCGGCATTAACTGTACCTGTAGCTTGCCGGAATTCAATAGTCCGCTTGGGCTGCGCTTGAAGAAAGGGTCCGGCTCCGTATATATGTACCGCCCCGTACGCACCAACGTCGTAAGCCGCGAAGTTGTACGCGCAACGGCGCCAAGTCTTGTGCTGCATCAATACGGATATTACTGGTCCGCTTAGGGCAGACAGGAGCTCCCGAACGCCAGATATGATATCTAAAGATTTACCTACCTGTCGCTCTGGTAGATATCCTCCCTCTGCTGCCCATTCAATTTCACCTGAAGCAAAGTAATTCTTGTCAAACTTGTAGCCTTCGAGAGTACCTCGTTTAAAGATAGGGATAAATCCAGGACGTTTTGTTTCAGGTTCAGGTCTTGATTCAGGGGGACTGGGTACCGAGTCCTTCTCATAATGTCCTTCGTCAAGGTTACCTACTCGAAGGTGTCTACCCGCCTGTGCCGGTGATACGCCGTGTGCTAAGGCGCTGTAGTGCCGATTACTTGGGCAAAAATTCTTTTCTGATTCCCGGCGATGAGGAGGGTGCATCTGAGTTAGGATTGGATCAGCAGCGTAAAGGAAAGCAGCAATCCGGCGCAGATGATGGATTGGTATCCACTCCTTGCCTCGTCCATAATGGATATGCAAGCCGGCGGTCTCTGGTGCAAATACCCAGAAATTGTTGTAAATTGCTGTTAGGACACGATGAACCTCGGCGAAGGACTTTTCCGTGGCGAAGAGCGCTGGCGATGTAATTTCTAGGTCTTGCCAATCATACGCAGACATATCGCGTTCAAGGCCATAGTCTAAAACGCTCAGATCTCTCCCAACACCCCAACCCATATATCGCCTCAAATGACTTCCCTCTGCGTCGGTCGATTCTTCAGGTCTGGTGATAACGCGGTCCCCCTCATGTCCCTGTAGAGCAATACGAATGACTTCTTCTACTTGTCTTTGAACAACTTCTGTGGTTGTCTGCCCAGGCTCAGGGATGATTGGCTTACCCTTGGATAACTGAAACATTCGCGGTGTAGCCATTATTGGGCCTGTCCTTCTAATACCTATCAGAAGCTCGACTTCGACCCCAAAACTACTTTTAATATCGTTTGACATTTTGTAAACTACCTACGCTACGTGGTTAGATCTCAGTGGTGCAAGTTGGTTAATGTGATATATGAATTCAAAGTAGACGTCACTATTGTAGTTCTACGTTTAGGTACACAACAATTTGAAGTCATCTTTTCCAGGGGAGAGCCATCTATTATAAAGTCTCCTATCACATAGGCTAAATAATGAGTTGTTCGTAACATCCGTATTTGTTCAAGAAACACTGCTTTGTTCTTGATCGTGATTTTCTCTTAACACCTACTCTCTACATACAGAAAATGAATTTTTAACTGTTGGCGTACATTTATTTTAAACTGTGGTATTGTTACGGTGGCAAGAAAGCATCTGTGAAATTTAAAAGAGGGTACAACAAGATGTTGAACTACTACAGCATGAACGTTAGATCATTACTATGATAATGATACCTAAATGAACTATACAGGGAGAAGAGCGTAAAAAATACTCTTCATCTTATCAGTTCTTATAGAAACTCTGAGTAATTAGTAAAAAGCACTAGACTAATTGGCTGGGTTTATTAAACTAATATATTAACGCCTGCTTCAATCTTAAGTTAAAGGGCTTACGTTTATCATATAAATCCTTATATTATCTAGATATAAGCTCTTTGTTTGGGGTATATGCCCAATTTTTCTGGCATTCTTAGGTATCTTTATTATTCTTATAACATCAACATAATTCATTAAATCAAAACACCCTTACTAAGGCCACCTTAATAAAAGCTACCTTAAATTTTTAAACCTTTAAAATAAATATACCTATTTTAAATTAATAATATTTAATTAAATTAAATTTAATTAATTTATAATTTATTACGTTTTAATAATAATATAATCTTTTATTATAAATTTAATTAATAAAGTTTTATTTTTAAAATTAACGTTAAAATTATTAACTATAACCGTACCATTTAATTTTTAAACTTTTAATTATTCCTTTTTTTTTATAATAACCTTAATATTTATAAATGTTAAATTAAGGTTTAATAATATTTTATACTATTTTTACAGTTTTATTTAAACTAATATCTTTTTTAAATAATTAGTATAAACTTTTGTTATTGTTAATTTTATAATAATACTATTAAAAATCTTACTAATTTTTTTAAATAAAAACTTTATTGTAAATTTAAAAAATGTTATATTAATTTTGGTTAATTTTTTTACTAAAATATTAAGATTTTATAAATTTAAAAACGTTTTTAAAAATATTAAGGCTATTTTTTTAATAAAATTAAACCTTTTAAAATTAATAATTAAATTTGTAATTATTAAAATAATAACTTAAGTTTTTTAAACTATAAATTAATAATTTAAAACTTTATTATAATTTTTAAAATAAATTTCTGTAACTTTTTAATTAGTTAATATATTATTTTTAATTAAACGTTTTTTTTGTACTATTTAATAAGCCGTAATAAATTTCTTTTTACTAAAAATAAAAATATAATATAATTAATATATTTTAATAAATTTTTAATAATAACCTTATTTTATTAATAAAAATATACCTATGTTAATAACCTATAAAATATAAGATAAATATATTAAAATAAAAATAATATAAATTTTATTTATAAAATATTTTTAAAAGAATTTTATTGTAATATAATTATTATAACCGTTAAAAATTAATAAACGCTATTACCGAAGATTTAAAAATTTTATTTTTTATAAAAAAACCTTATAAAACTATTTTAAAATAATATTATTATTAATTTAACTGTTAAAAAATATAATAAAATATTAGCTTTTAAATTTAACGTTATTTTTATTAAAAAACTACTATTATTATATATATTTACCTACATATATAATAAAAAAATTTAAAAATTTACCGTTATTATTAATATATTTAATAATTAATATTTAAATTTTATTATTATAATTTTTAACAATAATATATTTTTTATAAACTTTTTTAATAACTATCCTATTATTTCCAACCTTTTCTATTATTCTTATTTTATTTATATTATAAGTATATATAATAAAAATATTAATAATATAAAAGATTTTAAATTAATTAAAAAATATATTAATATTATTAATTATAACGCTATTAACGCATTTATAATTAATTAAATAAACTTTAACCAATTTAATATTAAAATAATAAATTAAAAATCGTATATATTAATATTTATTAAAAATATTAAACCGGTAATTATAAATTAATAACTTTTTTATAATATTTTTAAATTAATATAAAAATAATGTATAGCTAATATAGTTTAATGTAATAATTTATTAAGCTAATTTTTTTTTTAATATTTTAATAATTTTTAATATTTTTTTAAATACTTTTTTCGTAATTTATAACCTAATATTTGATTTATAAAATAATATTTTAAAATAAAATAATTTTTAAATATTTATTATAAAAATATACTTTTAAAAACGTCGTTTATTATTATAACATAACGCAATTAAGCTAAAAAAATAAACATTTTAAAATCTTTAAAAAATAAAGAATTAAATAATATATTTTATTTTTTAATAGACTAAATATTGGTAAAATTATATAATAATTTATATATAAACTTTATTATAAACGTGTTGTAATTTTGAAATGGCTCCCATTAGGGTGGCCCTAATAAAGGTGTTTTGACTTATAACGCAAAACGTTACATATAAAGACATTATCTTATACTAATCATAACTAAACAATCGCCTAACAAAGAACCACGTGCAATCAATAATGAAGAATAAAGGGAGAGTTAAATGAAACAAAGAAGGAAGAAGTGCCCCTGCGATTCACCACCTTCTTCTATAGTTCCTAATGTGCCCTAGGTTTAATTTGAACATAGGTAGACTATGTACCCCTAATGCCATTCAATTAGCCTGCTATCTGGGGCCCACGTCAGACGAAGATCTTGGCGGTGTTCTCGTTCTCGGTGGCTATCTCTTCTCTTGGGAGCAGTAGTTGACCGCATCGCCGTGCAGTCGTGACAGTAATCCCCGAAGTATATCTGACGTCGCTGACAGCCGTGACACATATAAATTGGGGGTGCTGTTGTTCGCCCGTACGATTCGGGTGCATGGTGCGAGTTGTGTTTAGCTTTCGTATTTGTGGCAGACTTCGACGGTACGAACCGTAACGTTGATCCTGGTGCATTGTATATAATCGCATTGCTCTGCTTTAGCGATCTTTCGTGGATGGTCATCTTCCCTTCGTTTACTATGTATTGAGTCGGATACTCGCTGTGCCGTGTTTCCCGCGAGAAACGATTGGCTAGATCGCGGGCCTGGCTGGGGTTTTGATAGTAATCGTGATAATGAGGCATTGTGAGGCTGTGCTTTCCACGCTGGGAACTTCAGTTTATTCAAGGGTAAATTAATTGTATAAATGTCAAATTTTACGCTTGCCAACACGGAGGCTTTAATATAAATAACAAGGGAATTGGAAAGGAGGGAAAATCAATTGCACCAAAAATAAGGCTCTACTGTTAGTCTATATTTATAGGGCGAATATTCTGCTTGTTACATGTTGCCTGCCTTTCGTGACGTCGAGTAGACGACAGTTGTAAGCGTTAATATGCCTAAAAAATCCCCGACGCGGGGCGAAGCTGCGGACTATCAACTAACACAGCCCCCTTTAATTGGTGGAAGTTTGGGGAAGCAATCATTCTAGGCCCAAGCTTGGCGACAGAAGCCTAATGCGGGTTCCCAAAGATATAGTTGACTTGAGTCTAGTGCATAGTATATCCAGTCATCGGCGAGGCTCTCTACACTTACACAAACGAACACGTAGCACCGCACCTCAGCGAAGCATGACTGGACCGGGCGGTGCCGTCTGACAGTGAGATTTAGGACTTGCTTGTTGTTAGAATTGCGGCTGAAATCTTCAATCTTACCCACCTGTATAGAGATATTTCTAGAAACCCGGTGTAGATTTCAATGCAGCAGTCACATACCAAGGAAGAATGGTCGTTTATGGATTATGACCATAATAATATTGATCTTCATAGAGTAGATTTAGAGGGTAATAGAATGAGTCATTTAGGTGCAACATAATGAATCCTATAAAATTATTTGGCGAAGATAGGTAGCCAAGTAGGTGAAAATTATACCTCAATTAAAAATGTTTTAACCCGACACGATGCAGGTAAACTACTTGAAATAGATGTCTGTGATGCGGATACGTCTTTCTTCGGGGTGTACCACGACCCAAATGGATGAGATGGCGCAACCGGGCATTTTGGATAAAAACCTACCACAAACAATAGAGGACTCGGTATCGGTAACAGAGTCTCTGGGAATAAAGTATATCTGGGTAGATTCTTTATGCATCGTTCAAGACGACGATGAGGACAAGGCAATACAGATAGGCGCCATGGGCCAGATATATGGTTTCGCCTATTTCATAATCTTAGCTGCATCGTCATCAAGTGTCCATGGAGGTCTACCTGGTCTTCGCCCTGGAAGCCGTTCTCTAGAACAGGTGGAGTTAATGGTTCTGCTTGAGAGCACAGATAGAACCACCGGGCATGTGTTACCAGATCTATCCCTTATGACAATACTAGACCCTCTCGTCAATTCCAATGAGCACTTCTAAGAACGCACGCCCTGGAACAGCCGAGGTTGGACTATGCAAGAGCGCGTTCTATCTCGCCGCGTACTTGTTTTCATACAAGAGCAGGTATACTGGATATGCCGGGAGGCCATGTTCTGTGAAGAATCCTATTTCGAGAATAGTCTTCTCCTATTCCATAGATTCCACGCCAACGCCACCGAGCGGACTCTAGCAAACTCCTTTAGGAACTTCTATGAGCCTGAAGACGGCCAAGTACGCTTCTGGAAAATGTACCAGAATCTCGTAGCCAGCTATACCCGTCGGCACTTCACTAACGAAGGCAATATCTTTGATGGATTCCTTGCCATTCTTCAAGGGATGTCGGCTCTTTCGGATAAAGAGTTTTCGTGGGGTTTACCCAGATCCTGTTTTGAGTAGGGCCTGCTCTGGAACTCCTTTACCGACCCAAAGCGTAGAGAGGCTAACTCAACCCTTCCGATGACGTCCTTGCGTATTAAAGTTCCTTTCCCTAGTTGGTCGTAGATGGGCTGCATAGGCGAAGCATTCATCTGTATCGGGGACGACCGCTACGATATAGATCTGGGGTAAGCTTAACTCCTCGAAGGGTTGCAGTGAGATCCGTTAGCTTACATCGGTTGCCAGAGAAGTTCCCGAGGTACTATGTTTTGAGCATTATCATTCCCCTCTCCGTCTCGAATGCGTGAGAAAGGAGACAGTAAGGTATGGTTTAATAGCATCGCAGAATCGTGCAAGCTAGAAGGCCTCATTGCAGTCAACCCGTCACCCTATCCGATATTGCTACCCAAAATCCACAGCTTCTATCTGCAGGGCTTAGCAAGGTTCCGGAGACGCAGATGATATTCTTCTGGACAAGCTCTGCCTTTCTGACTCTGGCCCCTCTAGATGACGACGCAACCGATGCTTGAAAGCTATGGACTCGTATGGAAACGAAATCGGCTCTACAGGGAATCTAGAACCTAAGCCAAACGGAATTCAAGGGCGGCATGAATTCATTGTTATAGGTAGCCGACGAAACCAATTCTCAGATTCGATGCTGTTACTAATCCAGATAGAGTAGCGAAGGTACATTGCCTATCGTGTTAACAGTGGAGAGGTTAGAGAAGAAGCATGGGAGGGAGAAAATCACACTTGGAAACTGATTGCACTTTGGTAGTTGCATTCTTTTGTTTATATTAATACTGATGAATATGTGATATATAAAAGGATATCATATTGTTAAGATCCTTATATACCAGTTCCAATTAGGTAAAATGTAATATATGCACTTATGCATTATTATTGGTATACGTAAGTACCTAGGTACTCTTCCCCTTTAGCCAGAAAAATCATCAACAGGTACTTATTTTTCTTTTCGCTTCGGGCCGTAAATATGCAGAATTAAATCGGCATAAAACTCGGAAAGCTGCATGTTGGTTCTTGCTGAGCTCGGCATCCTGCATTTGGTGACCAAGGATGCGACCTGGGCCACACCACTGCTAAGCGCCTGGCGTGATGAAGACGATGGAATGATAGTCCTACCCTCATAATTCTGCTATGTTTCTGGTCTGTTTACCCCAGCGTATTGAGCTGGCAACCTATTTGCCATTCATTCAAATGCACCTCATAGATTGTGATACATATTCCGTAAGGCTTTGGACATATGGCCAATCTAAGCCAGACCGTTTAGAAAGGGTGGCATTTAAGAACGAAACACTATTTTAAAATCGACGAATACGAGCATTGATTAAAGTAGTATTATTTTAGGTTAGCTTGTAATGCATGCCCAAGCCAACATTTATAGATGTTAGGTATAAAGCGATGAAGATCTTCTTATACTTGATTAATTTCGCAAATACCTATGCCCCTTACATCAATAATTATCATCTCTTGGTGCAACTTGAAATAAATCTTCCTTCTCATATATAAATTTCCGTGCATCCTTCTTTCCATTCCTTCAAGATATACCTCCAGTTTTCCCTTGCTTCTTATTATACTACCCCCCGTTGAGTTATCCGCCTCGCAACCTGGTCGATGAGGTAACCTTTCGAGAAGATGGCGAACTTTCAACGTGAAAAATCCCTAGAAAATGACGAATACGACCCTTACGAAGTTGCATTAGCAAGGCTAGACTCGATTCAATCGGAATACATGAAGAAACTGCGGGATGCTAGAGATGCGTTTGATGATAACCGCATTTCACTCCAAAAGGATATTCAAGAGCGTCAGCGAGAAGTCCAATTACTTCAACAAGAACTGCAAAGGAAGGAGACTGAGATACAGGAAAAGGAACAAGAGTTAAAGGATGAAGAGAATAAATTTCATGTACTCTTGAAACAGGAGAAACAAAACCGTAAAAGAAAGCTCGAGCCTTATCTAAGGATTTCTCCTGTGAGTAGAATAGTATCGCTATGATACAATGTTAGTTGCTAATTCTTTAAAGGCACCAACAGAACAACACGACAGAGAACATGACAGAGAATCAACTGATATAACAAGAGGGCGAACGGAAATTGATTCTCCCATGCAGGGAACCAGTGATAATGCTGGACGCCAACTCCAGGAAACGATTGTGATTGATTCGGAGGATGTCTCAAGCGATGAATGGGGTATGGAGCCACTTGTAAAATCAAGTGGCTCACCAAGTAAACGACCAAGGATATCTGAAGTTGGTCAGTCCCTATGACTAGTAAACACCTCGTGTTGCTGGTATCCTACATTATCTGAACTGGACAGACTAATAATCTACAAGAAGGTCAAAATGTAAACTCAAGTTCCAGGCAGCGAAACCGGAAGCGACAGAGAGTGCGAATCGAGAACTCTTCAGAGGATGGTGAATGTTCGAATACAGCTCAACTAAGGGAATGCCAAAGCGAGGTGGAAACGACAACTCCTGTTGCACATTTGTCGCCTTCAGTATTAGCGAAAAGTAATCAAAAAAAGAAGAAAAATAAGGCGGTCTTCAAAGGTATTATTGATCCTATTGTGGGCGAAATTTATAAAATCGATCAGGGTCCCCGTAAAGGTTCATACGCAGCAGTCATTCTTCCCATCGGTGATTTTGGCGCAATAGGCATTTCAATGTCCCTTTATGACACGAGCTTAAGGAGGTCTATCCCGTCTTGTTATATATATAACAAGACAATCAAGGAGATTTTAGGCTGGGAGAGAGACTACGATGACGACGGGCCTCGAGTTATGGATCGGAAGTTCCCGGTTATGTCTTTCGATGGCATTGAACGGGATCAAATAGGGCTGGATGGGGAATTCCGTCCCATAGGCGCAAAATATGCCTGGGTTTCCGCAAGATCTATTAGAACTTTGGAGTTCGATGCTACCATGTCCCAGATGACGCCGGGGTACGTTAGTGCAGAGAGATTCAGCACTCGATTGGATTTAATAAAGGAAAATAAGATGAAAGAAACTCAGCAAGTCTGCGATTATAATGAGCTCCCTCAGGTTACATCAGAGAGAATATCTTCAGGAGAACTACAGGAACAAGATCCCGAGAGTAGTCAAACGCAGGGGCACTCACAGGTATTAACACTTAGATACTCTGAAACTGATCAATCTCCTCATCAAAGCCAGATTATTGAGAAGGACAACGACACTATTCATGTTGCCACCGAGCCTCGTCCAAACTCCCGCTCCCAAAGAATCAACCATGAGTTCCATACTTTCGAATCAATTTACCGTGAAACATCGGAACCAGAGTTAGTGGGATCCGAAACATCGTCAGACGGCATACATAATGACGATGACCGGGATCATCAGTTAATAAGCGATCTTTTTCCAGACTCGCCAACCGCGCAGATAGGAGAGACTTCAGACAGCAATGCTGCTAGCGATGTACTACATAACGACCCAGTCGAGCCATCAAGCCCACTTACTAAGGATCAACCTATCTTGGGGTTGCCGTATGTTGCCCGTGCGATCAGACGCCCCTGGTCAGAAGATAGTGACCTTGGTCCGAATAATTCGAATGCTTCCTCCTCGCTGGTATTGGAGCCTACATCCTCGAAGACTGCGCGAGCTTTTTACACCAACATAAAAAGGTACGTTAATCAACATGAAAACGATACACCGGATTACTCGCCGCCCACCGCGCACACTTCCCCCCAGGGGCTTTTGCAAGCAACTACTGAGTTACAAGGTAGCAGAGCTCGCAACGATGAACTTGCATCAACGTCCAATCTAAACATCCAAAATACAGCTTCAACAGCACTTTCATATTTCAATACTATATATAGTAGGGAGCAGTAACCCTATAAATATGTACCTAATTTATCAAGTAAATTTTCAACATTCCTTGAGACGATATTGAATTCCAAACAAACTTTAGTATTCCTATTTTGACATAGAAGTATGAGTGAAAGCAAAAACTTTATACAACCACTACTATATGTGCTATCAAGATTAAAGAGACCAAAGATTATCAATATATAAAGGAATAAGTAGTAGGTAGGCATAAATATTTAACTAAAAATATCTAGATCACCATGAAAGAGTGCCCCTAAAAGTTTCCATCATACCTACTAAGTACCTAATCTGAGTGGTAGGTTAGGAGGTACTTATCAAATTTTCCTTGATTTTTGAATAGAGGATAAAAGTAATCAGTGAGAAAACAGTCATACATATTTGTAGACTAACAAATAATATCCCGTCTATATAATACTATAAATGTTGTACCTAAGCAATTGCAAGCTCCTAGTTTATTCAATATCGAGTTTGTTGGACAAGTCATATTCTATAACCTTCATTGCCCCTTAATGGTTGAGTCTATTTTCTAATAACGCACATTATGTCCTACGATACTAGTCATTTTATCCTGCAGCGCTAACCATTGTCAACATTTTGTCAGATACCTTAGGTACAAGAGACTTCTTCTAAGATCATCAGTTGTACTTTCAAAGACAGCTGGCGTGTCCGTTAAGAGAGTCACAACCGTAAAGGTAGGCTTTCCCCAGCAGGTTGCCAGGGGACAACAATTGTGTCCGTCCCGTGCACATGTTTGAATTGATAATATTCGTACCTTCCTTCCGTTCCTTCTTTCCCCGCACATTATTTAGTTTCCTTTACACGCGTCAAATTTCCTACTGCGGCGCCATATTCTCTAGGTTTTAATCTTTACGCACAAATTTTTATTTCTTATTGAGCACTATTCTTATTCATGCAACAACTTCACTTCTTTTAATAAACAACTCCGCGATCATGTTTTCCTCTGGTCGGCATCACGGCGCTTTTGATCAGCCTCTCGCCATGAACCAGCAGGTAAGTGGATCGATGGGCCAGGAAATCGGCGACAGCGCTGGCAACGAAATCGACACCGACTGCAACACCGAAGGCGCGTGGATTCTACGACGACCCTGGCGCGCAAAGCAGCCGTTTGATCGACTACAGATAGGCGGATCAGCTAAGCTTCCCATCTTTAGCAAGCAGGAACTCAAGGCTTTTGTTAATACTATCAAAACAGAGGCACCTAAACATGATGAGCATATTAATGATAATGCTGTGATCAGATTTGTAGCCAGGCCTCATGTAGACGCTATTCGATATGCAGTTCACGCAACAGCCACTCAACCTCCCCCATGCCATCCGCGCCTCGTTATGTTTACAGATGGATCGGTTAAACCCAAGTACAACGTTGGCTGTGGTATTACTTATATGCGTACCTACGGCACTGACCATGACTGGGTCGACGCGGCCTATGGAACAAAGGGAATTTCCAATCTCCTAGATCATGAAGCCATAGCACTGCATAGAGGGCTGTGGATAGCCTATTACGAGTTGATGGATTGGGCTGGACGAGTTGCCGCTCCTCCTAATGGTGGTCGCACTACGCCACCAACGGTAATCATCATAACTGACGGCCTTTCCGGAATCCAGCGCTTGCATTACAGCTATTGCTACACCAAGTTGGAAGTTGAACCGCTCAACAAAGCCCCAGTCCATGAATACTTGGTCCATCCTCTCGAGAAGCTTGTGAACCTCGGCAGCAAGGTCGAAATCCACTGGACACCAGGACATGTTGGTGTTGAAGGAAACTGCCGAGCTGATTCGTTAGCTTCGATAGGAGCTGACTATGCCATCAAGTATTCCCGTAAAACCGGCCTTGGCATTACAAATATGATGCTTCCGTTCTCAAACCGCTTGTTGGGTCAACAGGCAAGACCAGCGTATCCGTTTCACCTGGGCAATCCCATGAATGATTATATCCATTGGCAAAAAGAAGAAACGAGAGTGGCTATTCGAGTTGCACTAAATTCGAATGAAGAAAAAGGGGCGGTTAGTTTTGAACCATTAAGAATCATCAAGTCCCAACTAATTCGTGAACAGGAATTTGTTGCATGGCTAGCTAAAGCTAGTTTACCTACCAAGATCAGCAAGGCCACACGGAAGATGCTCAAAAAGAAGAAGATAGCCGAGAATATGGTAACCAAAAAGAATGGAGGAAAGCTCCTCAAGAAGACTGGAAAACTATTCGGAGGAGTATTTCCGCCTAAGGATAACGGCGACGGTGGCACTAGTCAGACAAAGAGAAGAGCGCATGAGGAGGCTACTGTTGACGACCTCGACGACTTGCTACCTCACCTCAAAAAGCCTAAGACCGATACTGATGGTAATGGCCAGAACTGCATTACACAATAATTCTAGGTATGTTGTTGATGACGCGTGGGACTGCGTAAGGCATGCTAATTGCTAAGTAGGGAGTTATAGCTACAAGTTCGGGAATCAGATTAGAACTCTGATAGTAGCTTAATGAAATAGTCGACACGTCACCAATTCTCAAAGGTATTCCGGATAAAACTTCAGAAAAGGTGTGAAAATCTGTTAACGTCCCACGTTGCATATCGACAAAATTCCAGAATCGGACAGCAATATGGGCTGGTGGTTTTCAATTGTATTAACACAATAAAGAATCAAAAAAGGTAAATCCACCGTGAATTTCACCAATAGGTTATCCTTTATAAAATCCGAAATATTATTAGGAGACTAATATTCTGACAGGGGACGGTGAACCAATTATAACAACATTGACCTGTTCCATTTGCAGGGTTTCATTACTTGGGAATGAAAAAAGGGGCTAGGGGGCCTCCGAACTTTGGCAGACGGGATGCTTGGCGCTTAGAAGGAACCGTCGTATTACCGTATACCTCCTGTATAATACTTTCCCAAGTGATCCCTGAATATAATGGAGCTGAGTCACAGATCTTTCCTTCAGAAGGTAGAGTGCCATTTGCCCAATACGCCGAAGTCGTTCTAATAGTGCAAGCTGAAGGAGCGGCTAACGAAGAATGCTGTTTATAAGGCGGATAGTGTCAGCATTAAATATGCTTATAATTAAAAGGTACTTGTAGTTAAGGGAGTAGAATGCTTACACCGTATCCATCGACTGTTAGCAAGGCACTTTTCTCGAATGTGGAGCTAACATTTTTGGCCGAAACAAGGGACGTGAGTCCGTCGAAAGTATTGCCAATGAAGAGGACCGGATTCTTTGTCTTCACGTTGAAGTCTCCTGTATATCGCTCTTTCGGCTCAATCTTCCATTGCGCGCAGGCGCTGTATAAGAATATCAATCCATCTCCAACTATAATCGCATGGTTAGTATTATGTGTGTGACAGACACCATGAAAAGATAAGTCGCATGACTCGGCTTATACTAAGCTACTCATACTCAGGGAGTACCAAAAGTTAGGAACTTACTAATTCTGCTGGTACTGTAAAGGCGCTGGATAGCTGGAGCGAACTCATCAAATGTCTTGCTTCGAACCATGTTATCACTACAGTGGATGGAAGGTAGTACCTGCGGCTGCTGACTCTGCTTGAATATATCAAAGGAGGCTTTAGGTATCAAGGCCTCGAAGGCGTTGTTAACTATGTCGTACTGCTCGGTCATAACCGCATTAAGTATACTAGTAATACCCGGCCAAGAGGAACTATCATAGAGACCCTGTACCAGAAGAGCCTTCACGTTGGCGTAATCGATCAGGAATGATTTGAGAGGAATCGGGTTATACTTGATAACATCGAGGAGATCCCAGATTGACTGCTCAAGCTCGGCGGCCGTCTTGTTGTTGCCCTTAGCTAACGCACAGTTCTCGCGGGCTTTCACACAGCCAGTAAACATAGCCGAGAACTCCGCATCTGCGTCTGTAAATTCTTCGAAGTCGCTGTGATAACGTCAATGGTTAATATCCTGAATCAGTGGCCGATTATTAACTTACGCCTGCGCATGGTAATACTCGTGCGGGTTTTGAACGCCGTCGAGGACCATTCTTCCTATCCTATCGGGGAACATAGCAGCTGTAGTTGCCCCTAATGTCGTACCATATGAGAAACCTAGCATGCGGTGTCAGTTCTACTATAGTTTTACACCACTGTTATATTCACCAAGAATTGACGTACCCCAGTATCGTAACATTCCATCTTCCCCAAGAGCGTCTACGATTTGCATCATATCTCTTGCCACAAAGGCAGAACTAACCAGGGTTCCGGTCTTATTATTCGTCTTAAGGCAGGCCTCGGCAAGTAGAGATGCACGTCCCCATTGCTTTCCCAACTCTGTGTCAGATACGTTTGCAGGTATTATGTCCAGATAGAATGACCAGGCGTCATATTCATTATCGAAACATTGGATGGGAATTTTCGAGCCATGAGTACCGCTACATGTTACAGGGTCGTTAGTGATGTCTTGAATATCCCAGGCCATAAATGACAAGGACACAGATGAAATCTTACCGTGGGTCGAATGCAATAAGATCAAACTGACGGCCAGTAAGTCTAAAAGAGACATCAGTATAAAAGCCTAAACCGGAGATTTAATCACATAAGCTTACGCTAATAGCTCATCCGCCAAAGTTTTAATGCCTATCTCATCTCGTGCAGTACCTCCAGGTCCACCGAAATTGAATAGAATGCTTCCTTTGGAGGGTTTAACAGGAGCGGGAATTCTGACTAGATCAAGCTGTAGCTTCTCATCGGAATCTGGCTCGGTGTAGTCGAGGGGGACCATCAGAACACTGCAGTCTACTGGGACGTCGCTAGGAACCTCGGTCTTATTGCACGGTCCCCATTGAAGTGAAGTCCCATAGGGTTGGGCAAGAGACAAAGTGATAAAGGAAAGCTGTAACGCGGCTCTGAAGGAAATCATCGTGGCTCGCGATAGGTAGATTTGATTTGGTTTAGGATTGCGATGATGGAATATTGGATTATGATACAGGACGGGAGAAGGGGTTTAAATATGAGAGAGAGGTATACATGATGCTCCTATGGACTACCTACCAAAGCAATGACGCACCAGCCAAGAAATTACAATAGTCACAATTGAGGCTGGGTTATGCGCGACGACCATCTAGTTTCTCATATATCTACATTTTAGTCGAGAAAACGCCTTGTTTAGTGGGTAAAGATACGCCGTAATACACGTAGGGCTGATGAAGCTATTCGCTGAATGGCTGGACGGTGTGGTGCTCCACTTAAGCGCATATACGCCGTGTTGTTTAAGCTTGGAAGAGCTGAAAAATAACATATTACCCTGAGGTTGTATCGACCCACTTTCCTTTTGACCCCGGAATGGGGCTTAAAGAGATGATTCCCTATAGTTTTCATTATCACAGGGTTTTTATTGTTATGTAATAACATGTTTATGCCTTTTCATTAATCCTCCACTCTTCTTGGAAGGTCGTACTTCTAGCTAGATGTTGGTTACTTAAATGTAACTATTTTAAGATCTTGCTCTTATCCTAATAGCATCTAGGCTCGGTTAGAGAAATCCGAGGCGAAGCTATCTCCGGTAGGAATACAACCGACGGTTATGACGATGGCACTGTTGGTAAGCAGTAAACTACCAACAATTTTTCTTTATATTGCTCTACTCCCTCTTCAATTTTCGTCTACTCTTCACACAAATACAAACTCAGCTTGTAATTCAATTTCATAATTAGCAAAATTCTCCATATCCAACATGTCGATTCTCCTCACTGGCGGCAGCGGCAAGACGGCTCCACGCGTCGCGGCATTGCTCGCCGCGGACAAGAAGCCCTTTCTCCTAGGCTCACGTCAAGAGCCTAGTGCTGGGTCAAATGGCCATCCCACCGTCAAATTCGACATGAGCGATGAGTCGACCTGGACGAAGCTATTTGAGAGCACACAGATCAAAGCTGTCTACATGATGGAGCCTCGGATTAGCGAACCTTGGGTGCCCATGAACAAGTTCATAGATCTTGCCAAGAAGCAAGGCGTCAATCGTTTCGTTCTATGCGCTGGAACCTCGGCCACGATTGGCAAGGACGGAATGGGCAGAGTTTGGGAGCATCTCATTGAGTCCGGTGTTGACTACTGTGTGCTTCGCCCGTCCTGGTTTATGGGTATGTGGCCCTAGCTATTAACCTTTATCAGTTCATATTCTTGAGTCGCTAATACAACCCATTTCACAGAGAACTTGATTGAACCGGGTCTTGCATTTACCATCGGCAAGCTGAATAAGATCTTCACCGCCGCTCAAGGTGGGAAGATCCCCTTCATCAGCGCGGCTGATATTGCCGAGGTGGCCTACCACGCCCTGACGGATGAGAAGTCATATAACTGTGACCTCAGGGTACTGGGGCCTGAGAACTTGACTTACGATCAGGTGCGATCACCCTTCCTATCTCTCTATCTATCTCAATAGAAAGTGACATAGCTCAGTACTAACACGACATACATCCACAGATTGCCGAGACGCTTTCCAAAGTTCTCGGGCGCAAGATCGAGCACGTGAAGCTCGACGAAGCCGGCCGGATTGATATCCTAGTCCAAGCCGGCCTGTCGGAATACTTTGCTCGATTTCTGACTCGTCTGGAGGTCTTAGCTTCTCAAGACTTTGAGAAGGGGACATCTGATGCCGTCGAAAGGGTGACAGGACACCCTCCGCAAAGCTTTGCGAAGTTTGCTGAGGAGAACAAAGCTGTCTGGTCGTCCAATTAGTTCCCTCAGCAGATTTACTATCAAATGTAAAATTAAAAAAATCGCCACTCCAATTCCAATAGGCTTATGAAATCGGCTTTACTCCGCTCTTCATGATATCTCTTTGATGTGGAGATATTCATAGTTTTATAGTCAATCATCTACTTGAGGATGTTCTGGAAGCATTAGGCTACCACCTGCTAAGTTACAGATACAATCCACACCCACCAACTTCGCCTGCAATATCATTCTCAAGCATTTCCCGAGCCTCGCGACTTACGCACTCGTGAAGCCGTGTGCTTGCGAATGTGACCGTATCCCTACCACCGAGTCGCCGCTCGATCGGAAGCTGCAAGATTGCGGGTACGGCCCGATCCAGTTCACCCTGTCGGACCACAACGAAGGTATAGAATGGGTCCCTCTTGGATAAAATACATTAGTAGATAGGATAACATAAACTCATATGTAATATCAAGTATTTGACTCAGCTAATGGCTAAAACTACGTGATTATTACGGTCAAGTTAGGATCATAAGAGTTAAATCTACTGAAAAGAAAGGGGGGTTGCACTCTGCTCGGCTCTGTTCCCACGTGCCAATTACACCCATCTCCTCAAGCAATTATTGAGTCAGTTTGGGCATTAATTCTTAATCAGCATAGTTTCACAACCCGGTCGAATGATCAGAGCGAATTTTAGTGAATTTCAATCATTACACTTAATGTGATCATATATAGTAAGTTGAATGAAATAGAGGTAATTATGATGATGCAACGAGAATCATTATTTTTCTTATTTCACTCGCCCTTCAATGATATATACTACAACATTAGGAGCCGTGTATTTGAAAAATGAGACTATACTTAAAGAGATGTGCATATGTTCAAGAATTGAAATCGTGTAAGTTGATTGGCTAATTAAATTCATGCCATTGTATGAGTTTTTACCCAGCCAACCCCTCATTGTTTAGAGTGATGCTACTCAGGTACAGATTACGATGACAGGCCTTCCAGACAGATTACCCCACAGAACAGGTGCATGCACTTGCCCACCAAAATTACAAGTAAAATGATATGACAACATAACTTCCAAAGAATACTTGTAATTTTAGGGGACCAGTACCCTAAACCCAGCATGGCGGGCGGCTGCCAGGCCATTATTGATGCCCCTAATTCAGGGTCTCTACTCAAGACTTCTTACGTAATATGAGGCTCTAAGGTCTTTGAGTATAAGGCTACCTACCTGCATAGTATGGTTGTCACTCAACAATATATTTCTTAAAGTACCCTGTATCTATACAATTTCAACATTATTAGATCCGTCTCATCTTAAAGATTACATCAATATAAATAA
This sequence comes from Daldinia childiae, assembly GCF_008694065.1. Classification (NCBI taxonomy): domain Eukaryota; kingdom Fungi; phylum Ascomycota; class Sordariomycetes; order Xylariales; family Hypoxylaceae; genus Daldinia; species Daldinia childiae. The sequence continues at coordinate 551,816 of NW_022984654.1, read as the reverse complement.
TAGCCATTAAATACATTGTATTAGCTAAAAAATGCAGTATATATATATTACTATTTACAGATTACATGCCACTATTTAAAGATTAATTTCCATATTCACAAATTACTCTTTTAATAACTTAATTACATACGATCGCATTTAAATATAATTGATATAAATTGGTTTATCTCAAATAAACGATTTCAATAATATATAAAAAAGCCTTATATCTATTAAAATTATCGAATAACTATTGTTAACTTTCTGTAAGATTGTTAGGGTAGAAGTTGGCCGTGTCATTTTACTAGTAATTTTGGTTGCCAGCTACTTACACCTGTTCTGTGGGGTAATCTATCTGGGAGGCCCGTCATCGTAATCTGTAAGTAGCATCACTTATTGTTTAACTATTAGTATTTGGCGTGTGAGAAGGACATTGCAGCTAGGAGGTTACGTTGCCTTAATCGATTGTCTTATCCCAAAGACATCTATATGGCTATCTTAGCTATCTCTTTGAATCCGGCCTGATATCTATGAGATAGCCTTCGAAACGGATCTCGAGAATTTAAATAACGAATCTGTCACCGTGTGGGGAGCGCTAGTGCACTCTCTACGCTTACTAATCAGTTGAGCGCATATATTAAGCTCGTTACATTCGCTCCTTTCTTTTCAACCAATTTATTCATATTATATCAAGGCACCACATGACTAAGCTAAGCACGCATAATATGTGATAGAATCATATAACTACAATGAGACCTTACCACTGTAGGCTCATCGTGACACGCTATTGCTAACATTGAACGAGCTGCTGCGCACTCAGAGCCTGAAGATAGAATTGGGGCTAGATCTACAGTTCAGACAAGAAAACTGAGACGCCGCTTTTGTGTGATCTGCACGCTTACTTATGTACTGAAGTAATTATGCGGATGGCACTTGGATCTTCCCATTCTGTTGGCTGAGACAATGATCTGGGCTGATTCAAGGTTACGTCTGGTGTCTAAGTTTATCATCATATAAGAAGGTTGTAGTCTTGACAACGGATATGGTAAAATCGCTCACCGCGATTTGCGCAGCTACGTCCCTCATAGCACTTGGCTTTGGCCCCCGATCGGATGCAATGCAACTTATCTCGCCGGGCTACAATTCGTTTGAAACATCCTCATACGATATAGGATTTTGAGTAACCCGCCACATTATGTTCTAGTAACTTCGTGCGAGAGTCAAAAGTAGGAATTTGGGCTCGTGTTACCTCATCCCGCCTCCTATAGGTCATTATTGCCGTGGGGTATCATCGTTGACTGCTTGTTGGTACGAAGTGGCATTTTAGCTGCCGCAAGGCTGTACAATAATAGGTTAATAGACTTGGCCCCCAAAACTAGATGGAAGGCCATTGACTACGCCCTATGTCTGCATGTTCATCTCGGATGGGACGCCCTTTTAGGCGATGAGCAGTAGATCTGCCATTTAGTACTCGCGGCTCTCATCTCTATTTTCTTTCATCCATTCCCACAGGTCTTTAGGTATCTCGTCCCATGCTGACGGAACTAGTCAGTATCTCCACAATGGTGTCCATCGGTACCATTACCAACGATGCCTACTTGGGCGTTGGCATCTTTATGATTGTACTAGTTGCAGTTTTCATTGCATTGCGTACTATCATATCTATCCGACAGTTCAAGAAATTGCTGCTGGACGATTGTAAGTGGCCTCATCTTCAACAATACTGCACAAAATCTGAACAGATCCACCAGGGTTGTCCTTTGCGGGTTTCGCAATTCTAATCGCACTCTACGTCTTCAATGAATTTCAATATAAAAGTAAGTGTCACCATGTTTTCCTCGTGCCTCTTGGCTGTGTTGATATTGATATTATCATGTAGGTTTCTTGGTGGCAACAAGTTTGCCTTATAAGATAAATGTACAACTTTCTCTATTTCTGTGATTTTTGTCATGATTTGGGCTGATTAGAAAACCCCCTTAGACGGGTATTGCTATTCCAATTATGGCGGCCTCCTCGTTGTGGACTTCCAAAGCCCCCGTCCTGGTGCTATATATGAGGCTTTTCGGCGTGCAAACATGGATGCGATATGCCTGTTACATGGTCCTCATGATTTCAGCCCTTGGGTTCATAGGATCCTTAGTCCCCGCGTTGATTCAGTGCCGTCCGTCTGATACGCCTTATCTTCCTTACAAGTGGTCACGCTGCGGCAAGGCCAATATCGATTCTGGGGTCATTGCAGGTACCGTGTCTGTCGCGGCCGACATGTGTATCCTCCTCCTTCCTTTGCGTCCAATATTCTCACTCAATCTTTCAAGAAGAAGAAAGATTGGTATTGGAATTGTCTTCTGTTCAGGGATCTTGTAGGTGCCCCTTATCCGCCCCTCTCCTTCGATTCAATCTTATATACATCTCAGAGTAGCCGGGCTAACGAAGGAACAAAAGCGGTGTTTTGGCTTCTGTTTTGTCTCTGGTCTATAAAATCAATCTGTTCCTTGGAGCACGCGGGGATAATGGTAGCATCCTCACAACTATGCTATTGCAGTAAGCACCCCTGAATTTTATCCTCTTATCTAGCTTGACTTGCTTGTATTAATTGTGCACGGCTACCAGATTTGTCGAATGTGCGATTGCACTTATGGTCGGCTGCGTCCCAGCGATAAGGGGATTCTGGAAAGGCTATGTTGAACCATCTAAGTTCTACAACTCGGTCGGATCTTTTGGAACCAGAATTGTCTCCAACTTCCTTACACGGACGTTTAGTCACAATACTAAACCCAAGTCTGAATATCATGATCAATATTACGAAATAGACAGGTTTCGTCCGATGGGCTCTGTCAACTTCCACGGTACCGATGATGCGTATGTCCTAGTGGAATCTGTGGGAGGTAGTAGACACGACATTGGCCGGCTGTAGAGTTGAATCTTTGGTCATTTCTACGCAAACCACCTACCTAGAGTGGGATTTGGGTGATGGAAATATGTTGACTTGCTTGAAATACGTTGAGTGTACTTTACAGATAGAGCCTTGAACTATTTCTTACACTGAAAATTGTAGTCTTCAAGTATACAGAAGTCGCCTACAAAAGTTTTACCCATAGGCCAACCCCTGTCAACTTAGTAGAGTTTGGTAGTAACTGTTAGCCATGATAACGGATATACTACAACTTGTACTACATTCTTATTTATTTATTATACCTCAAATATAAAGGCTATTATATTCAAATGTATATCATATTGAATTTGCGTGTTTATGTTTCTAGTTAACTTAAAATATATATATTTATTTCTTTGTGTAGCTCCTTATACAAAAGTGGACAGGTAGATTTAATATACTTCATCGTTTTACAGAGTGCCAGGTATTTAATGGCTGCAGCCAAGGCTGACTGGCGCTTAGGTAGTATGAGTATAGGCATATATAACTTGGAGAGGCGATTTCCGTAGATTGTTCGCGTAGTTATAGGTTACATTGTTATTCCTTTTCGTGTGACACTAAAAAACCCTGTTTTAGTCAGATATGCTTAATAGACAGTCATTGGCTCATCTTAATGCATGCATGTAAGTCCACCTCTTCGGGTTACGGTCGGTAATCCTTCCGGCCTGTCTTAACGCCCCCAACGATCCACTACGGTGGTACCTACATAGGTACATACATAGGTCCACTATGCAGAGAGCGGGGTCGAAAATTGAAAATATGAGCCGCATCCCGTAGGTAGGTACCTAAATACTAAATCCTCCTAGACTTGGAACTTGTCCAATACAACAATTATTACAACAATGTGACATCCGCTGTGCCTAAATCATGCGTTAGCTCATTTACGCACCCACCGACATTGGTACACTAGCTGCTCAATAAGGGTATATTAAGGCATTGGAAGTTACCTAGGAGTTTCGATAGGCAAATATCACCAACACTGCCTCTGGCAAGGCTGAGGAGTTGGCTTGAGATAACCTGAATCATACACTACAGAGATTACCTACATACATTAGGTAGGTACCTATAGTGAAGTAACTAGGTACCTCTTAAGGTATCCGGATTCGTGCACCGTACCTTGTGTGTCGTTAATTGTCTCGGGTGATGACACCAACATGCCAACATGCCGATCGATGTGGCCAAAGATATAAGACTCGCAAGTTCGAGGTGAAACTTTTAATACGTATCTTGCACACCTGCAGCGCTTATGGTTCAAACTTGTATCTACCAATTTCAACCCAATGTTTAGCACATTTAAGCCTCTGGAATCGGGGTCGGGCAGTGGGCAGTATATTCTTGAGTCTACCGCTTCTCCTTTCGACAAACCATCGCATAAGATCTCTCGGCTAGCCTGCGTCTACTGCAGATCTAAAAAGGTTAGTCACCGCAAATACCGAAAAATGACAAGGTACCTAACTTAAGCGGGGGGGTAAGAGAGTTCATGTTAATTTTGTTAGTTAATTTATGTTAACCAAAAGTCGCTAATTTAGGTTAAATGTACAGGCGAAGAAGGTGGCTGCCAGCGATGCTTGGATAAGCAGATAGCTTGCTCATACATCAGCCCTAGCCGGACTGAAACAGACACAGTGCCGAAACGTCTTCAGCGCCTTCCACGCCTGCAACGAGTTGCTAAAGATGCGGACGGCGGCATTGTAAGCCTAGAAGATGATATTTCTACTCCACAAAGAGAATCCGAGCAGCCAACCGAGCGACCAGCCGAGCAACCAGCCGAGCAACCAATTGAGCAGTCTCTCAATGTCGAAACGCGCCAGGCTTGGGATGCCATCATAGGTGACTCTGACTTGTTGGGTATGGATTTCGATATGTCCCCGTCTGCTACGACACACGATAAGCATTCAACATACGTCAATTCTAGCAACTTGTTCTTCGACGTCTTTCAAGCTGATGAGGCAACCACTGCTACTGCTATTACCCCTATACCTGCCGACAAGAGCCCACCCGCGTATCGAGCCGAAAGGCCCAGCACCGATGACACCCCCGTCCCTCCAAGCCCGAGTTCGAGTCCGATTCCGAGCCCAAATCCCTCACATTGTCTCTGCTCTGAAATGCTTGACGTGTTTGAAGCAGTCGAGGTAAGCCTAGCATGGGCGCATCACACCATCGCGAACCCATCCGCATGCACAGTAAAGCCTAACATACCACCATCGTCTACGCCTAATGACCAGTTTATGTGCCAAAAGGAGGTGTTGAGTAGTTGTGAGAAATGGCTTAACCGGGACGCGTCCCACATCCAGTCCCGGCATGCCGTATTGATGATTTCCATCCTGGACCGGGTGTTGGCAAGCATTCTGTCGATGGCCGAGATGCCTAAAGACCGGAAGGTTGTTGATACACAAGCCTCCCCCGTACCACCCCGTAGACCCTTGAGCTACGGGCTGGAGCGGCCGCCCCGGAATCTGCTTATGTCTACTATGGAGGTGGACCACTATTTTCAGCTTGACCAGTGGAACATGAATGATGAGGAGAGAATCCACGTCTTCAAAAGCCTTTTGAACTACCGCGCTTCCCGACTTAGGGGGCTATTGGAGAGGCTAGGGGTGATAACGGCGTTAAATCGATGGCAGATGCAGACAAACATGGTGCAGTATCTTTTAGACCAGCTATCTAAACATCGTAATCTATTATAACTTGACTCTAGGGATTGCCAGCTAAAAAAAAAAAACCAATAGAACAGAACAACATGAAAAGAGGGAAGAATAAACCCCTAGTATTATTTATTCGATATTACAACGTGACTGCGTTTGTACCTATGCTCATCCCCCCGTTACGCTGCCATCTCTCATCCGACTAGCGATATCTTTCACCACGTAAATTTGGCCGTAGAGATCTGTAACGTCACAGAACATGGTCCAGACCTCCATTTGGCGACGTCTTCCAATGTCCCGCATCTCATCCCCAAGATGTCCCATGGCATCCCCAAGCCAGCTCCGCTCATATTGCGCAAGCTCGTATAGACTCTTCTTTTTAGCCACCAACGCAAATCCATCACCGAATCCACTGCCGTTCCCCTCAGAGTTCATGGCAAACTCGGGGAAGTCCACCGAGTTTAAGTTACATTCGGCCTCGTCACGGGCAATGGATCCGTAGTCATTATACATGCGGCACATGGTAGCTAGGTGTTGGCACCCGGCGGCCGCCAGGTACTTGGCTCGGGTCGTGGGGAAATTCTCGACGCCACCCAATTGCGAGCTTAACAGACAGCCGGCAAAGGCGAACGAGTATGGACAAGCAGTATGGTCACCAGAGGTGGTGCGAACCCAGCGGAAATAGCTATCGCTACCAACAGACTGCGTAGGCGGCACCAAGTCGGCTGCCTCCCTTTTCGGCTTCCTGTTTGAGCTTCTGGCACGAGCTAGGCGGATGTTATCCTCTGTCTGCGAGACGTGAGCGTGAAGGTAAGCCCAGAGCTCCCGTAGCATCGAATTACGATCCCAGGAGCTAGCCGACTGGACAGAAGGATGGCGCACGATATGTGACACGAACCGTGTCAGAATTTCACGCACTTGACCCTGTTTGTCGTTGTATTCGAGATCGGAACTAGCAGCGTTATGGATTAGACCATTGGAAGACTCACATGCTTCGTTATCCACCGGGGTTGCCGAACTCTCTTTCGTAGCGCCTGGCATAACGGCTTGCTTTTCGTTGCATACCACCACGAAGATATCGTCGATCAGCTGGCGGAGAGCATACGTGTCTCCCTCGAACGATGGCCCTGCCACGGATTCCATGAACTCGTCAGCTTGGAAGTCGAGGAAAGAGATGACCATCATCTCGTAAATAAAACGTGTTGACGCAAATGCCCCAATCCTATTGTTGCAGCTCGTCCAGGTCAGAGGAATCAGGTCAAAGTATTTATCCGGCGCCATATTCTTTCTAGGGAATACACCTAGGCGCCGACGTTGCAGCAGGGGCTGAAACAGCGAGGCCTCTAACATCGATGCTTTGATTTTCCACTCTGAAGTAGAAGCAAACAATGGTGTCTGTCTGAGCAGCTTTATGTACTTCGTGCCGCTTTCAAGGTAGGGAGCTGGGTATAAACCGGGTTCAAAGGCTACCGTACTTGTTGGACATGACGCTGCCTTGATCGCAGCAAGCTTATAGCTCTGGGTTAGGAGATGGGAACCGAAACTGACCTTCTCAATCCACACTCGATTTGCATCCAACTCAAGCTCTGAGTCTGGTATCGTATAAAGAAGATTTACTTGATCTTCTATGCACTGATCGATCCTGAACCGAATGGGGTCAAAGAAGGAGAGTCTTCGGGCTTCGCAGAGGATGAGAACACGATAAGCTATTTTTTCGATCGACCTTGAATCCGAATCGTGCATCAAAGCTCTTAGACACGCCTGAACGAGAGCAATATGGACCCGATATTGCACATCTTGGCTTAACAGTTTCAAGTCACCTTGCTTAATCTGGACGAGGAGATCCACAAACGATTGAACCAGGAGAAGCGATGGATACAAATGGCTCAAGTTCTATGTTCCACTTTTAGCTAAGAGTTTGCCTTAAGAAAATGTGGTTTAGGGGGGGACCTTACCCATTTGTCCTTGATATATTCATCGCTCTCCCACCAATAGTTGCACAAAAATTCGACAAGTTTCAAGATTTGAGCCGAGTAGTGTGATAAATTAGGTTGCACAAGCAGCGCCGAGAGGACATTACAATTCGCCGTGAAGCTGGAATTCCGCTCTGAAGCATATGTGCGGAAATGTGTTTTCGTTTCGAAACCATCAATCATCGCAGCCGGCGATACCTCTTTTTCCAATTTTCTCAGACAAATGATACACTTGGCAGTGTCATCGACATCGGCGGGTAGACCAGGTGCTATTGCCAGAGAAAGCTTTAGGTCATATTTGAGATAGTATTAGAGTCGAGTGTCTTACCAAAGCCAATGATACCTTGCCCCTGTTCAAAAGCCTGCTCTAGCAACCTGGTCATCGCATCTAACTCGGGGCAGCGAATCTCTGCGGCAGAAAACCCGGCGCGAAGCATAGTTGATAGGATCTAGGTTCATAGTTAATCAGTCGGTTCTTACACTGAAGTCGTATCGGACACACCCAAGTATACTCAAAAAACATGGAAGGAAATGCACTCGGGACAGCTCCACTGCCCTTTCCCATGCTGGCCTGGACAACATGATGCAGGTAGGATTCTGCTTCATGGTCCCAATTCGTGGCATATATGAGATATGCTGCTGTGGAAGATGGAGACCCCATCATGGAGCCGCCAGTTTTATGGTGGGCTATCTTATCGAAGTCCAGTTTCTTTCCGAATGCTTCGAGTGAATGAAGTGCTGTCGAAGGCTTGCGACCGTATAAAGAATCGGGTACGAAGCGTGACATCTTAGCGTCGTGGATTTGCCTAAGAGTTTTTTGCCCTGCAAAGTCGAAAACCATGCCAGGATCTTCCATCCTCAGCAATTCTAGCAGCTGCGGCACGATCATCTCAAAGCCAACGTGTGTCGTTGCAGCAACATCCCAGTTATTGAGTTGAGAAGCTAGCGACAACTTTGCTTTACGAATGCGCTCATCTACTCCTATGAGTAAATGGGTTGTCGTGTTGAACGGCTCCAGGCGGTGTCTCTGCAGGGAGAGGAGTGAGGCCGCCGTATTTAAGATGCCGTCGATCTGTGGTGCTGCTGTAGCCACCCCCCAGCTGCCATCATCAGACTGCGTACAGAGCAAATAGTCGAATGACTGAGGAAACAACCACAGCTTCTCGCCAGAAACTTCTTTGACTATCATGGAAATCCATGCTGTGTCATAGATAGCGCAGCTCATGCAGCCAGCACCGTAACTTTCGTCGCAGCTCATCCATGCTCGCTGAACCAAAGCAATTGCGTTCGCCCTAAGTTCATCGTCCTGGACCATATTGTACGCCATGTTAATGATATAAGTCACGGAACCTAATTTCACCTTGGCTCCATTTCTTCTTAATTTCGTGTAAATACCATTTTGTCGGATGCTTTCGGTCGACCGATTTCCAACTTGGCTACCTAACCTATCTTGACGCTCCGAATCCCTATTTTGTTTCGGCCCCTTTTACCTAGGCCCCTTTTACCTACTACTCGGGGCACCCTATTTAGGTAAGCAGATTACCGGCATAATAAATGTACCTCTTAAACATGTAAGGGAGGTTTGGCCCGCTTTCGGGCATCCCAATTAGGAACCGCCCGAGAGCCTTGCCTTGCGGGCCGGATTCTGATGTACGGAGTAAGCCGTAGCCCCGCTATGTATTCTATGTTAGGTACCTTATGACAAAATTATGTGTAACACACCTTCAGGCTCTTCCCCTGAACTAGGGCGGAGACTGTTTGCCTCCCCAGCCTCCTACTCTTTGTTGTTCAGCACATCATTCTCTCATCTCGTCGCATTATCATACTAGTATCGTGATGATCATGGCGTCCTCAAAAGCACCACAGATCATATTCGGCTGCGGCGGCCTTGGTAACGAATTTGTCGGTGAGGATGCCGTGCGAGAAGTCTTGGAATTTTTGAAGGAAGCGGGCATAGATCGGCTTGATACAGCCGCCTTGTATCCGCCCTCGGACATTGGTGCTTCGCAACGTCTCCTCGGAAAAGTCGGAGCAGCGCGACTTGGTTTCATTATTGATACCAAAGTATTGATCAGCATGTCTGGCTTCAAAGGGACTCTAGAGCCCGAGAAGATCGCCAAGTCTATCGCGGAGAGCTACGAGGCCCTGCAATTCGGAGATGGTCAACGTATCAATATCTTCTACCCTCATGCACCGGACGTAGCTACGCCCTTGAAAGATCAGGCGGCTGGTTTCGATGCACAATATAAAAAGGGATTATTTGACAAGGTAAGTGTTTCTAGACCTTGCAGAACAAGGGAAAAGAACAGTTAGGTCGATACTGATTCTAGCTATAGCTGGGTGTTTGTAACTTTCCAGCCGATATGCTTGCCGAGTTCATCGACATCTGCGAGCGTGAGGGATATGTTAAGCCGACCGTGTACCAGGGTCTCTACAACCTCATCGACCGCCGACATGAAGGGCCGGTGTTTGATCTGGTCCGTAAGCACGGCATGCAGTTTGTGGCGCACAGTCCAAACGGCAGTGGTTTTCTCCGTGGTGCCCTAACGTCCGGCCAAGTCGAGGGGACGCGCTTCGCTAAGGGTAACATCATGTCAACGGACGCACGGCGGTACGACACTGACAAAAACCACGAGGCCATCCGATTCCTCAACAAGGCGCTTGAGCCGCACGGCATCTCCAAGCCGGAAGTAGCACTACGTTGGCTCGCCTTTCATTCAAAAATAGGGCCACAAGATGCCATTATTTTCGGGTCCAGCAAGCTTGCTCAGGTCAAACAGAATGTGGAGGCAATCCAGAAAGGCCCACTCCCGGAAGATATAGTTGCAATACTGGATGACGCTTGGAATATCATCAAATAGTCTCAAGTGGTACCCAACAAGGAATACCTATAAGCTTATGATTTACTAGGCACTCTCAGAGTTTATTCTTCGCTTATAATAAACTCAATTATTTATATTAATAATTGGTGCGTAGGTAACGAGCCTAGGTGACAAAAGCCTCGGAAATAGGACATAAGCAAAGATCCTCATATATCACGTATTAAGAACCCCCCGTTCTGTAGTTCTTGAAACACCCTATCGGGATCATACCGGGACGCAGCCTCGTGCAGTTTCTTAACATTCTCTGCGCCGAAGCTGGCGAGCACATTCTGCGATGCGCCGGCAAATGTGGGAAATCGAAGTTCCAATAAGAGTCCGCTATCGACGGCTATTTTTTCGACTCGCTGCAAAACTAGGTCCAGTGCGTTCCTCACGGCTTCGTCGTCTTGGTCCTGCTTCCAGTCGCAAGCAAAGATCCAGCCTAGAACAGTAAGCTTACCTAGACATACCATTACCGCTCTTAGGAAGCCACTGGATTGAGAACTTACAGGATTGCGGAACCTTTTCTAGCCCCAAAACGTTACCGCCGCGGTCCTCCCCAGCCCTCACAGCCTCTTGAGTAAGGGGCTGAATGGTCCAGTGCAGATCAACCGTGCGAGGCAACTTCTCAACGATATCCTTCCAGAGTCGATGGCCTTTTTCGTAGAGTTCGCACGATATTTTGGTCGTCATAGTGGCATATGCATGTCTGGGTACTTTAGCACGAGCATGTAAAGCACGGTAAGCATAAGTAAAGGGATATCTGGCCTACTTCATGTCTTTCTCCTTATAGGCCCATTCCTGTAAGATCTCAGCCAGGGTGGAGAAGGTTCCATTGGACGTAGGCACCGCCGCGCCAAGAAAACTGGTTAACTTGACGATAGGATCGAAGGCACCGGGGAATTCGGCAGGCCAATCAGCGTAAAAAAGACCAACGGCGATGAAGTCCCTCCGAGTATTGATGAACATACCGATCTTGGGATCCTTTTCCATTGACTCCTGGACCTTGGCGAACGCATTAAGCACGTTCTCGTAATCAGAGGGGTCGTACATATTTATGGTGTACTGGACTTTTATGAGAGGGTACGCTTGGAGGCTTACTCCTGTGACAATTCCTGGGAGATGTGAGAATATGTCTGACAAGTCTATAAGGGATTGGGGGGGTAAGCGTCATACCGAAGTTGGAACCTCCTCCCTTGAGAACAAAATATAGATCCGGATAAGTTTCGGCATTGGAATTTACGATGGTGCCGTCTGCAAGGACTACCTATTTAACATGAAGAGGCATTGTGAGGATCAATGATTTTCAGGAGCTAGTTTTGCTAATTACTTACCTCAAAGTTCTTGACGTTATCTACACCCAAGCCGTAAAGGCTAGAGAAAACTCCTTGGCCACCTTGAGTAAACATATTCAGCTATGCAACACAGGATGTTGTTTGTGCAATAGAAGGGGGAGAATAAACGCACCACCGAGAAGAAAGCCAGAGAGTCCAACTTGGCCTTCTCGAGCGCCTACGACTGACAAATTCTTCTTTTCTAGCCAAGTGAACGTCTCGGACCAGGTATTGCCCGAACCCATACGAATGATATTGGTTTCCTCGTCCAGAGCTTTGGAATTCAACCCACGCAAGTCTAGCACGATACCCGCTTCGCTGGAACCAACACTGCTGAACCCTGGGTTTGCGTTGTGGCCTGCTGATCGAATGGCAAACTTAGATCCTGTGCTTCTAATGACTGAGAGGGCCTTGGCGACTTCTTCAGCGCTGCTTAGGCATACGTACGCTGCAGCTGGAATCCGACTGGTGACTGACCTGTTGGGAATAGAATTAACATTGGGAATCACATATAGATAATCATCGTATATACATGAAGCCACTGCATAAAAGTATCACCCATCCGCCTGGGCAAATATTTGAAGGGGGTAAGCTAGGTACCTAACTAGTAGGTAATCATCTTGGTAGGAAAACCTGGAGGTAAAATATTAAGTAATTCCACGAGTGAAATAGGACCTACCAACTACGGCGAACCTCTCCCTCGTACTCGATATCCTCTGGACAAACCACTCGCCCTGGGAATACCGCCTTGAGTTGCTCACTTGCAGCATATTCCCGAGCTAGTAGACTTGCTTCAGCAATCATCTTTGCCAGAACCCAAAGAACCATAAATCTTCTCGAGGGGTCAAGAAAGGGCAGAACGCTTCTTTGCAAAAGCTATATCAAAAATTATTAAACAGGCCTCTTAGGTCATAGCGATGACCAAGTTGAGGAGAGCTTTCTACCAAGCCAAACTCCTACGACGATGGGTCCAATAGAGTCATCCTGCAGTGATACGTAACACCATAAATACGGCCCGTTACTATTTGGGCAAGCCCGGGCCATGATTTATTCGAAACTCGGGATACTATTTATAAATCAACGTCCCTACTAAAGATCACTTTTCTTCTAGCAGACATCACCACAACTGGACGTAATGCATGGGTTTTCCAAAGGTGCTCGCTGATATCATGAACGTAAATAAATTAAAATATCCTTAAACTTGATTATGCTTTAGTCAACAGAAACCCTCCATGCTGTAGGTGTTGAAAAACCTGGTATGGATCGTAAGTTTGACTGACAGACCTCATTCTCTCCAGAGAACCATAGGATCCCAGCACATCTTGATTGGGTCCAGCGTCATTCATATAGTGAAACTTTAGATCGGTGCCAAGCTGTTGTCCCGACGCGGTGATGTCGTCTTCCAGGCTTAGTAAAGCCTGTGCTGCTTCTTCATCGTAATTGGCATCCGTCCATGTGATCATGATCTCGAGCACTGTCAATTTTTACATTAGCATATCAAACAAGCAAATACTGTGACAGCGTCGTAGATTTGTACTTACAGCAATGGGTGTCTTGTGAAAGTCCAAGGGGACTGCCCCCCTGCGCAGATGTCACTGCCACGGCAGATTTGCCGAATATCTGGGGCGCAAAATACAAGGTCGCGTTAAGTCGAGTTTGAACGTCGTTTGAGACGGTCTGGTAACGTTCATAATGATCTAGCAACGTCTTTAGGTCCCATTTGCGATCATAATCCGATATCGCGATCCTAAACACGACAAAGTAAGCCAGGTAGTAGACAAGCGGAGACATGAAAGGGGGCAGCTGGATAATGGCTCACCTTAGTGAACCAAAGGGATTTAAGGCAGATACGGCATCATGGAAATCCACCCATGTCCCTAGGGTTGAGTTAATTATAGATTGGTGGGGAATGTCGTAGAAGTCACTGAATATCTCTGGGCGCTCGGTCAAACCGTTATAACCGAGATATACTGCACCGCCGGTTGGCCCTAGGTTATAAGTAGCTGAGGCGTCGGCGTCGTCCTCGGCGGCTGCTGCGAAGTCAACGGTTACTTGTAGGAGCCTTTCATGCTGAGAGGGATCGAACAATAGCCCTTCGAACCATATCTGACCGTTTTCAACCGTTTCTACATCGAATCTCGTCACAATTCCTAATGTCGCGTTAGAAGATGGTTGGCATCAAGAAGAATTACAACATTCACTAGCATACCAAAATTAGCACCGCCGCCTTTCAACGCCCAGAACAAGTCCTCATTTGATGATTTGTTCGCATTCACTATAGAAGAATCTCCGAGGACAACCTGTATCGGGTTATGTTAGATGTGTCGTATAATAGTACTCGCTAGAAGGATTACCGCCGACATACCTCATAGTTGACGACCTTTGTGAAGGCCATTCCGTATATGCTAGACCAATAGCTCAAACCGCCACCAAGAAAAAAGCCACCAACGCCAATGTCATTGGCACGGCCTCCAACTATCATCTTGCCGCTAGAACTAAGGATCTCATACACTCTGCCCCACCGGTTTCCAGGGCCGATAGCAGCAAGCTTGCCATCTGAGCTGAGGGTTACCTCGTTCAGCCGAGCTAAGTCAATCAGCATTCCCTCTTGTCCAATGCTAGAGAAGCCGATGTTGGGATTATGGCCCCCGCTGCGGACCGAGAACTGGCTTCCAAGGAAGGACGAGATGAGTATCGCATTAGATACATCAAGCGCAGACTGGGGTTGCAGGATACATTGTGGTGTTAACCAGCAGGTCACAGACCTTGAGCACAGATATATGTGTCAATAACTGTCTCGATACGGGGTTCGGCAGTGATGGGGACTAACCAGTTATCATCGACGAGACTCTCATAGTTAGTAGAAGACGATATGTAAAGACTAGAGCCGAAAACAACCCCCCCGACACGACATGCTAAATCTGCTCTATCGGTTAAGCTGAGTTGAGCGTTATTGTCGCTGACATAGGAGGAATTTAGAATAGCGGAAACTTCGGCTCGGGACTCTTGACTAATATCTAGGCGAGATAAAAATTCCCCAATGTTTTCTATAGCGCTATAAACCCTTTGTTGCGTAGATAAAGATGCTACGGCTATAGCCGTTGCTATAATAGTTACCTGGAAAAATCGCATTGCTGGAATTCTTTGAAAACCGGGACACATACTTGCTCACACATGGCATAAGTCACATGAACTTCACATGAACTTAACATGGTTCCATATTATATGCACGCATTACGGGCATCAAAGAGTTTTCGGGAAATTGCGGCTGAGTTTGTCGTGTTGAAAGGGGTATTCTGGGTCCCATTCGGAGTCTTCTTTAGTTCTCGGTCGGAGTTGCTTCTGATTGGCTATTGCATACTTCGGGGATCTCTTTGAGGAAACCCCCAAAGTAATTCCTAAGGTAAGTTACCTTAGGTACCTATATTGTGCCTACCCCAAATTAAGGTAAGCCTTTGTCTAACAGCCACAGGCCAGCTCTTTATAGACACTATCGTCTTTACTATATGTAACCAAACCCACCGTATCCTTTCGTATTGAGATCAAACGAGCGTATGAACCATATTAAACTCTAATAGCTATAGCTATGGGTTTCAACGGCACTCATGTACAGGGCCTGCAAGAACCGGAATGGGGGTTTTTACTCAAACTTAACATGGATTTTCATGATTACGTATCATCGTCAAAGTTCATTAAGTTAACCGGGATCGTGCTTCTTTGGCTTTTGGCTATTGCCATCTTCCAGCCTAAGAGACCCAGGATTCCAGGCGCCCAAGTGCACGGGTCTAGGGGATGGTGGGAACCTTCGTTTCTACTCAAGACTCGATTCATATATGACGCGTATAATATCATCAATAGCGGATACAATAAGGTATGTCAGAGAGACTTGTTCTATATTATGCATTATAGAGTCCCTGCGGCTTCTCTGCCATATGCTTATACCAGTTTCAATATGATAGTTCAAGGATGTTCCTTTCGTGCTGCGCCGTCAAGATACCGACATCCACGTCTTGCCAATGAAGTACTTAGACGAGCTGCGGCTAATTCCAAGGAACGAACTCAATGGGAAGATGGTTCATTACAATGTGGGTGTCTCATTCATGTCCGACATCTTAGCTACTGGGTGTGTGCTTTCTGACTGGCAGGCAGAACTTATTCCGAAACTGGTCATGGGCCTCAGTAATTCGTGATTCTGACTTGCACGTCACCGTGTTAACAAAAAAGCTGAACCCAGATGTGACTAAATACGTCGATATGGCATATGAGGAACTCGAGTACGCCTGGCACATAGACGTACCCGAGCCCATCGAATGGACCGAAGTCGATATACAACACACCATTCGCATGCTTGTCGCCCGCATGTCGGCAAAAGTGTTCGTGGGCCATCCAGCGTGTCGTGATCCTACGTGGCTAAGCCTGACGCTAAACTTCTCCGTGGATCTGTTTCTGGCGAGTTTCACTTTGCGCATGTTCCCGCCATGGATGCACTTCTTGGTCAAGCCATTGATTCCAGCGCGGTGGCGTATACAGAAGCAGATCGACATCGGCACTAAGGTTGTCCGCCAATACATGCTAAAGCGCGAGGAACGGGTCAAGACAAGCCAAAGATCGGATGATGGAACGCTATTTGAGTGGATGATCGACCACGCGGTGGGAACTGAAGGCTCGTTGGAAGAACTAGCTGCCCGACAGTGCATCCTGACACTTGCGAGCATTCACACGACGGCTATGACAGTGTCCAACGCTCTATTTGACATTGTTGCTCACCCCGAGTGGATTGCCGTGCTAAGAGACGAAATCGATGAGACGCTCAAGACCCATGGTGAGCTCAATCAAAATATGCCAATCAAACCGTGGCTCAAGCATCTAGAGAAGATGGATAGCTTCATTCTCGAAAGTCAACGACATAATCCGGCGATCCTATGTAAGTACAATACTGTGTGTCCCCAAAGAAAGACATGGGACATGGTGAGCTAATGTCATCCGAAGTGACACCACAGAGGCTAGCAATGGTGCCTCTAACCTTAAAGGACGGGACTTATATCCCAAAGGGGACCCGTATCGCGTGGGCCGGTCCCCAACATGCCTTCGATCCCGTCATCACCCCGAATCCCGACGAATTTGACCCAATGAGAAGCTACCGCAAACGGCATGCCGACAACGGTGAGAATCTTCACAAGTTTATGGTAGGCCAATCTGACCCCGATAACATGTCTTTCGGCTACGGGGGGCAAGTCTGCCCAGGTCGATACTTTGCAGTCGGCGAGATCAAGCTGGTATTTATGCGGCTGCTTCAAGAATTTGATTTTGCCTCACCGAAGGGAAATAGGCATCCCCGGAGCATTCACGCTGACGAAAACGTACTCGTGAATCCCTATGTCAAGGTTATGATGAAGAAAAGAAAGGTAGTTTAAGGGAAAAGTAGACTCCAATTGTATCTATCGATTTCAAAGCGTGTCAGGAGGAATTTCCAACGGTTGTCTATAGATTCCAACTTGGTGTCTTCCTAGCACCCCGAACTATATTATAGGTACTTCTGTTAATACTATGATTTCTCGACAGTATACATAACAATACAAATAGAATATGATCATTCTTATTTTACACGCTTATTCATGATATATAGGTACTACACCTTGTTTGTGAAAGTTATTTGAATTAAAAGTCAAATTTAGATTGAGGAGTTGGAATGGTGTAAGTCGATTGGCTAATGAAATGCGGGCTACGGCACTAACATAGCCCGGATATCTTAAAACCATTAAAATAACAATATTTGTCAAGCCACCGCAAGCCACACTATCCCAGCTCTCATTTACGCGGCACAAGCTAAAACGCGTACTTCGTACAGACTACGTCATTGACACTTCAAACCAACAATTGTATGTCCATGAATTGGATGACTGACTACAACATCACTTCCAATATTATAATTTGCGCATACAATATTTAATACTGTTTACATGCTAGAAGATACTTTCGCTTCGATCCATCTCCGGATCGTTACTAATTAATAGCAACTCGTTATGTTTATATCATACATCTTAGAGTTCAAGAATCTCGGTCACTTGCTTAGACTGCGAAGAGTATAACGCGTTCTGGCTTGAGACGATCGAATCGCGAAAATGGAGTTTGATAGAATCATATATGATACTAACCAAGTTAAAGGTAGCTTAAGTGCTATGGGCGCCAAGGTAAGCATTCTTATAATTCGTGGTATACCTAGTGAGGTAGTCTCTCGTGGAGATCTTCATCTATAAACAAAACTTAACATCTCGTTCGCTATAGCCTAAAGGCTCAGCATCCCTTGCTGCTATTGTCTCTGCATTTGTCCCCACATGGGTAAGTCTATACCTAATATATCTTCAAACTTCGTACACTTGCTAAGCCAGGAAGGTTACGGGTCTCATCTTTGTTGCGATATTCATCGTCATTCGACGCTGGTATCCTAATATCTATGCTCCCCGAACCTTTATCGAAAGTATACCGGAGAAGTAAGTACATACGTCGGACTTATCACCACGATGCTAAATCTCTTATAGGGACCGGACTCCTTCTGCTGGTCGGTCGTATTTCAATTGGGTCCATACCTTGCGCAAGGTTCCGGATAAGTTCATCTTGTATCATCAGTCTCTAGATGCGTATCTCTACCTTCGTTTCCTTCGAACAGTCATCTTCGTCTGCTTCGTTGGTTGTTGTATCACGTGGCCTATTCTTATGCCGGTGAACGCAACTGGTGGTGGTTCCTCAACCGAACTGGACAAGATCGGCATTGGGAACGTCAAGAAAAGGGGACATCTATACGCCCACGCAATAATTGCTTGGGTATTTTTCAGCTTCGTTATGTTTACAATTGCTCGCGAGCGACTTTGGCTCATTGGCCTCCGTCAAGCCTGGACCCTGTCGAAGCCTGTTGCAAACCGCCTTTCTTCACGCACCGTTCTCTTCCTATCAGCCCCAAGAGATGCCCTCGACGAAGGTAATATGTATCGGTACTTTGGAGATGGAGCTTTGCGCCTTTGGCCAGCGACTAAGGTCGACACGCTAGAGCATCTGGTCTCGAAACGTAAATCAAAAATTGAGCAGCTTGAGGCAGCGGAGATGGCTCTAATCCGGAAGGCCAACCATGAAGGTAGAAAACGGATTAAATCCCGGGCACAGGATGGGCATCCGCACTACGATAATCTTGAAGATTCAGTTAAGAAATCCATAAGACCGCGCCATAAACCAGACGTCTCGCCACTAAATGAGAAAGTCGATAGTATCGAGTGGCTACGTGAAAAGATAAAAGAGGAGGAATCAAGCATCGAGAATGAGCGTAATTCATATAAAATTGGTGAGACTAACGGATCAGCTGCAGTATTCGTCGAGTTTAAGACATGTGCGGAGGCTCAGCGGGCCTGTCAGCAAGTCGCGTCTAGCAACCTATTAGCCCTTGGTCCCAGATATACCAGTGTTTCACCCCAAGAAATCATATGGAATAACCTCACCATACCTCCTGCTCGCCGCATCTCAGAAGAGGGTACTGCTCTGGCTATTGTTATAGCTCTGATAGTTTTCTGGTCTATTCCGAGTGGTATCATCGGCTTAATCTCTAACATCAGCTATCTTGCGGATAATGTCGAATGGTTGAGCTTCTTGAAGGATTTACCTGAACCAGTCATCGGCCTGCTATCTGGCTTGATACCTCCATTGGCGACAAGTTGGCTAAGCAAGCTAGTGCCTAGCATATTCAGATGTAAGGATTTAATGGCCCAGATTCAACCGTGGATAGATATGCTTACCAGTACCAGATATATTCAAATCGACTGGTAGCCCCACCAATACTGCTGCTGAACTAAAGGTCCAAAGATGGTACTACATCTTCCAAGTGACACAAGTATTTCTTGTCACTGCAGTTTTCTCCGGGGCGGCACCCGTCGCTGCACAGCTTTTGGAAAAGGCCAAAGATCCCACCTCGATCCCTGAACTACTAGCGAGACAGCTTCCGAAGGCATCAAACTTCTACCTGACGTACTTCATTATCCAGGGCACTACCTCAGCTGCTGATAACTTGCTTAACTATTCGGATCTTCTAAGTTATCTTTTCTACGGTTATTTCTTCGACAAAACTCCACGCCAGAAATTTAACCGATATACAAGTATGAAAGGGATCGCATGGGGCAAGCTGTATCCAAAGGTGAGAGGCATATTAAACCTGCACAATGAATACATATTGATCAGTGCTAACTTTATACAGTTTGCCAACTTTGCAATTATCGGTTAGTATTGAACTTGTTCTTGTCTTCGGTTTTATCCACTTACCCTTCATAGCAATTGCATACTCGTGTATTGCGCCACTAGTGCTAGGTTTCGCGGCTGTCGGACTGGCCCTGTATTACTTCTCCTACCGCTACAACCTCCTCTTCGTCATCCAGCCGAAGATAGATACCAAAGGGCAGGCTTATACACTCGCGTTGCAGCATCTTCTCACGGGTGTCTATATAGCGGAGTTGTCCTTACTAGGTCTTTTCGGCTTGAGAAGAGCAACTGGTCCATCTGTTATAACTGGTTTCTTATTCATCGCGACGATACTTTATAACGTACTAACTAACAGGTACCTTGCGCCGCTTGAACAGTTCCTACCGGCCGACTTAGCTACGCTGACCGAAAGAGACGACGAATCTACGCCGCTATTAGCTTCCGCCGAAGAAGGACAGGCACACTCAACTTCTCGGATTCAGCGTCTAGGACAACAGGCAAATATTCCGAAGCCCATCGCGCAGCGCATTCTAGACCCAATAGCACATTTCTTCGAACCGCAAGTTTTTGCCTCATACCAGGCCATGAGAGCATGGCTGCAAGACGGGGACTTATTTAACAGCGAAGAGGACGTCCCAGAGTACACGGAAGAGCAACTCCAGAAGGCATATTTAAACCCGGCCCTCACAAGTCCAACACCACTGATCTGGATCGCAAGGGATCCGATGGGCGTCAGCCAGAACGAAATTACGGAAAATGAGAAACATGGTCTCAAGGCTAGCGATCAGGGCGCCTGGCTTGATGAGAGGGGTAAACTTAGATGGAGCGTTAAAGAGTTTAAGGAGGTACCAATCTGGAAGCGAGGTGTGACATATTGAGGAAATAAGTTATTTACCTATCCAACGAAGAGATTATTTACGTCCTAATGAAGATGCTAAATTGTTCAAAACGAGAATAGGGGGTTTTACAGTGTTCAACGCAAGTTCTTAGTGGAGAATTAGGATTATGTCATTGTCCCCTTTTTTTTCTATGTGAGGCACCTAGGTACTTGAGTAAGTGCAAAAGAAAAGGGGGGGGGGAATAGTTGAATCGGATAGGTTCACAAAAAAGCGTATGTAGCATACGGATTATTTTAGGTTAACTACCTCCCATAAAATAAGTCTTCGTCTCGAGACCTCGCATTATATCATAAACTCACTTCCCTTCCGAATTCCTAAATGGTCATTAAGGAATATTATCCCTTGTCCTCCCTGCTATGGCAACCTTATACCTACGCAAAACCTGGAAATATTTTACCAATAGTCTCACTCTCACCACAGCATATACTATAGATGATATTCGCATACCCCTTGACAGTATTGCAGAGCTCAGGGGCAAGAACCCCATAAGCCTGCATCATACTCGTGAGTGCCCACAGGATATTTTCATCGGCTTCCCCCCAGCGCTTTATCTCAATCACTGCGTTTTTCCCGGCCCCCATATCCCTCGGCGGGCGGGCCTCAACGACGTATCCGAGCGTCTCTAGCCCCTTTAGAATCATCTCTAGGCCATCAATCAATTTATTTCTTGGGATCAGATCGTTGCCCGCCGCAAAGTAATACCTTGATAACTCGGAGCGCACCACCGGCGGCGCATCCCGTTCAGCTGTGTACGTCTTCTCTAAATCTTCCATCATCTTTCTCGCTCGGCTTAATTGTGCCGGCGAAAAACCGCTCTGCAATAAGAGGTTGAGGGAGAGGAATAACGCCTCACGTTTCTTAATGGTACTTTGAGGCGTGGACTTCTTGTAAAAGCACAGCGCGCAGTTGCAGGCAAACCCCCAGCCGCCTTTGAGCTTCTTCTGGGTTTGGTCATAAGTCTCGTTTAGCCCGGGGCTGCGGTACATAAAGTGCAACTCGGTGTCTGCCTTTAAGTCCTGGGTGGCCCGCACGATTTGCATGTCGCCGATGAAGGTGCGATAACAGTTGGTGACACAGGAATGGTTGATGCGTGATGCGATGGGCCAGATTCCGCACGTGGTATACCCGGCAGACTTTTCCGTTTGCTCTCCACTTTGATTAACCATGGCCAACATGGTCGACTTGTAACTGGTGCGTGGAGCTCCGAAAGAGTTTAGCTGAATTGTTTTTACAATGAGAAATCTACATCCGTGTTAGCATTTTCATCTATTCGATGCAAATTCTAGAGGACTTACGTGTCCACCACGGGGGCACCGTCAACCTCAGATATCGCAACAGGAGTATAGTCACCGTGATATAGCTCAGTGAATACTTTCCCCCCATCATGGTTACGATATAATTTCTGGACAATTTGGGTGATGAGGTTTGCTTGACCGCCCATGGACATGATATTAGTGTGCCAATTCATCAAAACAGTCGTGTTCGATTTGCCAACATTGCTATCATTACCAGCATAACTGTACGCGAAAGCTTTCTCGCATAGTAAAAGCTCCCCTGCCTTGACTACTTTTGTGGTAAACAGCCCCTTACCTCGACCAGGTGAATCACGGACGGCTACCGACCCGACATATGTTGCGCAGTCGATCAAAGGCGGAGTATCTTCAGCCTGCTTATACATGTTATTGAATTGATACGATCCTTTTTCCTCCTCACGAAGACGCTGCTTAACTCGCTTAATCTCGGCCCATGCGCCTGAGTTCTTGGGGTTAGAACGCACAAGGGTCATAAGTTTCTCCAAGCAAGAGCCAAACTTCCCCAGTGTGTAGAGAGCCTTGGCCTCTCGGAATAAAGCTTTTTCAATTAGAGAATCATCGCCCATATTTCCCTTTTGAGCATCTGCGGATGCTTTCTCTGGTCGATCGAGGTAGAGGTTGGTGAGGGACCGATTAAGGTAAGCTAGCTGCTTTTCCTTAGCAGTATTAGCAGCGCGTATCGCATCCGTATACCTATTAGTTTAATAAGTGTTCTGAACTATCAGACGTATAATGTCTCCTACGAATAATTACTCACAGGCGTTCCGCATTGGCCCAATCCTTCTTCTGAACTGCCTCGTTTCCCTCCTTTCGTATGTCCTCAGAGCTCTCATCAAGACTTATAAATCGGTTTCTCCACTCCAGAGGAATACGATTGTCGGTGTCCTCGAGCCAGATAATATCACTGACATGATCGACCCGCAAGCTATACGAACCACTATTAGTAACCTTGAAGAAAGGCTCCTTAATGATGCAAATATCTCGAGCTTTCAGAATATTCTCTTTGGCAACCTTAGATTCTTCGGGTTGGTTGTAGAGCTGAAGCAATACTGCAGTACCCTCCTCGTCTTCAACAATAGCCATGACAGCAGTCATTCGATCGGGTGGCGTCAAGACACGAACCAAAGCATAACTCCCCCGATGATGGATTTCAAGCATCATTTCTGATATCATCAGAGGCTTGAGGTCCTGGGCAGGATGGATACAAGGGGGATAATATGGTGGTACTTGCGACGTGTAGAGCTTGTGATTCATTATGTCACTCACGCCAGCGGAATGGAAAAGTTTCATTAGGAATTGTGAAACAAGAGCGCTGCGTGGTGGATGATCTCGAGGCTTTTCGCCCTTACGAAGCCGTGCTCGCTCTGCATTTTCCTTGCTCTGCTTAATGAAGGCGATATGTTTTTCAGAATCGGAAATGTCTTTGGTGTCCATCGTGACTCTAACTTAATCTTACTATTTGTATTTTTTAAGATCCTTAGCAAGTTCAAATTAGGTAGAAAGATGAAGTCAAGATTAAAGAAAGGGAGGCTAGTTCCTATAGAAAAGCACTTATGGGCGTGAAAATATATAACTACCTCCTATCATGCTCACATCCTACTTTCGAATCTAGAAATGAAAATATTCGTCGAGATATTTCGTGGCTCCAATCACTAACATATGATGGGTAGCCTGCAGGATCGTTTGCTCTAAGTTTCGTTGCCTAAGCTTATTGGGCTATGTAGGTAGCTATCCAGAAACTTGCATTTGTCTTGCAACTCGGGCTACGTCGGCCTGTCCCCGCACCAATAACGGAATAGTCACATCATATTATCGATCATCTCTCAATTTTATACACAGTACCTAGGGGTGGCTACATTGACTAATACGTACCATAATTATCCTAGGAGGCACCTTGGGTACTCAGATACATGCAATGTCAACCCCTGTCATAAAGGGGTAAAGGGGTAAACACGTCTTCAAGACCTTATGTAACATGGCTTCACACAGATCTTCAATTTCTTTCATGCTAACTCCATGCTCTATATATCAAAGATCATAGCTGTAACTGTTAACGAAACCCCTCAAGCTCCACTATGGTACGAGAAAGGAATAGAGATGAAAGTGATAAGATTGGAATGCTGATATACGAAGTTATCACAATCTCTGGTAACTCCGAACTTTTTCCATTTTATCATGGAAAGGCTGCCTAGTCGTAAGATACCTAGGCGATAAAGCCCCTTGGTTTTAAGTAGAACCCTTAGTACCCAGTATTGCAGTTAGTCGAAGGGCATATTGGATTTAATACTGATTCTCTAAGATAACGGATATATTTATGGGCTAACATTCATAATTTCGAGGGTTTCAGTAACCATAGCCCCGGTTCAATACATATATTTGATCGTCTCAACTGCAGACTGTGTATTCTCTCTAATGTACAGATCTATCTTGGGGTCTCTCGTAGAAAGTTATCAACACTTACTGGTTTTTCTCAGTCGCAGAAGATGTACAGTTACCTCCCAATTTGGGTACTATAACTAATATTGGCCTTCATATTCCTCAAGTTGTACACTAAGAGGGTTAAGTCTCATTGAAAAGCTATGGGGAGTCTGTTCCTTCTCTTTTCTTTTCTTTTTCTTCAACGGTTTGGACACGAGAGTCTTGGATTCATCAGATAACTCGAAACTTAAATCATTCAATTCGACGACTTACTCTTCAAAAATTCCAAAATCAGGCTCATTTATCTCCTCTGAAGTTGTCGAGATTGTTGTTTCGTGTACTGGCTCTTCCGGTCGCTCTGGCATAACTAAATTTAGAGCCGGTATATTCCAAGACTATTCTTGCTCAGAAGAAGATTCAGGTGTGTTGATTTCTCTTTCTAGTTTGTCCCAGAAAAGTTAAATTTACTTCAAGCTTAAGGTAAACAGTAAGGGGGAAAGAGGCACCGTTCGGCCAACTTACCAACGCTCGTACGTTTATGATATTTATTTA
Organism: Daldinia childiae; assembly: GCF_008694065.1. Classification (NCBI taxonomy): domain Eukaryota; kingdom Fungi; phylum Ascomycota; class Sordariomycetes; order Xylariales; family Hypoxylaceae; genus Daldinia; species Daldinia childiae. Next base: position 526,672 of record NW_022984654.1, on the reverse strand, counting down.
GGCGCTGTAGTTCCGCCATGCCACCGCTGAGAACGTTCATCTTTTCTGTGAGGAACTTTCGTTCGTCTGCCATTTCCCAACTCTCGGCAGCAATCCTACTCACGGTATCATCGCTGAGCTCAAGTACTACTTCTGGGGTAAATAACCCAGGAATCTTCGAAATAAGACAAGCCTCAACAGCCAACTTGCTAAAGTCATCTATAATTTGCTTCATTGCCACCTGTTACATGATATAAGCTTATGGCTATGAGGGTAGTAAGGGTAACTCACTTTATAATATGCCTCCATCCAGTCGATAGCGTCCGAACTTGAGACAGTCTCCATGTCTTTTTGGGTATGCTTAATAACTAGCTCCAAGCAGTTGTGAATACTTGCTTGCAGCATATCTCTTGGCCCAACTCCGGACTCCCTCAGCCCTCGCATGACATTATTCCGATAGCGATTGCTGCGAATTTTCTGGACGTTGTCTGTCAGATAGTGGTTGTATGTAATTGCGTGACCATCCTCATGAGGCCGCAGGATCTCATCCACCTTGCTATCAAGCTGATGGTTGAGCTGATCCAAACCATCGCCAATCAATTCACCCCAGAGTTTCGCCTTCGTATCCTCATCCACGATATATTCCAATGCTTCATTAACGGTTAAGTTCACAGCTTTGGATATCTCGCTGGAGAAATTTTCCAACCAACCTCTCCAAGGCTTGCACTGTTCGCGGAACAACTCGCTGATTATCAAAGGGTTGTATGTGCCTGGAAGCTCACACCCCCGAGTTCTTTTCATCAGATCCTTCACCTCTAGTAGGTAGTCATCTCGTGAAACCTCTTTAAGGTCATCTCGTGAGGCATCTGTAGCGGAATTCGTTGAGACTTCCTCGACGATCTTTCTTGCATGTCCATCAATTCGCATTGTATGGGCGAAATCAGTCAAGGTGTTCTGCACAACGGCACGCAGCCTTTTTCGGTATCCTATCTCATCTCGAGCGTTTCCAAAGAACTTATCTTGATAAACCCCATCTTTTGCTTCGGTGATGAGATTCGAGAATTGGTGGCTAGCCTTGAGCAAGTACCTGCGTTGTTCAGCAAGCGTGCTACGAGCATCGCCAAGCTTTTCAAGATGGCTCGAGCATTCGTCTAGTCCTCTCTGGATCTCTTCTAGAACTTCCGGTAGCTGCTCGAGTATTTGTTCCTTGAGTACCTCGCTCAGCCGAGTACGTAGACTTGCGGACCCTTTCTGAGATCGTGGTAGTCCAGCCCAGACGCCTTGATCGAAAAACTCCGCCTCTGCTATGTCTCGCTCCTCATTCGTGACATCTCTGCTTTTGAAATCACGGTTTCTCATAACATGCCACCCAAGCCGAAACTTGACGTCCCTATTCCGCACCAATTCGAAGTAGTCACGCTCGCTTGCCGAACCGACGTCGAGCGTGTCCGGTTTTGTGACGAGTCCCAAGGTCCTTTCACCACGAATATCTATCTCGCGTGCGTGCTGGGTAACTTCCTGTAAAGCAAAGTTGCTCTGAGCTGAAACCACAGCCAGTATAATACTCCGTGGATTCTTCATGTACGAAAGTACTAGCGATTGTACGATTGCACCATCCTCAGCCGACTGCTCCCTATTACCGGCACGAAAAAGTCCTGGCAGGTCGACAATTGTCAAATGAGGCTGAGTTGGACCGGATAGTTCGATGCGAAGAATGTCCTTGCAGAAGGTTCTACCTTGATTAGAACCAACTCCCATGGCTTCTTTAGCCTTATCCACCAAGGCTCCAATATTGAAGTCGTCAGGGATCTCGGAGTATTGGAACTTCTCAAGACGTGCCTTTTCTTCGGTCGAGCGATCAATGCCAGGAGAAATAGACACGCGACATTTCTCTTCAGTGTGTTCATTAGTATGTCGTAAGATCAATTCCGTCGCGAAACGTGTACAGAGACTGTCCTTGGTCGGAAAAGTCATGCCTGAAATTGCCTGCAAAACGGAACTTTTGCCCGATGATTGATCGCCGCAGACGACAATCTGAGGAAGATTGACATATCGGTTAATCCCCTTTGACCTCAATTTATCGATAATATCCATCAACGTCTTATGATCCTTAGATTGAAGCGGTATAACCGCTCCTTGTGATGCCATATTGAAACGTCCAATATGAAATGAAGTATCGAAGCGCTGCTGTTCACGAAGACGTTGTTCAGTGTTCTAGTTTAAAGAGGGGAGCTTGGGGCTCGACATCAATAGGAACACAAATGCGTACCTATTAACTAATCATCCCCCCTTTTCAGGTAACCCGACTTCCATGATTTCCTTCAATACGAAGAGCCTGCTTATTAGAGGTACCTATTGATGCAGGCTGCCATGGCGTTAGCATGCCACGTTGAGCACATATGCATGCTCCCGGCATGTAATAATGGTAGCCTGCTTATTTCTCAACTGACTTATCATATCTCGGTGTTAATGATGTGGCTTACAATAAGTACGGCAATAGTACATCTTTTTGCTTTTACAGCTACTTTAGCTATCAAGATCTGACATTCCCACACCGCCTACCTAACCTTAGGTAGGTACATTTGGTATCTTAGAGTTGCTGTTAAATCAGGCACTATCTATCTTCTCCCTAGAAGCGTTAAACTGTTCTGGAAACGCTGGCTCCGGCTTAGAACCGTAAGGTATCATCCGCACCATATGCCGTCTCTCTCCATCCGCAAAGTCAGGTACTGCGCTATGCGCTGCAGTCCTTTGATCCCAAACCACGACGGTTCCCCTTTCCCATTTGACCCTACAGCTAAAATCGAGACTTTTAATATGATCGTGTAGGAACTTTAGGAGGTTGTCCGACTCCTCCGGTAAGAACCCCTCGATCTTGCGAGCGATTGTCGGGTTTACAAATAACGAAGGTTTACCCGTGACAGGATGTTTAATAACTAAGGGATGTGTCGTGTTAACAGCCTCTTTCAATGCACGCTCCGTCCCGACACGAGCAACTTCTCCGACCGAAGCCGACGTATGATAGAGACTTAATCCTCCGAGGAGTTGTCTAAAGGCAGGTGACAATGCCTCATATGCTGCCGTTAGGGATGTGAAGGCCGTGTCACCACCACCAGATTCGGGAATTTCAAGAACCCAGAAAAAGGTAGTTGAAGGCACATTTGGTGTGAATGTCTGGTCGACATGCCATAGGTCGTACGCTGTGCGAGGGCCTAGAAGCGTTCTAAGATTGCCACTGCGATCGCATTAGTGTACCCAGCCTGTATCTATCTAGACTTCGCACACTTACGCGGTTTCATCCGCATACACTACATGGAATTCTGGACTTGTTCCCGCAGGATATCCCATCGTAGGATGTTTATGCAAGGGTCCGTAGTACTTCACAATGTCTCGCTGTCTTTCGAACCCAATGTCTGCGAAGTCCTGATCCCTCTGCATCTTAACGTTAGTAATGCTTTCATCGACGTCTCTGATTCGAGCCTCACAAAAACCAAGACGCCCCTCTCAGCTGCTAGTAAAGCAACTTCGTCTAGTCCTGCCGGAGGAAGCTGACTGAGCTTAACGCCAGTGATCTCTGTCCCGACCCTCGGCGTTATGTTTGTTATCTTCGCATTCGCTTTAAAAATAGCCGGCTTCAGGGGGTCGGCGCGGCTACCCGGCTCGTCCGCCTCAAATTGAGGGACATCCAAGGTAGGCATATACCCATCTGGCCTGGTTGGAAGATAAGCTGGATACAGAGGATCAGATGACATGTTGATAATTTATTCCTGACTGCGCATGTTGTTTGAAATGAAAAATCACTGGAGTGCTAGTTACTGGAGATATGTGAAAGTTCCAAGGTCCGTACCGGAGCCCAAGCTTTCTACAAACATGCTATTATCACCGTTTACCGGCCGAATTTCCCTAAAAGAATCTAGCTCGGTCTTTGCATTCCCGAAATGATATAGTAGATCTAGATCCCAGTGGGCCGTCAATCGGGCCCGACCCGGATTAGATAGGTCAGCCTCCATTACGACATCGGTATGGTAGATGACAGCATCTCAGGTTGAGTGAAAGAGAATCCAAACACTGACGGTACGGTTCCAATAGCTATGAAATATTATTACTGAAGCTATATAAATAAGGATATTTATTCTATAGGCCATACTAGTGTTAAATAGGCCAACTCTCAATGCCATGATTCTAGCTTGAATGTCACCATAAGCCGGCCCATGGTAAGTCCTTGGCTTTTTCTAGGCGGGTTCGTACAGATAATTAGCATATTTCCGATACTATACCGAGACATGTTTTAAGACTCAGTCCTCTTGAGAGTTTTAATGTCCCCCAATAATGTCTAACTGATAGTTTTTTTCTCTTTCATCCATTTTCAACACCCTCGGATGACTGCAGTCATGGCATTTACTCCATTAAGCGAAGATACGGGCAAACCAAGCCCTGACAGTCAGGCCGATGTGTTACATAACGCATCTCCAGCATGGCTCGGAAAGATACACCCTTATTTCAAGGACCCAGAGCATGTCGTAGTTTTCAAACTTGACGTCCTCCTGTTGACTTGGGCCTTCGTCGCTGGTTTGATGAAAGATATGGACCAGTCAGCAACAACGCAAGCTTATGTCTCAGGCATGAAAGAATCGCTCTCGCTCTATGGAAACGAGTTAGTCGAGTTCACCACTTATTTCTCCATTGGCTATGCGCTCTTTATCGTTCCAGCTCAGATGATACAGACCCGAGTTCGCCCCTCAATCTTTCTACCAATCTGCGAAATCATTTGGGGTGCACTCACTTTAGCGACATATAAGGCGCCCAATGCAAAAGCCATTTTTGGGTTGAGGTTCTTCTTGGGTGTTTTTGAGTCAACGTCTTGGCCCGGCCTCGTCAGTCTAATCTTCAACTGGTATACACCAAAAGAGCTTGGCAAACGACTAGCCATATTTGGTGTCAGCGGTGTGGCTGGCAATATGTTTCTAGGGATTCTACAGGCTGCGCTCTATAAAAATCTTAATGGAGTAAATGGTCTTGAGGGCTGGCAATGGTTATTCATCGTCTCTGGCGTTATGACGATGGTGTGGGGAGTTATAGGATTTATGGTCATCCCCGACTCTCCTAAGATCACTCGAGCTCTCTACTTGAACTCTTCCGAGCGAAATTTAGCATGTACAAGACTCTCTAAACAGGGAGTGACGACTTCAGAGCTAATCCCATTCGATCTTCTCGTTCGAAAGCTCCGCTCATTACTGAAAAGCCCCCTTACGTACCTGTTCATCGCAGCCTACCTTCAATTCGCCTGGTCGCAACGCGCCAACTCGTACTTCCTACTATATCTCAAAGGTGTCACGGACGCGACTGGGAAACCATTATATTCGACCTACACGGTGAACCTCATCCCTCTCGGTGGCTATGCTATCTCAATCGTCTGCAACATCGCGCTAAATGCACTTAGTGATTGGAAAGGCTGGCGGTGGCAAGTCTCATGCGGTGCCGCAGCTTTACAGCTAGTAGCAACCTCTGTTCTAGCCGGATGGCCTAATTCGCATGCTACAATCATGACCTTCTACTTCCTCACTTTTGCTACGGCTGCTTGGGGTTACGCACTCATCGCGTGGCTTGCGGAGATACTACGAAAGGAACCTGAGGCGCGGTCGATCATCGTAGCCATTGCCATTACGTTGGTCTACGTTGGGCACGCCACAATCCCGCTTCGCGCATGGCGAGTGTCTGACTCCCCTACATATCCAATTGGGTTTCCACTAGCTGCAGCATTTTGCGTAGGGAGTATAGTATTTATGCTAGGGATGCGATTTTATGTTCATAAATATCCAAACCTATTAGAATGGGGGCTAGACTGGAGAGAAAGGCAAGATGGCGCTGTTGAGGAGGCATCCGATTCCGACCATGCGAATGCGAAGCAAGTTACGAGACAAACAACAAGAGAGATTTAAGCACCAATGGTTAGGTTAAACTAGGAAGAATATGTTACTATTTATAACAAAATTTCATCTATATTTGTCGGAAATAACCGTTATAGTTCAGCAGTATCTAATGACTGCTGCTCGGAAAGATACCTATTTACCCCAAATAATCCACTCGTCTTTCTAACCTGCAGACAGCCTACGGAGTTTCTATCATGCTTAGGATTGACTTTACTCAATTATTTAATAGAGAAATACGTAAGTATGTTTCAGCTCACAGAGGACAATATGTGTGCTAAGATGGCCCCCTTACCTACCTATTCAAACCGGCCGCAGTAGAGGCTGCAAGTTTCCCTAAAGGGACAAATTTAAATGCACCATTGCGTTATTAAGAAATTGTTACACTAACAACACCACGTTCCCTACAGCCAATTAAAGTATCTCAAAGGCCAACAACGGACCGACGTCGGAATAGATAAGAGTGTTCCCTCCCACGACATGCGGCACAGCTAGCGCCACAAGCCACCGGTAGTCACCAACCCTACGGATCTAACCTTATCTTGGTGGATGGATAGACGATTTCACCCTTTACGATATTCTATATATGGGTAATAGCCGTACAAGGACGGCCCCCATCTAGATGGTCCTATAGTATGACGAGCCTTAAAGTATTAGCTATAGTAGTGCGGTGGTACGACTCAAAGATAGTAGCCCTATTGTTATTCAGTTCAGACGTATTGGTACGCCATTGTGTTTCACCAACCCTTCATATTCGGCAGCCTATGCTTTGAAGTATGCTTATCTAGTTGCTTAGGATAGGTATTAAGCCCTGCTATTCTACAACTATAAGACCTATATACTCCGGTTGATTCTACTTCTTCCGCTTAGACATTTCTAACAGCTTCCATCTTCTCAATCGATATTTACTTCCGAATAAACCTAACTAAATTATGGCAGAGGTACCTTTCTCTTCCTTAACGCCTGCTCGGCAGGATGACGCTTTGAATAGACCTGCACAACTGCCTCCGGGCGGAATACAGTCCAATTTTATAAACCCACAAAACTTCAACTATGGCGGCTTCATATTCACGTCGTTTTGCTTAGCTATTGCCACGATATTCGTAGTTACGCGGCTTTACGTGAAAGTCTTCCTCATTGGGCGGGTACGAATCGAAGACTGTATTACCTACAGCCCCCTACTAATCCGCCCTTGAATCACCTTGCTAACATAGTCTAGATTTAATAATAGCCGGATACGTACGTCATTACTTTATAGTTGATATTACCTTGTTCGACGAGTTGACAGTATTAAAAGAGCATCTTCGTAGCTACAGCCTATTGTATCTACAGATTAATTATCAACATCGGGTTCCGTATTCATCAATGGGACCTTCGTTATAGCAGTTTGAGCGAGCATCTATACGTAAGCTTCCAGCAAGACCTTCTAGACTAACTGGCGTTACTAAAGTAGATCAGGTCATGCATCTATGTATCAACCTTTATTCCGCTCACTTACTGGTTACGAAAACAGCCATCCTCCTGGAATGGATTCATATATTTGTCCCGGATGGCCATCGCAGCCCCTTCTATTGGGCCTGCTGCTGCCTTATTTGGGCCAACATCATTTTCTATGGCTCTGTGATTATAGTAGCTAATCTTGTGTGCATTCCCATGCAACGAATCTGGGATAAGACGGTTGATGGGAAATGCAATGGCGATGAGAAATTCCTTAATATTCTCTCCGCCTCGCTCAATTTGGTCTTTGATATTTCTATTCTGGTCCTCCCGCAGCACGTTATTTGGAAACTTCATATGCCGAAGACGAAGAAAATGGGTGTTTCGGTCGTTTTTGCTATTGGCATCTTGTAAGATGAGTCGTTTCTATTCATGAATTCTGTCGTATGAAGTACCTACTGAGCCTAAAATAGAGCTATTATTGCCTCTTGCTTCCGGGTTACAAATTCTATACAGTACCGCTCAGGGGACGCGACATATGTCTCTTCTGAATTAGTAATATGGTCACTGGTCGAGATGACATGTTCATTCTTGGTTTTTTGTGTGCCTATTATTCCTGGAATATGGAATGGTTCCTACACCCGAGATCTAACAGTAATGAGAATGTGGTGCAATAGATCTGTATTATCAACTTACCCCTTACATCACCCCCTACATCGGTTTCCACGAACACGTATCAACGGAGCCTTGAGCAGGTGCCGGGGTTATTGGAAGATTAACAAGATTCTCTCATTTTCCAGAGATAGCAAGTACGAAGAAAACACGGATCGCGAGTGGCCGCTGGATCAATTTCAAGGAATTGTATGCACAAGAGAAATTATAAGTACGATTGAGGATGCTTCAAGCTATAATATAGAGACGGATGGGCGGAGTGGATCTTGTCCATGGACTGAACCAATTTAGAAACCCAAACTTAGGTAGTTGCCCATGAATCAAATCAGCAGATACCTGCGTAATCCGATACTCCTTTCTATTCGTATAGTTTTTGAATAGGCTCTTCATTTATACTAGATCTATGTTCATTAGATACGAGCCTACTCCGTAATACCGTTACCTCCATGGAGAATGTCGGATCGGCAGCGATAGATACCTACATATGAAAATAGCTTTATATAGAAGTTAAGTAAGCTTAATGAACGGTAGAATAGCTATTGTTTACCCGTAGTGACAGCTAAGTTAGGTACTACAAGCTCGATCTAAACCCTAGTCTGTAAGTTGTTAACGTACCCTCTTTCAAAGTATCTATACATTTACATGACCATTTATATGACTCCTCAAAGATTTTATTCAATGCCTTAGGTAAGAATGATAAAAGTAAAATCAAAATCAGACTATGTAAAGTCCCTTTTATTGCCAACAATACTCTGTGAGATTGTGTATTACTGTAAGTTGGATCAAAGGCGCTTAGTCACTCAATAAAAAGAACTGTTTTAGTTCTAATGGGCAAGTGCGCTAAATTTAGCGTACAGAGGCTTTTTTGATTGGTTGCCTAGAAAAGAATTCTGCCGCCTATGACTGATTGTACAATTTGGACACCGCCTAAGAAGGTCCATAAATATCCAGTGTCCCTCTCCACTTCTAATTCTTCTCTTTTTCTTTTCTTCTTCATACTTACCTTGGAAGAAGAATCCTCGCTCAAGAATAAGGACTCTTAAGAGGGGAGACCTGCATTGCACATCGCGGAGTCGATCCTCTTCTATTATCCTTCGTGGATCGTAGTTTCCGCAATTTTTGCTTTTCCAATCGTTTTTCATTATGATCGATGCCTTGAGCACCGCCATGAAGAAGATGCGATGTTACCTCTTGAGAAGGAATAATTGGAGCTGAGGGATTAGACCCATAATTGAAGCTGCATTAGATACTACCTATATATTGTGGCTATGCTCTGGGAACGCGTTCTACTAGTAATGGAAGTAAATCACGATCGAACAGGCCTCCAAAGGTTATAAATTTATCTGCCTAAAGTAACAAAACACGCAGGCTACAATATTAGGCCAATTCGTAGATTTTCATAGGTGACGTGTTTCCTATTGCTTAGCTAGAGACATGCTCTAAATATTTCCTAATACATAAATTGCCGTCATGTAACGGGAGCTGAAAAGACGCGTAATTCGATGGCGAAGAGGATTACTCTAAGCATCTCCACGTAATTTAGAATGACAACTTGTTAGTCACGTACATATGAAGGCAAAATAAAATCTGCAGGTTGCAAAGACAAGGAACTTACATAACTTATATACACTTTAAATGCATATACACATTATATACCTGTTATATGTATAACTGCATGTATCCAAATATCAAGGTCCTGTGATTGGCCTCTGAACCAGTAAAGATTCACGCTGCCGCCGTTTCTTTCCCTGTTAGCTTCAGGCGCGCAAACTTCAGCCTCATAAACATTTCCGAATCTATGACCGAAAACTTTAATTATACTTGTCCGCCTCACTCGGTTTCAGCTCAGATTAAATAATCGGACATTGCCTTACGTCTTACCTACCTAGGACCTAGGTACCTAACCTATCCATCCTGAAATGGGTTACGACAAGTCTCCCCCAGGCGAGCGAGGAGCCTCACAAAGCGATGGCGACGGTGATTACGAACGCGACAGGCGGAGCCGAACTAGCCACCACGGCGATTCCCACCGACGCGAAAAACGAAGAAGGGATAGGTCTCGTGATAAATCCAGAAGTACAAGACGCCACCGACGTTCCAGGTCTCCCGATGATGCGCCTCGCCGTAGATCGACCTCTCCGGACCGTGACCGCGGTAGAGAAGGCGAACGTAGGCGACGAAGGTCACGCGATTACGATAGGCATAATGAAGGTTCACACCGCACTCGGGCGCGGGACAATGACTACAATCACCGAGACAGAGGTGCCAAGCAAATAGTGAAGCAAAGCGGTCCATTACCTTCCCAGGCTGATTCTTTCGCTGTTACGCAAGGCGAGGAGCCACCAAAACCGAAGGAGAAGCCCAACTTTGGGAACACAGGCGCATTGGCTGCTGCTTCAAACTCTATCACTCAATCTGACGGCTCCAAGATAGTGCTCAAGTACCATGAACCGCCCGAAGCCCGCAAGGCCTCTCCGAAGGACCAATGGAAATTATTTATCTTCAAGGGTGAAGATATCGTCGATACAGTCCCTCTCGGAAATCGTAGCTGCTGGTTAGTTGGTAGGGAGTTAACGGTTGTTGATCTACCTGCTGAGCACCCGAGCATCAGCAAACAGCATGCTGTCATACAGTTCCGCTACATTGAAAAGCGCAACGAATACGGCGACAAGATTGGCAAGGTAAAGCCTTACTTAATCGACCTGCAGAGCGCCAACGGAACTATGCTCAACGGAAAGAAGGTGCCCGAAAGCAGATATCTCGAACTCAGAGAGAAAGATATGATCCAGTTCGGTCAGAGCACACGGGAATATGTTCTAATGCTTGCTCCAAAGGACTAAATCTTAGGAATCCCAACAAAGAGCACAGCCTCGCGTGCCAATTCAGTGTGGGATATCATTGTTACGCTACACTGTGTGACTGTTGCCTGAGTCCCTCGACCGGGGCGCACGATGATGTAGGCAATCGCAGAATCTTCCTCGAACAGCCGCGCTTAGAAATCAGGAAATGAACATCTAGTAGATTTTCTTTTTGATCATATCTCCGCCTTCGGAGGAATGCTAGAATGGGTTTCTGTAGCCATCCGGAGTCGCCTTGACTTTCTCGGGGAAGATCAAGGAGGCTATCGTCGGTAGGAGTTAGTGAGGCAGTACCCCTTTATTGATGTTACACACCACATCCGCCCCTGTCTAAGTTGTTCAGTCTTATCACTCGTTAACCGAGTTTACGAGATGGTTGTTTAAGTTGAAATTTTTTTAAACAATCACGGGACAGTTTCATCATGCGGGTGACGGCCCTAGGATAGCATATTGTGAGGTATAGAAGTGATATTTCATAGTGATACCTCACTTCGAAAAGCGTTATGTCTCGGAACTCAGGGACCAACAGCTTATGCCGATAAATCGGCTGTGTCCCCAACTGGTAAAGCATGAGGGTGCCTGGCAGGTGGGACCGTGACGGACAAATGATGGTGGTGATGATCGATTGGCCCTATTCTAACCGCCGCGTTGCCCAACATAGACCCTTCTACATAGTCCCTTACATGATAGCTGGTAGAATTACAACCGCATACGAGCACTAGTGAAACTAACCATGTTCCACAGGATAGAGAATAGCCATAATAAAGATTTCAGCGGAGCGATCCCCGTGTAGCGGCCAGACCGCCAGATATTACAACCTCATGATACTCCCCATGTGAAACTCGTCGTATTACATGTGAAAGAAAAATATAACTTCAACCAAATTTTTTTAATCATATTAGAAACCCACCAGTCGCGTAATTAATTCCGTGATCGCGATCTAGTGCCCAGGCACACTAGAATACTTACTGGAGGGCGACCCAGGGGACGTAAGGCAAGTTGCCGTCTGCCACTCATGCAGCGTACCGTATGTACTTTGAACTAAATGCCTTTTCTTGTGTAAGTAGACTATTCGGGCGAGCGATGGAACCCGAGACAACCCTATGGGATTCATAATCAATTTTTGTTTCTAGACACAACACTTTAAGTCCGAATGTAGAGATGTTGCCCTTTTAAAATGTCTATATTTGGTGTAAATAGTAATTTAATAGCCAAGTTTGGTAGTTGACTAATACTCCGAGTTTAAATATTTGATTTTAATATGCGGATGAGAGTTTAGAATAAAACTAGTACCTAACCTAGTAGTTAGGACAGATACTTGTAAAAAAGTGCTAACGATCCCGCTGAGAGGTAATTCGCTAACCTAAGCTTATTAGTGCGAATAGTTATGTCTATAATAAAGTTTAAGCTTTTAATTCGAGCGCCGTACTGGTGGGACATCTGCACGATTATCGGTTGTCAATTTGTTCGATTGTCGTACATGTATTTTAATAAGCAACATCAGATAGGAGGAACCGTTATTCAAACAAAGTTGGTTCCTTCTACCAACATGACTGTGACGAAGGCGATTTATCCATCCAATCAACTGTTTCACCGGCCGATGTCTCGGATCTCGTTGACTCGGCCAAACGATAAATACGATCTAATTGACGTCAACTGCTTAACATCAGATTTAATATTGTAGGGCTTCTTAGGTTGTTTGCATATGTCTGTACCTAGGTATTTTTTATATGAATCTTCCTCGTTACAGCCTATCTACCTCTTAGCATCCCACTTAAGCAGGTACGCATTACTCTATTCTTACAAAACATGGAAGTGCCGAATTGTGACGCCTTCTTAGTGCATATCCTTCCCCCATGGCCCCCCCGCCAGTGGCTTCCCCCCAGATCATGACCCCTGCTTACCTATATGCGGCCCACCCGTCTTACTGCATACTTTAGCTTATTCTAGTTTAATATAGCGGTTACAGGTACCTTTACAAGGCAACTCGTCGCAACTTCGATCAAGGATAAAGTTACCTAACATTTAACCAGGTAGTTATTACCTACCTCACTACATACCTGCCTACCTGTTAAAAAAGATGTATGGGTGGTGTGGGGAAATACTTAACCTAGAGTATGACTAAACTAAAATATTGCTGAGCCTCAGACTGAGGACACCCATAAACTAACTTATCCATATACACCGAACAGCTGACGAAACTAGAAACAAGGCCCCGTGATGCTACATCCTGCTACCTCCTGCTACATCTTTTTTTCTTTCCTTCAACTTTGTACACCCTCTATTTCCTAGTGTCTCTCTACGATGTGACCTGTTCTACCAACTTTCAAATTCCGCCTCGACCGAATCTTAGCACTGTTCAATCATCCGACCTTCTCAACTTTAAGCAGGGCAACGTCGTGTTAATAGCACATGGAATAGCACATGGAGAGAAACTTGACCGTATGGGGTCTGTCTTGTAGACACTGGTCAGGCTGTACCCGAAATATACTTGCCCGTCTACCTTTTCTTCTATGACTCTTTAAAGTATACCGTATATATCCCCCCGGCTCTAATGATTTCTTGTATTCCGTGCTCAGTACTGTCATTATTGACGACTGATGTCATGCGCGACGTTGATCGCAGTGAAATCTGACCCTCCTTTATAAGTAGAGAAGCACGTCTTCCAGTTACGGATCTTACACATACACCCACTCATCACGAAAAAGGTAATAATATTGGCTTGAGTCCTCATCTTGCCTGCAAGCAAGCATGGTATGTTTAAACCTTTTCCTCTCTTTTTAATCCCTTGGCTTGAAATGTACCTGAGCGCATCTGGGGTTTGGTATATTGTCCCAACCGTTCTTCGTAGACCTGCCATCCTTCACTCTAGAGTCCTATTATGGTAATCGCTTGTATTTGGCGATGCTTCCTGATACGACTTCTAGGAGTATACCAAATCCTCAGGACTCGGACGGCCTCGTTCCTATCTACAATTATGAATGTTTTGCTAATCCCAGATTCCCAACAGGGCTCGATCAATAAACAAATCTCGCGGTACGAGACGACGGCAGTTTATACCCATCCCGACGCTAAGGTCGATATTGTTCTCGTCCACGGCCTGAACGGCGATCCGCACAAGACTTGGACGGCCAAGAATGACGTCTTCTGGCCTACCGACTTGCTACCGACTTCTCTGAGGGATGCCCGCGCGAATATCCTCGTGTACGGTTATAATGCTGATGTATACTCGAAGAAGCATGGGGCGAACCCAAGTGATAACTTCATTTACATGCATGCGCAAACCTTAGTAACGTCACTCACACACTATCGAAAAGATGAGCAAACATCTCATAATCCCATCATCTGGGTGTGTCACAGTTTGGGCGGAATCTTGGTGAAGCGTGCGCTCTTGTATTCGAACGACCTAAGATCTTCGCAGCATGAAGATTACAGATCGATATATGTAGCTACGTATGGTCTCATCTTCCTCGGTACACCGCATACAGGTTCGGATTTAGCGACATGGGGTACGATGTTACAGGCAATGTCGGACGCTGTAGTCCCAAGAACCTTCTTCCAATCGGAGTCGGTTCTTCTCAGAACCTTGAAGAGGGACAATGAAACTCTACAAAATATCAATATTCATTTTCTCGATATCTATCAGCGATTTAAGATTCTTATGGCACACGAGAATCATAAGTCAGATCTAAAGGGAACCAGGATGCTAATAGTTGACGCTCATTCCGCTAGTCCCCAACTTCCGGGCGTGACGTATTTCTCTATCGAGGCAACTCACTCCGGAATGTGCAAATTTGATAGCAGAAATGCACCGGGTTATAGAACTATAGCTACTGCCCTTAGAGATTGGGTTGCTGATGCACCGGACGTCATCGCCACACGGTGGAGGGTGGAGGAGGACGAGAAGTTGGCAAGGGCTAAACATGAAATAGAAGAGAGAATGAAGCCATGGGTATGTTGCCCCCCAAAGCCAATCACTAATTACAGTAAAATCATTTCTGACCTCGACTAGCTTGACTCACAGCGTTTTCAACAGGCTGGTCAAGGATCAAGTAGGTTACCAGCACTACCCTTTTTAGAAAATAGTTCAGACCGGTATCATGATCGGTATTTGGGAAGCTCATTGTTTGAAGATGTTCAGCTTCCTTTCGAGATTGAGGAGGTTGATGATCATTATTTACGAGAAAGCGTTAGACACCGAAGATCGAGAAGCCGTAGCTGATTGTTATTTCTTCCTGTAGTTCCGCAGCAGCTTAATGAAACATTACCTTCAACCCCAGACCCTTCGAAGATCGATCATCACCCTAGACCGCTTATTACCGGCCCAGTGACGCCCAATCAGCCATCGGAAGAAGATTATTTCCCTTCTCAACAGTCTAAATCTGATGATAACCCCCCTCAAGAGCCCCTATTCGTCAAGCCGACAGTCTTTCGTCCTAATACTTATTTTAAGGGACGGGCCAAAGAATTAAGATTACTCCATAAAATGCTAATGGATCGCAAGAGAAGATCACTCGGAACTTCGTCCGTTCTGATTCAAAGCATGCCTGGCGGTGGTAAGACGCATTTAGCACGACAGTATGTTTTTCAACATAGATACGACTATCCTGGTGGCATCTTTTGGATCAGGGCAAAATCCCTGGAGGAACTAGACTACGGTTTCTGGGACATAGCAAAAACGGTAGGATTAAACGAGATGAGGCTTCTAGACAGGAGTGGACTTATTGATACCCACAAGATGGTTAAGGCTGTTCATACATGGTTGAGCGCTAATGATAACTGGCTACTTATCTTAGATGGCATCCACTTCGACCTTGTAGGCCTTCAAGATTATATCCCCTTCACAAGAAATACCGGTATCATCTACACATCAACAGAGCGAACAACGGGCGAAGAATACCAATTTGATAATCCTCAAGTCATTGCGCTGGACGCACTGACGAAGCAAGAAGCCCAGGAGTTACTCTTCGAGGAGATGGGCAAAAGGCAGCCATATACACAAGATGACTTAAGACGTGCGGAGGAGCTGGTCGAACTAATGGATCGTTTACCTCTCATGATCCACGTCGCAGCACTACAGCTAAAGGCTACTAGAGAGCCGCTTGCGAAATATCTAAGATCGTTCCGAAGTCGCCCGAAGGTCGGTAATCTCCTTGCGTATCGGGCGGTCCGTGAGCAGCTCGAGCACAGAGGCGCTACCGCTGCGCTAAACTTAATGTCTCTACTATCTTTCTTCGGCACGCATATTCCTGTCGAGATGATAGTATTAGGTATGTAGTCATGATTTTCCTAGGTCGAGTTGCTCCCTACTAACTATCGTTCTAGGTGCAAAGGCGCTAGACAAGAGAACGCCGGTTAAAACCGCAGATCCTGAAACTCGGAGGTCTTCATTAAATAACACATTCAAGATACTAATTGCATTCGCTCTTGTTGAAAGGAATGAGAACACCGAAGCCTCTTCAGCTAGCTCACATAGTACCCGTAGTGTCGATATGGGCCAAGACAGTCTCGACATACTAAGAGTTCACGGAATTGTTCAGGCGTTTTTCATCGATGCGCTTGCAGAAGAGAAACAAGCGCCGTTTTGGTTGGAACGAGCAATATGTATCTTCTGTAAAGCATTCGATGCGAGCGACCGTCGGGCCACTGACGACCCCCAGACAGGTGTGCCTGAAGACTTCCGAAGGCTTCGGATCCACGGCGAACGATTACTAGCTCACATCAGCCGGTTTGAGAAAAGGCATCCCGATCTCACGCAGTGCCGAGAATTTGTCGAATCGCGTTTAAGCACCATCGATACGCGAATAGATGAGCTTACTAAACGGATCACAGACGCTTCTAGTCAGGGTTCCGAACCTATAGTCGTTTCCGTATTTGAGCGGACTAACAGCTTATCTGAGGAAGACTCGTTAACGCCTCCAAGCAACAATAGTATAGTCGAGCCTTACATCTTATATGATGAGAACTCGCCGTTGTCACCATTAGAATCTCCAGCGATCTACAGCGCCACCGACTACAACCCTTATCATTGGCATGTCACTTACCCACACGGAGTACCATACGACGATGTAGACCATTCAAGGACAGTAACGCCACAGCCAGCGCCAACAGAAGTTTTTGAGTCGATGTCTATGCCGGACGATGATGAAGTCACACGTAAGGTCTTTGGTCCCCATCATCGAACTATCAAAAGGCACGCTGAGCGGCGATATCGTGACCACGCTGGCTCTTGGAGAGCCGCTTCTCAGATACTAAGTGATCCACGTGTCAGCATCAGTCGCGAGACAGCGAAAGGCATCATAAACGCAACAGCAATTCAACCGACTTCTAGACCACGCTCCTCTACAGATAGCATTTCGTCGGATGCCACCAAAGCTCAATTAACTCTCGATCGCATTAATAGGGGATCGCCTTCATCGCAACAGAGAAGCGCCGAAGACAACATTGAATCAGTTAGTGATATATTTTCGGTTGCGCGTCCAAGGCTGATAGCTGGAAAGCCATCGTACGCCGACGCCAAAGCTGAGGCCGCAGTCGATGACGATTATCCCGTGTCCGTAACGTTCTCAAGTCCAGCTCCGTCGCCAAACAATGCCGCCACCTCAATCTTGAAACGAAGAGAGAATGATCGTTCTGTATCGCTCGACGGACTTGCTCCGGTCAAAATCTCTAGTCCTTTAGCCGCAACTCCACTCACTATCACATCGCCGTCAGTACCAAACCCTCCGGTCACACAGACAACTTCGTTGCCAGAAGGTGACAAGGCGACTCGCGTGCCGAAACCATCTTCGCGACCGCCCTCAAGACCTCCCTCGACGTCACCTTCACATTCTCCCTCACTGCGAGCTTCAAGGCCACCCTCGGCGGTTTTATCAAGGTCTACACGATCCAGTCCATCCCATCCTACAGGCCCCTTTGCCCCGCCACCAATTCCAATCGAAGTCAACTCCAGCAGCAGCCTACGCTCGCCACCTGCTCCTAATTTTCGTCAATGGGACTCCTCTACTCGACTCCCCCAACGTTCTATCGTTGAAGATGATGAGTATTCACACTTATCTCAGTCATTCCCCTCAATCCGAACTCCTCCAACCCTACCATATCCTCATACGGTGCACAATCCACCGGAGGGGTTTCCCGCATCGGAACATCCACCACCATGGGTAGCATCGGCCATGTCCCCCAATTTACACCCTCAAGGCTATTCTAGTCAACCAATGTCGCGCGATCCGAGCCACCAGTCTAGCCACAGCCACGGCTCGAGTAATTCTCTGAATCATACCACTTCTCCATTAGCGCATAGCTCATCGCTAGAATCTCAAGTAATGCAGAGACCTCGTTCGCGCCGCCCAAGCGTAGTAGAGACAGAACCCAGCCCGCGATTAGATGGTCTCGAGCTCGAACCCGTGGTTACTAGCTACTCGCTTTACAGCGAATCGGCTCGTGGTCGTAAACGCACCGCGTCGGGAGGATTGTCTCATTCCTCGAATTCTCCAAGTTTGCTCTCGCGATTCAAGCCGAAGAGGAGGGGAAGCGACAGCCGTCGTCATAGGTCGGCAAGTGGCCGACTAAGTAGTTTAACTAGGATCTCTAGGATCAGTCTAAGTCCGGAACTAGACTCACCTAAAGATGCTGAGCCAATGTCGCGGTCTGGTTCAGGTGGGATCCGACTGGCAGACGGTAGGGTTGTGGAGTTTGGGTCACCGCAACAAGGGGGTGAGACGTCGTCTACTCCCACAACGAGCAGCGCCAGGGCTAATGCTGGTAACGGCAACGGCAATAGCCCGCCCATATTCTCGAGCCCTTCCCGGACATTGTCCAGATTTAGCCCTCATAGACTGAGTAGAAGAGGTAGGAAAGGAAACTTGAAGGAAACAGCCACCGCTTCCGACGTTGGGCTGGGGATCCTGCAGCAGCAAAGACAATCGCCGTGATTTCTCGAGAGCAAGCAGCTCTGTATATACTATATCAAGCTGGGAGCGAGGGATATTGTTTTCGTTTGCTTACCACCGGAACTAGACTGTACATACACAGACATTTGCATAAGCATGGGGACGTCATGCATATTTGGCTTGGAAAAAGAACCCAAAAAAAAAACACATACCGAAACAAACTGCATATCTAGGGTTTTCTTATATAGCATTATAGTGGTCGAGCGTTGGGAGATTTGGAGGTAGTGGAAAGACTGATACCAGAATGGAACTTTGGGGAGAATGGCCGTCAGCTTTCTAAATGTTGGGAGATGTGTACGATATATGCTGTTATATTAGATAGCTAAGTATTGAGCATGGGTAAAATATACGGTGTCCCATACAGAATACGACCGAGTCGTGTACATGAATGAGGGAACTTGTGAGATTAACTGTCGTAACGCAAGATTATACCGGTTGGTAGGTGTGATATAACGATACGAAGTATACTATGTCGACATTAAGACTAACGGGTAGAAATGGTAGGCGACTAAACAGAACTAAACTATAAACTCGTACCTAAAGTTGTAACCCTTACGCGCAGTCGCTACACCCAAAAAGGCACATTTAAGCCTTACCTTATTTATACAAGGTCTAGCCTTGTTCACCTAAGGATTAGCACCCCATCCCAAGTTAGAAGCGAGACTACGGACACTAACATTAATGAAACTTCAACTAATTCACTTAACATGTCACTAAAACTCTTACGCTACTTCTAAACCATCAGGAACGGGGCATTTGTCAAACAAGCTAAAGATTACCTAGGTAGTCTTGTATATGGGGAGGGTGTGTTATTAAACATCGCGGGGCGGAGGGGTGGTAAGAAGAGGGTAAATTAAGAATGGCTTCTATACATGATTTCAATAACCACAACGGCAGTTTAGTCCACGCAAGATCACTTAGCTAGCAGCACCTCAAAAGCAGCTATGTAAATTAGAACACTTACCCCGGAAATCCACATAAGCAAACCTCACTACCAACCCACTACTAATTCATCTCACGCTACTTATTAAACATATTTCACAAAAAGAATAGTTAGACCGAACAGGTACTTTCGGTGGCCAATCCAAAGTATCAGACAAAGCAGTCACGTAAGTCATCACTTGATGACTAACCACCTATATAGCAACAATACTCAGAACAATTGCAAGGTTCTCAAGAGAAGCCCTCAATCATTCCATCCCCAAAGATAGCCCACGTATGAAATATAATATGTACCGACGATCCCGTCTCCCACCCCCATCTCAGCCCCCCGTTTTCGCGTATCGCGTAGAACAGATAGCAGGGCCGTCTAAAGGCGGGAGGGCAAACGGTCAATTCGCATAGAAATCCGAACCAACCCCAAGCCCCCTCCCAAATGTTCCCTCCTGGAACCGTCGGCGCGCGCCACGTGTAAAAAGATAATGACGCTTGGGACACTGGAGCAGTGTCCCGTTCAATGTACCGCATGGATTACAGAGCTTCAAGGAAGGTTCTCGCCTTGTGCTCCACCTTGCCGCGCGGAAAAGAAAGGGGATTTGATGAATGAAAGAAAAAAATATGAGGATCTGTCAAGTCAGAACTATTGACAATGTAATATGGAGTAGGGACAAAGAAAGATGACAGAGACAAGAGACGAGGGACTTTTAAAATCTAGATCACGTTTAGCAAATTCCTCATAGATGAAACATGACGATATGATAGGGTCCTTGAGTAATGCTCCCAATTACTACCTTCCATGATGAATGTCATTCCTAAACTCCCGAGCATCAGCGGGGGGTATCGTACATCATATCTAAACCCAACCCTCTTTCGGTAGTACCAGTGCAGGACGCGTTAGTCGATATGGAATGTTTGGACTTATGAGTCGAAGATAACCTTCTTACGGCCTCGGCCTCGTCCGTTATCAAGAGCATCCAATTCGCGGTCGATTTCCATTATATCCAGCATTTCTACCTCGACATCTCTTTCGTCTTCTAGTTCCTGTTGCTCGACGTCGGCCGCAGCACTCAAGCTGTCCGCAAAGGCGAATCCACCTCTCGGTCTCGTTGGCAATTGTAAAGATCTATGCTCCGCTTGGCCTTGCGCCGTAGTATCGTTCGAAGGCGATTCACCAAATAGACCCTCCATTCCAAGTTTCGAGAGCTTTCTTTTAGGACCGACAGAGAGATTGTAAGTAACACTACCCAGCTGCTGTGGTCGAGGATAGACAACGATGGCGCTATTCTCCTTTACGCGGTCGCTTGGTCTCTTCCGACGACCGATGACTCCGCCAATCTTAGTGCCGACAACCGTCTCGCTCTCCCTAACAATCACAATCCTTCCCTCACCACATACTAATAATTCGACAGGCAAGCCTTCGTTTCCAGATAGGCTTGCGCTGCCGTTCTCAACAAAGCGAACAATGGCACCAACACCGGTGCAGCGTTCACCCATTAGTCCAACGCTCAAATCATTTAATCGCACCATACGGGTTGGTTGCGCTCCACTAAAGAGGTTGACGCCACCGCCAGGACCCTTGCGAATTTGTGCATCCCAGAACTTAAGAACACCGGGTATGACAAAAATGTGTTCAGCACCTCCGATCCATAAGGCAACGCTCTCGTCAGCTGTCGTAGATGTACTGGCTGGTAGTGGCGTCACCGCGATGCCTCCCCTAACTGGTGCAAAACGCTCGGGCCCGTGGGAAATTGTGAGGGCGTCACGTCTAGAGTGAGGAGTCATAGGTACGAAATCAGAACTGCCGCTCGAACCCCGTTGGGAGGCAGGGTTTCGTAGAGGGCTTGTACCTTCAACATATCCAGAGACGTTGAATTCCGTTAATGCGTCACCGCGGATACCAGACCCAGGCTTGCCAAACAGGGCAGGTCCTTGGGGGGAAACACCATCGATATCCCAAATGCCCCATTGACCATCCGCAAGGAGAACGAGAATAGCACGACCATGGGCAATCCACGAAGCCGCAAGTATCGGTTTCCGCGACGAAGAGGGTCGGGCAAAAGGCGGATAGAACGAAATGAGCCAAGAGCCTTGCGAAGGGAATGGTCCCTCAGATAGATCGTCAGGAGGCATCGAAGCAAGCGCATAGTCGTATATCCTAACGGCCTCAGGGGACGCATTGCATAGAAGTTGGGTTGAGTGAGTAGGGTTAAAGGAGATAGAAGTAAGGGGCTTAGGTAGGAACTCGGTTTGGAACGGCTCGATCCGTCGACCTGTTTTAGATGAATCCTCTAGGGGCACATCCCATAGTCGTAGAGCGCCAGTAGCCTCGGGAGAGTGAGCGGCTACTACGACGCGAGGTAGCGCACTAGACTCGGAACGCGATCGTTCGCTCGACTTGCTACGTTCTGATACGGTCTTTGGCCTAACGAGCGTCATCGCTAAGGAATCACTGCCCTTTATTTGACCAGCTAGCAGTGTCATAGTCTCGCCCCATTTACCATTACCAGCTTTTCCAGCTAGGAGAGTCTCTTGTAGCTCAGCCCGGGCTTTGCTTAGGGGAGAGGGTGGAACAAGGGGCAAGGTAATGAGGAAGACTTCGCGGGTCGCACACGAGGCAGCGAACACTATCCTATCCTTCAACATATCCGTACCTCCCCATGAAGCATCGTCTGCTGTGCAAGGTGTTAAGGGCAATGCCGCAAGATGAAAGACGGCAGTACCGAATTCAAGGTCCAGGGTTTGAATGATTTCGGGGTATGGCGCGTCTTCGTCGAGGGATTCTTCGAACTGCGGTGCATCAACGAACAATACTCCTTTGCCAGCGGGCGCAGTATCTTCATCGTCAGAATCAATGATCATAACAGCATCTGCAGGGGGTTTGCCATTCTGCTTAGTTGCAGGGCCGCGCTCAGCTTCCTTAGACACTTCGGGTTTAAATCGCCGTCCTCCACGCCATACTATTGTAATCCCACTCTCGTGGCCATATATTAAGATAGTCGCGCCCTGGGGGGAGAGAACAGGGTAAGTCTGGACAGCATGGATGCGACGAGTAAGGGTATACCTAAGAAGCTAAGGTTAGACAGAGAGAGTGATGTGGGCCTTATATGAGAGATATACGTATACTGAGTATTTTGCGCAGTCCGGCGGACACGAGGCACTGTGGTCGGGGCCATGATGATGGAGAACAGAGCTTCAGATGTAACTGTTTCTAAAGAGTTCAAGTTTGTTGAGAGACAGGACAACAGGGAACCGGATATTTCAGTAGGCCCAGGTTCATACCCACCTATAATTTCATCACGTCATAAGGGATCTTCAATTAAGCACAAGACGTGGTATAAAATTAAGGTATGTAGATAAACAGAAGTTGTCAAGACGATTGCGGTTGTTGGAATTGAAGTCGCGATTTAGAGAATTGACTAACGCGACGAAGCTATGGCCAACTTAAAAAACTCGGGACCACGTGACTTTTAGCTATACTGACTAAGCTGGTTCCATACAAATGTACCCCATTGAATACATCTTGAAGTAAGTAGCACTTGCCCGAGCATCACATACCGGTAGCAACTTCATATATATAAACAAAGGCGCATTTAGGAAGTACATATAGTCATATGTGAACCTCCACATCAAGTCTAGTAAGAAATCTTAAAGTCAATTATATAAACTAGAACACATAAAAGAGTCCATAATTACCTCATAACTATACACATATTCGAACTAGTTTTTAAATTTCAAAACACATTCAAATAAGAAATCCACAACCCGTCGATACGTCATTACCGTATAACTGCAGATATACCAGGCCTAAAAAATGAATATATCCCAAATATAGTATAACACTCAGCGACCAAGCGGTTAAAACAACCCCGTCATACTATACTCTATCCTACCATGCCACCATTCTGCCGACACAAAAAAACACAATAGACCCATGAGCAAGAAGACGATCCCCTTCCAGATATTCATTCGCCCGGTTTCAGAATTGACGATCTCCGGCGTCATTCGCGCTTGGCTGAATTGATCGTCATTGCCAGCCGGCTGCCTCAAAAACATACCCAGCGGATACATCGCCAAAAGGCCCATCTGACTTAAACTGGTGATAGCAATTACGTATGACCGGCCAAACCTGGGGTATATGGCGTTTAAAAAACAGATATTGACGATCATCCCAGATTCGACGTAATACTACCAATAACATGACATTCACAAACTCCAATTATATTAGGTACTCACGATACTCTCGGTGTTTCACAAAATCGTATAACCAATCTTGATGAACGTCATTAGAAGAACTCATTAGAAGAATTCATTAGAAAACTTACAAAGTAACATATACAAACAGAACTACAATACACGCGTATATACCAAAGTCCACGAGCAAATGCCTAGTCATTCGGACTATCTGAATAATATACAGCAAAGTCCTCTCAATGATCACTAATGTCTAATCCGCTATCAGAACTCTTCGCGCACAGGGAGGTTACATCCGCTCAAAATCTCCCTAGGCCGCCGCTAGACCTCCGACTTCATGTTTTTTATTAACTATCTCGCGTAGCACAGCACCCAAAATGCATATCGCACGATGACGAATGCAGCCTATCTTCCTTTTGGGCCCGGGCCCTAATAGATCTCGCGAGAAATTCCGAAGTTGATGTCGAACTGCAAATTGTGACACGGCCAGTCAACAACGTGCAAAAAGAAAAAGGAGAGGACGGCGCAGGAAATTTTCGTCGGTAGTAGCAAGGCCGGGAGTATCGCCCTATTGTAACCACCCAATATGTTATTCCTTACACCTCAATACAAATAACGCCAGGGATCGTCTAGTCTGATCGATCATCCAATGACGAATGGCCACCATGAAACGCCGTTGATGCCGATGTGAATAAAAAGTGTTACAAGCGGAAGTCGTTCATCGTGATATCTGCGATGGGTTCAAGCATTGGTAACCTGAAAAATTAATTAGCCTGCGTTACTACTTAGCCGACAGAAATTCATACCCTTAGAATTCTTCGCGAGTAATCTTGGTTGTCAGCGATGCTACCGTCGCTCATTCGTCGGTTCATAACAGGGTCGAGACGAGAGTCGGTCATTGAAACACCACCGCTGCTGCTGGGAGGCTTTCCACCACTAATGAAAGCGTTAACAGCAGCATTCCGTCGGTGTTCTTCTTCAATCTCGGCGTTTCTCTTTCGGCGCAACCAGAAGAAAACTGCACCACCAAAAGCAGTTATCGCAACGACACCAACCACAACGCCAGCTGCAATACCGGCGACATTAGTTCCGGAACCCTTCTCGGGCTCGGTGGGGGCTGTTACGGTCTCGGTGGCATCTGCGATACACATTAGCACAAATTCATGATCTAATGAGGGATGGTGAATAGACACATACCAGAAGTGGTGGCTGGAGCATCTGCGACGCTTGTACTAGTCTTCGATGGAGTTGAAGAGGATGAACTAGAGGCCGGCGCCTCACCAACTGATACCCTCTTTCCGGTGTTGTAAACCGTGTAAGTGTCAAGACCACCGCCTATTGCCAAGTTAGTGTCGTACTTAATACAAGATCATTAAAATATATTACATACATGCTTGCGAGCCAAAACCGGGACATGGTTCGGTGCATTGAGCATCGTCAACTAAGTCGCCTTTGTTAGGATATTCGTCACCGCAGTAACAGTCTTCTGTGTTAGTAGCAGCCACGAGGCTACCCTTGTCGCGACATAGGGTCGTGCATGCACCCTGCGAGTTGAATTTGATTGATTGCTCAAGCTTCAATGTTCCTAATGATTTATAACATCCGTGGACGGTATCTGTCCCCGGTATTGGGGATGTTGCCGGCGACTGCAAGTTCTTCGCATTGGCAAGAGGACCTAGGGCTAGGATAGCCGCAACGGCAAATTGACGAAATGACATGATGTCGAAAATTATAAATGCCGATGTTAAGTTGCCAAAATCTGAATTCTCTCAACCCGATCAACGACTAGAGAGGATAGAAATCTAATGTAGGTTGGATTCAATCTCCTCTAGGGAGGGGGGGCCGATAATGTCCTTGTCGTATTTCGTACTGTAATCTCGATATTCGTGGGTTAATACTTGGATACGAGTCTGGATCGTAAATAAATCGTCCAGATCATGTAGATGGAGGCAGCGAATCTTTTGATAACAGTATTCGTAGAGGTGACGTCGGTTGTAATTGATTCCTACGTTGTCCCTTTGTGGTCTTTCGGCGGCGGAAACACCAATGAACAAGTGAAAGGAAGATATAAAACAATGGCCGACTAAATCAATAGTTTTCGTTAGGATCCCTTATTAAGTATCGTGTTAATCAATTCCCTTTGAAGAGACCTTGGGAAGTTTGATGAAATGCTGAATGATCAGGAACAAAGTATCTGTTCTCGGGATAACGGACGTGTATTCGGCAGTGTACCAGAGTCGAAGAAGGCGAAGGGAATTGTCGTGTAGTAGTTCTACTCACCCTCTTTTCTTTATTGGTTGAAGAGGTCAATGTCACGATGACCTGGTGAAAAGGACCTACGACGGTGCGGTGTAAAGGTGAGGGAAGGGAACAAAAAACGACGAATTCAGAAGATGAGAAATGAGAGACACGTCGAGATCGGACGAGGAAACGAGTGGACTGACTGACTGGCCTGAGTAACTTAGGGAGTGTGGGAATGGGGGTTGTTTTTGCTTTAGAGAGGCAGGTCGGGGGGTGTAGGGTCGGAAAGGGAGAGAGGGAGGAGGGAGAAAGACACGAGGATGCAGAGGTGAGTTTGTGAGAAACAGAAGCTAAGAACCCAGAACGGGATAGACCCCAGTCACAGAGGAACCAAACCCCACTTTAACGTAGGTACATCCGTTATGTATATATGGTTAATCAGGTTAATGTATTTAAAAATATGTACGTACCTGATTATGTGGTACTTGCACTGGGGGAACTTAATAGCTTGACTGGCTGATGACTGGTTAGGTACCTAAATGGTTACATGCAGTGTGGCCAGGTGTGGTAGCAATCGCGCGGTCTTTAGAAAAAAAAAGCTGGCAGGCGGCCAGCAGGTCTCGGTGGGTGGTGGGTTATGTACAGTGGAACATAACTTGGAAAAGACGGCAGGCTCCTTGCGCTCTTTACTAAAAAGAGAATATGAAGCGAGAGGATGGGAAATTACATCGGACAAGGGGGGAAATTTGTCCAAGTAAATACGCTGTAGCACCGTGCTTAATAGTTACAATTACACAGTGTCATATTTTTAATCCACTGCTTACGTGCTCCAAGTTACACAATTACCTTCAATTTTATCCCTTCTTTTTATCCTGTAAATAGGTAACTTTTGATTTTTCAACCCTTCATCTTTTAAACTTCCATTATCTATCATTAACTACCTCTAAGTTTCGTCTTTTTGTTTGCCTGTTTAGCTAATCAATTGATGGACTATTTCCCCTACTTATCCGCTTTTCCCATTGGACTTCTCACTTCTCCAGACCCCTTGCAGTAGTGTTAAGCCACTCAGCTGTAGTACTTCTTTAGTTACTTTAGTACTTAAGTTGTCACTTAACCCCTGAAACTTTCCCGGGAATATCTCTATACGTATTTCTCCATAGGTTGTGTTTTATTGGTCCGCATAATGATAGAAAAGGAGAAGACTTTACCTTTTATGGGCTTATGAATTATCCGTACCTGTATCGTCTTATACTTATGTCGGGTTTATCCGTTCATAAGCTCCAAACTGTAAGTTGGTTTATTGAAAGTGCGTGGATTTTCCTAGATAAGTTACTGTTCCTGACGCTTACCCTACTTCGCTTAATTGTGTAAGTAGTGTAAGTACCTAGTGTAAGTATATGCGGCGCTACACGTTGTGAAACTCAATTACGCACGTACACGATATGCATCGGTATATCAAGTGCATTAGGTACCTATAGCATAGTTAATACTTGCTGCAGTAAGGTGTTACAAACCTGTTCAAGGTGTTTGCTTCCACAATTGAGCTCCCGTCTCCATCCTCTTTAACAATGTTTCCGATAAGCCTTCGTCACCCATTACTATCTTTTAATAAGATCCAGTATCGCGCGCATTGTTGTTACTTCAATTCGACCAATTCAATAATTAATCTCTACCTTGAATTAACTACAAGTATATCAAAATAAGAATGGTAGCTAGATAATGACGACTCTACGGTATCAATGCTACTTTATTAAGTCTTGATCTACAGATTGACATTGCGACGTAACCTTTCTTTTTTATGCACGCTGCATAGGAAAATGATAAAACACGAGAAGAAAACCTGCCCAAGCAACCCCAAGGCAACCCAAGCAGCCAAGCAAGGCAAAGTAGCAAATTTGCCAAGCTAAACCCGAAACAAGAAACACACAGCAACAGATGGTCAAACCGTTAAGAGTAGGTAACCAGGCGGTCCGGCAACACAAAAGGAACATTATTTCGAATGCTTCCACAGCCAAGCTCTCATTACTCTCGGCACTTCTTACAGACCTGACCTACAGACCTAACTAGCAATTAATTGCTTGCCCGTGCGGTTCCAATAAGAGATTCAAGAGAGAGATTTCAGGTCTTATATCATCCACATACACCCAGATTCGTCAAATCTCGTTATTGTCAGCCTTGATACCTTGTCTCTTTTTTTCCTCGTCCAGAGTCTAGACTTCGGCCCTATGACTTGCATAATGCATGAGTGAGGCTGAACATTTGCATTTGCGCAACATTCTCCATACTTTGAAAATATTTCAACTAGGTACACACCTTATTGTTCCTTTCATTCGTATTTAAGTACATGATGGATCCTAGAATTCGGATACATTGGGTACACTACAGATATCATCAGACCATTCCATACTCACACTATTACAGTAAAGGCTTAAGTTCTTTAATAGTAATGATTCAAATCTAGGTATTCACCAACCCCAGCCTTCAATACTCCTTCGGTCAATCGTCCATCCATTCGGAATCAAACTTATATCTTCGTAACTGGGCTACGTTACTTATCCGTAACAGTAACAAATTGACGAGTTTGCTTAATCAATAGGAACAGAACAGGTCGTTTCACAACAGCATCCTCATTTTTCGCAACATAACCAAATTTGGCATGTCCAACTCCAGAGCTTCTACATCCAGTAAAAACTCGGATCCTAAAATAGGACGGCCACGCATTTAATCCTTTTAAACGCGGGGATTTTCCTATGCCGCAGCGTAGGAGCACTTAACCCAAATCTCAAAGGAATGCTCTAAATCTACATTATCGCGTGCAAAGCAAGTATCTGAGCTAGCCGACATAACACAACGTCAAGCGAACGATGTATGATGAATCCCGTTACTTGTTAGCTAGCCAATTACATGCATTTCATCGCCAGTTGAATCATACCACATTCAATCCTGGAGTATTTTCTGTTCTAAGCCCTGAGTCTTATCGTGGCACGCCAATCATTGCCAAGATCAACTATTCAATCGGGTCAGCCGGTATTCTCATCCTAGGATGGTCTGCATACCGAGGTCGGTAACAAGTCACATATATTTAGCATATTCGGGATTTTATGTACGCCCAACGAAGCGTGCTTTTTTTTTTTTTTCTTAATACGCGTATTTAGTAAAATACTACATAAATGCTTAATAACTACCTGTAGAATAAGCAATTCTGATCTATGAGTTTCGAGTACTTACTACGATAATTGAATTATCACGATTAAGGGTTTTACCAAAACTTTAGGCACATACACAGCTATTCCGCCTGTTATTAAATGCCGGACCAACAGTATAAGTTTTACTAAATTATCATTTGTCTCCTTACTTCATACACTCACACCCTAAGCTTATTTCCTTTTTCTTATAAAAAGCGTATGGGCAGAGTCAAGCGCTAGCCCCTATTTCGTCCCTTACCCCATTGTACGCCCTAAACTCTGAAAATTTCAATAAACCATTAGGTAGGTAGTTATAACAACAACAAAGTGATTGAATGATAAGAAGCTCTTAATAGATCCCAATTTTAATCATCATATCCAAGAGACGTGGAGAGTTTTGGTCAAATATGTGGTGCGCAACAGCTAGCCACAATGACCAATATATCGACCTATTGGTATTACACAATGACTTACCATATCTTACATGAGAATAGAATTACTTATATTCAGTTAGTAGCTATAAGTTTAGCCAATCAACTAACTGGGTAGGTACCTACCTAAGGTAGTTATTTAGAAGTACATACAAGGTACAATCGCATCAAAGGTATAGTTAGACAAGATTCTAAACAATTGATCTAAACAATAAACTTAACTAAACAAAGATATTATCAACATGCATAAATGCAGTAAACTTGGCAACTTAAACAACGAAAACAACTCATCATTTCTTAAATATCCAGATCTATAATATCTGGCGTAGCATCACGGCCTGCTTGCTAAGACTCGGGCGTTACTAACTACCTAACTAACAAATAGTCAGTACGGCACTCTCAGTAGTAGCACAGTCGACCTGAACAGGGTAGTAGCAGGACGTAGACCCGGGAGGGCAGTCGAGAACACACTGGCCCGCGAGCTCGGCATGGCGGTGGTGCGGGAGGAATGGGTCGCCGTCGATGGCCGACAAGTCAAACCACGACCTACCGTTCTGCACGGCCAGCTCGGCTTGGAATACACTCAGGGAACCAGATACATCGGTGCATTTCAAAACGGAGCCAACGTTGTCGTTGTAGGCTGGGAGTGGGGATGTGTAATGCCGGCCGGCGTGTACCTTGACCGACGCGCTGGAGGACCCGTCGTTCTTGGCGGCGGAACACCAGACGTGGAAGTTGCAGTTGTTCTGCACGATGAGGTCGCTTGCTATGACGGCGGGAGCTGTCAGGAGAGCGAGCAGGGTGAGCTTGAGAATGTTGAACATGGCTGCGGTAGATAGGTGAGTTGCAGGATTGCTGGAGAAGCTGTGTATCTGATATTGATGCCCTTCGAAACTGGTTAAGAATAGGGTTTATCCAGGTGAAGTTGCTTTAAGGTGCAAGGTGATGGTTGGTTGGTTGGTTGGCAGGCATTATCATCGAAGCATTGGATGAAATGTATATATAGACGGAGGATATTTTTACGTTAATGGCATTATTTCTATATAGTCACTTAACTTATATCAAGTAACTGATTGTGGGCACTTTGGATCGCAACTACATCGTCGAGGGCTTTACACTATAAGTGTTGATGTGAATCACAAAGGAGGCGTTTGGTCGAAATCCAATAGGCATGCTCGACCGAGATGATGTTACGTTTATTCAGGAGATGTCTATTTGATGGTATATCTCATGTAAATAGTTTCATTTACAAGATATGGTTGATGTTACATTGAATACTCAATCCTTAAGATCGAGCACTGGTCACATACTCTATTGTACTAGCAGCTCCGATATACGAGATACGATTAACAGTCATCTATAAGACGTAGGTAGGTAGTTACATAATACCTAATGATTGAAGAAGTGGATTGATTCACTCTAAATGCGTAAGTGTAAATCTTTCAATTCCATTCTGAGTGAATATTGGATATCCTTATTCTTGGTCAAGTCCTAATCGTCTTAATGAAAGAACGTTTAGGACCGACTTTGACTTGGAAAAAGATATAACAAGTGGAAATGTTCCTTCCGGCTTCTGGTATCTTTATACCCTATACTGGAACACCTCGATTCGAGTAACCAGCCTTGTTAACTCCTAAAAAGCACAAAGAGCAAAAGGCTGTAGCAATTCAACTAGATCCTCATATCCTCCCATCCTCGCATAGTCTAAAGCAGTCGCTCCATATATATCGACTATGTCAGTTTTGACCTTTCTCTGTTTAAGAAGAGCAACAACAACAGACCGGCTACCCCTTAGTGCCGCTAAATGCAACAGTTCTCTGTATTTTTCTATGCGACCCGATGTTGACGTCCACCCCTTTATTAAGCAACTGAAGTGCTGCGAATTCGTATCCTTCTTTAATCGCCACCCAAAGTGCGAGTTGGTATCTGCGAACCAATTGGATCTCCTGATAGAATAGGAACCTTGCCGCCTCAATGGCACAGGCCTTTAATTCGGGCCTGTACGACGGGTCTTCGTCTTCCGGGAAGTTTATCTCATCTTTTGAGAAAGGAGGGCCCTGCTCTAGTAGCTTGTTCACTTCGGCTTGGTGGAATCTGGATGCTGCTAGTTCTAGCTTCGCAACGTAGATACGCATCGCGGGCAATCTCTGGCGCATTAGAGGGGATCTGATGTAGAGCCATTTGATAGGATGCTTCAACCTGTAGCACCAGCATAGTACCTCTAAAGCCGTTCGACCATGATAACTTCGTGCCGTGATATTTGCCCCGCGACTTACTAACAGGCGTAAGATTGGTAGATCGATGTCAGCGAGGTGGAGTGCAGTGTGCTTGTCTGAGTTCTTGGCATTAATCTTAATTCCTGAGTTTAGGAGATGCTCTGTTATTGCGAATTCTCCTCTACTGACTGCGTAGTGGAGTAATGTCTGTTTTCGAGTAGCGTGGGACGCTTTGGCTCCTCTTTTCAAAAGCATTTGAACCATATCTGCATGGCGATTAGCGACAGCTACAAATATTGGTGTTTCTTCATTTGCGTTTCTGGCCTCGAGATCGGCGGAATTCTCTAATAGAATGTGCACCATACGTAGGCTCCCCATCTTCGCAGCTAGGTGTAGAGGTGTTCTGCGTTCGTTTGATTGTGCATGGACGTTCGCCCCTTTCTTGAGAAGAAATTCGATAATTGCTAAACGTCTTGCTGTAAGGTTTGATGACAAAGGGTTGTCACCAGAGCAAGCCCAGTGCAGTGGTGTCGTATCGTTATATGCTCTTGCTTCGATATCTGCACCTTGGTCGGTAAGCATCCGTACTACTGGTAGATGGCCTTGGTCGATTGCCATATACAGAGGGGTGAACTTAAACCTATCCCTAGCGTTAGGGTCGCTCCCTTCAGTAAGAAGTTCCCCTATCATTGCCGTGAGCCCAAAATGGGCTGCCAAATGTAAGTTCGTCATATGAGGGCTTCGTTGGAAAATTATACTCGTAGCTTGTATTCTGTTTTCACTTCCTAGGAAGCGTCGTGCTAAAGGGTATATTTCCTTCCATGCATTTGACAAGTCCCATGTCTCAGCATTCTCGGAATCCTTTACTGCCTTGCGCGCATGGTGGCCCCATTGTGTAACGGAGTATTTATACAAAGGGTATCCACGCAGACGGTCATTGATATCCTCCTGACTGGAAAAAGGGTCGGCCAAGGAATCATATAGCAGGTAAGTGAGGCAGCATTTGCTGATGTATGTGTTTGCGTGCTCATACCACTGTGAAAGAGTTCGTTGAAGATATTCTTGCGTGGTATAATGAACTAGAGTGACGGTCTTATCGTCCTCTATAACTGCTACGAGTCCGGCACAGTAAGACAAGACATCTTTTATAGAAGGCATGTTATCTTTGTCGAATTCTGGCGAGCCATCCTCGATTGTAAGCGCCGTCAGTAACTCTTCCTCGTGGAGTGGTTTCTCGGCGAGAGCCACCCAGGCCAAGGTCTGCTTTGCAAGTTCGACTTGGCCAGGCAGCTGCCCTTCTACGCGAACCATAGCGTCTATATACGCACGATCATATCCTTCACTTGCTGGTGGTATCTTATCAAGTACCCTGCGAAGAGTTTTAGGAGATCTTTGTCCGACTAGAGAGTCAAGATGGAATCTCGCTAGTAAGAACCTAATAATGGGGTTAGGTTCCGTTACAACTCGATGGAATTAGGTATGCTAGTATGCTTAATTTTAAATATGAAGTACGACAAGGAATAATTAAGCATATGGATAAAACGCTTACATGCCATCGATAGAGGCTGCGATCTTAGCCTTAATCGTTTCGGAGAGCTCCGGATCTTGAGCCACGAAGGTAGGAAGCCTACCTATATTCGCATCAAGGTAAGCGTGAACATCATTCTCACAGGCGCGTATTTCTAACTTCGTGCACCGAGGGCCGTTGAACCTATTTACGATATGGGGGTTTGTTCTCGATGTCGCAATAAGTCGAAACCCGGAAATCTCTTGTAGCTGAAGTATCTGGGAGATGAATAGTTCCCGGGTACCGTCATTTTCTTGACACTCATCCAAGGCGTCGATGATTACAAACACTTGTGAGTATAAGGCGAATAGTGATATAAGCGTCTTAGAAATATCTTGTGCCGTTGGACTTTCAATTCCACGTTCGCAGCATTCATCATATAATTGTGTAATGGCAGTGGGAACGGATGGCTGGTTCTTCGCTAACTGCCTCCCTAGGCTTGCTAGTAGATACTCTGGCTTATGTTTCAACCGAAAATCACAGTACATATGTGCCACTGAAACTTTCTGGTTGCCTCGAAACCTCGTCCGAAGATAGTCGATGACGGTGGCCATGAGAACTGATTTCCCTGCACCGGGAGGACCATGGCAGAACAGAATCGGTTTGCTTGTATTATCAACGAGCCAACATCTAAAAGCCGGCGACTCTATCATCCAATTACCAGTTCCGTTCTGTCGACGCGAAATGTAATCGTTATATTGCGTATTGTATTCCTCGCGAGAGAGCCAGGAGAGTGGATCTCCCTCCGACTTCTTTTGAACAGCAGAAAGAATGCGGTTTACGAGGTTGAAAAGACTGGTGTGGGACTGTTTTAGAGAAGAAAATTCTTCCGTCGAGGTATTGACCATAAGTTCGACCATGCTATGGAGCTTCGTAGCATTTTGATCGGAAGTCTTTTTTACTTCATGTATTAATTTTCTATTTTTGTTAGGTATTAGTTACTATGGATGTAGAGGATTCGACTAACCCGCAGTTGTTTGTTAACGCGAGGTTTAAGAGTCCTTTCTCGCGTTCGATGGTGTTTAATATTTCTTTGACTTCCTTCCCTTTGAAGGGCCATTTGAACGATTTTAAAAAGCTTTTGCCCTCTAGCTTTGCCTGGATGAGACTGAGACAGATATTTAGCCTGTCAAAGGGCATATGAGGTCCTTCGAGTGCCTTGATAATATTCGCCCATCCGTCATCTGGCTGTGCGACGGAGACCTCATCGTGAAGTTGCTTGAGGAGGCTGCGACAACTCAGCACAGAAAGAATGACCCGATCTCGGTCGCTACTAGCACCTCGTACTTTATTCATATAATCCACGATTTTTAAAGTAATGTCTAATATGCTAGTAATACTAGCGACACTACCGAGTATTTCCATTCGATACTTGAGGCTACGTGCAGCTTGCTCATGAGGTGTATCCTGTGGTGATAAAACCAGACTGGATCTAGAATTTAGGTCTAACAGGGAGAGAAGCATCTAATTATGTCTGGGTTGCTAGGAGTAAACCCTTATAAATGTAGTGGCTGTCCACAGGGTCTAGCTGGTCACTATTCGTGGCTCATTATGAAGCAAGATTTGAATCTACTGTGTATGAGATATATGAGAATGGTGGCTAAGCCATCTGCCTTGCTGTGCTTAGCAAAGGCCTATAAACCGTAACTGGTATTCATAACCAATCATACTTATGTATCACAAGCAATTCTATTTATATACAAGTTGAAAATTGATGGTTTTGATATGTTGTTGCTATTGTCCCCCAAACCCCCCCACTTACCCCTGATATTAAGGGGTTAGATCACAGATCTGCGTAGTACTTGGCGTGGCTTTTAGTGTGGCTTGACTTTATTTACAGGTTTAATATGAACTCGGCGCGTTTCTCTCTTTCACTTCAACTTGTCATAATCCGTTACCAAAAAAAAAAAAAAATAATAATAAAAAAGGCTACTCGTGTTATGATTATAATACTCGTTTTATCAATAGTAATTTAACGATGTAAGCACAAAGGGTTAAATGCAAAGGGTCATGATTCCTTTCCACCCCCAACCTGCTCAACGCGACACAACTTCCCATTCTGCGACCCGGGATATCCCACGGACTGGACCGCCCAACCCTCGCTCCCGACCGTCGTCGGCGCCCAGAACAAACCCCACGGGTCGGTCTGCTGCTTGATCTGCAGCAGGCGCTCGTAGTGGGTTCCGTAGAACGCCTGCTGCCAGTTCGGCTCGCCCGGGTCTCCTTCGTTCATGTACGACCCGGCATCCGGCGATACCTCGCGCAGCAGGTCCATGTACCCCTGCATCATCGTGTCGCGCTCCGTCGACTGGTCCGGCGTCTGGTCCATCAGCATCGCGTGCATGCGGTTATTGCGCCACGCCGGGTTGACTGAGCTCTCGGCACCGGGCCACCCTGCCACTTCTTCCGTCGGCGAGGTCATCGTTCCGTGGAAGTAGTAGCCTCGCTCGTAGCCTCCTTCCGTGGCCGTTCGTATCGCTTTCATCGTCTTGTTCCATAGTTCGTCGTTTTCCCAGTTCTCGCGCGGAAGTAGTCGGGACCTGTATCTGGTGTTGCCTGGCGGGGACCCGATTCCTAAACTGGGTAGTCCGTAGAGATTGGTGAAGAGGAGCGCTGGGTTAGTGATGTTGATACCAAGACCGTGTAAGTCATCGTATAATGGCTGCATGAACTTGTAAACTGCCGCTCCCGTGGTGTTTGTGAAATCCGAGCTGGTTACAAAACTGTAACTGTTATTCATCTGGGGGTAGATGTAGCTGAAACAGTAACCACCGGCATCCAATATCTTGGAGGCGAATCTATAGTAAGCACTAACCGCCTGCCAGAACTTCTCGGCGTCAGTAACTACGCCGGTGATCGGGGATGTCGTATTCCTTGGTTCTAAAAGAGTGAGACTTAACGACGTTGACGTTACGTTAACTGGTGGATGCGCTTTTAAGATAGCCGAAGTCACCACCCCATAAGTTCCTATTGCACTCGTTAATAATAAGGCAGAAAAGGGTTATCAAAATAAATTGTGAAGCATAGATTCGTACCTCCACCACCGCCGCGTAATGCGAAGAAAAGATCGGGGTTAGTATACGGATCAGCTGTTACGAACTGGCCGGAAGCAGTTACAACACCAAGAGAAAGCACTTGGTCCGCTCCCAGACCAAATGTCGAGGTAATCGTCGTGTGACCCCCCGAGCTCATCCAGCCGCCGACCCCTCCCACCGTAACCCAACCGGGCGCGACTACAGTTATGTTGTGGGCCGCCATGAAGTTGCGTTCCTCCCACGACTCAACACCGGCTCCGAACTGAGCAGCCTTCCCTTGATAAGGCCCAAGCTCATACGAAGGGATAAATTCCATAGCCTTCAGATGATGTGTCCAGATACTGAGGGATCCTGCTCCTACTGATCTGCCACCAAAATCATGTCCCGTATTTCTGTTTTTATGCTGTTAGGAGTTCTTATCCTTTGAAAGGTTTAAAGGTCTAGCTATAGGCAAGTGGACTTATCTTACTTAATTACTAGCCGGATGCGCTTGTTCCTAGCAAAGTTGACTGCTGCTTGGATCTGCTTCACGCTCGTGGCGTTAACAACGTATTCGGGGAATCCTCCACGCGTACAGTTCCCCTGAGGGTCCATGGCGAGCGCACAAGTACCACCTTGCGACCATTCTGTCAACGAAACAAGTGGCTCGTCAATCCAGAAGTGCGAAAGGGACGTATTCGTAAATAAATACGTGCACCTTTCCGAATCATAGTTATCTCCTTTGTAGCAAGCAGCAGCTGCAGGTATTGGTTTCAGAAGAGCACCCTCAAGGGTCCCATTCAACTGAGCCCACTCTTCGACAGTTGGCCAGTCGCTATCACCCGGGAAGACTTTGCAGCCGTCGACGCTGCTGTCCTCCAGTGAGGCTGTAGTCTCATCACCAAAATCTATGGCAGAGAAGTCCCCGATATCTTCTTGGGTAAGTTGAATGGAGTCCGAAAGAAGAGCCTTTGGCTTAAGCGCGATAGCCCCGGAAAGAAATACGCCCGCAAAAACGGAAGAAAGACTCGGCTTCATGATGCCGAAGATCTGTCAGTACGCACTATACTGCAGCACACCTCACAAAAGACCTCAACAAACCTCCTAATAACGTTACGGCCATAGCGGCCTATGTATATTGCTCGATTAGGCACGACCACCTACAAGAAGTGTTCTTTACCTATCGAAAATAGGGGCTAGAACTCCTCCGCGGGCAGCTTCAAGATTTACCGAGCCACTGGCAAAAACGATATCGTTCCAAGTCATCGTGAAATGGGCCGATGACTATGATTATTCATCATATAAGGTCCGTCTATAGTCTCATTTGGGGGTTACCTTGGAGACATAATATCAATCGATATTTCATCGCAGTGTAGGTTGTACTACCGATGACACCGGCGGCTCTGGTCTTGGCATATACCCGGCATTAGCGCTGGAGGACCAACCGGATGTATGTATACAGTCTTGTACCCGGATCTGAGTATCGTGTTATACATACATACGGTAACCTCGGGAATATGGGCCCATGAGAAAGCGGCGAGAGGTTTAGGCTAAATAGGGATGTGCCTGATACCTCGTGTCTTTGGTAGGATTCAAAGCCACATGATGAGGCTAGATGCCGCTTGCCTGGTACCAAAGCTTAGTCTGGCGCATCTTCTTGGCGTGCTGCTATTCTAATCACTCCCCATACCTTTTTGTTATACATACATATGTACGTTTCGCATGTGGCTTAGACTTAGGCGACGACTTTTAAGCCTTACTATGCGATCGGCACAACCCCCAATTATGACCTCAAATACATACAATATTTATTTATCATAACCACCTCTCTCTTACTAAGCGAAGCAGGCGACCTCGAACGCGTGGCTATCATACGATAAGGCCGAGCAGCGCAGCAACCCCCAACGTGGCGCATAGTCTCGAACCACGTCGATGGCGGCAGAGGAACGGATTGTTAATCAAAAATGGAGACATTTCTTCGGCACTCACTTTACCGCGGCTAAACAGTAGCTTGAAAAGGGCAATGCTAAGGATTCTGCGTAACTCACGAATTGTTAGCGCTTGTTACCGATAAACGACATGCCTTACAATACGCGGGAAACGCATGGCAGCAATATTGGGCCTTACATATGGAACTGCTAGCCTATACGTAGACGCGATGCTAGTCTAAACGTTTCTATGCCAATTCGCTATAGTATCGCGTAAAAGCCGTACTAGAAGTAGGAGGAAATATGGTTCGCCTGGGTAAAGGCTTTGAGCCTAGTGTAGATCCTCGTTAGCCGAGGCACATGGGTTGGAGAACCTCGTACAGACGGCATGGATATTCCAAAGGTAGAGAAGTATACCATAGGGCTGAGTGTTTAATGTTCATGATTCAGCTAACCCCTCGACGAGTCATGGGAACCGTTGCGTCGTATTATTGACAATTTCCCATCCCATTCTGCAAAATTCCGTCTCTAGGTGCATTCTCACCAACCCAACTACGACACATCGTAAGCCTTACACTCCATCCGATGCTTCTTCCAATCCTTCCGCTGGCATTCTGACGAGCAGTACATGACCTCCTTGCATCTTGAGCATTTCAAGAGATTCCCTCCATTCTTGCCCTCCGTCGCGTTGCAGTTGCGACACTTGTCCATGTGCAAACGCTCAAGGCTTCCTTGGACACTAAGTAAATCTAGATCTACAATATCCTCCACAAAAGGTACTGAGAAAGTCGGGCTGATTGCTACGCGGGTTGCATACTTGGATGCTGCGCTATCCCACTCCGGTAGGCTTATAAATCCCTCGGGTAGCTTGCCGTTGCCGCAGCTGCACATGAATTGCTTCCCCATCTCCGTGCTAAGCGGGATCGTGGCACGAGACTTTTTGTATTCGCATTTAGGACCGTGACTCCACGTGCGACACCGCTCGGCGAATGCAGGGAGAACTTCTTTCCAGAGCACGAGCTCTTCGTCATTGACGTTGATGGCGCATATCTGCAGTTCACGAAGGATATAAAGGAACGTCTCGATTTCTCTCGAGTCAATTAGTTGTCTGGTGATAGGGATTACCGCCGCGTCTGCCACCACGGACCCCTCTGCACCATTGATCCGTATGGCGCGGACGAAGATAAGGACTTGGTTTCCATCTACAGGGTGCTGGAGTGCGAAGAGCCCAGTATTTCCGCCTTGAAGCCCCGAAGCTAACATAAACATGGAAAAGAGCGACTCTTTGAAGTTCATACGCAATGAAGCTGGCTCAGTTGAGTCTCGCAATCTTCGCTCACGAACAGAGAACTGGTGAGACGTAAGTATGTTTAGCCATCGATTTTCCTTTTGGTGAACTTGATCTACATCGAGTATTGGCAAAGAGTCTAGGTTGACTTGTTGACTATTGAGTGGTATGGGCATGGAACTTTCCCCGAGCGTAATGGGGTAGATGAAAGACGACAACGGCCCCGAAGCCAAGGGATCTGCTAGGTGTGCAATGACTTCAATGTAACCCGACGTGCGCGCGATACGTGTCTTGGCGGTTTCCTTGAGAACCGGAGCTGGGAATGACGCGGCATGGACCAGTAGTTTATCACCGAATACGATATCTATCGAGAATGGTGACGATTGTTGCAATTCCACGGGAACGCGTTCAGCTAGGAGTTTTCGAGCCTTTTGCGAAGAAAAATCGACATGATTACATAGGGACTTGATCATGTTATTTTCAAAGTTCGCGGTAATTCGGTTGGGTAGAAGTGTGTCCGTTTGGATGGCGCCCTTAACTATAGGATTCTTGTAGCTGCCCGCCAAAGGATAACCAGTCATTCCCGGCTCATATTTCGTGACAAATACATTAGAAATATCAGTCACTGTCGTCGCGTGTAAGATCATGGTGGGTAAGAGGTGCTTGAAAGTGTGAATATTCATGGGTGTGTTCTGAACACGGAGACCAACTCGAGTATCTCTTGGTTCAACCTGAAGGCCGGTAGATGGTACATAAAATGAAGCTACTAGAGGAGACTTTCCCTGCCAGCCTAGAGGGTCTTGATGGATTGTTATTGAGAAATTCTCATTCTCGCGGCGTCCTGATGTTTCCACTTGTCCAAATACGGCGTGTACGCCAGCAAAGAAATTCTCCCAGCCCACTGGATTACTCGACTTGAGCATACCCTCGAGCGTTGGCGCGTTGAGCTTGCTCTGCTCGGTGTTGTATAATCTGTCGATATGTTTTCTCGGCACCACTACTGTGACGCAGACCACTTCTGGTATGTTGTCCCATGCGTGGAAGCCACCCGCGCTTGGTATTGATCTTACTTCTTTCTTGATCCATTCTTCGGTATATAGGCCTTGTATATGTAGTTGAGCGCCTAATTCTTGACGATAAAGACTCCGCAAGGTTCTCTTGTCTAGGTTATCTTGGTCTATCATCTGCAACAAGCGTTCCCAGAAGGCTGGCCAAGTGGTAGAAGTATTTGCCTGGATATATTTCAAGAATAGCACGAAACTGCCTCTATGGAACAGTGGATACCCCTGGCCTAGAAGTTTCCTTGCTAACTCTTCGTGATTTACCCCGAGAAGTGGCGTGGGGTCCTCACTTTCGAACATTTGTATGTAGACTTGAAATACCGCACTGGCGAGCGCATGCGGCTCCACATATAAAGCCTCAAGATCGCTGGGTAATTGCGAGAAAGACGTGCTCAATTTCCAAGCCAATCTTGAATGCGCTTGTTGGGCTCCAGTTGATGTGCCTAGAGTGTTCAACAAGATTTCATCCACGCA
Source organism: Daldinia childiae (assembly GCF_008694065.1). Lineage (NCBI taxonomy): Eukaryota > Fungi > Ascomycota > Sordariomycetes > Xylariales > Hypoxylaceae > Daldinia > Daldinia childiae. The sequence goes on along the minus strand of NW_022984654.1, from coordinate 485,315 downwards.
CGACACGGACGTAGCATTGGTCCAAAAGTCGACTGGGCTTAGACCAAGAAGTGTGGATATCGTCGGGGCATGACCAGGAAGTAGAGCATCAAATTGCTGCTTTCGCGTCTTTTCTGTCTTGATCAACTTCTCTATCCATAGAGTGGAACTTGCTGATATCTTTAATAGAGGTGCGGCTGCTACTAATAGATTTAGTGTACCGAGATGGTCGGCAAGATTCGAGGTATCAATTACATCGAATTTTGTTGGTGCTGAGCCGGGCGCAGCGTAAGCTTTAGGGTCAAATTCAACAGGACCTATATCAAGTTGTCGACGAAAGAGACATGTTGGTCTGTCACTTGAAGTTGAAATGGTCTGTAGTGCATGGCTAAAGGATAAGGCATCCGATACAGCGAATCTAAGAGTCATGCTTGTTTCCGGTACCTCTCGGAATGCTGCCACCCACTCGCGGAACTGAGTCTTCGCTGCAGCAATAACATCGATAATCTCGCCGTCATCTCTTTCGGGACGAAGCGGAGACCCCGGCGCTAGATTCGCTTTAGCGGTTGCGAGATGGAATCCAAGAATGGGGTCTGTGCCATAATGAAGATACGTATTTGCAGACACAGACTCCGAGAATAGCGGATTGGGAACTGTTCCTGGGTGTTCGGAAAGACTACCATGCTTCCAGAAGCGCTCTCTAGCCTTTATAATCCCCTCCTTTGACGCGATTGATAATGGCGCCGCGGATCTGAGACCGGTTAGAATGAGCTCGGGCTGGCCCTCCGATTGGCCGCTATTAATTCTGAATAGCTTTCGAGTATTCTCGAGGTCTTTCTCGAAGCCAGCGTTGGTCTTAGGCTGGGCTGACGCGTACTTCATCCATACCTGCCTGACTTCTCGTAGCGAGTTTGCATCGCAGAACTTCAGCATCGAGCCATAACGTTCTTCGCTCCATTGATCTATACTGCCTGACAATGACACTATCTTTTGTGCTTGATCCTTGATGAGCTTCTTGGACTTTTCATCGATGCGAAAATGGAAATATATATCCCATGCGATCTTGGCACTGATACCGTCGACGAGGAAGGTAAAGAGAAGTACATTTCGCGCTAGAATAATTTAGTATAAGGGTATGTAGCCGGGAAATGCTCTGCTTACCTATTATAGCAGTTTCAACATCACAGCACGTAATGTCAAGCTTTCTTGCTGCTACTCGAGTATTAACAACATCGATGACAGAAGATGATCTACTAAGAGACTTTACAGACAATTTCCGCTCGGCACGAAATGTTGAGCTTGCCCCCTCATAGAGAAAGGAAAGACCAGATGAGAGAAATAGGGGTACTTACGGAATCCTCGTTCGGAGTACGCTGTGAATAGAATATTGCGGACGTCGCCACATCCAAGAAGAAGAATATCAGCATCTACCCCCTGAGGTAAGCCTCTCGTCAGGCTGACCGCGGGAGTATTGCCAATAGGATAGAACTGAGTAAAGTATGGAATAGTGGCCGGGAGGAACATGTTGGTAAGTAATCCTGGCAGATAGAAAGGATAAAACTTCCATAGGACTTCCTACGTGCGTACTTGAACCTGTACCCAGAGAATTTCAATATGGTGGTACTCTGATAGGAATTTGCGTTTGTAAACTTGGTATGGGAGATTAGATGTCACTTCTTGCTGTTATGGTGTAGTAGACAAGCTTGGTTGGGTATAAATATCAACCCAAATAAAAGTAGGTTTAATGAAGATGCTTAGAATTGTTGTTGTCTGATTGATTACATTTCACATATGTTCGGTTATTCTTTGGTAACTGGTGTAAGTTTAAACCTGTGTCTTTCATTCTATTTTATCATGAGAAAGGTTAGGCACTTAGGTACCTATTTAATATTCATGTTGCTTCTGTTTTCCGTAGAGATGGTTGGAGACATATAAAAGTGGGGTTGGTACTAGCGGATGCTGCCGACTGGTCATGGTTTTAGACCAATCTTTTTATCTTATACCATCAAAGGCAAGTTACAGGCAGGGATGTACCTAGCACACAGCATCAATGGTACCTACACCCACCTAACCTTAGGTATCTAATCTAAGACATGCAACATCACAGGCATCACATATTCACAAAACATACAAACAAATACTTAGCACCAGAATAAGACCTCATCTCATTATCATCCAGTGACCTAATATCCAAACGAGATCGACTACACCCCAAATAACATTTTTTCATCCTATGGAAACTCTCAAGTACCGCCCGCCAAATTAAACAGACCAGAAAATAAAATAAAAATAAAAGAAGACGGCCACCCGCGTCGGCGCTAAAACGCCCAAACATCCCATCCAATCCCGTCATGGGGGAAAAAAATTCCCTTTCACCGCGATTCCCATCTCTCGTAATTCCACATTATCGTACATGACTTCTTGGCCGAGTTTCAGAGGGGAAAAAGAAAAATAAGGGAGCTCGCAATTACGCTCCAAGGTCAAGTATAAACCCCCCCAAAATGCATTTCATTAATATGCCGTTCTAGTATGTCTCGCTTCGCTTCGAGGTAAAAGATAGATATGAAAGACGAAAGTTGTTGCTTCTCCAACTATCTCAGCTACTACCGAAAAATAAATCGTCATTATTGGTAAACATATCGACGCTGTCGAACGCCTCGTCGAACTTGCTATCAGAGCTAAGCATAAGCATGCCCGTATCGTTATTAGTGAACTGAAGCAGCATATCATCGTCAGCCTCGCTTATCCCGGAAAAGCTTGGGATGCTGGACGTCTCGACGCTGGAGCCAATCGTAATCTCCGTACCGCTTGAATTCGGCTCCGCATCGAAATATCGACTGGCGGACGGCGGAGATGACGAGCGAGACAGCTCCGGGAGTTCGTTAAACTGACTGGTGACGCTCTTTGCGGGGGATCCTGGTTGCGATGATATCGCTTCCGGTAGTAATTCTTGGTGGAGCGAGATGTGGGATAATTGAGAGACATATGAATGCACACTAGCCGCTGACGGCGAGTGCACACTCACCGGCGCATCATTACTGAGGCTGGGCATCGGCGCAGATGACGAACTTATATTCTGGAGAGAGTTTGGGTTCATCGTCGTTCCGCCCATTGATACGTCCATAATTCCGTCTAGCACATCGAAATCCGGGTCGACATATTCGGGAGAATTGCCTGCCGAGGTGTCCGAGTATCCGGACTGTGATGACATAGATGATGTGGACATATTCTTCTTGAGAGTTCGAACTGTCTTTTCCTTTCGCTCGTTCATATCTGGTCGGTGCTTGCGCGGACGCCCGCGCTTTACCACTTTTCTCGTCACGCCCTCAAATGCGCCAATGCACATACCACGTTGTTTGTGACGGGTAAGAGCATCATGACGCGCAAAGCTGTTGCCACACTCGCAAGGGTAAGGTTTTATACCCGTGTGTATCTTTGCGTGCCGTTTGAGGTCGTGCTGTCGAACGAAGCACTTATTACATGTTGGACATCTATACTGGCGGTCGTTGAGATGGGTTTGTACGTGAGACTTGATATTTTCCTTCCGACCGAACTTTTTATTGCAGTCTTCGAAAGTGCAGGTCCATTTATTGTCTCTGGGATCAGGCCCTTGGATATATTGGTGGATGTCTTCGAGTGTGATTCCTGTTGACATTTTGGTCTTCTCGATGTCAATGCTGGCGATACTCGCAGCACTTGCAATGCTAGCCATTGACTCGTTTCGACGATGGAGCGGCGTCCCCCGACGGGAAGATGCTTCTATCGAATATCCATCTTCGCTGCTGAATGCATCGGATCCTAAGTTGGGGTGTTGCATATTAGGCTTGTACTCAAAGGAACCGTTGAAATCACCCAATTGGGGCGTGATGGGAGTGGTATGCCCGGAAAGGTCTGAATTGGCGCTGATGGGATGCGAAGGCATGGGAAGCCCATCAAAAGCAGTATCAACTCTGAGGCCGCTGCCACTGATACGGCTCATATCCAAAAACTCCGCCATCGGGTCTGATGGGGGATTGAATGTCTCTAATAGAGGCATCGTGTTGGATCGGGTTGGTAATGGCATAGGGACCTGAGCTTCAGCTGCTTGTCGCATCTCATCGAAGGTCGTCCGTGACCGTCCATTTGCGGATTGCCTTGTGGGTTTCACAGTTTCCTCCATTGATTCATCGTAGCCCTCTGAGAACCTTTGAGGCGGTTGACTATGCTTTACGGTCCTGTCATGAGGTGTATCCATAGGCGTGAGTGGGAAGTAGTCTCCTCCAGGTTAGTCTCTTATTTCTCTCTCCTAACTCATGGAATATGCTCACCTGTTGCATCCTGACGGGGAGGTGTCAAAGGTCTTGGAACTTCGCTTCCCAAGTTTTCGAACTTTGAAACTCTATCCAGGATTCCGTTGCTAATACGACGGGTGGAATTTCTTCTGCTACTAGAAGTTTCTCCCTCAGAGATCCATCCAGGACCGCCCGTTGGGCTGTCTTGGAAGCTCATGAGCGTAGGTGTGGATAGAGCGCTTGGGAACTGGTCGAAGTCCTGAGACGCTGTCATGTTACTGGAGAAACTCTCCTGATTCTTTTTAATAATGACATTCATAGGTCCATTATACATGTCAAGATTGATTTGCATATCATGTTGGCTTGAAAGACCGTCAAACCCTTGTCCTTCAAAACCCTGTGCTCTTGGTGTCCCGTGAGGGGATATTAGATAGCTGTCGTCGCTTGCCAAGTTCGCGTATGCTTGCTGGGAGCCCGGGCGAGCCATGCGTTGCTGCTGCGCTTCTCGCAGCACATGCTGTGATGTGATTGATCCTGTATTGTTAGTAGCGTTACTTACCGTTGAATATTCCTGTCGTATTGGTATTGGTATTGTCGGGGATTGCATCTGTTGTTGTGGTTGTTGTCGTCGAATATCCAGACTCATGCCCCTGCGATGGGACATGCGTGATCGTTGTTGGTTCTGGTGTTGTTGATGCATGTTGGACAGGTTTGTTGCGATCTTCATTGTTTCGTATCCTGTGGGAGTCGAGTTTTGTCGTCGATGTTGTCGGTGCCGGGCGTGAAGACCGCCATGAACCGGATTGGACAGCATCGTGATGAGAGTCGAGTTCGGAAATGGGCCGATTGTCGATAGATCCTGGTTGCCGAATTGGCTATCAGTTGGTTCCGAAACTGCATCTATCCGTCAGTCATCGGGTTCCCGAGTCATCTTGTAAGATCTCACGAAGGAATTATAATGAATGTAAATCAACAGATAACTCACCTCACGCAGCGCAAGCCAGTCTGGCCGGGCAATTAAGCTCTTAGATTTTCCTCAGCAGCAGCAGGCGAACTTGGCAGACGAAAACTAGATGAGTGTAAGTGCTGCCCTTGTTCAGGCAGATGAATAGATAATAAGAGAGACGATAGTCTCGCTTAGTGGTCTGTGTGGTCTGAGTAAGTCTTCTCAGTAAAGTTAGAAAGCTTTTTTGAAGCTATTCGTTTCGAAGCTGTTGGTCTTTTACAACAAACAACAATTCAAAGTGGATAATGTTCTAGGATGAATGATCTTGTTATGCAAGATAAGGTAGAGAGGTAGGGAATGAATAAGTAAAATGTTGTAGATAGTGTTCTAAGTTGCAGAATAAAATCGCCGGGGTTTAACATAGCTCTCTGTTGACAAGAGCTGCGGTCTGTTGCTACAGCGACAAAAGTATTCGCCAATTATTCGCCAATCCTGTTGGCCGATATGGTTAGACTTATCAAGTTACGAGTTTTTGCGACAACCAATGAACATATGATGTATTTTCCTATTTAGGTTAGCGTAGTTATTGTCCCGCGTAAGCTTGGCCTAGCGCTCTGCAAGCTGCAAACTGATTGTTAATTGGGTTTAGGCTGGCATTAGCGATGAACCCGATCTTCGATTTGACATTTTTACTACTTGCATTTCAGGTACTTGCATTTTATAATCCTCAACGTCATCCCGCTAAGGTCCTTCATTAATAGCATACCTTTATTACCGTCTCCTAGGTAATATTTTCCAAAGTTCCAAATTACCTAATACCATTATATAATTCGAGACATTTGTTTGTACATTAAACGGCGAACGCTATTAAATTGCCCGTAAGGGATAAATTGAAGTAATTACTAGTTAGCCGTATTAACCTATTGCTTTTATAAGATCGATTTGGTGGTTGATTCACTTATCTTATCTTGAATAAATAGACTAGCTGGTTGGTTTAAAACGTTTATTATTCACATTTATTATCGAGATAAGCAAAAATATTTTACAGACAAGTATATCATGAGTATTGTCATAACATCATTTACTTTTGATATTTAATTAAGAATAAATAATAGGTAGCCAGACAAAAGTACGGATCCGTCTTAAGTAAGTCAAGCGTTCCAAATACATGGTAGCTAGCATGATAATAACATAACCTTACTAAACACGGACTATAAATCCACGTGTTAATGCATGCAATGTGGCGCGAACCAGGAATAGAGATGCACGTCACACGTCAATGCGGATCAGATTTGGGGTTCGCTTCTTAATTAATGCCTGTCTTCCCTAGCTATATCTGCGATGAAAACTCCACTGCATCTACACATCGCAGTTATATGATATCTGAGCAAAATACTTGTTACTCTTGGGTATAGTTAATTTCCTGGAGAGGGCAAACATCCATATCCGGAGCGTTATCATCCCGCACGAAATACCTGTTGTTTCTTGTCCGAACATCCTCAGTCCAATAATACGTATCCCAATACTGTTGTCCCTGCTTGATATCCATGCTTTCGTTCTGGCCCACGATTTTCCCGCGCACGTATCCTTCTGTCAGATTCAACTCTCTCCGAATATCAGTCATAAGAATGATCCACGAAGTACTCCGAAGAGCAATGGATTTCAGATATAGTTTGCGGAGTGTTCCTCTGTGACGATAGAAGAATGCCATCAATTCTCGCCGTTCGGTGTTAATCTGACATAGTCTAAGCATATGCAAATATGACCAGGTAAACCCTTGGGGGATAACATTGCCTAGCGACGTGCCACGAGCAAAAGGGCCAGTAACCCTCGGGTTGGGATTATTGTAGAACTTCTCGAAATCAAGATTTAATATGCGTAGCTCAGTAAAGTTGGCGAGGCGTTTTCGGATCGCACCGGCTTGCAAGATGTCGTTGCATCGGCGAACTACTCTTCCCTGATAAGGGGACCCGACCATATATACGTTGCAGAATATAAGCTCTAGACACTTGAGGTTGATGATGGGTTTAAGCAACGGCATGAGTTCGGCATCACTCGAGTCGAAAAATCCCCAATCGAGACGAGTAACTGCCAGGCCATCCAAGGTAGACTGTCTATCCACAAGTGCCTGCAACAGCATTTTCAGGGGTTGGCTCGCCTGGGTGACAATAGGGAGATTCTCGAAGTAGAAATTAATAGGCTTTCCCCTTACGAAATCGCATACGGGCTCGCCGATGTCCAGAATAATATGTCGAAGTCGTGGGAACCGGGGAAGCAGATGTAAGAAGTATAAATAATCATGCTCGTAGCCCAAAAAAAAACTCGGGTGAGGATCATGGGCTAACGGAGGCATTGGCGGATTCGGCAAACGCGCAAAGAAGTCCCCCGCGTGCAGTCTCGATATGAAAGTCGGAAGCCGAGAATACCGTATCTTCCGTACGCCTCTGGCAATATGAGGTCGACGAGAGAGATTTACTAGTTTCTGTATATTCTGACGTGTCATGTATCGGACACCAAGGCAAAGATATTCTGCTCCGATTTTTGAAAAGCTCTTGCAGACGAGACGGAATTGCCGAACACTATCGAGATCCAGATACGAGCAGATGTGGTGCACGATCTCCGTCGGAAGGTTATCCATGATGGGCTACTAGGATTCGGAGAAGAATCCTCAGAGATTGTGTAGTTTCTCAACGATGCGAGGGGTTTCAGGTTATAGGCCAAGGCTTGAGAACAAGATTGTTCTGTTAGTCTTGTAGCGAGACTGTATTTGTTGGTTGATGAGAGTAGTTTGCAAATAGTACCTATGGTGAGTCTTGCAAGTTGAAGGTTCAGCAATTTAAATAGGCAGTGTTCAAGATTAGGATTTATACGGAAAAAAATATGCAGTCTGGTTCTCTACTTAGGTACGTAAGTATTTACCTACCCAGTTGCTTAGAGACTGAAACCATGAGCAATGTATGTTGAGTACGAGTGTCATACCTTACTCAAGGTATGTGTCCATGTCAACAATTATATGTGATTGCAACAGGGTGTTGATTAAGGGGGTATAATATTTAAGCGTACCTAAGTACCTAAGCTGTCTATCTCAGGCTGTCGAATGTTATTTGCATGTGCCTCGACAAAGCTAGTGCAGACTCTCGAATGTGTCTTCTTATCAGTGAGCGAATCTAAAATCAAGCCTTCTAGAACCCTGTAGCTTGGTTGTCTTCCTGTATTCAACTTGCTGTTCTTCACTTAAAGCGTTCCATACGCGCTCTTTTTGCTTGTTTCGCCAGACATAATAAAGCTTCGTCAACAAGAAAGCAAGAATGGAAACTAAATTGATCATAAGTAGAGTCGAATTCCCACGACGGTATCGAGGCTTGTCATCGTCGCGGTAAATATAAGAAGCGTATACGTTGCCGGCTTGGACGCTCATCTGATAGATTATTAGCTTTGCCATATGTGTAGAATTGGAAGTAAGACTTACGTTATATAAAGCTGCCGAAACCGTACGCGTGCCGACATTATTAGAATTCTTGGAACACCAACCTACCAATATTGCATCTAGTAAGGCATTAGCTAGTGGTAAACACCATGTAGAGCCTTGTAGGGAATACGTACGGCAATATGGATAGGAGAGAAGAACCATCATAATTGCGTATGTACCCCATTTATCTTCAATCAGCCCTCCCCAGAATCTTAAAGCAAAAATGCAGGGCAGGGTCCAAAGAGGTTGAAAAATAGCCACCAATGATCGTTCGTTTAACCATTCAGACAGCCTGGTGACTAAAATGAGGTTGAAAATATGCATTATGTCCTTATCGAAGTTAGCAAAGATTGTCCAGGGGCGTCAAAAGATTGTTCATCTTACCGCTGGGATAGTTAGGAGGTTAGTGTTGAACGTGCTGAATCCAAGCGACCGAAGTGTAAGAGTGAGATAGGTCTTCGGGGGCGATTGCGGTACGTAAGCGCAGAAACCAATGGCGTATAGGGGCCATAAGTCGTAGTCTTTTAAAGCTTCCCATAACCTCCTGGGCGTTAATGCCTGTCGATTATGCATGTCCCCTTTCGAAGGGTCATCGCGAAGCACTCGGTTCACGACAATCGCCTCTTCTCGATCCGTGAACCAACCCTTCGGACGGAACCACGTTTTGGTCTGTACTGCGGATGCGGGCATCATGAAGAACGACGCTATTCCTATACATAAAGTTATACATCCTTCAAGTAAAAACAGCCATCGCCAACCTTCCCAACCTAGCAAGCCCCTGAGATGTAGCAACCCAAAGGCTAGCAAAGAGGTAACAATTCCCGTGATTGATACTGCATGCATTAAGTTAGTGACACCTCAACATCAGTTTTCAGTAGAGGGGTACTAATAACTCGAAGCTTACATGATGTCCAGAAGTAACTGAGTCTTATTGGCAGTTCACGTGATGTATAGAAATACGATAGCCATAACACCAGGTCGGGTATGAATCCTCCCTTTTGATAAATTAGATCGACAGCCCAAACAATATTTCAATGAGAGCATATTACCTCAAGGAATCCGAGTAAACTTCTTGTTAGTAAAAAGGAACCACGACCAGTTAGACCGCATTGTGAAATGGCGACGAATGACCATAGAACCATCTGCATCGGAATCCAGCGGTCTGGGCCCACGGCTTTTGATACGAGCTGCGAAGGAAGTTCGGCGAGCAAGAAAGATACCAAGAAGATAGAATGCCCATAGTTATAGTCTACGTGTTGTTAGTGAAATGATTATATTTATTGATAGTATATTGTGATGGGGAAAGTTGGATCATTCTGTGAAATTCGGCTGAAGTACACATTCATGATGCTCGCCAGAGATAGAAAGGTATGGGTGATGAATTCTAAATTGAATCATACCATTAGTATCTAGACCTAAGTCATCTAACATGTTGTCGGAGACTGCTTGTGAAAGATTACCGCGGTCTACTTGTAAGCCGAAGAACATTATGCACTGAAACGGACCGAGGTGTTAGCACGCCTATAGAAGTAGTAATAGGACGGCTTCGTACCGCCCATAAGCAGACTTTCCAATCAAGCTTTCGAATTAATTCTCTTTCTTCTCTGGCCGACCAGGTCAGCTTTGGATTGAAGATGTGTCTGCATTCATATTGGCAATTCTCGTAGACTTGTCGCCAATACTCTGTAGTTTCCGTGTCTAAAAAGGGGTTTTCTATTTCTACCACAGGATCCTCAATTCGAATCGTCTCGCCTAGTAAAGCCGTGGGGCTTTGGCTAGGTGTTGCATCTAATGATCCGTAGGATTTATGATCTTCCGGGTCATCTGAAGAGAGCGGTTGATAAGACATATTGGTTGAGAGCCGAGGGAGTGTAGGAAGTGTGGACTCTACGGCATTCAGGTCTAATAACTCAAAACTCAAAAAATCATCATCGTCGACGAACGAACTGCTAGACGAAGTAGAGACGACTGGTTCAGCCGAGTCGGTTTTCGAGATTGCCGAATATTTAGAAGAAGACATATCGGCTGGGCCGTACCCCTTGGGGGTACAGTATTTAACACTGGAGACAATTCATTGTGCGACAATGTGTAGAAAGGTATGTGAGAATAGGTGGGATGGATGACGTGCTACGTAGTTACTGCTCACGCGGGCTTCTAAGTGTTGCGGATAGAAGTCGGCTTTCCTTAACTAGTAGAAACACTGATCTAGCGAGAGAATTTGTTGGCTACCATCCACACACACTACCTCCATAACAGATATGTTGCATATAAGTTATGGAGACGTTGATGGGAATGTGTGTCGAGTAGTAGAATGCCATCTTCCTCTTGACTTGCTCTTGATAACCTCCATCACGAACTTGCAAGGGTATTGAGGCTGAACGAATGATACGGCGAGATAGGCGATTTGGTGATTACAGTTGGAATTTCATCATTTGAGGGACGCGCGGGTAATTCGATTATGATCCCTTCTGCACCGCCATCTTTATTAGCCACAGAATACTTTGATACTTTGATACTTAGGCTTGATATTGAATAGGTAACTGGAAGAATTAATTATCCGAATATACATAAGTACATTGAAGTATACCTGACCCCACATGCCTTGGCAATTTGTAGTTCGTATGTGACGTCAGCTTTAAGCGTCAGCTTTAAGGCTGTGGCAGGTTCCTCCAAATCCGACAGCCTTCAAAAGTTAGAAGAGTTTCAATACGAGCGCCAAGAGGGTTTCAAACTCCACCTGTAAAAGCTCTCACCCACTCATCTTTTTTACCACTGTAAATCTTTACTAAATGACCGCTAAAAACAATGGGTCTAGTTAACACAGCCCACTGTCTTCCTTGTGTTCCTGTATCAAACTCAGTAATCAACTCTGCACAATTCAACGCTGCACAGCCTAGCGATCAATGCGTTTTAAACCAAACCTCTTTGCCTCTGTCTCCGTGTCTTTTTTTTCCTTGGATAGTTTATCGTCATTTTATCGTCTTGTTTTTGTATTATCAACTTATCTAACTTATCTAGATTTTTATAGTTTGAGTCTGTTTCTTTGATTCTCTCGCTTTCTCAAACTATTGCATATACAAAATAAAATCATCTTTCGATTTACCGCTTGAATTTCCGTCTGATCCGTTTATCCTTTTTTTTGGCTGGCCAAAAGGAGTTCGATACTTTGAAAAGAAAGGTTCAATCAACTTCACAACCTCACAACTAGAACCTTATAACTACCTCCATTAAGATATTCCTATCGCCGCAACAATGCAATTCTCCACCTTCTCCCTATCCATCTTCGTCGCCTTCGCTGCGGCTCAGAACTCTACGCTTCCGGATCTAGTATCACAATTACCGCCATGCGCTGCAAGCTGTCTAGGCAGTTCTTCCGAGTCCGCTGGATGCGCGTCGACAGATTTCACATGCCTTTGCAGTGAAGATAAGCGTCAGTCCTTCATTAGTAGCATCAGTGGTTGTATTGGTCTCTCGGCCAAATGCTCTCAAGATGATATCAGCAGTAAGTGGACTTCTATAAGTGAATAGGTCCGAGCATAGCTCAACTAACACCGTACTAGAGCTTTCCACTCTAGCTCCCGAGATCTGCAATGCTGCAACATCAAACCCGGACCCCTCTGCCGTCGCGTCGGCATCGAACATTATTACCTCAGCTATTGGTCCTACCTCGACTCCCGACGCCGGTGTTAGACCTGAAATTGGAATGGGATTAGTTGGAGTTGCTGCTTTCGCGGCTTTGGCTCTTTAAACATCTCCCTAGATCTCGTCAATCGATATTAGGAGGTACTATTTCTTCTTAGGGTGGATAGACCTTACGATCTTTAATGACTCGGGATAGGGATAGGTTGTTACATCTTAGATAATAGACTGGTTGCGGATGGATTACAATCTGCAAGGTTAGGGATAATTGGGGGTTTACCAGCATATTATCAATTCTCAAGGGAGACTTAAAGGTCTTGGTCTTAGCATTATGAAAGACATTAGGGGTCTAATATGTGTTGCATATCATTCTGGTGGTACCCGGGATATCTTAGGCGTATATATTTACACATGCCCGAACCATTCATAAGTCAATTATCAGACTCTTTACATACAATGATGTTTAATATGCCAAGCACTCGCCTGTGGTCCTTATTAATGTCCAAATTACCTAATTGTTAGTAGGTACCTAGTTTAATTAGTGGATATTATAGCTCAACGACTATGAGAGACAGCCTAAGCCATGATGTCGTCTTCCCGCCCATTACCTCTCCACCTTGAATAAGCTAATATAGATACCAATGTACTATATCTTTCCCGAGGACTCCACTCAGCCTTGAAATTTTCGAACAAACTAGGACTAAGTCCTTTGTGGAAGAGACGAACATAATCTTGACTGGCTTCTTGTAGGTTCAATCCAGGTTAATATGTGTACGTCCATGTTGTACTTTATAGAAATGTCCCAATCCCCTGCTTTCAATCTTCGCTTCGAAGTCCCTGAAACACTTCTCGGAATGTGAAAGACATTGCCTATATCCATCTGGTACCTTTCGCGGATTGAACAAATCGTTCATCTGCCCGTACTCGTTTAGTTCAAAGCATCGATGTTCTTCTGGGAATACCACAGGTATTCCGAGCGAAGGTGAATCACAAGATTCAATCCTATCTTCTGTTTCGATTAAGGTTGGGCATTTCTTGTCGAGTAAGGCGTATAGGTGACCATAGTCTTGCGGAAACCAGTAAGCAAATAAATCCCTCAGGGTGAGGACCCCACCTCTTTCCCTTGCAAAGCTAACAATGTCTAGTTGATAGTCGACATATATGTCGTAGAACATTTCGAGGTCAAGCGTTGTACGTTGACAATTGGAATCGCCAGCGTGGACTCTCACAAGAAGTCGGTTGGAGCCAATTCCTTCGTAGCAAGGACCAAAAGTCAAAGTAAAATCTTCATTGGCGCCGTACCGGATAAATAGTTCGATGAGTTGGTAGTGCAACCGCCCCCCATGTTTGTTTTTGCCCTGGTATATACATGCTGCTTGCGAGTCCGTAAATACTAGTCGTCTCAACAACCAAGCCCATGGATTGCCACAACCGTTGGTTTTAGTCGAGTATATTTCTTTATACAGAGGAGTGTTAGGAGAGATCCCAGCCTTAAAAATCATCTCAAACATTTGGAACACTTTCGGATTGTGTAGCCGCCTAGACACCCCGGATAAGACAGCATGTGCTATTAGCTTCCTAAAATCTGGATCGGTCTGGGTTCGAAGCTCGCATCGGCCATCTTCAAAATACTCGAATAACAGGTGTTGCGCGGCTAGCATAGTAATGAGTTCAGCTGATGGTAACTTTAGAGTATGCATGTGACCCCTGTAGGAGCTGTCTGCGGTGACAATCAGGTTAGTCAATTGTATTTTGCACTTACTTCCCATTCCCTTTTGGAGCTCTTGGATTGCGATTTGTTCAACATTATCTAGAAACCCAAGGAATCGACTCTTCGACTTTGGACTGTATTCCGTATCGTGGAAATTAAGGCCATCATTTTTGAAAATCTCCATTATTTGTGAGATCTGAAATACAAATTCGCGAGGGGTTTGATTCTGGAGGTTTTGAACGTAAAATTCATCGATGCGTATCGACTTTATAAAAGCGAGAAATGACTGACATATTCGATCTGTCATGTCGATTCCGCTGAGATGAGATTTGATGAGATTTGTATGTTTGGAAAGAAATTCCACCACGGTCATATGCATGAATCTTACACCCTCCATGTCTTTATACACATTATTTCGAATGGAGGTTACTTCAAGGAAACCTTTACATAACCCATTGACCTGGCGCCTCGCAATATCTGCAAGTCTTCGCAGTTCCGCATTTGGTAACGGTTGTACGGGTAACTTGATTGCAAAATCTGGGTCAATCGATAGGTCATTTAGAAACTTATATTGAAGTATAGGTGTAGGGTATGGTCCACGATTGTAATAGGTAAGGCTTAGAAGCTCGCATGCCTTTTGACGGTCATAGACGGGGATTGAATCGAAGAGATGCTGATACAGATCATTTAACTCTGTTGGGAAGGCAGCTACCTTATGTTCAAGGTTTCGGAGGTCATCGCCATTAAGTACTCCTTGTTCGATAGCTGCTAGGACCACTCGAACCCAGAGGAAAACTCCTTCGGCTCTGTCAACGATTATATCAGCTAGTGAGTTGAGATCATGCTTGCTGACTAAAGGAGAGATTTCTGAGAGTTCTTCAAATCTGCCTTCAACAAAGATCTTGATGTCCTCTCGCGTCCACTGATGGATTCGAAAGCTCCGATAGTCCTTAAATCCAATCTCAAATTCATTCCACGGACGACTAGCCACACATATTTTGAGACATGTAGGATTAATTGTTGTCCAACGAATAATCTCTTGTATCAACGTAATGGGACGGCCACTGAACTCGTCCAACCCGTCTATAAAGAATACCATTTTATGATTCTCGAAAGCCCGGCCACTCCGGAGTAAAAGTTCGAATGCCTGCGTGCCGCTAGGATCGAAGGGGGTTTCGTTCTCATAACCTGACTCCCACTGTGATGGGAATGCGACTGGAATTAGCCCTGGTGCTGCTTTCAGTATTTGGTGAAGTAAGCAAGTTGCGAGTCCTGCTAGGTTCTTCTGTTCATCATCACCCAACCTCCAGAAAAAGGCCTTGGCGAAAATGAGATGTTTTTCACCTGCCCAGGCTTTCAGGTGTTTGTGTGTGATCTCACTTTGGCATAAGAACTTCATCAAAGTTGACTTCCCGGCACCTGGTTTTCCTGTGATATAGAATATGTTTTCCTTGTATGGTTCGTCAGAGGTCATGCCATGGCCAGGTATATCGACGTGAAGGCGGTCAAGCCCCCCTCGTAGCCACGTAGAAAATTCTCTATACTGTTTGTGTTTTTCTTGATTATACGTAGTAGTCAGATTGGTACCAGCTGTATTGTGGTTACCTTCTACTGTAGACTCTCGCTGCTCTTCTTTGGAAGGGGTTCCTGGACCCTCAAGAAGCCATTGAAAAGTGTTTTGATGCGCTGGGTCTACATTCTCAAATCGGTCATGCATTCTCGGATATCGGAGGCTGTGTAAGATGGCGGCCTGCTTGAATGGTATCTCTATAACTTCCTGAAGCTTTCGGGAAAATGCTATTGTACTGTCCGAGTTGGCCATGACTTGGTGTTGAAGCTTTTGTACGTGATCTCTCAAGTGTAGCATTTCCGTTTGAGACATAGACGTGGTATTCAATATATGTTCAAGCTTTTGTGCTAGGCCTGAGCTATATTAGGGTTAGGATCGGATCCATATAGAATTTATAACTAGCAGGCTCACCGAGACATAATGCTTATTTGAATCTGTAACTGTCTCCTATAGTCATCAAGGTTTGCTTGGAGTTCATTCCGCTCGTTATTCTTCCATATATTCCTCAGAACTGTGGTTATAATGTCGAGATTTCTTCCCGGTTTCTTGACTTTCAGGTTTTCGAGTAGCACCAAGAGCCTATTAGAAAGGTCGCTACACTGTTGTGCAAGCCTGCATAGAGCCTTTTCGTCCTCAGTTAGATTGGATGATGGTAAGTCTTTCATAACTCTTGTGCTCAGTTCTCGCATTTCCTGTGCCACAAAAGCAGTATTGTTATTAGATTGGATTGAATCCTGGCGAGATTCGTGTAACTCCTTCGCCATCCAAATGACTTTGTACCCACATTCGATGAGCTGGAGTACGTTAGATACCAGCCCTATAACCGCTAGGGCCTCCATTATTACCTTTTCTATTTCTTTTCTATTGAGCCTAGAGAAGTGAATATTTTGATATTATCGCCAACTAACGCGAACTCTCTTGATATTCACAATAGAAAGACCACGCAGCTTTGTAATAGTATCTTTCAACTTGGTATAAAATCATCCAAATGTCAGGCTCTTGTCAGATTGAATGAGGGTTGGTAGAGGTAGGAGGTGAGGGGGTTCTACGTGTCTGTGCTACTCTGTTACGGCAATAACCGCAAATTAGAGATGCAGAGAATGCATAGTCACTTGATTCCTATGTCGCATCTTTCAGACCTATAAATATCTCCCTACAAGATTGTCAGCCGTGCTGGGCTCTTTATGGTCGGAAGTCGGAAAATCAGATATTGAGCTGTACTAAGAAGCCTTTCATATCAGAGTCCTCTAAGGGCTAGACAAATACGGCCAAAGCAAAATTAATTTGATCATCATGCCAAATAATGCTTTGCCATCTAAGAGGTACCTAAAATGAAATGAGCAAAGTAAAATTCCTCATAGCTGGTGAATTGGGCTATCCAGCTCGACAAAGTTAATAAGAATTGTTTAATTAGAAACTAGGTACTGAGAAATATTGATGGAATAGGAGGTTGTATTGTGA
Source organism: Daldinia childiae (assembly GCF_008694065.1). NCBI lineage: Eukaryota > Fungi > Ascomycota > Sordariomycetes > Xylariales > Hypoxylaceae > Daldinia > Daldinia childiae. The sequence goes on along the minus strand of NW_022984654.1, from coordinate 468,269 downwards.
AAGATTCTAACATTCCACTTTTAAGTAGTGGAAATCTTATATATGCGTTTAAGCATCGCACCTTCCCACAGTACCTATCCCCTTGGCTGGCATAAGACAGCAACTCCATAACTTTCAGTATTAGTACATAAGGCTTAACGTTATTCTTTAACATAATAGGAAAAGGTTTTGTCGACATACCGCTACACCACTAAAAAGTTATTTGGTAACAGGTTTTATTCTATTACATATTATATATATATCGGACAGGTTTCATGATTACTAGTCTTTAAAACCGCAACCTATAAATATTATTGGTCGATTTAGTGCCGCACGAGCGTTTTTTTCTTTTCTAGCCAATCCATATGTATTGATACTGAAAGTTGTGGAGTTGCTGTCTTACGCCAGCCAAGGGGATAAATTTAGGGATAACTTTATTTGTATTAATCATTTAGTAATTATGAAATTTAGGTAATCTTAAGCTTTCGACCAATGTGTAGACACTTTGGAGGAATTGAAACTTACTAAGAAAAGGGGGTTATGGCTCATTAGGCTACTAAAGCCTAGGCTCTAGGGGATTGACATCCTAACAATAGGAGTCATGCCTGTGTCGGGGAAAAAATTAGGTACTGAACTTGTTTAATATGTCCATAAGAGCATTGGCGGATTATTCATTCATCTACACGAATTAGAAGGTAGGTGATATTTGCCACTCCAAGGTTACATTGAGGCGGCATTACTGAGATTCGAATGCTTCGAATTGGGATACTTGATTGAGCGTTGCCGAGAATTTAGGAATATGACCAGGGACCTAACATAATAGCATCTATCGCAAAAACGACGCCGGAATTGCCAACTAGCAATTACGCCCTATATGTGACAGCTGATAAAATGGGAAAAGTTCGGAGTTACCAGAGATTGTGATAACTTCGTATATCAGCAACAGCATCAAATTGCGATCGCATAGCTACGAGGGAAGAATACCTCATTGTGACGTCGGGTGATCAGTGATCTACTTAGGTGCTATATGCAGGTAATATAAATGGGTATTAACTATGAGGGACTGGCCTGATGTTACTCCAGATACGAATATCTGGTGAGAACTGGAGGTTATGCTAAGTTATGATATCACGGAACGGAAATATGTATGGTACGGAAGTTACCAGGCAGAGTGAAGCTCAAATAGTTCAAATTTCCGTCAATGTTAAGTATTCGCAGTTACATTATGGAATTATGTGCCTTAATAGTTCGCGTAACACCGACTCTCACGATCATACCATGGTAGGTTCCGGGAGGCAAATATAAGTTAACCGGTGTTATATAGATCTGACCATACATTAGGAATCTAATAGATTTATGGTATTCAGGTTTAGGTAATATCCCCAGCTAGAAATGTATTATTGTAGTAGATACTTGGGTAAAAATTGGGTTCTTAAGCATTTCCCCTATAGCTATACTCGTAACATTCCCATTGACAAAGGACATTGAAGAAACTACCTAATATAAGGTAGGTATCTGGTATTCTATCACTAGATGTGGCCATGCCTAGGTAAGTTTTAATAAGTTATATATTTATTTACATCATTGTAATACTTTTCCCGTGAATCTAAAAGCTGGCAGAGATCTTAAGAATCCATCTCCTGAAGTATAAGTAGAATCGACCCTAATAGTACTTCTATATCTACTTTGAGAGTCTCTCGAATGAAATGATTGTTTTTAGTTAGCTAGGTTTGTTAGGATACTGACACAGTAACTAGCTCTCTGTATTGAATATTTTAGTAATTAGTCCATCTCATAGTTGTTGCGTGAGTAATCGTACAGCTTGGAATGAGCATCAAGTATTCGGGGGCCTACAGCGCCTGACTGTAACCCATAGCGTCACTTGACGTAGGCAGTAATATCTTACAGTGCTTGATATGGCATTGGTGTTGATAAGTTACAGATCCGCCTGGTTCTTTTCGCTGATTAGGCTCCTCTCTGTTAGTCCTATTAACATACTAGGAGAACGACGTTCCCTCAGGGCCGCCTGCATTGGATCTAAGAAGGCTATTCAGGGTGCATATCCGATTCCAATGGACAGTGTCCGTGAGCTCGTAGACGGTGAAGGATCTCCTGTACTCAGCAGCTTTGACAAACCTAGATGGAGGTGGCACGGGCCGATCATCAATATAATGTAAGATGCGCTACGATCATGGCCGTGGCTGGAATCTTCCACTGAAAGGCAGTTCTTGGCTCAATATCAATAAGGCTTGCAGACACGTTCGGTATGATCCGAGACGCATGTCATTGAGCCCCAATGCCTGTAGCTTTGATAGGCCGCCACCGAAATATTTGCATAACGCTAGCATACGTTCCGTAGAGTGCCAAGTCGGGTTCACACTGGATCGATCCAACTAGTGCGTAGGTAAAATCTACCGGAATATGTGCATGCGGAGAATAAGGCGTTTTCCGCTTCCGTTGAAGTAAGACGGAGATCACCGCCTATAGTTAAGAGAAGGTTAGAAGCATTTATTACCATGATTTTAGAGGTGCTGAAGGTTTCATAGTACTATCAAGATATAAGGTCTATCCATACCAAAGTACGACGTCCCTCCATAGTATTATATATCTACCTCTTAGGTAGGTCAAAGGATATTTGTACCCGAGTATATGAGATCTTAACGAACGACGCGGCGTTTCTTATTGGGAACAGTATATACCCCTTTCTGGAACTATCAGGTTGCCACGTGCTTAAGCTACCAAAAGTGGCTTGTTAAGTTCGTATAACTTGAACTATTCAAATTTTAATATCCAATTAAAGTACTGTGGCTGCTGAATTGTGAAACTAATGATGATCCTGTACTTGAAAATAAGACACTCCTATTTGTCCGATTTCTGGTAGGTACTTACCTAGTATTGTGTAGCACACGATCTGGGCGTGAGGTATGATCAAGCATCGCCGGGACGGATCGTTGCTTCGTACAACCGGTATCTGGAATATTTAATGCTAGATTCGCATATAAGAGCTAAGTATGCGCGCTTCCTAGATAGCGGGAGTTCATGCCACTTTGTCCTATCCGTACGGCCGACTGCATCAAGCACCGGTAGGCCGGTCTTCGTACTTAATAGATCTACTATTATATCAATGGGCTACTTGCACATGTCCGGATTTCCTCGGAGGTATCTTATCCGCTTCATATATACTTCTTGCCGTCTTATATCACTTAATAATAACTTGGTTTTAATTATGTTTTGTTATTGGTCGGAGATCGTACCCGATGCTAAGAAGCTTTCGATATGGTCTCTTATGTGTTAACCCATTGTGGAAATGTTGGATATGGCCGTACTAACAGGCTTATTCTCTAGATTTGATTTTATATATGGTCAATGTAGATATTATTCTACGGAATTCTTGAGCGGTCAGAAGATATACCACTATTTTGACTAGATAGATAGGGAAATACTAATCTAAAGTCTAAAGGCAACTACTAAACAGGGGATTTCTAGATGTACTTTGTTATTAGTACCTGTTTATCGAATATTGTAACATCTACTTAATCTCGTAATATTGAAACTGCCTCTTTAGCAGTATTACAACTAGTACTTGAGCTCTAGGAAGTAAAAGATTGCTATCATCCTATTCATAGTTAAAAGCTCGAATATGGAATCGTACTGGCGCAACTTGTTTCTCACATAAGACATATAGCCAAAGCTCCTCCCCTTACACTTAGTAACCTGATACGGCTTCTATATTTTTAACGTAAATATTGCGGACTATACTATGCCTAATGGTTCGGACAGCATTGTTGAATGCTTCCTAACGTAATCATACTAAAATAATGGTGCCCACTATTTCAGATGTAAGGAGGAAGAGGGATATATAACCCTCGCTCCAATCTGTACCTTTTCCCATAACCTAGCGCAGCTAGGAATTATTAAAAGCCCCTACAGAAGTTGCAAATAATAACTCGAGAGGTTATTTACCGACTGCAACTTCTGCAACGTCTCGATGGAACTATGGAGTGACTTCTCCACACTCTCTATCTCATTTTTTTCTAGATCTCCTTTTCGGATCTCCAGATGTGTCCGAAGCCTCACCACACTTAGATATATGGTCAGAGGCATAAACGTATGTGCCCTAAAGTAGCCAAGATACTCATGTTCCTTCGCCATTCGGGATATTTCCTGAGCTGCCCAGAGCCCTCGATCTTGATATTCCCACACAAGAGATTGGCTATGATCGCTTATGGACAGCGTCTCTATGATACGGCACAGGTACATGATAGCCGAATACGCGATCATGTACGAGTAAATAATCATCGGGTTCTCAGCCACAGTTAACGAGGGGTAGTTGACTTGCAGATTGTTAAGCCGTCGTGTAAGTATGCTGTCTAACCAGTCGTGTCTGGAAGTAAAATCGAGCGGAATGTTGCTATACAAAGTTTCTATTGTGTAGATCTGTTTGTGGGAGAGGGCCCGGCTGCAGATGGTGACGAGGATTACACATTCTGCTAATGGAGCATATGGTCTCATGTCGGCAGACGTCATGGTTTCTGCTAAGAAGGGTTCTTGTTGTACAATTCCTCTTTGGAAATCCTCATCCGGGCACGGAAGACGTGTAAATACCTATCAAAATCGAGAATAAGTTTCTTTTTCACGAGTGTCTCCTAGATTCCACCGAACTGCTGCAAGGAATACATTGGAACTCACTACTTCCTCGTTCAGCGTCATAGGAGAACCCTCGCTGACGCTAATGAACCGGTCAAGGCAATAGGCGACCCAGAATGTGCGCCTCTTTTCCTCTAGCGTAATCACATTATCATCACACTCTGTTCCTAAGACTCTGGGACTATCTAGCTCGTAGAGCTTTAGAAATTGGACTAGTCGGAAGACTCGGCCGGCGCTAAGCCACCCTCGTCGGTAATTGGTCTTAGCAAATTCATAGAATGTGATAAGAATCCACGCCTGCAGGTGCTCGATATGGCAAATTGGAGAGTCACTACCGTTTAGGTCCAGCTGATCGAGCATGAATCGAGTCTTAGCGTAGATGGCGTCTTGGAGACCGCTAAATTGGCTTGAGAAGGCCGTAGCGGATGTCAACATGGCATACTGTAGACATTGTTGAGGCTCACTTATGGTATTCGCATCGTTTATCCATCCGAAAGTTTTCGACTTGTTAAAGATGGGGGCAATTGGATGAACACGGTCAAAGTAAAGCTGTATTCTTCAAGTAGAGTAAGCTACCTGGGTCAGATTACTTTAGGGGGCAGAGAACCTACAAATCTGCTTTAGTGAGGTCTGGTATGAAAACATCGCCAACAGAAACCGGGCTCTGCTTCGGCGATGGATATGATGCTGCTATGGTGGGCATGACTGGGAGCTCAGAGAATAGCAACGGTGAGTGAGGTGCAGTCCCCGGTGGTCCCCATGCTAGGGGAATCGAGCCACTGAGAGGTTGTTCTTGTTCCCATTCAGGTACTACTACCAAAAGAGTTACTACTTTCGCTCAAAACCAAGACGCGGTTGCTGAATATGTCTCGGATATGTCGGATATAAGACCCCATCCGATATAGAGAATGGAAGAAAAGTAAAATGTAAGCTCAAGGAACATACAGGGAAATTGTGTCGAAATGCCCTCCTTTGATGGAGAGTCTGCTGCCAAACCAAGATCGTGGCCATTCGTCGTGTCGTTATCATCGGCTTGCGATGTAGAGAGACGGCGTTCTAGTGCAACTACCTCGAAATTTAGCATTGGCAAGGTATTTAGTTTATGTCGAGTATGGCATACCTATGCGACTACGAAGTGCTCCTATGCTTCCCTTTTTAGGACCGCGAGGTACGCGACGGTCGTTGACTTCGCACGGGATTTGGGCATTGGCGCATGCACCACATTGTGGACGTTGCCTGTCACATCGAAGCTTTTTCTTACGGCATTCTTTTCGAGACCATCCAGTTAGTATTGATCTTTAATAAAACATCGTCGTAGAACCCCGACCATCGACTCCAGATCATTATTCTTTCTAATCGACGAACAACGCCAAAATCCTATTTGTGCTGCCAGGGGCTGAGACGTTAGAACATACCTTCACAGGCATAGCCGGGCTGTTGGCGTGGCTCAGCCCGTCCATACATGACGCTTTGATTGCTTCACAAGACCTCGGTGTCTCGAACAAGCTCGAAGCGACCTTTGAGGATGAGAATAGTAAGCTTATTTCATAGCTCTATCTCACAGGTGGCTATTAGATCTCCATTCACAAGAATCTCATAAGAAATGCGCTAGATTGTCGATCAACAGCACTAGTTGATGAGAGAAGAATCTGGAATTAAAGTAGGGAGTTATGCTTCGCCAAGGCCATAAACAATACTTACCTATTTACGCCACCCGGAGCACATGCCGTGATGCCTATCAAGATTAGAGAGCCTCACTGAGAGCTGATAGAGTGCCATAACATAACCTACGCGTCGGAAAACCATTCATCATTGGCATTGTGTAGTAGTCAGCTCGCATCCCCTTACGCCATTTCTTAAGTAGGAACTACACATGAGGTCTATGCCTAAATTGCTTGATGGTGCCTACTTAGGTACGTTTATGATCAGTCTAATCTGCTCAAGGATTAATCCGGGAAACGGTAATCGACATGCGCCGCATGGCGCCCTGTAATCATCACTTGTGCTGCAGTAGAATTGTACAACTCTGACATGCTATCGACTACGATCCCCCCCACATGTCTACCTGAGCACGGATCTGAGGTACTATGTCATAGGTGTGTTCATCGATCCGAGATCTGATACGGGGGTAGTACAAACCATTCCCGGTAATGAAAGGGCGCCTGCATCCAAAACCCTGCTACCTTGATCCGACTACCGACATAAACCTCATTCGTCTAAGTCTACCAAGGCATCTAATGTCGTATTGATAAATCGGCAACGCTACTCCCGAGCCCCGCCGCGCTAGTCATGGTATTTGAAGATTTTGAGGGTAGTCCGAGGGTTTAGGGGGTTACTTAAGCTAATTTTTTTCATTTTAATAACATCTTATTGGATTCAAATGTCTCAGATAGGAGGTTAGATCTCTGCCACAACTTTCAATAACCAACCACTTCACTCCGATTCAGAGTCGATCTATGAATAATGGAGTCTCTCCAACCAACTAGATGCGGGAGACTTTCATCCTAGGTATGGAGGTGATTGTTCGTGGGGGTAAACCCATTTCACTATTGCAGGTCTTACCCATATGCCTAAGAATTCCGGATGGCTAGCCTGGAACCAATAGATATATACGTTTCACTGTTCTGAAATTAACCCCTGGTGCGCTACTTCATATACACTACTTGCTTTCCAAGATTCTAGAATCCTTAATATCATAAAGTGTGGGATCGACGCGCCTATCATGCGCGGCTAGGTACTAAAGGTCTTAGTTTCGAGACAAGGCTTTTAAGAACGTTGAAATTGAAGGACCTGTCTTTGACAACTATGAGTACTGATTGTATCCTATTAGGTATTAGAGATAACATACCAAGCATGGAGCTTCATTGTGGTAGCATACGCCGTGAATCATATTTAATGAAGCATGATATCAAATACATTGGATTTTATTTACACAAAATATGGTTAATAATGTAAGTGCTTGATATTTCATTATCAGATTCGGTTCTGTGGGATAACTCAAGGACTTTTGAAGGAGTGTAAGAGGCCTTGAGAAATTGTGTAGATTATGCACCTAATATATAAAGCGGGAGCTATATTCTATTCTACTCTAATAAATTGCTTAGTACTAATTACTTAAATAGATAAATCCAATTAAGTTTCAATTGCCCTGTCTCAGATGATTGGGTTATAGAAGCGGAAGCGATTCGAAGGGTCGTATTTTGCCTTAAGGTTGCGAAGCCTCTCTAGACGCCATGCTTCGTGACCGTACATCTGCTCTACGGGCTCGAAACCGTTGGCATAGTTGACATAAGCATTGGGAGCCCGTCCTGGCTGACCTTCGTTCCATTGGTCTCTGACCTCTATTGCCCATTCCCAAGCAGCTTTTTCTACGCTTGGGTTATTTTGAGGGACGACTGTTTGGAAAAGCATTAGGTGATGGTCAGCACGGAAAGGATAGGCGGAGTCGTCGGAGTTCTGAGCTGTAACAGCTTCGGTGGAATATCCTTCGTGAAGAATATTTCCTCCTGCGACGAGTACAGGATTGCTAGCGACACGGTTTTTGAAGCCATCATATATAAGACGTTCAGCCGTTACGTTATACACTTCAAGGCCTGCAGTAGCAGCGATTCTAATTTGATTTTCCTGGCAGAGGGAACTGTCCTCATCCGTGCCTTGGGCAACAGAGATCCTTGGATATGACACATCGTCGTATTCTTCATAAACCGCTTCGATAGCGTTGAATAGAGTCAAGTGCTTCTCGGCTTCTTCCGCGGATCCACGATAGGCAAAAGTCCAGAAGATAACCGGTTCCGTATCGGTTATTGTCGTGTTCATTTGGAAGTTTCCGAAGTTGAAAGCCATGTTGACGGGTGTAGTGCCGTTACCGTGGAAAATGTTGAGAGCTTTGAAGATTTCTTCAAGCTTTTCGCCTTTCCAGATGTAATTATGATAGTGCCATGTGTCCGGGCCTCGGGGGAAGATATTCATCTCAAAGCTTGTAACAATACCAAAATTGTGGCCCGCGCCCTTCATTGCCCACAGGAGATCGCTGTGTTCATTGAAATTGACACGAATAGCACTGCCATTAGCCAAAACAACATTGAGCTGAAGGATATTGTCGCTAATCATGCCATGAGTACCCTCGTGTCTCCCGTGTCCGCCGCCAAGACCTGGACCCCTTTTATTTGAAGCTTGTAAGTATTTATCTCCTAATGATAAGGGATGATAAAAGGGACAACGTACATCATACCCACACAATCGCAAGATCCAGTGGTAGTAACATATCCTCGGTCCCAAAGGTAAGTTGTGGCTTGACCATCGTAGACGCCACCTTGAAACCAAGCAGATTTACCGCTGGGTTGAATGTCAATGTTCCTAAGATTCTTCATATTGATCTGAACGCCGTTGAAGGAACCAAGACTTTGGGTATCGCCATGAGCACGATTTACAGTCAGGAAGTCGATACTGTTTTCATTACAGTATGTGACCTTGAGCCATTGTTAGCTAATAGGACTCGTGCAATAATATTTGTAACACTTACGATAGTTGAAATATCAGATTCCTCGCCAGGCTCAATGACAACTTGAATCTTAGGTACTGCAAAGATATTCCACCTTGTAGTAGCCTCAGTGAAGCGATCGTCATCTGGTCCAAAGATGGAAGTGGTGTTTGAGAGCTCACTACCAAGCTCCTTTTGAACCTGTGCAGCACTCAACTGGCGCCTGGTAAAGGCGGACGGCTGGAAGTATCTGGGAATGCTCGCACCAGTTGCGAGGGTCGCAAAAAGGGCGAGGTTATACACGAGAGAAGCAAAGTTCTTCATTTTGAAGACTATGATCAGGCAGACCTATTAAGATTGTACTGAGAAGGTGTGAATAGAATCAAAATTTACCAGAGAGACTTTGACAGAATATATATTTTAGTATCTCCTAAGTCTATCTCCTAACTCCTAAAACTTTGTATACCCAAGCATGGCAACATTCTAATCAAGAGCAAACTAACAAGGTACGTTTGTAAATCTGAGTAGCTTCTGACTTATTGAAAAGTCGTTATATCACATCAGCATCAATATCCATAACCGCAAGGGTTGTCTTGACTCTGACACCAAATAGACAAGAATCCTATTTCAAGGGTTCATGCTCTCTCTACCTGGGTAGGCATACGCATGTATTTCCCCGGGGCTGAAATGTTACTGAAATTTGATTGATCAGCCTTGAGGGCTCAGGTCAATGTGACATATCACTGAGCGGTCAGAACCTTGAAGTAGCTAAGCATAAGATCTACTACATGAATTGCGGCTGAAGGCTGTATCACAGCCACAGCATAAAACGACGTTCCATCTAGGCAGCTAGGTCGTGCAAATCAATCCTATTAGCACATTGGCTAATTTGTATAATAATTAACGAACAAGTAAGTTGTTCTATTGAGTTAGTTAAGGTCACTACGGCATCCCCAAGTATTTCTATCTAGGTACTTAAGCAGATAGTCTTACCAACACTTGGCCCAATGAATTTGGTAATATGGTATAGGATTCGGCTAGGTATCATCACGAGAATGTAAGCAGCTGCTTACTCCCTTCCTTCGGGCGTTAGCCCAAGGGGCCGCTGGCCAGACATTGGTATGTTAAATTCGCTCATATCACATAGGATGACAAGTAGCTAACCCCGGCAACGCTTCTTCCATCTAGATACGCCCGCTTATTCCAGTAAGAGTCACATTGACACGCCGCTTACTCGGGTAAGATTCACACTAATACGCTTACTTCAGTAAGATTTGCATCGAATTTGCAAGGCTGTTTATGTCCGATAAGGAAGAAACCATTGGTCCAATTCGCCTTGTTCTGATGCTATAGCAATTTTACAGTCCCATGATCTAAGCTGGCAACGGAGGATGCAATTATCTATTTCGAAGTCTTCGGGTATAAATTACCTGCATATACGGTTGACTATGATCATGTTGGGACTCAATATGCAATTTGGATCCTTAAGCCAGTATTAGTAGCAACGGTATATAAACATAATGCTTCTATATCGCTATGATACATGTACTTGGCCCACTTATATCATCAAATCAGAACTCGAGAAAGGTGTAAAATATACCACCTTAGGAATGGTGGAGAAAGACTTAACCAATCATATTGAAGTGGGCAATGTACCGTATTATGTTAGTATCCGATAGACAACCATATGTTAGGTTTTTATTACATTAACTACTACCTGAGTACCTAAGGTATCTTCTATTATTGTCTCTATGAATAGTTGCTATCATAGCGGGTTCTCAACATCGCGTATAATTCAGACGCAACGGGGTCACGGTTTAGAGATGGTCTCGGCATGATTAAAGAACATAGTATGACGGAAGAGTTTCGCGTCTGGTAACTATGCTAAGTAGGTGATAAAGATGAATTCATCCATCTGTCAGACTTTGATTCGGTCCTTCTCCAAGCCCTAGATTCTTATTGCTGACTTTCTTGAGTAGAAGGATATTCTAATATGTCACGTAAAGTTTAATGTCTAAGTCATCTTTCTTCTCGGATAGGATAGCTGATGACGGGCGACGAGTAGATATTCTAAGCAAGCCAACTGCTTCTGATGTATGCTTCAGCACCTGTGATTATCTGATCTGTTTGTTAACTGTTTCAATTGTCAATTTCTTAAAATTCCCTTATAACGGCTAGAAATTGTAGAAAAGAAGATGAATTTCATCATATCGAACTTACAAGCCTAGTAGCAGCTCAAGACATTATGATATAAAGAAATATCTAATGAGAAAAGTGCATTGTGAAAGACCAGACCGCAATTAGGCAATAAAGGAAGGCCAAGGTCTTAATTTTCAAAGCATCGCATTTCGAATACAGCACGATCACTCTATAAGTACCTAATGATGGTGTTAAGTAAATGCTTTACCAACTTATCTCGAGTCCAAAGTAAGCTGCATCTAGTATAATATAAGACACTATCAGTTACATGGAGGAGGGGAAGATTGGGTCTTTAATTTTGAAGAGATCCGTTGCAATAAACTTATTTTGATGTGACAACTACCTACCTGTTAAGAGAAAAGTTGTATATCAATATAATCCTAGTCGTCCGCAAACCATAATGCGATACTACGATGCAACCATAAAAGTGACGCAAGTCTTTTTGTCAAATACACCAGGCTTCCTATTCCCGTCTATTCCCGTTGATGGCCCAAAGCGCAGCGAAACCTCACGCGGGGCTAAATCTAACGCTATACTATGTATGGGACGATATTTAGGAATGATCATTTTTCAATCCTAACCGCTGGCTCGTGTGTAAAAATTATAGCTAGGATCTGTTGGCAAATGATATGAGCTTTGCTAGGGAGGCAGGACATACTCGACAAATTGAGCGCCAAAGCTTTTGCCGAATTTGCCTTTGAAAGAGTTAGTTGTCCCTGTTTCTTCCAGGGCGGCCTCCTATAAAAAAAGACAATTAGGTAACCTACTCAACTAGTTGGATAGGTGATATAACTTTGTACTTCCCCCTTTGTAGGATATCAGTCTAATCCTAGTGTGTAATGTTCAGATTAACATCAACATATAATAACACAACTTCCACTAAAAGAAGGGGATATTAGGTGGAAGGACGTTAGGAAGAAGTTCGTCTCAAAGCTAGGCTGAGCAACCGGGATCGATGTTGTGATTTCTCGTCGATAATTTACTTTTGATTGGGAGGCTGTTAGCAGTAACTTTGGAAAGTTGGTTAGAATACCCTTAGCCTCATAATACTGCAAAATCCGTCAAATCCCATTCGTGTAACGATCAAACTGTTAGTCAAGGATTGGAAATTGGCGATTAATGGAGGTGCCTTGGATTATCAGCGATAAATCATCTTATTGGTGGTTCTACATTGTTATTCACCTCATATCCCGAGACCACGGTTGTTGAAGGAGAAGGAGGCTGTGTAGGTAATTATGCCCTTACCCAAATGCACATCGACAGGGTTCAATATATCGGTAAAGTCTCGCGCTCGAGCAAGGTTTGACGAGCAACGAAACTATCGGCCGAACTCATTGTTATCAACAAATGCGATTAATTCGAACTGTACTCAGCTCAAGGTTTACATACTAGAAGGTAAGCAGTGTAGTTACACATTTGATTATCTCCTAACCCCTATGCCCGAGTTTATCCTATACCCTGTCATATGATGACTATTATAGGTAATCTATACTTCAAGAAGGCCTAGATGTCCATTACCAAAGACATTGCAAATCCTATACCCAGGATTCGCTTCCTTCAATAACGCCTCAAGCTCGATCTAGATTTATTGTTTAACTAACACGAGAGTTAACTAATATGACCATGCTTACCCGGCGTGCAAGTCGCTCTCAGTGGCGTGGTCAGGTACTTGGCCCTGGAATAATGATATTGTTGATGAATAAAGGTGCATTTCCGCTGCTACTTCTAAACTATAAATGAACGACGTGAAGTCTATGACGATATCGCAAGCAAGAAAGAAGTCAAATCTGTCAGGATTCTAGATGAGACATCTAGAACAAAGAACATGTTCAGTATATAGACGTAGAACCTTCTAGGTAGTTAGAGTTCCTTGCGGAACAACGAAGTTGTTTCCATGCTGTTTGGTTCCACCTCGTGACAAAATCTTTAAGAAATTGCTTCAGATCAAAGAACCAGGTATGTAGCGAAAATGTCAACGCTGTGTCGAGTAGTAAATAGGGTTAGATTCTAGTGCGCTTTGAATGGATTTGCCTTAAGAGTGACATTGTAATCGGCAGCCACTTTCAACGTCATAATATTTCCTCATGGGCTAGTATTAACTAGAAAAAGTTCAAGTCCAATATAATTTAGTGGACACCCAAGTTATAGCTTAAGTCGTAGAAAGCTCTCAACCGCTTTCTTAGACCGTTGATCGGGCATATAAGTTTTTCCGAAAATGTCAAGGTGGCATGAAGAGTGTGGCATTGTGAAGTTCCAGGCGTATCTTGAGAGTTGGGCGCGAATGTAAGCTCGGTGAACTTATTCTACTGGAAATATTGAGTCATATTCGAGGCGAGCTCAAGTATGTTCTGACGATGGTGGATTCTCCTAAGCATTTGAATCCGCTCGTTTATGCTTGATTGTTGGCTAGGTAGATAATATAGTGAGTCTTTGATGCCTCAACGAGCTAAAATGGAAACTAGAAGATATTATGACGATATTTTACATGAGCTATCATAAACCCCGCCGTGATTCTCCCCGGGTTCCCCTAACGGTGCTAAGCATTTGTGATCTTCATCCGTCACATTATATATCGAAATTTGCTCCTGATCTTATCCTTACTATTATCTTAAGTACTTCAGGTAAGGTAACATATAAGTTTTACCAAGTTATGAAGGTTGAATCATCAGGCAGTTTCTTACGAGCATAAAGCGATGATTTCGCGAGGGAACTTATATATTATTAAACTCCTAATAAATAAACTAGCAGTTCCTCTAAGTCAAAGCCTTCAAGTATGTAGTTTAATAGGTACCTAGCTATGGGGAATGGCTTATTATATGTTTTTCAAAGCAGAAAAATGATGCGAAGAAGTACAAGCACCAAATAATGATTATTCAGAGAAATTAAAGGAATATGGGTTTTTGGGTTATATGTTTGATACCTTCGACGAAAAGAAGACGTGTCATGCTCAAGGAAGTTGTACTATTGCTTCCTACTGAGCTCAACTAACCAACATACTGAGTAGCTGCCCCCCATTCCTTATCCTGCCTCAGGCCTTCTAAGTCTCTCTCACTTAAGCATACGATAACAGGCAAGTATCGGGACTCATCTTCGGGTGGTAAAGTATACATGATGCCGCCAAAAGGAGCCAGATTGGGTCGTCGAGTCATCGTGGGCTTACCCAGAACGCCAAAATCGACTAAGCCGGTCGCCAGCTGAGAAACGGATGAGGATCCGACATCAAGAGCCGGATTGAGGCCACCGCCGTATACCAGTTGCCCCTTATCAGCAACACCAGCTACAAAGGTAGCATAACTGCGCACGGCCCACTCGTTAGCCGACTGGTTGAGTTCAGCTCTTAGGCGTGATGCTATAGCCGATAATGTCAACTCCGGCGACGCCAAGTCTCGGTAGGAGAATCGTGTAATGGCGTGGTGGATCATCTGCCCCATATATCCCGGTGGGCAGCCAACAGCGGCGCGGACGTCGATAGCTCGCGAGAATTTGGACACGGATGAAGGGGTCACGCTACCATTTGCGATGCGCACGGCAGCAAGTCGCTTCCAATAGAATGCGCACAGCGCATCATTGCTGGAGATGTAGGACACCGAGCTATCAAATTCATCTTTGACAGATGCGGCTGCCTTAATCATAGGCATGGCCTTCTGGAAAACCCGGAAGCACGCCCACTTTAGAGGCGAAACTGGAAGTTTTGACGGTGGCGCGGGCGTAGGCGTAAACGCTGACTTTAGGAGATAGCTATGATCGCGAATTGGTTGTCCGGGATCTAGAAGAGGAATGACCTTGGTTCGGTCGATGTTGGCCTGGTCGATATAAGCCTGGGGAATGTCTTTGCCCTGCATTGCTATCGCAAGTAAAGAATTGAAGACGAATACCCCACTGGTATCTACCATATTATGCTGGTTGGCGGTGTTAAGGATCACACCACCCTTAATGAAGTTTGCTTGGACCGCCACCACAGGTGCAAACCCCATCTTCTCGACATCATAACTCATGGGGAAGCCGGGGAAAGGGCATAGAATATTTCCATCGAGTGAGGATATAGGGCCCCCTCGCTGTACTATGTCATCGTAAGAAGGACAGAGATTGGTACAGTCCCTCACATACAGGATATCGCTGCCAGAAATGCCTGAGGGCAATGGTCGTGTTCTGATGACGCCCGAATTGCCGAATCCTTGTCCTTCGTGGACTACCTGTTCGCCGAGCCAGGGAACCTTAGAAATTATTTGGTTTATTGCATCTTTCAGCGCAGCAACGACGGAATCCTGAGATACCTCCGGACTCAAAGGGAAAATGGCTAAGGCATGACTATATGTCTTGAGCTGAGGGAACTGGCCGATAACGTCTTGGAAGCGACTTGACGTATCGTTTATGGCGTGGGTATCTCCCAATCCCAGAGCGGATTGCGGTAGAATAGGTCCAGACTGCATAGTGACTTGAAATATTTCAAACTAGTGTCGATACGATTATACTGAAGCGATTGTATCTTAGATTTTTTTCACATTTAAATACATTATCATTTAACAGTCTTATATACTATACGTCACTATATCATCTACGACCTATGCTGACATCATTCGATTCAGCCAACATGAGAAATAAAGAAATAACTCCGGGTGCAATCCTCACTACCATAGAACGGGATGTTAGGTATACCACACTAGAATTCTCACAAAGCAATGTTGTCGAATTAGGAGCTTTCTCAATGGACCATATCCCCTCAGAGTTCCACATATCGAAACCTTCTCGGACATAACTTTGCTATGTCATCATTAGATAAACCACATTCCTCGTAAAAACATTGCTCTTAGATCTCCGTGATAGCATCTTCCGCCGAGAAGAGAGAATTAATAGTCCGAATGTCCATAAATGCTACTCTCTTCCATAGCGACATAATAAGTCTCACATTTTCTATGGAGGTGCTTACCACAATATCGATTTCCGACCACTCTTAGCTACGTGCATTGCGTAAACTGAAAAAATTGGCTTTGATTTTGCCCCTGACGCGGAACAAGCCATGGAGATGCATAGTCCCCAAGTTCGTAGAAGCCGTCGCTAGATCCCGACGAGAAATAATGGCATGTATTACTACGGAGGTAAATCCGAGTAGGAAGGTGATGTGTAAAATATATAGATGACTGAGCCGTTTCTATATAGGTTATGTAATGTGTGCAGTGGAGGTGGTCCCTATGTTGATGTCTGCAAGCGATTTCGTTACGGGAACCAGCATTTGCCTATCATATTATGGCACCTTCATTGTAGTTCGGTATAACTTCCGGTTAATAATAGTGTCATATCAAATGCATATTGTTCCTATCGGACATAGCGGTATGAGATTTCTATTAAGATACAAGTCACTCACTTCGCTCTATAGCCATGTCTGTGTGGTCAGAAACGTGATATACACTGTGGCTTACGACTATAGTGAGAATGTATATGTTCCTATTCGTATAATTAGAACTATCAATGAAATAATTGTGATGTTGCTATGAAGATCTATTCCAAATAATTACAATGGTTAACGACAATAGTCATGTCGGATATACTACTGTGGTAACATAGCTCACAAACTATGGAGATTACGGAGAGGCTTAGATACGAACTCCGAAAGTCCTATCACCAGACTTGCAACTTTATATAGCATTAGCGAGATGGGATTCATTGGGGTGGGACATGGATTATGAGAGGCACATATTATTGGTAAATAAGCTAGGTAAACTAACATACGCATTAAAAGGCCATCCCGGAGTTATATCGAACATAAAGTCCTGAATTTGTGTAACTTCACATATCCTATTCTGAGCCGCTATCTCAACCTTAGCACCTCGCTTATCCCTTGATACTTACCCCCTTGCTTCCCATTCTGTACTCTTCCCTGTACATCTCCCCGTGATATGCCCCCCTTTATCCATTTTCTCCTATCGGCGTTGTTTAGATGTAGAAAACATCCCAGAGTTAGATAAAATTCATAAAAGATGTTGGTGCAACGAAGTAAGAATATCCTGTAATTTCAAATAGCTCTTCCGCACCATAGATTACCCTGTCTTTTTAGTATTGTCGTACATAGATTAATCCAGATATTCGTATAACTGCTCGGACACTAACACGGAGCCATACGCAAAATACCCGGCTATCTCCGTAACAAAACGGATATACCTAGGTTGGTAACTTAGAAGAGTCACGGATTTCTTTCTTAGTTTCTCTATCTGGAATCGCCTCTTTCTACATTTTTATGTTTAAAATATTATCGAGAAAAAAAAAGCAGAGAATTGGCGGGCGTATTCAGTCTCTCAATACTAGGTATCTACCTATGAATCGGGAATTGAGACAAGTCCATAGGTACTGACCCTAAGATAGGTACACCGGTATTTCCATTTACCATTGTCCTTGGTAAATGCAATGGACTCCCTAGCATCGAACGATGGACCCGGTGATGATTTTGAAGAAAACAAGCGAATATCTAACATCTCGCAACAAGTAACAACTGCAACTACTACGACAGCACTACACAATGAAGCGCCTCGAACACACGAACAGGGTTTAGATGAGAATAATTCACCCAACGAAGGATCCAAAGAAGAAAAAGCTCCTAGTATAAAATCACAGGAGAAGCCATCTTCAAATGCGAAGTTTCAAGGGAAGGGTTCGACCGACTTAGGACCTGAGAAACATGAATCAACTACAGAGAACCTACAGCCAGCGACAGAGGCAAAGGAAGATGCTCAAGATAAATATATCCAGGGTCCCAGGTTGTATTTGGTAATGCTGTCAACCACAATGGTTTACTTCCTCATTATGCTAGACAACACGATCCTAGCAACCGTACGCAACATTTCATTCCTCGACGTAAACCATCCGTGTTGACTAACCTCGACAGGCGATCCCCTATATCACCGACGAATTCCATTCTTTACTAGACGTTGGGTGGTACGGTAGCGCGTACCAGCTAGCCTGTTCAGCACTACAGCCATTTGGGGGGAAAATCTACTCCAAGTTTAACTCTAAGGTAAGTCTACTAATGGACAGACGAACCGATTAAAAGGGCTCTGACTAATATTGTCCCCGAAGTGGTCTTTTATCATTTACCTCCTCATCTTCGAGGCCGGCTCCGCCGTATGTGGTGCCGCTTCGTCCTCGGCCATGCTTATCGGGGGGAGGGCGATTGCTGGAGTAGGTGGCTCGGGTCTGCTCAACGGAACACTCATCATTATGAACTCTTGCATTCCACCTCACCGCCAACCAGGTATTCTACATAACCCCAGACCCATCTTTTAGAGATATTGGCTAACAAGTCTTGAAGCTCTGGTCGGGTCTTTGATGGGCAGTAGGTATATTCGATCCCATCTCGTGGAGTAAACTAATTAAATATCTCCAGTTGGCCAGTTAGGTATCGCATTCGGTCCACTCATCGGGGGTGCTTTTACAGAATACGTGATCTGGAGATGGTGTAAGCCGTCCTCATACCAATACTCCTTTTCAGATTATTAACAGATCCAGGTTTCTATCTCAATCTCCCGATTGGCGGCGCCGTAGCCCTTATAATCGCCTTTATTCATATTCCAGACCACATTGCGAAGCCAAAGATGCAGGACGTCTTCAAAAACGCATTTCTAGACTTTGACCTGCTGGGGCTTGTGCTTTTCGCACCATCCGTCATCATGTTGCTCCTCGCGCTACAATATGGCGGGAATCAATACCGATGGGATAGCTCACAGGTCATTGGTCTTTTCTGCGGCTCGGGCGCTAATTTCATCGTGTGGTTGATCTGGGACTGGTATCAGGGTGTCAACGCTATGGTCCCGCTCTCGATGATGAGAAAGCGTGTTATGTTGGCTAGCTGCGTGTCTGGTTTATTCTTGAGCGGGACAATGTTCATTACGGCATACTATCTGCCTATTTACTTCCAGACCGTTCGCGCCGCTACGCCATTTACGAGCGGCGTGCATGTTCTCCCTAATATTCTGTCACAGATGATCTTTGGAATCTTAGCAGGGGGGTTGGGTAAGCAAAATATTCAGAATGATAATGAACTACCTAAATATTAACTAGAGTCTAGTTCAGAGGGTTGGATATTACCCTCCATTTGTCATCTTAGGTGCTATTCTGAACGCTATCGGATGCGGTCTTCTAAGTCTTCTATCACCTACCACATCCACAGGAGCTTGGATCGGATATCAAATCATATTCGGTATTGGTCGAGGTCTTGCTATGTCAATGGTATGTTTACACATAATCCAAATCCTGGTAAAATTAGGAGACTAATATCTTCGCACGATTCTAGTCCTTCCTTGCTATACAGAATCACCTTCCGAGACACATGATTCCAGCATCTATGTCGACGCTTGTATTCCTTCAGAATCTAAGTGCAGCCGTTATGACCGTCATCTCGCAGACTATTCTCACTAATAGCTTAATTGACATTATCCCACAGGATGCACCTGGGGTTAATCCCCAAGTTGTTATTAGCGCAGGTACAACGGCAGCAGCACTAGCTCAGGTCGTAGGCCAAGAACAGTTACCCGGTGTCTTGTGGGCTTACGCACATGCTTTACAACGACTCTGGTACTTTGCTGCTGGCATTGCCGTACCCACGTTTGTTGCTGGCTGGTTCTTTGGTTGGGATAATATCAAGGAGAAGGCTAAACGAGACAAGGAAGCTGAGATATTGAACGAGTGATTTGGGTATTCGGATATCCGGTTAGGGGTATCTTAAAGTATATGACATGTAATGTTTCGACAAAGGTAATTTGAATATAAGATCTTAGTGTATTAGGCGATAAGTTTTAATTAAATAGAAAATTAGCTTTCTTTCTATTATTAACAATTATTCTGAGAGATTGGATTGCATATCTCTGGATCCGTAGCAATGTCTTCCTTTTTGTCTCAACCATATTCTAGATATTGGTCTATGCGCTAAATTCAGATGGCTCACCAGCCACTGGAGCAAGTAATACATATAGTACGGAAGCCAAAAGGTACACCATAAATTTAGGGGTTACAGAAATAAAATTAACTCCGAATAGCTTCATTTTGCTGGTCGTTCGCGAATCTACTCTAACCCACGTGAGTTAGGTACACATACTCGAGCTAATGGGCGTATCAGTTTACATGAGCCTTTGTCCATTATATATTTATCAGAAACCCTATATCCTAGTGTGTAGTTCCAGCCAACCCGTTAATACAGCCAGTCAAGTACCTAATTATTACACCACATATCGCAAGTCCGAAGTCATAATCCGGCTTCATAGAGTAACCACAACTTTCGCAGCCGAAACCCCTTTCAAGTTAATATCCAACGCATCTTGAATATGTTCTAGACCCTTTCCTACAACCTGCGGCTCCGGCTTTGCCTTGTATTGCCCATAAGCAAGCGCAACAGGCAAAAAGTCATTGTAGATCATCCCGCCGACTTCGTTTGCCATGAGGTCGGTGCCCCAGATAAACTTTACCGACACGCCCTTTATCTTTGCGCGGAACGTCTTGGAGACGTTCCACCATATATAACCCATCATAGCACCGAGTAGGCCCACGATGTTCGCCGGCACCTTCGCCGCATCGAGAGGTATGCTTGCCTGCGCGACGAATTTGCGGCCGGGGACCGCGGCGACGATGTCGATGCAGGCCTCAAGTGACCCCTTGCCGATAGCGATGGCACCTGCGCAGGTCCTGTTCTTTAGCGCAGATATCATGGCGCTGGGAGTGTTTGGGTCATTGTAGTCGAAAACCTGTGATGCTCCTAGCTCTCTCACATACTCAAAGTTTCTGGGTGATGCTGTTGTGAGGACTTCGTATCCAGCGGCCTTTGCAAGCTGGATGGCGTTGGTTCCGACGCTTGTCGAGCCACCCCATACGATGAATGCAGTTAGTGACGTCTGGTCGCTAGGGTTTTCATACGGTGATATAGGATGTCTTAGTGCGACATAATCCTTCATGAAGAGGCCACAGGAGGCGGTGGAAATACCCATGGGTAGGACACAGGCCTTCTCGTATGACAGATCGTCCGGAATTTTAGCAGCTAAATGGCTCCGGAGTACGGTGTATTCTTGGAATGCGCCTTCTGATGGTTTAGATGATCGTTTATCCATGCCAACAGCATGGCCGACGACTCGATCGCCGAGTTTAAACAGCCGGGCTGCCTTTCCCCCCGTTCCAACCTCAACGACTTCGCCAGCTACATCGCTTCCGAGGATTATCGGGTATTTAAGCCAGCCGAACAAGTAGTTTCCACCCAACTGCTTGCCGTAGTCAACAGGATTGACGGCAATAGCGCCGTTCTTGACAACAATTTCATCGGGTCCAGGGGCCGTGTATGGTGCAGATTTAACTTCGAGCGGTTTGGCGCGTGGGTTCACGAGATACGCGGCGTGGTTTTCAGGAGGCATCATGTACGTGTATTGTATGGGTAATGGACCATATGTCAGCTAGCTGAACTTATGAGTTTGCCATGGAAAGGCCCAAAGTAACCCAGATTAAATAATTGTTGAAGGGGGGGGATCCAAGTTACACACTGCGGACCTGAACATGTTTCCCTTAGGCACCTCTTAGATCCGAAGGGGTTGGGGTTGGTTACCCAAGATCCCTACTGGTTTTAGGTAGGACAAAGGAGATAAACTAGGGGTTTGTAAACTAGTGGCGTTCGTTACTAGCCGTTTTAATATATGATCGGATACTGTAAGTAAGTATTTTAAATAAAAATTATTCTTCAAATTATGCAATTTTAATAGAGATTATTAGTATGCTGTTTTTGGATGTTATCTGTTGAAAGTAATGCCAGTATAAAAATGCATATTTACGATGTAGAGTTGAGAACTACCCGGAGCTATAAAAACGGATATAAATCTACTTGATCAAGAAGTACTATTTATATCATTTTAAATCCGAGACCCATCTGGGCAGCTATGTAACCTATGTAACACTAAGTTAACGTCTTTGATACATCAAATATCAAGCCCAGCTTGCTTAGAACGGATTTAGGAATTAATAAACAAGGGGTTACCATATGATGAATCTAACCACTTGAAGTTACTCCAGAGTCTAACCAGGATATATTCTCATATGCTTTTATATAACTTCATTGGTTGATAATAGAGCTTGTTTCTAATTGGGACCTTCGAGATGGACCTTCGAGTACTTAACTTAGTACTCGGTTTCCAAACCATATTTCTTCAACATCCAGTCAAAAATATAACAGGCAGTTATAGGATATTGCTTAAAGGCAAATTTTATATTTAGCTCAAGGAGGCGTAAACTTGTATCCGTTGCTAAGCTCTGTGGTTTTTGCTTTTAATAATTGAAGTTTTCTTTCGTTAAGGAAATGAATACTTTAGGTAGGTAGGTTATTATATATCAGCTCGTGACTTTATTAACCGGTTACTTATTACCATTACTACCTTCTCGTCTCCTGATTTACTCCTATGCAGAATATGGAGTAGCAAGTGATCAACATTTATACTGGCCTCAAGCTTTCTGCTAGGTGACCTTAAAATTAAATGAATACCTCCTAAGTAGAAAGGACAGCTTTATTAACAAGAATGAACGATTAATACTGTTGTTCCTCTTCTCTGCTAAGGGTATCATTATCATACTCCATCCTAATTCTGCTAGCCTATCGTAATTCACTTTCCCGCTACCGTAAGCTTGGTCGTGTGAACATGCATCACTTATACTACTTAGACACCTGGTATGAAATTCTTCATATCAATAACGAGATATACACTTAAAAGTACCTAATGCACGCAACGATCGCTTTTAGACCCAGCCCTTATAGAACATCCAATTGTGATCAGCTGCCCCAAATCTTGCTTCCCTCGAACGCCGCGCTGGATTTGCGAAGGAGTGAATGAGTTCGAGAAACGTATAAATGCTATACAAGCTCCTCCCATATATCTACATCGGGTACAAGAACAGGATTCTACCCATTCATATTTGCCGCGGCATCGACGTAGACCGGACAGTTGTTCGTTGCGTTTGGCCTAGCGCATTCAAGTACTCACTATGGAAGCTCAAGAAATCGTAACACAATAATTACCTAGTCCAAACAGTCCATAATCTAGAATAGTCCGTTATCGTCTCCAACATTACTAACATGCTTTCCGAGTTATACATCTACTGAAAAGTGCCCCTGATCTTGGCGTAAAGATTGGTATCGAAGAAGTTGTAGTCCGCATCGAGCTCACAAAACTCATGTTGTCTTAGTAGGCGTTCGGCAGTGGGGCGGTCCCTGGGATCACTGTGTCCTTGTTAGTTGATCATTTGAAAATGTAGATGAGAAGGACATACACTGTAAAACAATCCAGCATAAATCCCAGGGCATAGGGACTTATCGCCTCGCGCACATCATCTGCAATCGGTGGTATCTCGCCATTTGCAATTTTGTAAATCGCGCCGACAGCCTCCTCCTTGCTCCAGGGTCTTCTACCAGCGAACATCTCCAAGACCACACATCCCAAGCTCCAAATATCAACCTTCGCGCTGTAACCCTCACCTTGGGATCTGATCACTTCGGGGGCCATCCAGAATACTGACCCTTGCATCGAATTAGTCTTGTCGTTACCATAAATATTGTCCGTCTTCTTGCTTATTCCGAAATCGGAAATTTTGCATGTCCCATCCACGTCTAACAGAATGTTATCGGCCTTCAAGTCCCGGTGTAGAATACCTTCTCGGTGTAGATAGGCTAGACCAGAGAGTGCCTGCCGTGTTAATGAGCTCACTACCGGTTCCTCGAACTTCCCGTGTTTGCGCAGACAGGACCCAATGCTACCACCAGAAATGTACTCCAGAAAAATGCTGATGCTCGTTTCCTTCCTCTCGCAGCCAAGATACTGTACAATATTTACGTGGTCCAAGTTCTGCATTGTGTCTATTTCCTGGTCCAAGGCTTTTAGCAGCTCCTTCATTTTATTCTTATCACCAGCCGCGGCTTTCGGGTTGACTTCAACCTCTTTGACGGCTAAGAATTCACCTGTCGTTGCGTTCATGCCGAGATATACACGTCCGTATGTTCCTTTACCGATGAGCTCACCCTTGAACCACCGGAAAGTAGTCTGCCGCTTCGGTAGGACGTCTTGGGGAATCTGTGGTACAATCATCGAGCCGCGTTCAGGGCGTATTTGTACGACATTAGCGCCAAACATCTTTGTGCTTTTCCTCCGCTGGATCATCGACGATGCTCCAGCTCCAGCACCGGCCGATGACGTAGTATACCGCTTGTTCGCTTCATGTGCACCTCGAGCTACCTCTCGAATGGATTTCATTCGGCCAAGTCCGCTAGAACGCTGTATGTTCCGTGTTGCGACCGAGGCAATTGAAGGAGGACGTTCAAGTGCTTTTAAAGTAGACTCATCTGAGCCTAAGGTATCGCTTTCATTGTACACCGAAGATTTTGTAGTACCGGTTTCAGCAGCAGGCGTTAGAGGGTTGACACCCAATGTGGACGGACCTGCTTTACTCATCCCACCGGGAAATTCCTCATGCTCAGGTATAGGCGACACAGGAAGTTCATTCTCATCAAGTACAGGCTGATCAAGATCAAGTTCGGGGAAGAAAGCATCAAGGTTGCTAAGCAAAGCCTCGGGGGGTGGACGATTGGCCCATACGCCACGGTCAACAAATGATTTCCGGCGGTTGAGCTTACTATCATCAGACTGCCATTGTTCCGAACCAGGCGTAGCGGGTGTACGACGATGGGAGTCTCGTCCGCTTCGGATACTCTCCTCGTCATCTTCTAAATCGGGCGTGTTAGAAGTACCGGGCGAGTTAAACGATACAGATAGACTCTTCTTAGACCTCGAAGTCTTAACCCTCAAGTTTGGCTTTTTACTGTCGCTGGACTCCGAATCGCTGTCAAGTACGCTTGTCTCATTACGGCTCGGTTGCTTGCGCACTGCCTTCTTCGAGGGTTGTCTTCCTCTCATCGGAATAGCAAATAGACCATCATCGGAATCATCGTCACCTGAATCATCATCCAACGGTTTGGTAGATATTGATGGAGCCGAAAACTGTACGTCAGTCTCGGTAAAGTCCACATTGGGTCCGTAGGATTTGGGTCGGTTGGCTGGGGGATTTCCTGGCCCGGCAGCGGCTCCTGGAGCGGGATGGGCCGTACTCGGGCTTAGGTCGCCGGGGGACGGAACTCGTTGTGCTATGTCACGCATTTTAGTAATCGGATCAAGCTGAGATTTGCCCCGGTTGCCAAGGATTGGGGTGCCACCAGGCGAGTAGTCTGGGACGACGAATGGTATATCACCACGGCTCCATGTTAAGGAGCCGGGAGAACCAGACCTCGACCGAGAACTACTACGACCTGAGGCGGTAACGCCAAAATCAACGCTTGCCATTGCTCCCTTACCTCTTTGTTCTACCAAGTCCGTACCAACTGCAGGCGCAGAAGTATTCCGGGGGGGCGATACCGGCCGCTGTTGTAGCGGTATCGTTGACGGCCGAGCCAGTCGGCCCCAAGCACTTCCCATATTGATTAAGGCACCGAGGGCCGATCCTGCCGGCGGAGAAGGGGGCCCTGGGGACGGGTGTCCTGTCGACGGTCTCTGGCATTGTTCTGGGCTCGTTTCGCTCTTTGAAGTGGTAGGCCGCCTGGGACTAGGGAATCCATCTAGGCTGCCCTGTGACAGCCTCATATTATGGCCGGTTTTCCTGCTCAATGAATTTGCCTTGATTAGTGTGGCAGTCTCTACACCTGGAGGCGCCGGCGCTTTTCTCTGTGGGAAGAGGTCTGGCTTTTTCTCCTCGAACGGAGAGACACGCGGGTGGTCAAAGTCTACATTTCTACCGACAATTCCTGTTTGGGGAGAGTTTTCTTGTGGGGATGATTCCTTTAGGACTTGCCTTCGTTTAGCAAGATATGCAGCTTGCTGCTTTTCGACTTCAGCGCGATATTCGCTAGCTTTGGCTGCTAATTCTGGATCATTTGGTTTCGAACCAGTGGAAATGGTATTAGTTCTCGAGGAGGGGGGTGATGAACTAGATCTCGTACGGCCATTAAGGTGAGCGTAAGCGTCTTCGTTTAAATTAGAACCGGGTGTTAGTTGACCCCCTGATGGAACTACTGTGGGAATATTGCGACTATTTTCTCCAGATCTATTCAGTTTGATGAAGAATTTTAGGGAACCGTTCGCATCGCCCTTGTTGCGCTTATGAATCCATAAGCTTTGGTCTTCTAGTGCTTCATCATGTGTTTCTCGTCCTAGCTCAGTTAAAAAGATTTCAAACCCCTTCGGATCGGAAAGCCCAAGACTCATACAGACACTAGCACGCAAATCGGCAGCAGTATCACAATCGGTAACGTCGCACAGTCGGTAATTCCACCCATCTAGCGTTATAAGTATAAATACCCGGGGGCCATTTCTGCTGCGCCGGAACGTCGGGGCGGAATCTTGAACTGCTTCCGGCGGAGGAGTGCCAAATCGAGACCTTAGTAAATGGGGGCTCGTGGGCGAATCTGCATCGTCTGGGGAAGGGAATGAGCCATCCTCTTTTTGCTTATTTCTTCGCTTTAAGAAGCCCAGAAAGCTCTTGTTGTCCTTCGCAGAAGATGGTTCCGCCGAAGCAGGGCGATCACCTGGCTCCGCATGTTTCCCATCAGCATTGTAACGTCGATCGTTGCGACCGGCATGAATCATGTCCTCGATTCCATTCATACCATTCCGCCACATTTGACCGACCTCAGGAGACACGCCAGAGCCATATCTCGCTGCATTCGAAGAAAGCGAATCGGTACTGTTTCGGGATTTGTGATGAAATCTGGACGATGGCGACAGACTACCTGATGAGGGTTGCTGTAAAAATGAATTTGATAGTTTGGGGCTTGACCCAGGGCTATCGCTCCGTAGTGATACCCGATAATTTCCATCCCCATGCTCACTCAAACTTGGACTTAACTTCCGACTGCTCTCGATATCAATATTCTTTAACATGGCACGATGATTAGAATCCGAACTCATAGTGTTGTTAAGGGTCGGCATAGTCGTAGCTCGCGTTTGTGAAAATCCTCTAGTACTAGATCCTAACCTGATAGGGGTATTTGGAGAATCTACGTCTGTGCCGGCACCCTGCGTATAAGTGCCGGTAAGGGATTCTTTGCTGGCATGAGATGGTAAAGATTTCGCGCTGTCGACTGGTTTCCCAGTAACTATGCTTCGTATAAGACGGCGCATCCGTTTCCCCTCTTCCCTCTCTCGGGGCTGATCCCAAGTCGTGTTATTATTAACACACTCTTGTGCTAATCGCGGATACACAAGTTGGTGCATCATCCCGAAATTACCTCGACCGCCTTTCTGACTACCAAGCTCAAGGAATTGCGCCCCGTGGATATTAAGATTTTTGAATGTCTCCTGCCATTCTCTGGAGAAGTGATTCGCAGCTAGCCATAGTAGTACATGGTCTAGTGGCCATTTAGCTGCTAGCTCAGGGGGGAGTTCGGAATGGCTGGCTGTCGCGGTCGAAGTAGTCGACAGCATCCGGTTATGGAATGCATTGGTGTATAGCAACCCACGATTGGTGTCGTCGGTTAAGGTAGTACTTAGGGTATTTGAGCTGCTCGTCTGGCCGCTTACGGGCCAAGAGCTTTGGGTGGTCGTCGATTGCGTTCCCATGTCGTCGGGGAAGAAACCAGGTATTCCAACACCCTCTCCATATGTATCTCCACCTGGAATATATGTTGCAGATACCATTGCTTCGTTATTGTCATTTCCAGGTCTATAAGTATTCGACATAAGTTCGACTGGTGGGGGAGGGGGTATCGATAAGGTTCCATTTGAAGCTTGGGAATGTAGTTTCGGGTTATACGACGGGACGGGACCACCCGCTGGGGGAGGCGGGATCGCGAAGCTAGACTGTCCGCTATAAGTACGTCCCCAACTAGCCTGCCACGGTGGTTGAGGCCCTAGGGCGCTATTCGGTGGTGGACCAGGAGGTGGTGGTAGCACCACGCCGCCGGTGTTTGTCGGTGCACTGGGGTACCTAGGTGGAGGAGGGGGAATATTCAACATCGTGTTCAGTTGTCCAGGTTGACCAGCGACAGGAGGCGACATAGGCGGCGGCGGCGGGACCTGGAACGGCCGCGCCTGGTTCTGTTGGGTGTTCTGATACATATCGAGTATGCGAAACGGAATAGAACGGCATAAGTCGACTTAATTAGGTAGGTATATGACCGCAACAAAGCAGCAGAATTCGTATCGGGAAGCCCACGTGCGGTCAGGGTCGTAGGTCTTGGTAGATATACTAGATAATAGAAGATCAAAGACAATGCGGTTAAGAGACAACAACGCCAAGACAAGTAGAAGGCTGATGTGACAATGGGGGGTTATAAGATTAGATGGTCGAGATACGAGTCGAGGCAGGGCCTGTGGTCACGTTCGTAGTCGAAATAGGACTCGTCTTCAAGGGGATTGATCGGTCGAGAGATATCCTAACCAATAAACTAACTCATTCATAAACTCTTCTAGGTAGAAGAGCTGATATGATAACCGTTAGACAAAAAAGAATTCTGCGAAAAAACCCCCAGTCACAATCTACCTAGGTAAGATAGCGATATCAATGACAGCCAGCATTATGGCTAGCCTCTGAATTCAGTTCTCATGGTACCGAATTGAAATTGCGATTTTGACTAATGAGATTCGATATCTAAATATGATATTGTATTCGTCGCTGAAGTTTAATATATCGACGTCAGAGGCAAGTTGTCGTCGTAATTGTCGTCGCTGTAAATCTTAGCGTTAGAAACGAAGGTCAAGTTTGTTTGGTGTCAGGGCTGTTTTACTTTGGGGGTATTTTTCTATGCAGTACACTAGCGCAGTAGCGTAGAACCCTACATGGAAAACATGGGAAGCATGGGAAGTCCAGTCTGGGCCGTTAGTTACCTCCACAAGACTCCACGTCGTACCTTCGTACAGTAGCGTGTAGAAGTCGGCGGCTACGCGCTTACAGGTGATGATGGTGGGGACTACCTAGGTAGTGTGTGACTATTCGGGTTTAGTTCCACTGTTAATACATATCCGGTACCTTAGCTGCATAGAACATATCCCGATGAAACGTAGTTGATAGGTATCAGTCCAATTATTTTACTTTGCGACATCCAACATCAATTAGTTAGAACTTTTAAAACAATATTTTATAGTCCTAACATTCGCAGCGAGCTGATATGGTTTACAGCATTCGTCGAAACCTACAAGGATAGATAAATATATGAAGGAAAAGCAACACTGAAAATTTTATTATTTTTATTATTAGCAGGTAGGTATAAGATCGCATTCATACATGAAAGCTCAACGGTAATCGGCTTCATAGTTGACAACTTTTGACCAACTTGTGTGAATTTCTTGGCATTGCAAGGTTCTGTCTTCCGATGCTCCGAGCATTGAAGTTTGTATGTATGCGGTCAACAGATTGGAAACATCTCTAACCTCTTTTCCTTATATCTCCATTCTATTTATCCCCCTTTTCGAGGGGGGCTTATTGGTGTGGAGGGAGACAAAAAATGGTGTACAACAAAACACCAAAGACGCTTATCTCAATCCAGTTGTAAAAAGGTACATGAGGTTACCACTATATACAATCACAGTGCGAACAATATATTCTAAGACGTTATATAATCACATTACCCCCTCAGAAGTAAGGAGAAGGTTTACGAGAAGCAATTTCGGGACTGTGTAGCCGTGGAAGTCGGCAACCATCACGCAAGGTGCAATGCGCATCATCCCATTTGTTTAATGTGCTAGGTGCATTGCATTTGTCCACCCTCTTCGGTCCACTCTCCAATCCAAGCGCCTGCAGCGCAGCTTTAGCCCGATGTATTGATAGGCTGTTGTATGTTATGGAAAATGTTTGTATCCCGAGACTTTGAGGTGGCTTGCGCGGACAGGTGTAAATACTACATTTACATTAGTTATTACTGGTTTTACTTGGAATAGCCATTTAAAATCTATTAGGCAATGGATTTATAATAGAGACATCCCTTTGATATATATACTATATCAATTATGTCTATAAAAGCTTTTTTCAATTAATTAGTTAATACTTTGAAAAGTAACCCTAAAACGGAATTACCTCGTAAGCGGGTCAGCCGTAATAATGAGATGCCTGAAGAAGATATGATAGAATATCGAAACGGTCTTCCTTGCATGAGGCTCTCGATTCCTCCTTTTCTAACTTATAACCACGAATCAAGTACTGCCAATCAATATCATATCTCTAATATCTTTGGCCCCCAATAACATGTATGTATACCCCTGTCTAGAGCCTGCCTTTGGGGGCCATTTCAATACCCAACCTTTGGTTAATAAATGAGGTGTCTGCTGTGCCTTGCAGGATTTCGGAATTGCAGAGACATGCAGTCAAATGAATCATACACATCTTATGTACCTGACATTATAAGTTGTGTAACCTATATTCAACACCGTTACCACCGTTACCAGCCTAGATAACTTACCCGAGGTAGCTGGCATCAATAGAACAAGATTTTATTACATTGGTACCGTAGATATATACTCTCAAAACCTCGAGCATCGATTACATTACGCTGCAAGATTTAACGTCGAACCCATAAGATTGCTGGCACTGCTCTAGGTATCCAGCCTCCTCAGCCGTGCCAGTTAAAGTGTTGTGAGGCCGTATCAAGCCCGTCACTTTAAGACTCTGCTTGCCATCGCTGTGCCACCACCGGAGCTTCTGGATCCATGATTGTTCATCATCATCCGTGCTGATCTCCCATTTACCTGAGCTGACCACCACTGTGCATTGCTCCTTAGGGAAATGATACTCTGGGAGGAACACTGTCGTAGGAAAATCCGAAGGCGCACTTGTTCCATCGATATTCAATGTAAACTCGCAATTCTTCAAATCGAAAACGTAGTTTACTATAGGACCGTTTGTAACTATTGGTGCAGGTCGGACATACGCCTCCGCGGCACGGTAACCAGGTGCATTAGTCAATTCAGGATTCGGGCTAGGCGGCGTAGATGATGATATTGAAGGATTTGTTAAGGTGCGCTTCAAGTTGCTAGGCGTGACCGAGGTTTCATCTTCTACTTCTTTCCTGCTGTTAGTAGTAGCCGTTTTTAAGAGACTGGATGTTGATTGGTTAAGGTCAGGTGTTCGAGGTACCGAAGAAACAGGCAAAGTCTGGTCATCAACAGAGAAAATGGATAAATCTTCTCCGTTCCATTGGTCTCCCCGCTGGTGATCGTTCTAAGTAATTGGTTAGTAACGAACTAAAGATAGATGTGCATATATTTGAAATCTTACCGTAGCTGAGTACAGCCACAATGTATACCCTTCCATCGCTGCACCCTCCACAGCAAAGTGATTCGCATCCATAGCTGCAGATTGACTCGAATAATCTCCAGTTTTATATGCGTGTTTATCATCCATGTCATACGGAATACCAAACTCGGTAAGAATGCACGGATGGTTGCCCATATAGTCCAGGCCTTCTTTCCTCATGGACGCCAATTGATCTTTGAAGCAATTCCGAATCGCTGTCTCGCCGACCTTGATGGCGAAAGCTGGATGCCAGTAACGACCACGGAGGATGCCCATGACATCAACGTTCCACGTCCGATTCCATTTCTTAGTCATGAGAGTGATACCATCGTAGTAGTGCGGTGCATAAACCATTCTCGGGTCATCATCTGCCGTACCCTTGATATTCGGTGGTAACTCTAGGGTTGGAGGTTGACATAGCATAATCGCGTCCTTATGGATTCCTCGGATAGCATCTCGGTATTTCCGATAGAATGCCATGAAGTATATGTTCGTAAAAGCATGATAATCAAGCTTGTCGCCGCTAGTTGGGTGCTTCTCGAAGTAGTTCTTTTGCAAGAGTGCGCCTTGAGAGTCTTGAGAGGGATCCCACACTCCGTGTTGGGCCCAAAGGCATTCTCCCAATTTCCAGTCCGGATCCCGCTTCCAGCCGTATCGAGTTTCATCATAATCTGCTGGCAACCAAGCCATCTCGCCGTGGGGATCAATCAGAGCACGCCCAACCTTGTATGGGCCTAAACCTCCCATATCCCACGTATCCACTTCACATGCTCGCCCAGAACCAGTCAGGATAGCCTGCCAAAGTGTTGGACATGTACCTTTTTTGAGGTTCTGTTCGCTCGGAATAACACTCAAATCAACATGTCCAATCATGCCCCTATTTGGCTCATTAAGACTCTCCCACCCAAAGACAATATCATTCTCAATATCACCAGCTTCATGTATGCGCCTCGCGAGATGTTCACAAGCACGTATGAAATGACCTTGTAAATAGTCTTGAATATTTATGCCATCGATTATGCATTTAGGAGCGAAATCTCGACCGGCGAAAAAAAGCGTAAATATCGTTGCGGCCGCAAGTCGAACGTAGTTGGTTGACCAGATCATCTTAGGGAAACTCTCGGGCTCGGGATACGTATTATGAACTATTGCGGCCTCGGTAGCAGCGAAACTCTGGGGATTTAGTCCACAGGCATAAACTGTCCACATAGGAGCACCGGATCCGCCACAATACCTCGACCACTAATCAATTTCGACAGTTAGTATGTAGAGACATGAATACCATAAGAAGTTTTTATATAAAAACAAAACATACCACATCTTGGTGAGGGTCCATGAATATATAAAATCCATACTCTTTAGCGGCCCGTAGAACATCAATCGTGTGTTGAATCCAGACCTCGTCATACTTCCCTGGGCCGGCTGCCTCGATAGCCTCCCATGTGAATACATAGCGAATAGTATTATATCCAAAACGCTTAAGGCGGGAAAAATGTATATGTGCGTCTTCTTTCCTGAATGGTCGGCTGTGGAATTTCACATTGTCGCCGTCAAAAAAGTCTTGGGAAACATGCGAGGGTACGTCGGGTTGGCTGGGTAGCTTGGCGTCGCCTGCGACATTGATGCCTCTTAACAAGACATGTCTCCCATGCTCATCCTGAAAATGACCATCTTCAATAATCAGGCGTAGAGAAGAAGCCATGAAGGAAGAAAAAAGTAAGGGTTAAATAGGTTATTACTAGGCCGAGTGAGAGTATGTGTCTAGACTTTGGAAAAGAATAATCAAGACCAAAGTGTTAGGAATAAAAGAGACCTAACAAATGCCAATGACGTCGGTGCAAAGGTTAAACAAGAAACGAATCGGAACTTCCGGGGACAGCAGTTACAAGAAGCCGAAGGCCACCAGCTTTCATAACCTTATCGGAATCGATAAGGAAGATGTAAAGGTAAAGATTAATATATCAAGATTGAGTTTAGGTATCAGGGGTATTAGGTTAGGGAGGAGAATATCACTAGGAGGAAAAATAGGTATAGGAAACAAAGAGGTTTTATATTGCAACAATCATTTGATGCCAACCCGTTAAACATGCATTTATTTAGTGGTCCTCAGTTCCAAATAGCAAAATGCAGCTGATCCAATGTATGTAGATATAGAATTGGTTGGATAATAGTTATACGTAGAAATGTGCACAAGATGAAGTAGCCTCCACACGCGTCAGACACAGGACGAATAAGCAATGTGACGGTGCTAGGTTAGGTACCTTACCTACCACTTACCAACCTTAAGCCTTTGGTATCTATGTACCTACAGCCGATGTTTTACCTGCAGATCCCCAGTACTTTGATCAACCCGAAGTTTAGCCGAGGCCCACTTGCCGGCTGCTATGTGTGCCCGAGACACACTCTTTGCAAAACAATCATGGGCCAATACCGACCCAAACTAAAAAAAAAAAAAAGGTAATCAATGATGAAATACCAAAAAGCATCTTGATAAATTTCGTATCCTCAATCATATCAAGATATGAAATTCAGCATCCCTAGTACAACCTCTCTAAGATGGCGAGCATCAAGGCCTCATTGAAGGCTATTAACGATGCTATTCGCCAACAGAAATGGGACGACGCCTTGACACAGGCCGAAAATGTCATTAGTAGAGATGCAAATTCCTACCAAGCGTATGTAGTTAATTCTGCGGAATCCACTCTTTCGTTGAAAAATCTGACATTAGTATTAGCTACGTATTCAAGGCATTCGCCTTAGATAAGAAGAACCAGCCAGAACTAGCCGAAGATGCGTATAAGACAGCTATTAGCATTCGATCCGATGCTCAAGCATGGCAAGGCTTAGTCAAGATTTACGAGAAGCAAGGACCAAAAGCTATCCAAAAGTACCAAAAGGCTGCTCTTAAGCTTGCTGAGATCTTTAGAGATGCCAATGAGATGTACAAGTGTCAAGATGTTATTGACAAGTTCATCGACTTCGCCCGTACCCGTGGTGATCGGACTCAATACATTCAAGCCCTTCGTCTCATACTTCCTAATAGTCCCATCTATCCCGCTCTCGAGGGTCGTGTTCCTCATCCCGCCAAAACTTACGAAACGATAGCTCAAATCTTAGAGGTCGATGAAAAGAAACGGATCAATACGCTCATTGGCGAACGGCGTACGAGATTAGGCGCCAAAATCAGCGAGGTGACCGTTGAGGTTAATCGTGAAGTACTATGTCAGAGCGAGCTAGGCGAAATCTACGAGCAGCTCATCCTCTGGATTCAAGATGATGATGTTAGGCGTCAGTACGAGGAAAAGTTACTCCAATTTCGATATGACCGCCTTCTAGTTACTGCGCCACCAAACAAAGCTAGCGAGCTCCAAGTTGTGCAGAAATTAGCAAACGATATGGTTATCATCAAACACCCCTTCAAGCTCGCATGGGATATCGCAATTGAGTGGCGGGACCATAAAGAGATCAAGGATTGGGACGTCAATGTGCTCAATGAATACTGTTCCTTTTTTCCTAATTCTGACCTCTATCGTGTCTTAACTGGGTTTATGACAAGCGACTTATCTCCTTTCCCGAAAAAAGAGCCAGAAGCTCCAGCTACTGTACCTACATCCGAGGCCGATGATGAAAGCGAAGACGATGAAGACGGCGGCGCGCCAACATCGGTGGTCCCTTACACTGATGAAGATAGACTCTTGATGATGTCAGAAGGGATTTCAACTACCAATTCTTTACTCGCTCACAGATTGATGGGGGAGTACTATCAGCACTTAGAAGAACATGAAAGCAACGTTGAGCTCATGAGAAAGGCTATGAAAATCATGATCACAGAAACCGAAAAGACCGGGAAGATTTTTACGAACGCTAATCAATCTTTCATGCTCTATTTAGGCACTGCGTTAGTATTTTATCAGTCTCCCAGAAACCACGGCGAAGCAAAGTTCCTTTTCGATAAGGTACTCGAGGTAGATCCTACGTCAACTTCTGCTATGATTGGTGTTGGTCTTATCTACGAAGAAGAG
Source organism: Daldinia childiae (assembly GCF_008694065.1). NCBI lineage: Eukaryota > Fungi > Ascomycota > Sordariomycetes > Xylariales > Hypoxylaceae > Daldinia > Daldinia childiae. The sequence goes on along the minus strand of NW_022984654.1, from coordinate 432,665 downwards.
GAGGAGTACGATCAAGCAATTGAGTTCTTAGAACGCGCACTCAAGGGTGACAGTGCCAATCTCCGTGTACGTGCAGAGGTTGGCTGGCTATTTTCACTGAAGGGCGACTATACACGTGGCAAGGCAGAGCTCGAATCTCTCCTACCACTCATGACGCGTGCTTCGGTTTCGAAAGATTTGTTAGCCCAGACGCAATATCGTTTAGGTTGCTGTATTTGGAATCTCGACACCTCGAAAGCTGCTAGGAAGAACCGCAACGGCGCGTATGCGTACTTTTTAGATGCGCTAAGGAGCAATTTCAGTTATGCACCGGCATACGGTAGTCTCGGGATCTACTATGAAGATTATGCGAAAGATAAGAAGAGGGCCCGAAGATGTTTTCTCAAAGCCGTAGAGCTTTCTTCCGCAGAAGTCGAGTCTGCCGAGAGGTTGGCACGGTCGTTTGCCGACGACGGAGACTGGGATCGGGTTGAGTTAGTGGCGCAGCGAGTAGTAGATTCAGGCAGAGTCAGACCACCTCCTGGATCAAAGAAGAAAGGAATCAGCTGGCCTCTTTCTGCATTAGGGGTCGCGGAACTAAATAAGCAAGATTATTCCAAGGCTATCGTTTCATTTCAACATGCTTTGCGGATAGCACCCGAAGATTACCATTCGTGGGTCGGTCTAGGGGAGAGTTATCATAGCTCCGGAAGATATATCGCCGCAACAAAAGCAATTCAGACTGCGCAGAAACTGGAAGAGAAGATGGATCACGGTAAGATCGGCGACACTTGGTTTACCAAGTATATGCTGGCTAATGTCAAGCGTGAACTTGGTGAATTCGACGAAGCCATCGCCTTGTACCATGGGGTTATTTCAACCCGACCAGAAGAGGAAGGCGTCGCAATAGCTATGATGCAGACCATGGTCGAAAATGCTTTAGATTGCGTCGAGAAAGGTATATTTGGTAAATCAATCGAACTAGCGACCGATACTTTGACTTTTGCGCTCACTGTGCCTACAAAGATCACCAGCACGTTTAATTTCTGGAAGGTGGTTGGCGATTCATGTTCCATTTTTGCTTCTGTCCAGAGTCGATTACATGATTTTCCGACTGACAACGTCCGGAAACTACTTGACCTTGGTGCAGGAGACAAGTCTGCGTACGCGATACTGCAAGATGCCGATAACGTGGGCAAAGAAGTTATTTTTGCTGAAGGCATCTTTCCAGATGATGAGCAGCTTGGGGTAGATCTTACGCGATGTCTGCATGCCACCATCTTAGCCCACAAGCGAGCAATTCATGAGTCGGCCAACGATATTCACGCTCAAGCGGTTGCATATTACAACTTGGGCTGGGCCGAAAACCGTGCACACCTTTGCCTCCCTTCGCATCTCCGAGTTCAGTCCAGTAGATACCAGAAAGCTGCTGTCCGGTGCTTTAAACGTGCAATTGAGCTAGAGGCTGGGAATCCGGAATTCTGGAACTCACTAGGTGTTGTCACGAGCGAGATAAATCCATCCGTGGCGCAGCATGCATTTGTCCGGAGCCTGTTCCTTAATGAAAGAAGCCCGCATGCATGGTCGAATCTTGGCACTCTTGCACTACTCCAGAATGACATTCAACTCGCCAATGAAGCCTTTACGCGAGCACAGTCTAATGACCCCGATTATGCCCATGCCTGGCTGGGTCAAGGCTTTGTCGCCCTTCTTTACGGTGATCCTAAAGAAGCTCGCAGTTTATTCACCCATGCAATGGATATTTCTGAGTCGTCTTCACTATTAACCAGACGCCAATACCCAATGTCTCTATTCGACTATATACTCACAAGTCCGTCAGATTTAAGTGTTTCGTCTCTAATCCAACCACTATTTGCACTCACCCAATTGCGTCGTCTCAATCCTCAAGATCTTTCGTATCAGCATCTATCGACGCTATACCAAGAGCGAACGAACGACAGCCTCAGAGCAATAGACACTCTCGAGAAGGCGTGCGAGAAATTGGAGATGAGTTACGAAGCCACCGAGTCCGCAGAGTCGCTCGGGCGGTTTGCCCTAGCCAAAACGGACCTGGCTCGATCTTATCTCTCGGCTGCTCGATACGCAGAAGCTATTGACTGCGGTGAAATGGCTTTGCAATTAAGCAGCGATGAGTCCGCAAACGAACTAACAGCCGAACAACGCAGAAAAGCTAGATTATCAGCACACTTGACGGTGGGTTTAGCAGAGTATTTCTCCAAGAACATTGATGCAGCCGTGTCGTATTTTGAAACAGCATTAAGTGAATCCAACGGCAATCCAGATGCAGTTTGCGTTCTAGCTCAAATGCTATGGGCTACGGGTACGGAACATGGTCGAGAAAGAGCCCGCACCATTCTATTTGATGTGATAGAGAAGGACTTAAGCCACGTACAATCCGTGCTTCTTCTAGGTATCATAGCATTACTTGATGAAGATGAGGAGTCTCTGGACGCCGTTGTCTCGGAACTTCAAACACTCCGTACCAATGATAAAGTTACTGATACAGAGCATTCCCAAATTGGAGAAGTATTCCGCGCCGTAGCCGCCCTATCGCAGAACAGCACAGGGGACGATATTCTTACTCAGCTTCAAAACGACGTTATGTTATACCCGCACCTCCCACATGGATGGTCGAGGTTAGCCGAGGTTAGCGGGGAAGAATATCCAGCAGATATGGCCTTGAACGTGGCATTGAAGGCTATGCCGCCGAGGGGAGAACTAGGTGCTATAGATCTTGCCGATGCATATGCCGGAACTGGCAAGGCTTCCGATGCTCAGACGGCGATCTTCGTAGCTCCTTGGAACTGCAGTGGCTGGGAGTCTCTGAGTAGTGCAGTTAACTGCTGATTGACTGCATTTTTGATTCTCGGTATGTTACACAATTCCATTTGATTTCAATTTACACCTTTCAGCTGTTATGATGATACCTATGTCAAAAATATGTTTCAAGACGGGGCTGAGATCTTCATTGATGCATAACTATCCTATCTGATGCAGCTTGTCCTTTTAATCTTCTTGATTTTCACTATCGGTTAGTAATAAGCTAACTCGATACAACTAGGTCCACGGTCTTGGTAATGTTGGCGTTCGGCATATGGCAGCATAGCAGCACTAATGTGCATGTATAATGGATAGTGAGAATGATACATGAAATGAGAAGAAATGAATGACGACAATCTGATTTGCGTGGATCATAGACATCTTCGCTATTGGCAACGGTGTTCAATGACATGGCAGATATGAAATCTCACGAGTTTAGGCATTTTAATAGGTACTTAGCAACCATAGCTCAGTCTTATAAAGAGGAATACTAAACTCTGGCCTAATCATTCCGAGGGGAAAACAAAATTTAATGACTCGTTGAATTGATTTATATATGCCGGTACAGCCTTGATAATACGTAAATTATTACGACGGCCTACTAAGTTTTTAGGGACAGCAAGCGCCAGAACTTCGTATCTCAAAGCACGTAAAAGGTACCATAGCGGCAAAGGGTGGTTTTGAGAAACGGTTACTTATACTTATAATTATTTACCTAAAAAACATCGTTTTTGTCTAGATTATCATTTTTGGGTAAAACATTGTTTCCCAACTTAAAATTAAGATTTTTTTTGATTAGATAAAATATATAATGCTGAATAATAAGACATTCTCGCGTGTATATATTAAACCCCAATTGGCCTAATAGTAAAACCCGTAACCCGTAAATCCCGTAATATATCCAAAATCCACTATTCGAATCAGCTCAAATGTAAAAAAAAAAAAAAAAAATAATAAATAAAAAAAAAAAAAAAAAATAATAAATAAAAAAAAAATAAAAGAATTAAAAAATTTTTTTTTTTTTTCGAGAAACGATTATTCGTCGAGAAATAATTCTTTAAAAAATAACGTTGCCTTTTTAATGAATAATGCATATGGGAGATACGGTACTTGGTCGAGGAATCGTTTCTCAAAACCACCTTTTGCCGCTATGGTAGGTACCTAAGGCTATACGTTGCGATTACCAGGTGATACCGAGCCATACTCGATGTAGACGAGTATAAGGAGGAATGGGATGGTTAAAGATTATGTCATAATAGGTAGGTAGCTTTAATTGAGCTGGTTTCGTCAAGTCTGGACAGTTTCCGACAATGAGACTTATGTAATACCGAGCTATAACTTAGTACCTATTGTTGACTAAAGATAGAAACCTGACTATAGGTAATCGCATGAAACAAGTAGGTATGTGCCTAAATCGCAACCCGAACCAGCGACTGGATATTACAAAATAAGTAGCTCAAGTCATACTTCACATCATTACGATGGAATGCTTCAAATCTATTGAATTTCCATTGCTAACTTCTCAACCTAGTACTTTTACTATTGGCCTACCCAGCCGCACCCTATCCACAGGAGTACCAGGAAAAAAGACCCAAGACTATCGGATAAACCGCCTGTGGTATCTCAAGAAAAGGAGTGATAAGACCACACTACCATAATCCACGTTCCATCGACGCCGCATGTTACTTTTCTGTATGAATATCCATGCACAAACGCACTTGAGCCTACCGATTTTAGTAGTAAACCATACTTCATCAGGCCCCCCTTCTAATAGACTACCTATCTTATACGCAGGCGGCGTGCACGACAATGCCACGAGCCAAATCCTGCCCGATCGAATCGCCATTTGGCAGCTAAACGCTTACAAGTGCGGCGAAATGTCGACGCAAGTCCCAAAAATGTACCTAAGGCTACGCAAATTCGGTACTCCCCAACTTAACGGTTCATGCTAAAAACTTTAGGTACGGGGACTGGAGTCTGTTTCGTTGACTGTATCGAATACTTTGATTTGTCCTGCTTCGCCTTCTTGTTGCTGGAACTACCGTTTGGTGTCTGGGGTAAGATAGGCGTTTCCTTGCTGGAGCTCGGAACTTTGGAAGATGTGGGTTTAGTGGTCTTAGGTCTCTTTGCAGACTTCTCCTGAGATCGAGGTTCTTGAACTGGAGCTGATTTGCCTTCTCCTTCAGGTTGTTTTCGCTTTAGCTTCCCATTGACAACCTCTGGTTTCTTGGACTTTTTCGAATTGGTCGCGGTAGGTAATACCGCCGAGTCTTTGTCAGATGTACTCTCCGACTCACTATCCGATTCAGATGAAGAAACTGCTCTCGTTACCACCGGTGCAGGACGAGACTCCAAGGATTGGACCTGTGGCGTAGAGCTAGGGACGCCAATAGGGGTGAAACGAGGTCTTAGACCCTGTGGCTGTTCTCGAATGGCCTTCGGTACTGGTGCATAATCCTCGGTGGCAGTAGCGCTGACAGTGCCACCAGGTCCGAATTTAGCTATGCGACGGAGATGCACAGTTGAGTCGATTCCACGATTCACTTCTGATTGTTAACTACCTTTATTTGAAATTAGGGAACTAGGAAGTGCAACTCACGAGAAGTATAGTTATCTCCTCCTTTTGAAGGGATAAGCAGCTGAATCTGTGTGCTAGTGGCATGCGACTCAAGGTCTAGGCCGTAATCGTCGCCCTTATGATTTAGTAATGTTTCTCCAGGAGTTGCCTTGGATAGATCAATCTCTATGTCTCTGAGCACAGTAATTGGTAATGACGCTGGTGCCGTGAAGTACCACACCTGCTTCCCTTCCAAGTTAGTTTTGTTAAAAAACTCTGCAACGTCTTTGGCGGGGTTGTCGGATGAAGCTTTGCGAATCGTAAATTCAGAGCTATTAAGCCAGCCAGGTCGAGAACTAAAATAACGGCATTAGCTTATAATCGGTCAAGACAGGTGCTGCAACTCCTGAACTCACACTTCAGAAGCATCATTGCCATTGACTCTAGAAATGGCGGCCTGGTCATTATCTATCTCCATGCCATGCGCTTCCTCGCTCTCATCATCGGAACTACTATCGCTAGCCTCGTCGCTAGAAGATTCAGCCTCGACAGCCTTTTGTGCACTGGGCTTTTCATCATCACTCTCGCTGTCCGATGAACTCTCTGCTTCCTTCTCATCTTTATTTCCCCCTTTTACCGCCGCGCCATTCTTAGTCGGGCCACCATCGCTAGAATCTGAGCTCTCGGAGTCGGAATCGGAATCGGAGTTAGATTCATTAGGACCTGCTGAAGCTGCTGCCTTAGTAGAAGCTTTAGATGATGATGCGCCCGCGTTCGGGATAGTCTTGGTAGGTCCAGACTTAGTAACGTTCGCTTTTGGTTCAGTAACCTTGCGCTTAGTTGCCTGCTTTGCAGCGTACTTGCTCTTGGCAGCCTCGAGGTCGTTTTCGCTATCGCTACCACTTCCGGAGCTGTCGTCGGAGCTGCTAGTGCCACTGTCATCATCGCTACTGGTATCCTTGGCTAGCTTTTGAATTTTTTGTAACTGGGTAGATCCTAGAGGTTTAGTTTTGGATGCATTCTTCTTATCGCGAACAGTTGAAGCCATGTCATTGAGTGATCCCATTGGGATGCGGGTGCGGTTCTTCGACATTGTGAATATATGCGCCGAGCGGCAACGAGGCGCTGTGAATGTAGGCTCTTGAGTGCAAAATGCGACAGGAATATAAGTTCAAAATATATTCCTCAGGCTGGCTGATGAAATGCTAGTTAGTTCAGCTAAACCTGTTCAAAAGACTACAAGAAAATTTGTTGGAGAAGTGCAAATTGAAGAGGTGGTGATGTTGAAAATATTAAAAAGGTGAATTATTAAATGTAATTGATGAACTAAATTTCACGCTCTGCTCTGATCATAGAAATTTTTTGGAGAGCTCTTAATGCTAGACGCGGCGCGCTTCCTTATCAGGGCAGTCGCGGGGCCGGGATGATGTGGGGCAATAGCTAGGTACCTGAATACTTTGATAAATCCCCTTTAGAAGGTACCTCTGTATTATATAATCGCTGATAGCCGGAAAAATATAGATCCAACACTTCACATCTGGGCAGCTTATACATGTACATTAAAATGCACAATACGAGGTACATAGATGCAACGTACCTGCATAAGCCCCACTGATGAATTGCATAGAGGAACTTTTAGAGGAACTTTTATCAACACTAACTCACTAAAGTCTCATATTTTCTTACAAACTTCAATGGCTATAAGGCGCGATGGCCATGAATAAGAAGAGGAAGCTAAATATATCAGAACCTCCATCAGGTCTGTTTAACTCTATTATTGCCTTGTCATTAATAGTTTCTATAAAATGTGGATGGAATGCTTATATATCATTAGCCATGAGCGCCTTTGCTCTTCGTAAAAGACTTCTTGGCCAGCAAATTACCACTACATCGCCGAATGTAAACGCAGCTGATGAGACTATATTAGTCCCCAAAGTCCCATCATCATTAGATACTTCGGGGACTAGCAAGACTAGAAGTCCAAAGAAGACAAGGAAGACCCCAAATGTTCAATCATTGTCAAGCGTTGATAACGAACCCAGTATCGACGTGAAAGACACATTATCAGGAAATTCATCTCCCTTTAAAGACGATACCATAATCCTTAGCTCTCCTAATGTCCCCTCTAGAAGTCCTTCGCCTTCTATAGCCGATGATGAGATATTAGTGAGGTCGGCTAAGGCATTGTCTGTCCACCTCTCTAACTTTAAGCCATCCAAAAGCAACTACCAAAAACGAAAAGATGGGAGGATACTATTAAAGCTATTGGATGGAGAGGTTTGCTTCCCCTATTCGTTGTTCCAGAAACCCAAACTCACAAATAGCAGCGCTTAGTGATTCTCGGCAGCTATGGCATACGCGTGAAATCCGGCGAGATAACCCTCAATGGCGCGATACTGAGGATTTCAGACAGGGTGCATTGGGTAAATGCGCCACATTGCCATGCACTCCCTGTCATTAGATGCTCAAATGATGCTAGCCTAGAACTACTCCCTCATCCAACCGCTTCTGGACTGAGAAGTTTAGGGAAGCTCGCTCCTCAGTTTAGGAAGCTCTGGAATGAATCTAGTATATCGTCAAACAAGAACAGTGTTTCGCCTTACACAACATTTTTAATAGTAAGGATCCTCGAGACATTTTAATGAGCTATGCAGCTGACGATGCCCATAGCTATATACTTCGGCAGATGGCCCAAAGAAAACGATTTTGCAAGATTTAGTATCCCCACCAGAGTGGAATAGGGAGATTGCTAAATTAGTCGATATTGCAAGCTCGAAACCAAGCTCGTTTATGATCACGGGCCCAAAATCTTCTGGGAAATCTACATTTGGCAAGTTACTTGCGAACCGACTTATCACAGATCAGTCAAGTAGCTCCAAACGCAGAGTCCACCGCGGAGTGGCTGTACTCGACCTTGACCCAGGACAGCCTGAATACTGCGTCGCCGGCCAAGTTGCTCTAGTATTCCTGACTGAGCCCGTGTTTAGTCCCTCGTTCTGTCGTCCCCTTCCTTGCCCGGAGTTACAGATCATTCGGTCTCATGCGCTAGCATCTATATCTCCAGCATCAGATCCTGAGTTGTATCTAGAGGCTGCAATGGACCTCATGACACATTATCGAAATGTTCTAGGGCGTTACCCCCTTATCATAAACACCCCGGGATGGATCCAAGGAACAGGGCTTGACCTTCTTACATCCCTCATCACTAGTTCACGCCCTACCGAGGTGCTATATATGTCCGAATCTGGCCCAGCTGAAGTAGTCGAGGCGCTGCAAGAATCGTGTAGGACTACTACATTTTCTACGCTCCCTTCCCAGGCCTCTCAGCTTGCCTCGAGAACAGCAGCACATCTCCGCTCAATGCAGACTATGTCATACTTCCATGCAGAATCACAAAGCTCTAGTGTTGATGGTCATTGGGTTCGGTGGAATAACAAGCCTCTAATAACCGTACCTCCTTGGCAAGTCAGCTATAAGGGTCCTGAGCGGGGGATATTCGGGATCATGTGTTATGATTACCAAACACCCATGGATTTGTTAGCCGATTCAGTTAATGGTACCATTGTCGCAGTGGTAGGAATCGAAAATGCCCAAGCGTTTAGACATCGCGAGGAGCATGATATGTTATCCAACGATACGACTTCTGATACAATGGATATAGATAGAGTTGAGGATGGACCCCAGAAATCTATGTCCTCGTCCTTTTTGGCATTGGCTAGAGATGTTATTATTACGACACCCGAAGGCATTCCATTCATCGACACGACGAACGGAATTACTCTTAACCCTAAATTTTCCCACTCTCTTGGCTTAGCCCTCGTTCGTGGCATAGACGTCAAGAATGGTGTGCTCCAACTTTTGACACCTTTAGGACCGGAGAAAATAGAAGAAATTACCTCGAGAGGGGGGGAAATCGTGCTCGTCAGTGGAAAGTTCGATACGCCGAGCTGGGCTTATACCGAAGAGCTGTATTATCGGGCTCATGAAGAGGCGGACGACGGAGAAGATGCGGATGAGACGACTAACACCAATGATGACGCTGGAGATATATCCGAGGCTGAAAATGTTGATTTAGCAGGATCCACAGATACGACCCTAGTGCCGTGGGTAGAGGTGTTACATGGAAACCAGAAACGTGGCATCGGCTCAAAAGTATGGAGAGTGAGGCGTGACCTGGGTCGCGTTGGTAATGCTACCAAATAAGATATTGAGTTCTAACACCCAATTTACTTGGCTCCAAAGTTCTCATGACATATCGACTGTATGAAATAAATGATGGTTCAATGCTGATTCTCCTCAATTGAACCATTACGAGTCTATTGTTGGTTCCGCATTAAAGCTCAGCGCTAGGCGGCATCATCGCAAGTATGCATTGGTGTTTACTATTCACAAATTACTTACCTATTCCACAGCATTTACGTGAACCAAATCACAAGCCGAGATAAGAAAACAAAAACAATGCCACGCTTAGTGCTTATATATACATAGAAGCTAGCATATTACATACATGAGACTGTCAAGAAATAAATTACAGCAAAATCCCAAGGCGATCAATCCACTACCCCCGGCGGTAGCACAGCGATATAATCCAGCGGCGCCGTCTCGCGTCCATTAGCCTTAGCATCGACGCGCACCACATCTCCCTCCTTGATCTCAACGCCCTTAAACGTAATCCTCGTTGCCGAGTGTCCATCAATGCCCCTAGTCAGCGTAAACCCAAGTTTATCCTCATTATCGCCGACCCACGACCCAATACTCTTATCGTTCAAAAACAGCTCGTACGAAGCCTTGCCTTCGTATAGATCGTAGTAAGCGACAGCCAAATCATACGTCCCAGCCGTGTAGTTGAGCGTGGCGGACACGCTGGCCGTGCTCGCGTTCCCGACGCTTTGGACGATGCGCAGACCGGAGGCTACTTCGAACGGGTTCACGGCTGTGACGCGGTACCCGCGCAGAGTCATGGACTCGGCTTCCACGCGCCATGGGTGCTTGCCTACGCGGTCTTGCGCGTCGGCGATCCCGGATAGGCTGTGGTAGAACTCGTTGATGGCGTCGCGCCAGACGATTGCGTGGCCTGCTTGGTATGTTAGTCGGAATGCCATCTCGTCGAACCGCTGCTGGTCGATTAGGCCTTGCAGCTTGGCCCATTGCGCGGGGAACGTGGCGGCTGTCACGGCGCCTGCGTAGTCTGTGATAAAGTTAGTAATTGATTTATTTCTTCGAGTGGTTTACATACGCGCATCATAGAAGTGTTGGATGACCGTCTTGCCGTTCTTCAACACGTGCGTGTAAGGGACGTGATGGAACCATAGCAAAAGGTCATCCGGTGTCGTTTCAATATCCTCAAACACAGCGGCGACCTCTGTCGGGTATTGTCCCGCGTATCCGGTGCCGTTCTTAACCGTACGATCCATCCCGATGCTAAACGCGTCAGCCCGAGTCCACTGTCCCCATGGGTTATTATCCATTGACTGCGGGTTCGGTCCGTAATGCGGTCCAGTGATATCCGTAAGTGTCTGGATCCCTAGATTACCTGTGTAATTCTCATATGCCGGCCAAGATTCCATCGACATGCGTGTAATAGTCTCGCGGATGGTATCATCCAAGCCGAAAGTTAACCGGGTCCAGTCTTCCAAGATAGCCACTTCATCAGCTGTTGGATCCCAGGCCAATCTACCATAGCCATACAAGTTAGACATGGCGAGATGTGTGCCAAGCCAAGTGGAATTTTGGCCGACGTTTACGACAGCCGCGTAACCCGTAAGGCCCTTTTTATTAAAACGCTTACCGGAAAGGATATCAGAGCCGATGATAGATTCCTCGCCATCAATGCGCAAGTCAAAGTTGAGGATCTCCTTCCAAAGCGGCGGCAGATAAACCAAGTGGCACTGCTGGCCGAGATACTCCTGCGTAACCTGAAGTTCGATAGCCGATGCCGTCTGTTTCAAATGTGCGAAAAGCGGTGATGGAGGCTCCCGTACCTGGAAGTCGATCGGTCCATACTTGACTTGGACGACGACGTTATCGTCAAATTTGTCGTCAAGGTCGCGAAAGAAATCAACGGCCGCGTTCGCTCGGTCGTCTTTCCAGTTGTTCTCGTTTAGATGCTGGTTGTCATAGACAAAAGCGCGGAACATTACAATACCGCCATGCGGCTTGACGGCTTTCGCGAACAGATTGGCACCGTCAGAAAGTGTACGATCGTACGTGAGTGGACCAGGCTGGCCCTCGGAGTTAGCCTTGACTAAGAAACCTGCCAAGTCAGGTACATGTTCGTAAAGCTTGTCCGTGATTTTAGTCCACCAGGCGATGACGGATGTGTCCAAGGGATCGAATGTATTCAATCCACCAAACGTCTGTGGCGACGCAAAGTTGAGTGAGATCCCGACTTTAACGCCCCAGGGTCTCATTGCGTCGGCAACTTTAGCCAACCCCGCCATATTTGCATCACTTAAGATCATAGCGTTCGCGTTAACGTTATTAATGATAATTCCATTAACGCGAATCGAAGCCAGGAGGCGAGCATATTCGGCGATCCGCGTTACATTAGAGACTAGAGCGTTGTTCTTGAAGAAGATAGACGGGCCAGCGTAACCACGCTCGATAGTCCCATCCATATTGTCCCATTGGTTTATCCATCGGATTGCTGCGCTGGGATTTGTAGCATAGGCGACCTCTGTAAAGTTCGCTTGGGCTATCATAGACAAATACTCGAATGCACCATAAAGCGCACCACGTTCGTTTTGGCCCACGATTTCGACCGTGTCGCCCTTAGTACTAAGCCAGAAGCCATCTTCCTCGAGTTCAGGTGTTTCGATCGAGATGCCGGAGTCGTTAAAGGCAGCGATGGTTCCGACGACTATTGAAGGGCCTTCGTTTGTCTCATGAGTCACATTAAGTGACTTACCAAGGATCCCTTTAATACCTTTTTGCAATTCTTGACCGGCGACGTAAATGGGGCTAATTTCCGTGGCGTTAAGGGCGACGATGTTAGGGGGAACAGCAGCCTGTTTGATGATATCGCATGGTAATCGAGCATATCGTAACCACGCGTTGAGTCCATCCTCTGCAGCTACAAGGCTGAGAGTAGCCAAAAACCAGAGCCCACGCATTCTACTGTACCTGACCTAATCTACCACGATCTAGGCACGCTCGGAGATCTACACTTAACAATCTATAGACATTGGGATCCCCGTGTTTATACATGACGCCTACCTAGCACGATGGGGCCTTATCTGGGCAAATTATAGACCCCATTCCCCAAGAGCCAGGTTAATGAATAAAAGTCTTTAGGCTAAATTCGGGGGCTATGAATTAGCAGATCTTATCCATAGAGAATTGGCGTGGCATTCCAATTTACGGTACTTTCGGTATATTTATATACGAATCCGTGGAGTCGCATCTCCGTCTTCCCCGCAGATTCGGAAATGAAGATCCTCCAAACAGAATAAGCTATTCCGTGCTGGACTTAAAGTTGGGGTAGCAGGGTAGATAGCCGAGTATGGGGCTAGTATCCTGGTTTCTTGGCTATATACTTACGTAGGGATTACGTTCTAGAAGACGAGTTATGTGTAAAGTGACAGGCGAACCACGGAGTTGACGGGTTGCGCAGTTCATGTTTAAAAAGGTATAGTATTAACAAAAGAAAAAAAAGTTATACATTATCATAGGCTGAAACGAACTTAGAGGCTAACTCGAGAGTGTTTCTCAAGGGATCATGTTTCTATAACACTAATCTTTTAATATTAATCCTTAAGACATTCCTGCATGATATAGTAGTGATTCGGAAAGGGTGTCGTGCCGCCCAGAGTATCCCAGCTAGTATGCATGGAGATGAGATCTGATTGGAAACCCTATAAGCGTACCTACGTAATACGATTGATGCTATAGAGCCTCATTTTGAGATTGTAACTTCATGCCTAAATGGTCTCGATCAGAAATATTTGAATTAATAATGGATAACTTATTGAGTGAACCCCTTTTCTAATTTAACATCACTTTTTCTTTCCCTCTCATCATACCCAACTTTTTCGACCTCCAGAAAAGAAAAGAAGTTATCCATTAGAAGATTTGTGCTAGTGGAATGGACCCTAAATACTAACATCATTTATGGATATCTAGTTGATCGAGGACAGTAATATAGAATCGAATGAAGCTGAACCTTTTTAGGTACCCGTATCCCAGTGTGGCACCACAAAACTCTGTTGAGCATTGTCGTAATACATGTCATTAAAAGAGTGGGATTACCCAAAGAAAGAAAAGAAATTTACAAAGCCATATATAATCTAAGAAATGTGAAAATGAAATAAATGAGGTAATAGATGGGGTAATAAATGGGATGTAATAGGTAGATAGGATGGAAAACCGTGCGCAGGATTATCAAGTTGTATTCTTATCGCCGCTAACAACTCTCATCTTGGCGTCGCTAAAATGAGTCCCTATCCTCAATACCGCAGTCTCAACTGAAGGGCGCCGTTTCGGGGTGTCAACGATGGAAGGTTCAGATTCGTCTTCTGTTGGAACTGTTCGAGTTTGTTGGCTAGTTTGTTGATTTCCACTTAAAAGGCTGTCAACAGAAGACAAAAAATCCGAATGATCCCTTCGAACCGATACGCTGAGCTGGGAAGAAGGCAGTGACACTAGGAGAACGTTGACGGGCACGGTAGTGTCCTGGGCGGATATAGACCTTGGTTTGCGTTAGACTTACTACGTGATATAGGAAGTTTATAATGACGAAGGGCCGTAGGAATAAATTCAACTAAAGTCTCAAACACAACACTTACTCGGCAGGGTTTTGGGTTGTATCGTTGATTTGATCCGTTCCCATGTTTACCAACATTAACGTAAAGGAGCTTCGAAGTTACTCGAGGAATATCGTATAGAAAGTTGAAATTTTGTAATGTAGGTCTCGAGTAAAATTAAATATAGGGGGTCTACTTAGAAGTAGTCTGACTTAGTCGGGGAGGAAGAGGGTGACTGATACTAGCTGAGGATGAGCTGTACAATGGAAAAGGTTAGGCCCTATACGCCCTTGCTTATAGATACATAATAGTATAGTACTATTGTGTAGAGATAATGTTTAAGATAATATAGAGAAGAGTGGGTTGATGCATCAAATCCCAATATTTTAAAACCGAGCAGATATTTGGGTTGGATATGAGGCAGAGTTAATAATGAGAACTGTTGTGGGAGGGTTATAAGTGGAATGAGATTTCTGAGATACTATATACTATTATATATACTTCCTAGCCGACGGAAACGAGAAAAATTGTCCAAAAGTATCTACGTAAGGTAGTAATTCTTTATTATCGAATTATATGTTTCAATTTATTTGATGGTAAACAACGTACATTAAGAGCGTGGGATTGCACCTTCAGCTACGCCTCTCTCTGGAGGTAGTAATACCCACACATAGCTTGATGTATGTGTTTGCCTACCAATCTACCTAGTGTAAAACGCATAAATATGCGTCCAGTTCCGCGGCAGTAGAAAATATTCGGGAAAAATTCGCAAATTATGACCCTGAATAAATAGCTTTGAGTAGATTCTAGGAGTCCGGATTAAGCTGAAATTCGTCCAGGTTCGACTATTATTTATTTCGACTACAAGGCTACCAGTATACTATTGGCCTAGGATATTTTAGTTTATTATGCTAATGCAAAAAAGAAAGAAGGAAATTAGAATGATAGCTCATGTATCCAGTACTCTTATTTGTGATATACGGTCACGGGTTGAGTAGCATAGGTAGGTTATGCAACCGATAGGTCTACGACAAGGGTAAAGTCAGTTGCACAGCCTATCTTCTTGTGCATATACCAACCATGTATTGGAGATGCTTAGTATTATTAGTAAGATATTTCTATCATTTTGGTTCGCTTCAGAGTAACACATGCCTCCTCTAGATCATTCCTTGGATAGCTACTTTAGAATAGTACCCATGTTTAACTTCACGACGCAATGACATTAATTCAGAGACATTGTATATCAGTATATCTAATAATATAGTAATTATCAATCATTGTTCTAACGCACAACTAGATGTAGGTATCTCGTAAAATATACTGTTCAAGTAGCAGTTTGCCTTGTAGTATCTGTTATGATCAACACACCGATGTAGTTAAACTTCTACGAATACAATATCCTGGAAGCCCAATATACTACAAGGCTAGGTACCTAAGGTACAAAATGAAGAAAATATAAGGCTGATACAGCATTACAATAATACTACGCAAGTTGTTGATCAATATCCTGCGGAAGTCAAAGGGCGTGTACTTTAGCATAACGCGGCGTAGTAAATTTAAACCTTATCACCTAGGTGATGATCAGGCTATAATAAAAATCTAGGATGAAAATAATTGTACAACTCATACACCACTCCGCCTGTCAAAGCCGCATGTAGTTCCTAATTAAGAACGTACATAGGTTTCCAGCAGGCAAATATCACAAGCCAAGAATGACTGACACAATGAACGTGACGTATATTATGATAGAAGTCTTTCCGGAGGTTGCCCTAAGGCATACAAGTAGCGAGACAGAGGCTCAGCATGTATAAAACCTTCAAATATACTTATTATTAATCCTTATAATTGGTGTGAAAGGTTAAAAGGCTGATGGGTGAAAAATACTCCTTAAAGAAAGGTGGTTTGCTACCCAATCCCCTTCAACCCGGTGAAGAGACTCGATGAATGACGTCACACCGGTATCTTTTAATCTTTCTATAAAATCCTTTCTTGCATTAGCTCTTAGGTAGTAGCCTGGTTCTGGCGAAACTTGATGCAATATGAAAACCGGTGAGCGTAAGCACACTTGAAACTATATAGACCGAATCAGCGAGTAGACATGGGTAATAAGTGGATTAACAACTTTGGAATGAATTCCGAGTAGTTGTCAACTGCTAGCCCTTTGTTGTGGGTTAGGATGAGGGTGGTGTATATGAGACTGAGGAACTCAAAGCAATGTTTACTTTAAGATTCTAGATGAGACTTCTATCATTTAATAACCACAACAACTCAGATTAAAAGTAAGTACTACATATTAATCATTCATTTCTTGGCCGTGACTTGAACCTCATTACTAACATGTGTAAATAGAGGCGTTGAGCTTAATATAGGTAGCTATGTACTCGGGTTTGGGTTTGGCGAGTGAGTGGTGAATATGCGGGAAGTGAATGCTTACCTAATTTCTTCAAAATATGTATGGTGTTTATTAAAGGCCTTGGCTTAGGATGCCCAAGTGGGATGTGCGTCTAGGTGCTTGTGCTATTTCTTCACTTGCAGGAATAAAATGTGTAGGCACGTAAGTGGACATGAGCCTATGTAGGCGAGTCAACGGACACATCTCCGAGAGGATCATATCATGGCCACTTGATATGGGGTACCTAAGAAATAGTTATCAACATATATGCGTACTCGTTAGCCTATTCAGAGCCAATGAGTACCAATGGAAGCCCGCTTGACATCTAAAGGTGAGCCGCGAACCAAGGATTCGGACCGTAGCCATAATAACCCGCGCATCCCCTTCGGTACATATACGGTATTATTGTTACCTACTACCCTCAAAAGTTACACGTCATTATTGATATAAGGACGATGAGCCGATCTTCAAGGCTTTCCCGCTCGGCTGTTGAGAATCTTCACTGATAAGAATGAGATTCGTTCGTTGCATTAGGAAAAGCTCCCGCTGCAAGTAAGATACGTGCCCAATCATCAGCTCACCGGTGCTCCTTTAGATATCTAAAACAAGAAACCTAGAAGAATAACCGACCGTCTTGAGAATGTAGAACACCACTACTGGGAAGTATATGAGCGCCCGTCTAAGTTTTCTCACACCGATGTAGTATATCAGATATGGATATTGGACAACTATCCGAAGTCCTGACTTTAGCTTTCCGCCATTTTGGCCTAATGCGTGATTTATCCTTCTCATGGTAATGTGACCTATTTCATAATACTACTTTCCTGTAACGTTCTAGCCCATAGTTAATATACCGTAGAATTCTAACTAGAATATGTCCTAGAGTATATTATGGTAGCCTCGGTGAAAGTATTTTGATACTAGAGCCTTATTAGCTTGCCATACCTACAGGATCGGCAGCTTATATCCTTGTTACTACCCTTCTATTTGATGAGCGATGTGCAAATGACATTTAAGAGTTCGTTAATTCGCTAATGGTCGTAAGGAATCAAGCCGTAAATTCCCGTCGGAGTACTTCTCTGAACTTCAGGCGGGACCGAATATTGGGCGTCTTGTTCTGCTGTACCGATGCCGGCACACGTGGCGTCTCGGTGATCGCCCAATGTTACCCTATTGTGCTAAGGTCAAGGTGATGATCCCGGAGTAAAAGACCCTTTAATATGCTGTAATTGGAAGAGATTATTCTCGTAACATACAACTATCCCCTTTCTATCAAATAAGGCCTAAGCTGGTATTGTGTTAGACTTAAGATTTATTTCCAAAATATCATTATGAATAGACTTTCATGTAGGTTAAGCAAATTAGGACAAGCGTGAAAATTTGAATGACTCGTCAGATCTGCAGGCTGGAGGGTTGAATTAGTGCTTCCGAATACTAGGATAGGATGCAGGTAAAATAAGTAGGTAGATCATAGTTCATGTCAGTAGCCCCATGCACGCCATCAGGATGGAAGTTTGGTACAGCCATTCTATTTAGGTATAGTAACGTATTAAGGCATTAGGTAGAAGGAAGTGAGCCAATGATACCAAAGCTGCCAAAGGGGGTAATGATACCCAGAACGAAGTAAACCATAGTACTTAGTTTCAGTTACAATGTCTTACTGTCTAAAAATAATAAGTTCACTAGTATTGAAAGCCAGAAAATCTTTGCCAGTCGTCAGGCACAAGTAATAAGATTCCTTTATGGGTGATATCCCTCGTGATATCCAAAGTTAGGTACCTAACCTATCATACAGGGATCAACATCGGGTTGTACCACGGGGGCAGTAGATCTCCGGATATCTACAAAACTTCTACAAAAACGTAAGCCGGTGCCGGAACTAAGCGCTTTACCTTGATTCGTTAACCGGGTCGGGTTACGATAATTACCCAAGCAGGGCGAAATGCATCTCGCAAAGCTCGTCTGTACAGTCTTGACTCTTTGTAAGCACCAATGAGAGGAATGATGTTACGACGGTATATGTATGCACTAATCGGTTGCTAGGCCGATTAAACACCACTTCAGGTGGTGAAACCATGGCAGTGTACATGGTAGTGTACCACAAGACATATCACAAGACAGCAGTGTGGTTTTCGCCATGTTCACAGTGACCAAGGATTTCGGAAATCGAGCCCCCAATCCATTAACAACAAGAAACTAAGAGCAAGCCCACCTCTACCATTTCCACTCCTATTGACGTAACTGACTAGCGTGCTGTATCTATCTCTAGCTCAAGCCACGTCCAGTCTAGACTGGTCTATAGATAGTTAAAGGTCCAAGAATGTATTAAAGCCAGAACTCATCAACAATAGCCACATGGACAAACGTATGAGGTTAATATCAGAGAGGAAATATGAAAGCCACCGAGTCATTCGAACTGTACCTATCTAAGATATTAAGATGTCACTTATGATAGCTATACAAGGTACACAGTGACCGCGACCTTCTCTCGCCGTCAATTCTTACAGCCGCATAGACACGCCGTTTTGTACCGACTTACACGACCGACGCTAATGTTGTACCCTTATATAAGGCTGAATTAAACGTATGAGTATGGGATGAAGTATATGTGATGAAGATAACGTTGAGGTCATAGAAATCATAAGCGCCAATTGATACATCAAAATAATGAAAGGTAGCCAATTGAATGTAAGGAGGTACTTATTTACTATTTATTCCCGTTCGTTTTAAACCGAGACTTGTATTAGTAAGCAGTATTAACCTATCCAAGTGTCTCCAACTCTTGCGAATATTTGACAATATTATGAAAATATTAAACTCGGTCTAGTACTTAACCTATATCAGTCAAAGGGGGATGAAAATCGAAATATAATAGAAAATAAATAAGAGAAGAAACTACAAATCAGTTATCATACTTGTAACTTAATGGTAAATGAACGGGAATGGCTTACCGTAATTTACTTATCCGAACGCCATCTCAGGGTGCACGGGTGAGATGGCTGACAACTCAATCAAGGCCACCATCCTCAATGGCTATCCTCGACGATTACTTAGACATAGCCCGACCACACTTCAGCCACATTCCTAAGTCAGAGCTCTCAGTAACCGCTTTTCATGATAGCCTTCCTCCTTTCAACCATCCGCGGACTACCTCCTCCGAGCGGCAGGCCATCGTCAACAGGCTAAAGCCGTACACCATCATCTCGTCGATGCGAGAGCGGACACCATTCCCAGGAGAACTACTCAGACAACTACCTAACCTAAAGCTTCTTCTAGCGACCGGCACGCAGTTCGAAACGTTCGATCTTACCACAGCCTCCGAGCTTGGCATTAGTATAGCCGCGGCACCCGGCAGGGGCCGCACGGACGGTAAGCTGACCAGCCGTCCAGCACGACCTAAGCTCGACATAAAAAAAGGCGGCAGCCATCCTACCACGCAGCACGCGTGGGCGCTAATCTTGGCTCTGGCGCGGAATGTGGCCGCGGACGATGCAGCCATGAAAGGCCCGAGCAAAAGCTGGCAGTCCCAGCTCGCGATCGGGCTAACGGGTGCGACGCTCGGTGTCGTTGGCCTCGGACGTCTTGGCGCTGCGGTTGCGCGGATCGGCAGCTTGGCGTGGGGCATGCGCGTGGTGTGCTGGAGCGAAAACATGACCCAGGAGAAGGCTAATCGGAAGGCCGAGGAGATGGGACTTCCGGTTTACGGCGGCTACGCCCTGGATCCCGACGCGCCGACGTTTACGGCCGTGAGCAAGGACGAGCTGTTCGCGACGGCGGATGTGGTCAGCTTGCATTACGTCCTTAGCGACCGTTCCCGGGGGATCGTTGGAAAGGCTGAGTTGGCACGCATGAAGGAGTCGGCGCTGTTGGTTAATACCTCGAGAGGACCGCTGATTGATGATACAGCGTTATATGACGCGCTGCAGACAGGTCGCATCCGAGGCGCCGGCCTAGATACCTTTGATATCGAGCCTTTACCTGCAGACAGTCCTTGGCGGTCAACTGAATGGGGTACTCAGGGGAGAAGCAACTTGATTATTACTCCGCATATGGGATATGTTGAAGATGGAATCATGCATACTTGGTATGAAGAAACTGCAGAGAATTTGGAGCGGTGGCTTCGGGGAGAAGCACTTCTTCATCGTCTCAACTAAGTAGACTCTTCTCTAGAGCCCACGATTGTATATATCCGGGCCTGAATCATAGTATCTAAGCACAATATCGGCATCATTAATGGTGTTCAAAATTCCATAACTGTTGATAGCTGCCTAATGTACCTACCTAGGTAGTAGTCACATTGATTAATACCGGATGAAATATCTATAACTAACTAATAACATGTCTTGCGATTGGTTATTCTGTAGTTTTATTAGAATCACTTTTTGAGGAGTAGACTTTGATTTACACACAATCACTATTTATATTAGTTAGGAATATAAATCAGGACAGATATCCAAAGATAAATTTAACTTGTATCATCGCTTTATTGTCCCACCAATATATATCTCCTCAAGACCATCCATACCCATCTTTCTAATGCGACTTTAATAATAGAGCGTTAATAATTTATTTCTAATCATCACATCTTTGACCCTTTCGTAATAGCTTTCCTGCTAACTAACAGACCATAATATGTTTATTTTTATCATTTACTTAACACTAAGTTGGGTACCTAGGTATTCATGATGCTCACTCATTCCCAATCACCTCGCCATAGATTGTAATTTGTATATGAATCACGAAAGGTACAGTAAATATTCAGGTGCAGACTCGAGAGGGCAATGAATTTTTAGAAATTATGAACGTACTCACCCAAAGCGTCATAGTGAAATACCTTAGTCAGGAAAACAGTGAATAAATGTCAATTCTAGGATACGGCGGGATCTTAAGATTTGGTGTTGAGAGAAGGGTATTTATACACATCAACTACCGCCTATAGAGAAGTATTTTCTTTTTTACACACCAATCCGTTTTTACCTCCCCATAAGTTCTACCAGCATAACATTTATCAGCAAATCCATCAGTCTATCTCATTATCTTTGATACGCCAAATGTCGGTAGCCCCGTCGCATACCATGGATGGGCATAGTATGGCATCTCAAAGAAAAACTGGTGATAGGGCCAGGAGGGACGTCATATCTCTACTCGAAAGATTGCGAAGCTTCCATCGACAACCACGAATGGATCAAGTAGATAAGATACGTCGATGTAGAGTGTCTCATACCGACCCGGAATCCGACCTGTCGTTGATCCTAAACCGACAAAATATTTTTAGGGGTTTACAGCAAGATGAACAAATGGAGTATGCCTGCGATTTGTATGAGTTCCGCAATTTCCACCGACTCAACAAACATGACGACAAGAATGTTCTATTCGTATGTCCACTTATAACCCAATTTATCCAGACTATTCGTGGTGGACAGTTCATTAGAACAGGTACAAACAACTGGTTCCAGTGGTTTTCAGAAACTCATGAACGCTATACCTGGGAAATGACACAGGAAGAAGAGTTGGCTCTTCAAAATCATATATTCCAATATCAAAGCTTGGGACCACAAGACCAACCAGTACAACTTCCACCAATACAACAATATCCTCTACCACAAACTTCATTGCCACCGTTGACGGATCAGTTACATCTGTCGCGGCCAGTAGACTGTCGATCGCAACCTAATGCTAGTAATGTCCAGCATAATCGTCACCACTGCTAGCATTACTATAACTATTGGTATGTGACATTATGCTGGCTGCTCAGGTTCCAGGTGGCAGCAGTTTTGTATTTAGATATGTAGTTCTTCGTAGCGTTCCCGTAGGGGAATCTTGATACTGAGAACACGACTCACTGTCTTTACGTATGAATTATATTTAATATAAATTACATTGATTATAAACCACTTAGAAAGCTGGAGTGATATATTTAAAAATTGTGTTTTTTTATGTTGCTGTTTATCTTGATCTTTTCGTGTATCCCAGCTAGACATATATATCAGTTTTTATAATGACCAGAGATTCTTCAACATGTATATTTGATTGTTACGTTAAATAACGCAATATACGATAATTAGGCCATTCCAACGTTAAATACTTTCGATTTTCATTTTTCAAACCAATATTAGTGGTTATGTGACCATGTAAACACTTACAAAGAAACCAGCGCAGAATGCCCCTTATTTCCGATTACTACAACCTAAAGCTAACTATAAAGTAAAGGTTGCGAGAGAGATAGATCGGTTCAAATTAATTCAACTGATTATATAGCTTTATTTCCGCGTTGTGATAGTGCACAATTCCAAGACGACTTTCAGTTTTCCCAATGCATATTTTTGCTCTCCACCTCTAACAAGTTCAAGTTCATTAAATTGCCTAGGTATGGCCGGAATCAGAATTACCTTTAATGCAGAAAACCATCCGAAGATAAGTCCTGATATGTTGATGTTCCAATATTAGTCAGTAAGAACGTGTATAACGCCAATTAGCTACAGCGGTGTTACATCTTGATTCAAGAAATGAATAACTCGTGAATCATTGTATGCATGGATATCTGTCACTTACAATCACATCTATGTGAAAGGTAAGCATTTATAAAACGTCCTTTATCTTTTGGAAACGCTCCTTTGCTTCCCCCGAATTAGCATTATTCTCTCCCCAAAGCACGCTCTGCATAACATACTCGAGTATAAATACTTTCTATTACCTTTAGTGAAGAAGCACCCCGAGGTTTCTGCCATAAGAGGAAGATGGATTGGTATCCAATGACTACGGTTACATCCGAGCAATACCTCGGAGATTTGCTTTACAGAATACCACGGTTCCGTCGGAGCACTAGAGCCCAGCAGCTAACCCAGTGGGCCCGAATTATGGATCAGACTAACACGACGGTACTGGACTTGCAAAGGGATTTGGATTTGGCATTAAAAGTCCATAATGATTTCCTAACCCTGCCCAGGGACCAGCAACTCTGGTATATCGATCAGTTATTGGCCTTTATCAATACCGACGCGGGTTATAGAACATTCGGCAAGGTACCTACCTGGCCTGTAATCTTTCAACTTCCTAACCTATATTATTTCATACGTACCACCCAGCCTGGAGGTAGATATACATCAACTAGTCTCGGCAACTGGTTTTTATGGGCTGAGCAAAGTGTTAGGGACTAAAGGGGGGGGAGAGGGGGGCATCGAGGAGTCACGTGACATCATAGATGAATAGTTGAATCATTAAATTGGAGACGTTGAAAGGTGCGATTCAACTATTCATCTGAGAAATGTGGAAGGTAGAATGACTATAAAAAGGGAGGATCTCCCTGTGTATTTAGTTATTCATTCTACAGTTATCAATTTAAGTCCAAGTCTAAGCCTAGTATCTACTTACTACTTAGAGGAAGGACTCTAAGCTTTGCTAACGAACACTTAATATTATCAGTTCTACCACCTTGACTCGTATTGTTACTATTACCTTAAAATCAAGAACCCATCAGCACTATACTTTAACATACCTAAGTATAGGTTCGTCACACAAAGCACTTTACACGATCCATTACTGTCACACGGACAACACGGCTGAGACTTGTTGGTTATAATACGAGCAGCCAAGATCTACTCAGGCGGTTAGGATAACTTTGTTATATTTATTGGATAGAACACATCACGAGGAGATGCAGGTAGAACGCAGGATAACCAACACGCATATGAGGGGCGGTTAGGACTTAAGATACGTACTATCAGATTATCTACAAACAGGCCTTGATTCCCCAGGAGGAATTAGGAATGATCAACGACCTTGAGACCTTAGACAATTATTAGTACCTTGAATATACGTTCCAAGCCCTTACAGACCTTGTTACAATTACAAACGCCAGAAATGGAGTTAGAAGAGTAAATACTCTAATAGGAGACATGGAAGCTATTCTTAGAGTAGAGTTTCTAATATCTATCACTAGAGTTTACACCAAATGATATGAATTAAAATGAAATGTGTTTCTTTTTCTCGGGGAAATTAAACAGGGGGGATTTTAAATTTTTGTTTGGCTTAGTCATCCAATATAATAGAGCCTAAAATCAGCCCCTAAATCCCCCCTATTAATACTAGTTGCCTCTGTAGTAAAAGCCTTAACAGTATTGATTTTAGACGAGACTTGCACATTATACGAGCTAGTAATATTGAAGTATGATGGCTACGAGGCTAGCTTAGCTTGGAGGCATAGGGACACCCTTGTGATATCTGGTTAGACCAAGTATCAAGTTGAGCCTGCAAAATGCCTAACCAACCCAGTCTACCCAGCGCTCTTAACAAGCCAAGTCAAGCAAATTTTTACTAAAAACCTGGCCGCCCCCAATTCAAGTCAAATATATGACTTTTTTTATTTAACTGGCGATATTTAAAGACTGGCTTAGGTCTTTGGGCCGGATAACCTTTCTTCCAGGATCCTGCACGGACCAATCTTAGGGAATTAGCAAATGTTCAATTTTTATATATTAAATATGCTTTTCCTCATACAAATTTGGTTTAAAGTTTTATGTACTGTATAAATCCCGATATTGAAGTGTTATCTACCTATTATTTGCCTATTTAGGCAATTTGGAGGCGTTCGGACCATGTTTAGCCACATTTAGCCACATCTCTTGCCACCCCGCTTTAACCAACCAATCGTAATATATATCCATCCAATCATATCATGTAAATATATATATATATGGGCATATATACCCTTGATTTAACTGGCAACTAGCCAAATAAAATAAAAAAATATTTGACTCATTAAAATATCTAAAAATTTGATATCTGGCCAAGTCAGGTCAAGCCAGTGCAAGTCAGGTCAAATAATTAACTGGCTTGTTGAGACCGCTGAGTCTACCTAACCTACCAACTACTTACGTACGTTGCACTCAATGTGCACATAGGCATTTCCATATATTGTGTTGCGAGGCTGCATAGCATTTTCCAGTACTGTCTACACAGCAAAGTCTTACAATCCGGACGGTTAATAATCAACTGTAAAAACTTAAGTGTATTACAGCCCCCGGCCAGATGTAAACATGTTTCATTTAGTATATAGCTACTTATCTCCTAGCCCTAAAGTCGGTAGTTATTCCCTGATTCCCCAACGTACATCGAATCTTGACCATTATTCTAATCTCGCAACAATACTTACATCTATACCAATTCAGTTGCACTCGTTGTACAGCTTTATGAAGATATTCAGCAATTCGATTCGGAACCCTAGGACTCGAGAAATTACCCTAGCTACATCAATTGTCATGGAGAGCTTACTCGGACTACTTCCAGTAACTTTCCCGGATCCCCCGTCGAAAACTATGTTGTCTTTTACTACCGATAATGGCCTCTTGTGGGAAAGCTTTCTCAAGGAGGGGTGATATCCATCTGAACTTTCACGGCTTTCTAAAACACGTGATAAACGTAATATTCCTCTCGAAAGAATAAATCAAAACATAAAGATACTAGGTCGCATTAACTATTCTAAGTACCCAATTGCGAGAGATTTCTCAACTACCTCCCCATAGTCAGTGCAGAGCCGTTGTCTCTTAGCTATAATCTCAACAGGCAGCGACGGTCTCTTATGACTACTTCCTTCACTATCAGAGCCCTCACCCGACCCCGTCGTTATAGGGGTTAGCGGGAGAGAGTTCTCAATAGAAACAGACGCCAGAAGAAGATCTTCGGAGGGTATAGTGGAGCCCGGCGAGTCTATCCCGGCTTCCCTGACTACCTCTAAGCTGTCCTTGACTGCGACAAAGTCGAGCAATGATTTATCCTCAGTCATAGACACCGGTCTTTCTATAACTGAAGCTATTCCCGTCTGCGGGAGATGCGGCTCATCGAAGAGGGTCCCGTACCAGGCCTCTCGGACGGCGAGGCCAAGAGCTACTGATACCTGCCGCGCGACGCTGTTGCCGACAATACGCCATTGAGTCACCGGCGGTCCAACAATCATGTCGTCATCGGGAAACCCCTGTGCGCGTCTGATTTCCAGGGTAGTCAGCGGGCGGCCTTGTTCCCAGTGATTTATAGTGCCCATGCGAGCGTCCGTCGGTGGACATCTTGTAGCGATAGTGCCAAATAAGCCGTTTGGATTAATACGACCCCAGCCTCGAGATGGCCTCATTATCCTGTCTGCAGGCATGGGAGGAAACATGTGATTGCGGTCCAACTCGCTCAGCACGGGAGGAATATCAGGTCGACCATACCAGGCTTTGCTGAAGTTCATGCCCCACGGGTAGATCGGAATATAGGATAGTTGTTTTCTAATACGAGGTGTCAAGCCAATGGAAAGCCGGTGGTCCGGAAAGCCGACGCAGAAATCCGGTTTTGCGTCTCGAATATCAGGCAAATCCCCCGTAGACTCTCTAGCGCTCATGTATCGAAACGGGGTCGACAATAGTATCCTACTATCGAAGGGCCGTCCGCAAGACATCTCGCCAAGCTTTGTTAGACGCGTACCAGGTGGATGCGAATGTGACGGTGTCGGGACTTTAGGCATTCGGAAACCAGGGGCGCTAAAGACGAGAAATACTCGGCTGCGAGACTGCGATGCACCAAATGACCATGCGTCTAGGAACATAACTTGGACCTGATACCTCAAGCCGACAAGTGCGCACACAAGTTGGGAGAAGACGCATGTGTCACGGAAATGTCTCGAATTTACCATTTGTGGTACATTCTCCAGGATTCCGTAGTATGGGCGGTACAAGTCAACATAGGATGCGAAAGACGCAACAAGCGACTGGTTTTTTCGTTGGTCATTCGTGGTCCTATCGGGGGTTAATATAGAAAAGCCCGGACAAGGTGAGCCGGCTGAAATGAACTGGACATCTCCAGGTTGAGGCACTTTGCTATTGTTACCCTGGAGTGCTTGAAAAAGAAGGTCATCAACAGAACCTAAAAAGGGGGTGCATGTGTCTAGCTTGCAATTCGCCATATATGTATGAATAGCCTCACTCCAGATATCGTTAACCCACCGCATCTCGATGGCGCCGCCGTCTTCCAGGCCGCGTCCGAAATTCCCGCCGCCGCAGAACAGATCAAGACCTTGGAGCTTCTGTGATCTATGCCCTTGGGAGGGGTCGAACCCCATCCGTAGGCCGTGCACTAGGTTCATATCGAGAGGGACATAAGCCAATTGGCCCTCTTCAGTCTCGATTTCTTGATGGGTCATAAAAAAGAGGTCTCCAGTCCCATTAAAATCATAAGGTCTAGGTACATTTTCTTCCAATCCGAATGCCCTGACTAGACAATGTCGAAAGATTCTGCGAGAAGAAATCTCCACTAGTTGGTTCGTATAAACGAGTTCGTTTGGGGGCGCGTTGGAGGCAACTTTGTCGACGTCTCTCCTCCGGAGAAGTCTT
Source organism: Daldinia childiae (assembly GCF_008694065.1). NCBI lineage: Eukaryota > Fungi > Ascomycota > Sordariomycetes > Xylariales > Hypoxylaceae > Daldinia > Daldinia childiae. The sequence continues at coordinate 404,792 of NW_022984654.1, read as the reverse complement.
CTTAATCTAACGTAATGCTTCTTGCCCTCGTCGAAGAATCCTTCTACGATGAATGTCTCCAGCTGCAGTGCTTTCGGGTCGGTTTCAACGAGGACGGCATCTCCAATATTATAAGATGTCTTTTCATGGAACCTGTCCTCCTCACACGTAAGGTGTTCTCTCTTTAGGGTAGTCCATCGGCAATCATCAGAGAGATAGGTCTGACGAACGAAGAACTCCGCTGTTGTGGAGGGATTCCCAAACCATTCGACGCCGTGCGTGGAGAGAATCTGATCTGCTTTTACCCTTGCTGTGCCGTGATGGCACGTGCAATTATTTGATAGGAAGAGCTCATTATTCCAGGGATACTTCATGATCCCGCAGGGGGTATCGATCGGTTGATACAACCAGATTACATCAAAAGAACGTCTCCCTTTAGGCAATCGGTGGATTTTCTGCACTAAACCAAACCACAAATGTTCTCCCTCGCAATGCTTCGACTTTTGTTGCTTCCATTTTGTGTTAGTGTTCTCGTCATCTGGCCTGGTAGATATGACATCTCCCTGTCGAATCGAAGCAATAAATGAGCCATGATCATCCGCGTTCCGCTTGACCGCAGGCGGACTCGTCTTCTCGTTTGGACGACTGGTCTCCACGAAAGCTGCTCGCTTTCTCTCAATGGAAGTCGATGGGCTTACTTGCTTAAGCATGTTCCCAAATGTCATATGAGAGAAAAGATCATGGACATACGATGTCACAATTGTCGGAGATACTGGGCCGTTTCTTCTCGGCTTCGAAGGTCTGCGGTCTATCACATTACTATCGTCAGATATTGCTTGGCCTATCTCGAGATTCGGCTTATACCGGTCTAACGTTTTGATCTCAGCCCAAAATCTATGCCACGAAACGGTTTTCGAATCTAAACCATGGGCTTCTTTCCAGATAAATTCCATATTGGCAATTAGGGCTCCCCGAAAGTCGCTACTCCTGTTGGCAGAATACCATCGTTTAAACGCTGCCGATTTACTATGGGTTCGTTGAGCCCACATGCTGAAGTCCGATTTAAAGTCATACAAAACAGCCCTACGGCCGCTCTCCTGTAAATAGTCGCAATAGTCAAGCACATGCTTGGCAAGGTCGACGATCCAGAGGAATGGCTCGTGGAACCTTATATACTCGGTTGACGGGGCCCTCAACTTGTAGTAAATTTCCCGGCTCCTCTTTTCATTATATTCCGAGCGTATCCAGATTTGATCGCCCACGGTATGTTCCTCGCTCCCATAATTTCCGATAGGGAGTTCTCGGAAAGGTATCTTCTTAAGAAAAAAACGCTGTTCACCGTATCCAAGGACCCCATCAAAATAGAAGTAGTCAGAAAATTGGCGAGTTGCGAGATGCTGTAGAGACCTCAGCTCATAAGGGTAGAGCTCAGAGTCGAGGTATATGGAAAAATCATGCAGATCGAACTCGACGTAGTCTTCAAGAGGCTGTTGATCCTTTATAGCTTCCAATAATATTGGCAACGCGTCTGGTTCCTTAAGCGGGGTGGCAGGTGGAATATAACCTTGGAAAAGAGATCTTGGTTGGGTCAGGGTCGATTGGGGAATTTCTACGATAATAGGTCTCTCTCTAAGCGTGTTTGTGATTGGTAGATCCGGAGCTGTTTCCCAGCCTTCGTAAGGATTTGCCTCCAGCTCGCTAGAGGACGTATCTAACCTCGTAGTACCAGCCTCCAATTGTTGGCATGGATAATTATTGTCGATTTTATCTGATTCGAATCTATGATTGTGTGTATTCGACAAGTCGTCTCTCAAGTCATTTGTGTCATCTTTTTCGATGCTTGAGATGATCGCATGGTCTGAAGGTAGGGACGGGGTATTAAATAATGTTTGATCATTGTCTAATTCAGGCGTTGAAATTAAATCAGCGGGCTGATCAGGAACTGTGAGGCACTGCCAATTGGAAAGATCCTGCTCGTCTATATCCATCCTTGTTCCAACCCGTAGAGTCTGTGCCCTAACAGCACAATCCGTAAACTTAAATATAGAACGAGATCCATTTACAATGACATTATACCGGATGAAAATGTAAATGAAATTGTACCAAAGGGAAAAAGGGGGGCAAACGTATTAGTGTCGGAAGTAGGGGGCAAGTTTCCATGCAATCCTGCTGAAATAGGAATAACTAAGAGAATGGCTTCACATTCCAATAGCCGCTTGACATGTCTGACAAATAGTATAAGGCCGGGTAGATTTTCCGATAAGTTTGCCAGTGTAGAAAGCCACGAAAACCTGAAGATAGAATCTATCAACAACTGTAAGTTGAACCTATGTAAATAAACATAAAATGCTCTATCTAATAATATAAAAAACAGGTTGAAAAGTACAGAAATCAAAGCAGCGGATTTCGATAGTATTGAACATAGTGCTAAACTAGGACCATCGCACTGGAATGAGGCTATCTCAGACATCTTTGCCGTTTGCGAAATAGCCGCGCATGGACGCGACGAAGAAATGAACGTGCACTAGAACAATTGAATCGGAAGCATCAGCCAATTAAATGCAACAATTGTGCGTAGGTGGGTCAGCATATTGTTAGTCTTGCTGTTTGCGTCAAGTCACATTGGAAGTGTCGTTTATGTGGTTAAATTAATTCACTTCTATAAACTAATTTATTGTTTAGTACAATGTAGCCTTGTCTTTGAACTTACTCCTTTTCAGAGTTTCCAGAAAACTGTTCCGTCTGGATGATAACCTATAATGGACTTATAAGCATCTGACCAACCCCCACATACTCTGCCAAATACTTTGAGGTGGTGTCTTGACTTTATGTTAAAGTCACCATCAACTTCGAAATGTTCATATAGGAAAGACTTGACAGACGGTTCAAGGGTTATCCTACATGAGAATCTAAATAGTAGCGAGTCACATAGGCAATATCGAGTAAGATCCCGGGGTGCCACTTTTTCCTTCCGGACCCGAACGGAATCCACATCGGTTAGCGATCCACAGCAAATTCACCCGATTGCCTTAATCGCAAAGACAAGTCAATTGAGAGCAATGATCAATTCATCTAGCTTCATTAAAATACTAGTAGTACTTAACGTTCCTCATTAGCAAGTTCTAGAAGCACCAATATTTTCATAGCTGTTGGTATCAACTCTAACCCGCTCATTACCGTAAACTCCGGTTTTTTGCAAAGCCTGCAAAGCCAACGACGCCCGTTTTTAAACATAATCCCCACCCAGATGATAAACACGAAATAGTCGATCCGACAAGCTCCGAAGATAGAGCCTTTATTATAGTCCTAAGATGACTAAATCACTACGCACCACCGCGAGGCTTCGCCTTGGCTTTGGCCTTCTCTTTCTTTTCTTCCTTCAGCTTCTTCTTTTTAGCTTCGTTCTGCTCCTCGAGTTTTCGCTTGTGTACGGCTTTCTCCTCATCTGTTTTAGGGATCACCTTGAAAAAGCCCTCTAGTCGGGCCTGTTGTGAACTCTTGGTGGCTTTTTCTAACCGTGCGCCACCTGCGCGGACCCTGTCTTCGTTAAAACCCTTGTCGGTCACTAGAAACTTGACTAGTCCTTCAATATCTGGCTTATCCCATTTGAAATCACAAAGGGGATCATCTGCCTTGCGAACGTCTGGTTCAAAAAACAAAGCTCGCGCATCCTCAAAGGGCCAATCTTCAGGTAGTGTATACTTCGAGTCACTCTTGATGTATTCAACCACCTTCTCAAGTGTGCCGCACTGGCGTATTAGCTTCAAAGCAGTGCTAGGCCCGACTTTGGGAATAGGATCGAGATAGTCACAACCAAGTAAAATGCAGAAATCGACGAACTGTTTCGATTAGTACTTTGTCTAATATGTGAATGCGAACCAAGGAAAGGCTTGACTGACTTGTTTGCGATCCATATTTAATCCCTCGAGGACCTTATCAACGTGAATTTCCTGGATTGGCTCTTTTCTCTGCTCACTGAAGGTTAGGTGTCGTAGCAAGACTGGGCTATCAAAGCATAGCGTGTCCATATCCTCGCTGGCTGCTGCAAAAACCTTTCCAGCTCTAGCAAGGGCAGCGCACTGTGCTTCGGCTTCAGTTGGCGCAATAATGTAAGGTATACCCATGAATTTCAACAACTGCTGGCATTCTGAATTGTGCTCCTTGGTGACTCGGACTGTTCGGCGAGAGAACTTTTCCACATCTTCAGCTGTACCAGTTTCCTTGGCCTCTTCGAGTCCCTCTTTAGCCTCGGCCTTACGCTGGAAACGACGAGCAAGTTCACCCGACTTTAGTTTGGGGGGTGCGCCATCGAATACATAGAGAGGTTTGATGCCGTTATCGACCATTCGTAGAGTTCGATAAAACATGCCCATGAGATGGGAGGTAGTATCGCCCGATTCGTTCGTCAGTTGCTGACCGTCGGAGCGGACTGCGATCAGGAAGCTGTAGATGCTCATGGAACTGGTTGTGAATTAGTTTCTACTTCCCGTATTAGAATAAAAATGAAGTTACACATACGCATCCTGTTGTTATAAGATTAGCATGTCAACAACTAGATCCTTTGTCTTTAGAAGTACTCACTATAGCAACTTTGCGACCAAATTGACTTTTAATGTCACCCTCTTTAATGGCGGCAGGAGCCTCATCTTTGATGATGGGGAATAGGCCTTTAATACCCATGATTAAGATATTTTTGAAGCAGCCTGTTATGAGTGGTTGTGGGAATTGAAGACTAAAAAGAATTGAAGGTATATGGGTATTTTGTTATGTGTGGAAGAAGATGAAGTAGTAAGAAAGATTATAGTGGGTGATGTCACGAGAAATGCGAAACTGACGCGCCCTAAATCAATTAACTGAAAGCTTGACGCGCCTTCTAATCGCGAAAAGTGGGGTGGATCCGAAAGCAAGTGTGAGGTGGTCAGTGCTTACCTCTTATATCTGTAACAAACTTTGTGCTAGCCACTTCAAACACTTCAATACTCTAAGCTATGCAGGTTGTTGCATGTAAACGTAAATCAATTTGAATAGAGTTTGAATTATTAATAATTTTATGCCTTTCGCGACTAGTTGCATTCATTAGCGTTTATCTTATGATATGGAACCAGCAATAAGATGAATAATATTTCAACTTCAAATTCAGTCAATTAAATTATATATCAGTTAAGCTATCTTAAATAGTATACTTATATCTCGGACTTTCATCACCAAGTTCGGCAAGTTCATCTTCAGATAAGTTCTCATGTGCTGGCGCAAGAGGTCCCTCGGCACGTTTCTTGTTCTCTCTATCGAACCAATACCACAAGAACCCGAAAAGACAAGCTGCCATACCTACCAAAGATAGAGAGACGGCATTTCCCACAATGTAACGTGGTCCATCAGCACTAGGACTAGGGAATTGTTAAACACTGAGTAACTAACGTTAACATGTTATAGGTTATTAGACTTACTAGATAAATGATGACATGATGCCAGCAGCATTACCTGAAGTGAGTTGCATGCCATTGGCTGTCGTGCGCTTGCCATATCGCGGCGTATTACTCGGTAGCTAGGTAGATTCAAGTTGTTAACTATCCGAAATATAATCCGAATCAACACTAAAAACTTACCCAAGCCAGTGGTAAACCAACTGTGACATAAAGTCCAGTAGCGACTAGGAAACAACTTAAAGATTGTTAGTTATATCTCCAAAAACCGAATCAGTAACCAGACATACCCAAAATAATGGACGCCAGCCGATGAGTTCGAGAGCAGCACACCATATCCAACAACGCTAACAACACCAAAAGCCACAGTGAAGAGGCCGCGCATCTGCATTCGATCCGATAAAAATGCGATTCCCATATAAGTCATAGCGCCAACGAAATAGCACGGAATAGTGAGCAACTGGATCTCTGCAGTCGACCACTGTCCTAAACCACGGATAATCGTTGGCAAGAACGTAGAGTAGCCTAAATTAAGTATGTTAGAATCATGTCTATAAAAGTTATAAATTTCAAGACCGAAAAGCTTACCATAAAGTAAAGTGTCTACGCCGAATTGGCCGAGACAGAACATCCAAACCTTCCAATCCTTAAATGCAGCTAACATGTCGGTTTTGCTAAACTTTTGCGCGCTCTCGGTGGACCCGTAGTGGCGGAAGTGTCGCTCATTCGCTAATTTCTTCTCCTCGGGGGTCAAGAAGTAGGCATGATCGATATCGTTGGGGAGGAAAAAGAAGGCAATGACACCTAGGACGATACTCGGGAGACCTTCGATGATAAATATCCATCTCCACCCCTTATACCCAGAAATTCCATCCATCTGGCCAATGCCATAAGCTAATAATCCGCCCAAAGCACCTGCAATAGCGGCGCTAACGAAGAGGTAACCGACACGAAGAGCAAGTTCTTGCTTCGTATAGAAGAACGTTAGATAAACGTTTAGCCCCGGGAAGAGTCCAGCCTCGACAACACCAAGGATTACACGCACGGCAATGAGTGCTCCATAACTATGAACAAACCCCGTACACGTTGCAATAATTCCCCAGCCGAAAGCGATGAAAGCGATATATCGAGAAGGCGTCAAGGGTTTTAGTACTAAGTTTGAAGGCACTTCAAAGAATAGGTCTGCGAGCCTTGAACAGTTAGATCTAAACGGACTAAAACACCTCTATATCTTAAGATATTATAACTTTTACTTAAAAAAAAGGATGACTAACACGTGACGAAGAAGATAGAGACAGCTACTTGGAACTGATTCCCTACCAGCCCAAGATCTGTCTCTAAACCGTAAAGACGTGCATTACCAATGTTCACACTAGAGCCAGTTAGAAGCCAATCCCTAAGCTGGATGAATGATTGGCGGAGTATATACCGGTCCAAGAAACTAAATGTGTCTGCACAATCTGACGTTAGTTGCTACGAATTTTATAATAACAAATAACAATAACTTAAACAGACACACCGGTGAAAGGTTTAATAAAAGCATTAGTTATATTACTTACAAAGGAGCATAACAAGAGGTATTATGTGTAAATCAAGCTTGCGCAAAAGTTTCTTCTCATCTGCGGCAAACGTCGGGTCCGTCGCGGTCTCGGCCACCCCATCCTGCGCCTTAATATTTGAGTCGGACATATTCGTAATGTCGTCTACCATCGAGCAATAAGAAACGGCGGATTTCGGTAGGATCGCAGACACAAGGCCGAATTAATAATACCTAAGTATCCGGCCCGGTCCAGAAAGAAGCCGGATGAATTGATTGAGTCTCGAGGAACGTATATCGGATCGGACTGTGGCGATATGTTTAAGATCGAAAAACCCGTTCAGCTCCACCGGAATCGCCTCTTGTGGTGCGGACTAGGAATTAGTCTTGTTTTACGTCAGTCTTGTCTTATCAACTATCAACCGTGCCTGGAGCTAGAGATAAGCTATCTCCTCGTTATCTCATGTTACTCTTAAATATTTGATGGCGAGTCCACAACTATCGTATCCATAACGTGTGGTAGAGTAGAGGAGAGTAACAAGAAAGGAAATAATATAGAATATATACCCAGGTATGTATATAACTATTTAACAATTAAAGAAAATGTTACTCTTTACCATTATCGAGCTTCCCAGACCCTTGATTCGGGCCTATCACTTTGCATGCTCCCCAGCAAGCTGAGCTGCATCCCAAACCCCCAGCCTGCTGATAACTTACGACCCGAAATTATTAAGCAGGTAAGCAAGCGAGCTGCACATGGCGGTAGAGAACCAGGTGAAGGACAACGTTGGAAATGAGGGTTTCATCAAAGAGCCAGCTCTCACGTGAGCCCAGGATTTTCCCAAGACCACCGGTGAACCATAACCGTCAATTGGCACGGATTCAGCCAATTGAAGGTAAACGGAGTCTTGTAAGGACAAGATATGTCGACTCGTAGATTACGACACAGGTGGTAGCCCGGACTAGCGGGAAGAGCCGATTGGGATTTTAGGTCCTTCGCAAAAGCACATGTATCTCCGCCGAGACCTGAAGACAAGGGCTGAAGCCAGGGTCGGATAAGATAAACGTCAGGAGTGGGGGTTGTATTTTCTAGTAACTATGTAAAGCTCAATATCTTTCACCGAAACTAAAACTAGAACATGTAAATCAGAGATACCCATTTCTTGGCTAAATAGGCCGATTATCACGATGACGAAATCCAACCCCCAAGTATGAATTTTTAAACCTTTAGGTAGTGTACATAGAAGACCTGAAGCTCTCTCCAATGTTAAAATGGGGCAGAAGGGCGTCAAAAAAGGTGGCGCTTCCTACCAAAATATACCAAAAACACTCTAACTTCTAACGGCTATAATTCAGCCAATTTAAGACTAGATTAATTATAGAATATACTATTCGATAGCCCTGATAATGGCCTATTTTACTATATTTTTTATTTAGTCTAAGATTAGGAAATAAGCCTTTAAATAAAAGTAGTTTTATATTAATATTTAATATTTTTACAATAATAATATAACTTATAATTACGTACCAACTTAGGTTAATATAAGTAATAAAAAAATCATCTGATTATATTTAATAGCTTAATTTTATTATAATAATTTATTTTTATTTTTAAAGGTAGGTTTGGGTATAGAATAACTTTTTGAAATATAATACTTTTATATGCGTTGGTAGTGGGTGCGCCACCTTTTTTGACGCCTTTCTGTGGGGGCAAGGGGGTGCGGCATCGATTTGATCAGGGGTATCCCAATCACCGATATTCTCGGCGATAACGTCGTGTAACTAATTTAAATCGATGCTAAATCCGTAAGCGTTCCATAGGGCTGGCGCCGAGGTAGCACAATAGATTTTAGCCTTTATATTAATAATAGGCAACATCACCGCTACGAAGCTTGTATATTACGGGAGCATTCTCCATGTCCAGATAACAAGTGGCTCATCCATTCATTCAATACATCTCATCATACCCCGAAACGCGAATCTCACCATCTAGTTCGCGTTTAAGATCGGCGACGGTACGAGTAGGACGAAGTGGACCGGCCGGATTTATCAAGGCGTTTGGGTCCTGTACTTCAAGAATATGACGGTTCGGGATCGTGATGTGCCCCCCACAATGGCCGAGGCTGATGAGGTACGGATGTATCGATTCATCGCTAGCCATAGCGATGCCGCGTGATCGGTCTACTTCGTTGACGCTTTTGACCGCGTCGAAGTCCCCGACAATAACACTAGGTTCCTCGGGTAGATCGAAAAACGGGAGCCCCTGGGCAGCATAAGTCGCTGCGGTAACAGGAGAGGGTGGCGGGCTTCGCCCCGTGACAGATCGGAAGCTAGCGCTGTTGAGTATCTGTACCGGAATCGTCATCGTCATGTGCTTGAGCCATCGGGAATCGGGTTCGATGTCCATTTCAATGCTCTGCTCGATCTTACCTCCCGCCGCAACGCCCATGGAATGATCACCTATAGGCGTGTCGTCTAAATTTACACCACCGCCAAAAAGACGTACACACAAATGAATAGTGGCTTCCTGGCACTGGAGTTAGATTCAAAGTTCTAAACCTCATTTTGCTTTCACGCTTCAGGTTTCCCTGCTAGTATATAAGTATCACTCACCGGTTCGATATGGTAGTTAGCAAGTGTCAAGCCGTCTATATGGATATTAACACCAATGCTCTAGGTAGTAACTTAGGTAGGTTGGGTACCTATCTACATACCGCATAACTCTCTGCCCGCAGATATAAGCCGCTGTTCATTAACCGGAACCCTTACAAAACTGTATATCAAATTCTTAACAGAGCGGATCGTATATGGGGGTAAGCATTTGAGTAAGATTGTCTTGCCAGCGAGCGTCTTAAGGAATAAATGTATAGACTTTGCGGGAGCCGATGATGTAATCTCGAATTGTAGGCCGCCGATAACATCCATTCCAGTGAGCTGTGCTTCGACGCTGTAGCCTTGTCCCATTGGCATAGCGACAAACTGTCTCACCAACCCTAACTCTAACCTTTTCTATCTTTTTCTGTTTACCTCGAATCGCTTTCACTAGAAAATTTGGAACCAGTTACCCATCAGAAAGCAGGTGTTTCTGTCGGCGATTGCTTGAGAACTGACCTCTATCGATGTTTCACTTTTGATAGGAACGCCCATCATCTTCATCTACGTAAAATATTAGAGAGAATATTTACAGGTTTATATAAAGAAATCTAATTACCAAGAAAAACACGTATATATGGACAGACTCAAAAGAGGTTCACGAAATTAATACCTGTTATTTTCTATAAAAGGTAATATATGATATGATTGGTCTACTCCGGACGCCATGTCTATGCCCAAGGTATCAATCTATAATATGACACTCTCCCATATTTATCGGCAAGTGTATCCGCCATCAATAACAATATCAGCGCCGGTCGTGTACGTGCTAGCGTCGCTAATCAAGTACACATAGGCCGCCTTCAACTCCTTTGCCAGGCCGGGACGGCCCATGGGAACCATGGAGTACCACAAGTCCTGCGTCTTCTTCTCGATGAAGTCCGATAGGCCGGTATCGATGTACCCGGGCGAGATGGAGTTGACCCGAGCGAAGTCGCGCCATTCATTAGCCAGGGACCGGGCCATGTGGATGCAGCCGGCCTTGGCGACGTTATAGGAGGTTTGCTCCTGCGGGAAGTTGGCGACGTGGCCGGACATGGAAGCGGTGATGATGAAGGAGCCGTGGCCCTGTTTTTTGAAGTGAGGACCGACTGCCTTAGCGCAGTATGCCGTACCGTTTAGGTCGACCTGAATGACCTTGTCCCAATCCTCTCTCGAGGCATCAATCACGCCGCCATCAGCAGTAGCACCAGCATTGGCGATAAAGCCGTCAATATGGCCGAAGTCCTTCACGACGTCACGGACGAGCTGCTCGCAATTGGCGAACTCAGCTATGTCACACTTGTAAGCCTTGACCTTGACGCCATAGGTCTTGCTTAACTCCTCCACATTCTTGTCAGCTCCCTCCTTGCGTGAGGAATATGTGATAGCAAGTTCAGCGCCCATCTCAGCGCAACCACGAGCGGCCTCAATGCCCATTCCTCGAGGGCCGGAGGCACCGGTAATAACGATGACCTTGCCCTTCAGACTGAAGAGGTCGATTAAGCTGTCCGACTTGGGGATTGGCTGAGGCATGTTTACGGTGGAATATGTTAGATATTTTCAGGGGGTGGGTGCTAGTATATCGGAATAATATGTATGAAAACAAGAGACCGAGAAGCTCTGAATAATGGGATGGGGTCAGAGGAGAAGTAGAGACACTACCCAGATTATCTGGACTCTTATATATTCTCGAACAAGAATATGTCTGGTAGGAATAAGGTGGGTATAGGTGGATATAAGTGGATATGAGATAGAAAAGTCAAGGCCGTCAGAAATGTTAGATGATGTCATAATAGCATTCATACCCGGATATGATAAACCTAGGTAAACCACTTACATTCGAGACGGCGGGTATACTTTTCCCGCTTTCATACTCAGCGTAATGCATATGTTGGTCTCACTACCTACAAGGGGTAAAGTGGTGTGAGTAAGAGTAAGTAAGTGAAAATCGTCAGTTTGGGTCTTGTGTCTCCCGAGTTTTACGGTTACTACCGCGGTCGGGAACTCGGAGGACCCGGATGACCTTTTCTGTGCAATTGGGTGTGTAAGCTTCGATTATCGGGTTACTAATATTCTTGCCTTTCTCGGTCGACGCGGCTTCAGATCGTGACATTGAAGCTTAGACTTACATAAAGTACCTAGGTAAACTTTGAAATTATATACATGTTAGGTACATGCATCGGCCAACTTCGGCACGACCACGGTGTCTAAGATAACCCCACAGAGGAGCGGGGCAGGGGCCGATTATCCCCCCCACGTCCCCGGATATACTTAACCCCAAGTTACCGGTTACGGTGCCAATTCAAGAATAGGCACCTACCTGCACGCTACCTAATTATGGTAACTCCGAAGTTCGACGTCCTCCGATCAGCGAAGAGAATTTGGCAAAGGGACATCTTAGTTAAATATATAATTGCTACCATTTAGAAGTCATTTTATAGCTGAGGAGTTTTTGAATTGATTTTGGTTTATGGTGCTTTACTATTATATTCAACACACTCCTAATTGCCCTTATTCAGTACAAAAGGCAATACAGTTCGACATTTCATATGCCTACATTCTACACAATTGTCACCATACATGTATGAATTATTATTACCCAAGCTATAATTACCTATACTTCATATTCGTTTCCCACACAAAGAGGATATTGAGATGGTTCCCAGCTCAAACATGCTTAGGGTTCATCCCCTACACCCCTACTTCCGCCTCCACTTCTCCTGGTCGTGCTCCGGTTATCTGCTCGTGGCATGCTAACTACAGGAGCTGTCTCCTTATCTGGCCTGGCTGAGTTTTCACTCATTGTGCTTCCGGTAGGCGCGGTTGAAGCAGTGGCAGTAGTTTGAGCAGTATGAGTAGTCGAGCTCTCGCCTATTGTCTGTCTTATAGTACGAAAAGCCAATCTACGAGGAGGTGACACGACAGAGACCGCAAGCTGTTCCTGGTGAATAGCAACGTGTTTCATAAACTGTGCCCTTGCTACCAGCAGTTTTCCATCTGTTATAACTACAGACTTGTCTTCTGCATGGGTCGTAGATCTGAGTGATGCGGCCCATTCAAAACAGAATGGACAGTCGTGGGCCTGAAAGTAAGTTGGTACCACTCGCCCTGTGTCGGTGAGTGCTTTAATCTGCTCAGTCTGGAATATACCATGGACAGAACTAATATGCGATTCGGTGATAGCCCTGCTGCCAATATGCTCGCAACATAAAACGCATGTATATCTGGACCGATGAAATAGTAACTCATGATCAGCCCATGCATCACGGCTACTAAACATCTTACCCATACATTCGGATTCTGCCGCTGTGCATACATACGCCCTAAGGTCGCTAAGCGCATGAAACCTATAACATATTAGATTTGGCTTAGTTATACAAAGAACTAAACCAATTGTAGCTTACACCCAATCCTCCTCGCTCTGAAAAGACTGGCTGGTAGCGCATATGGGGCACTCAAACGACATTCCATCTAAAGCCAGCATCGTTAAACTTGGCAATCCAAGACTTCTCGCAGATTCTAAATCCAGAGGTCTATTCGTTGATGATGTTTCGGTTCTTTCTTGTACTGTATTGGATTTTAGCCGTGTTCAGTGTTTATAAAATTTTGGCTTTACCTGGTGCTCTTTTCATATGCATTTCTGGTTTTGCTTTACGATCATGCCAATATACTATTTGTCGCCTCCTTTTCGCATTAGCAGTCCCTAGTCGTTCAGCCAACCATTTCGTTTGTCCAAAACTTAGTAACTTAAACTGGCGTTGGATATGTGTCGTTTCATTTGATGCCTCTATGGTATCCCATTCCTGGAAACTTTGTAGGGACTGGCTCTTGTGGATCTCCTCTTGGACCAGGTCGCTCATCCTGAATAGCGATCGGATGCATAGAGATACAACTTCGATCATGACCTGAGTCTCTTCATCAGATGAATGATAGTCCAGTGCGGGTTTTAGCTCGCGTTGCAGATTCCTCGCAGTCATATTAGTTTGGTCAAGCTGATTAACAAGTAGTTTATCTCTCCCTAAGGGGTCTGTGAGCTATTGCTAGTAAGAGTAGATGTATATATCGTACATTCATCGATAGCGTCAAGAAGGTCGCTCAAGAAGCCGTATATCTGGTCTCGGACTTCTGGAATAACAGACAGAAGACGTTCAAGCGAAAACTGGTTCGTTGGCGGATTAAAAACACCTATATTTCCAGCCCACAATAAGTACCGGTCCAAAATATCACCAATGACATTCGGCTGTGTACGTAACCGATCGCTTTGGGCCTTATTTTCGACTTCATCTTTCAATATTTCGAGTCTTTTGTTTACTTCGCGGCACCGTTCAAAGATACTTGTGTGGTGCGTAGGCAGAGACATTTTTTGCTAAGAGCTATCGACACGAGAATTTGTGGAAAGACGTATTGGCGTCATCGAATTTCCTCACGTAAATCTCTTGGAGATACGACCACCATTACAGAATTGAAGAAGTATCATTGGACTATGTCTCTGCATTTAAAATATTCCGAGGGGGTACAAACTGCATCCGAAACCCCTCATCTTTCCGTAGTTACATTGAAATCTCACCCCCCTTACATTCTTCAACTACCTGACCTCGAGAAATTGTTTTCTAATGTCTACCTTTGAAGTCGTCGGGCTCGCTTTAGGTGCTTTCTCGGGGGCAATTGAAGCCTGCAAGCTGTTGCGAGAGACCTATAAGCGTATCCAGATTGCCCGCAGAATTCGCATTGAATATATAGATTGTGAACAAACCCTGAAATGTCAGAAGGCAGCATTCCTAGGACGTCTCAGACGACTATTGCTGCCCCTAGCTAGAGATGGTATACAAATAAACGACTTATTATCGGATCCTAGAGGGAGTATTTGGAAAGACAGGAGAGTTGCAGACCACATCGAAAATCGCTTGGGTAAGGAAAAATATGAGCTAGTTATGCACCATATTCAAAAGTCACACGAAGTTATAGAAGTACTCAGAGACGTACTGAGACTAGACTCGGCATCATTGCACGATTATCTCATAAACCGCGTATGTTATGGAAATTTTCCGTAATGGCTTACTGCTGATAACATTTATTAGAACTCTTCGACTCCGTATTTATCTAAAGAGTGGATCGATGCACAGATATATACGGTTAGCTTTTGCAATGGAGGAACTTCCCGAGCCGAACTATTTGGGGAGCTTGAACAGCTCAATGCTCGGCTTGGAGAACTGTTAGGCGAAACAGATGTTGAAACAGAATATGGACGACTAATAACTAATAATTCGGATATATGCAGTTTTGGGGCAAACGCAGATACGTTTTTCACAGCAATCACGTCGGTATGGGATGAGTGCTGCAAAAAGGAGCATCTGGCCAGGTTATTACTGCAACACAGAACCAGCCGGGATACCGATTTCAATATGTTTTTCGTTAAGCAGTCGCCTTCATATTGGCTATTACAAGAAACTCGAATCACCCAAAGTAGACGTGAAGTAAAACAACAGTATGTTATCGCCCCATGCTCAATTTATAAGAGCTAATATAACATCAGACACGATACAGCACCTGTAACTAGATCATCAACTGTCTCGTTCAGTCGCGCCAACCTAATTTCCTGTATCTGTACTTCACTCAAGAACGAGAACAGCGAGTATTATGGTTATCTTCCCAGCAAAAGCGGTGCCTACTACATGTACAAGGAATTACAAAGTCAAGTACAAGATCTCAAAAGTATGACCATAGACGAGATCCTTCGTGGAGGAGCGGGACCAACGCCCAGCCGGCGGCAACGATACGTTCTTTCGCTTGTCCTAGCATCTTCCTTTGTCCAGTTACATGAAACGCCATGGCTTCCAGTTTCCTGGAAAAAATCAGATATCGTTTTCATCGCTGCTGAAAACTCTGGCGTGTCTTTCCTAGATCAACCTTGTTTGAACCGCGAACTCGTAGCCACCGCTCCGGCTAAGGGTAAAGAACACCAGCAAATGTCTTCGCCAGCCACAACTGGTAATGGAAGAATCGAAAAGGCATACCGATCTTTGGAGCTTCTAGGTATAGTCCTTTTAGAGTTGTGCTTTGGCCAACTTCTTGAAGAACAGACATTTCGTCGGGCGTATGAAACCCCTGGGCTCACTGAAATACAAAGGTACGCATTTGACGCTGCTGCCGCCCGGCAGTGGAGCAGTAAAGTGAAGGACGAGGCAGGGCCTGATTTTAATGAGGCGGTCAGATGGTGTCTCGATGGGTGCCGTGTCATCCCGACGGAGGATTTGAGGAGAGAAATGTTACGACAGGTCGTTTGGCCTCTCGAAAGATGCCACAAATATCTTTTCGAGAGATAGCAAAAACATAGCCTTCTATATGGTGACTAGAAGGGGTACAGGAGAAATCTACCTTACTCTATATTGCAAGTCTTACTACTTACCTAGGTAGGTGGCTAGGGCACATAGAACGCCTGCTCTCCTCAGGCCAGTACGGGGTTCGATTAAATTATTGTGTAGTTTTAATACATTCATTCAAAGTGGCTACATCCTATCCTAGGTATCTATCAGACCATATAGATCACACACTAACTCCGGAACATGAAGTGGAAAAAAGCTATTAACAACCAAGAAATATCATGCAGGGATTCTAACAATACCATCTGATCTTCAAGCTTAGTACGAAACTTTTTAATCAAAACAATACAATTATTATCCATACTAGGTTGATAGTCTGCTTAAGATGCGGATAATAATAAGTTAAGATGGTTTGTAGAACAATATGTGAGCCAATATGAAAAAGCTAGAATTTGGAAGACTACCAAGGATAAGATGTGAATGCGTGCGAGCGTACAATGAGCACAAACTTGGTCACAGCAGCTGAAAATATGTGTTAATAATACATATGAGGTACATACATAAAAAAATCATTCTTACTTTCTCCCTAGGTACATTCATTTGTGCACATTCGGTGACATCCAAATCCCGTCCCGCATTACAATGTATGTCTCGTTTGAATGTTGTTGTCCTAGGACCAACATAACACAGCCCTGTCTCTTTACACCCTCTTCATTGCCAACTCAGCCTCTACTAAGCACAAAACACCCTCTATACTTTAGAGATGTATTAATATTCTCCATGATCCCCTTAATTCAGTTGCTCTCATATCCAACTGTGTCGCAAATATGAACGTTTGCTAAATTCTCATATCCATAACTTCCAGGGTCTCTTTACAACAGCAGATCAAGATGGATTCTAATTACGAAATACCTGCCACCTATTTCATCCATTCGCTCTCCGATGAATCTCAACCTGAAACAAATGAGAAAGCATATACCTGGTTTCCTACGATGAACTTTGGCAGCGTATGGCCCTTGGATCATTGTGACTTGGTTGCTTTCAACGCCTGTATGTACTACTTTCCATAGTTGTTTGCTAGTTCCTTAGGTACCTAAGCCTAGGATAAGAGTCTTACCTTGACACCTAAATTTACAGTACTTCTCTCTGAAGGATCCTGGCAGACGACTCCGAGGCTTACCATAGCGACTAATTTATACCGCATCTTCGCCGTATGTGAACGCTTATATCCGAAGTTCAAAGACGGTCCGCTCAAGAAGAGTGAAGTGCTAGATTTCTTCTCCCTTGTCTATGCCCACTTAAGTGACCACTGCCTCGCCCACGACCACTTAGAGGAGGACGGCCCTCGACGCATAGCCGACCTTGTGGAGTACTTCATTCGTGCGTTAAGAAACTATAATTCCAAAGAATATATTATCGATCTAGATCTGGTTCCACTTAACGAGATAATACGCCGGTTTACGCTGATGTCGAGTTTTCCTGAACGTACA
The DNA here is from genome assembly GCF_008694065.1 of Daldinia childiae. NCBI lineage: Eukaryota > Fungi > Ascomycota > Sordariomycetes > Xylariales > Hypoxylaceae > Daldinia > Daldinia childiae. The sequence goes on along the minus strand of NW_022984654.1, from coordinate 387,409 downwards.
TGGTTCTACTGATAGACTCGCACATCACAACAGTTTAAGTGAGTAGGGATTGAGAGATTTATAGAATGGCTACGTTGTAGCTACGGAAGACCGAAAAGGGAAAACAGATGGCTAGACTTCTATTTAATTAAGACCTTCTTTAATCCAGATGCTATCCAAAAGAAAAGCCTTGCATGCTGATAAACACTTTTGGGCCCTGCAAGGAATTCCCTTAATGATAAACTAGTGGTATAATTTTATCGATAATTCCTTTCATTAATAATCTTATAAGAGGAATGAACAAAATAATGGGAAGTCCCAGTAGCTAGAAAACAATTATATTAGAAAGCTTTGGTGGCCATAACTATAGTAGCAATGACTTACTAGAAATAGGGGAGGAGAGACAGTCGTCACGAAACTGAAGACGGTGAAACTGCATGATCCAATAATCGTGCTTGTCATATCGTGAAAAGACGTCCAAAATATCGTAATCTACTCATTAAGGGGAAAGCAAATGGTAGCAATGCAAAGTTCAAACCATACAGATAGAAAAAGAAAAAAATAGAAAGGGGATAGGGATTATGAGATCACGTGATACCCTTCAGACTTACACCTTGCAACTTTATGCCAAATCCATCTATCAATATATGGTACCTAACGTACCTTTCATCTATACTTATTTTTGGTCTTGCAGGTAAGGTAGCGGCTCTATATCACCCGTGATTTCCTTATTTCACCACAGCATCGCTTCTTCTCCTTACATCTCGTGATTTCACCTTGCTCGTCCAAACATCCTCTTCACAGCCGACGTATCTCTTACCGAACCCTTGTACGGCAATGAAATTTTCCTAGAGATAAGAGAAGAGAATATCTTCTATATTATTACTTAGCATTATAACCATAGTCTACATCTTGTGCGTTGCCAACCCGTAACCCTCCCTAAACCCCCCAGTCACATCAAAAACAAATCGTCTATCACCGATCAGGTTAAGTGCTCCACGCCTTGGTAACTTGACTCTATACCTATCTCAGTTATTGGACTGGGCACGTAAGATTTAAGATTTATTCCTGAACATTTTCCTTTCTGTGATAGGCATTACTGCCTGTGTCAGGGGGTTTATACCCAGGTGATTGATGTCATACACAGAGTGAATATCTAGGATAGGTAGACCAAAAGGATGATATTATTGAACCAGTAACGCCCGATTCTACTCCCTTTCGAGGGCGCATAGCGCCCTTATATAGTAGATAGACCCCTGTAGGCCTCCTTACCCACTTATACCCTGACAGCCTGTTTAAGAGTGGTTGAAATATTAGCTAAGAAATGTAAAAGTCCTATTCATATAGAGCTCAATCTACTACAATTCTGCAAAATTATATCTAATAAGAGATGCTAGTCTTAAAAATGATCTCGATATAAAGGTTCGTAACTGGCTGGATGATCTAGACTATCTGGACCTCGCCAAGCGTGTGGAAATATAAAAATAGGATGACGATATTAGTCTCCTGACCGCACTTGCAGGCTTCAGCTTCGATAAGTCCAAGATACCAACTGATATTAAACTAGCAGCCCCCAGAGAGGTCATCCTCTTAGGTGGCGAAGAAACATCATTGTCTGCAGTCCTCAATGAAGTTAAGCTCGTATTTGAACGTTCGTATGACATCCGCAAGGAGTACGTCGAAGACAACTACTTCGTTTGGTTAACAATTTGGGGAAAAGACAATTTTTGGTCTGGTAAGACAACACTTGCCACTCCCGATACTCTCAAAAAGGTCATTGACTTCTACATTGCCGATTTCAAGAACGGCCAGAAGCATGGCGAAGGCGATGATACTACCCTTCCCATCGATTCCCTTCAGAATCTCTCGATGGAAAGTGTCTTAATCAATATTGCAAAATGGTTACAACTGGTAGAGGGCACTAAATATTTCTTCACTACTAAGTTGGAAGAGTGTCCTAATGAAGATCAAAAGTACATCAATAAGCCATTACGCAAGTGACAACTACCGTCTCCTAAAGTGGAGGGGTGTAACAAGGTCTATAAAGGCTTGGAACATATACTCAAGATTACTAATAATTTGCTAAGGTCTCAATGCCTTTAATGATATCTGTTCCCATTCTCAGGAGAATCAAGGCGTATTTGTAAACTGTCCGGAGCACGTATCTTGAGTCCTAACCACCCCCTCAATATGTGTGTCTTGGTTACCTTGCATTCTACCTGCATCTCCTCGTGATGCGTATTATCCAATGACTATATCAATAGTTATCCCAGCCGCCTGAGTGGACGTTGGCTGCCTCGTATTCTAGCCAAGAAGCCTCAGCCATGTTTTCCGTGTGACAAAGAGCGGCATAATCAAATACAGTTTCCGCCAAGAAACTCGGACGTCGATGCACTTAAATCCAACAGGGCGTATAATACAGCTGACTTGAAGTGTACAGGGTAGCATTACAAATAAGAATATCATTTATTTTTCACCTGTCAGTCATAGAAGACATTTAAATGCAAAAAGAAAATCACATTTTGTCTTAATATTACATAATTTAAAAAGCTCTGGCTATTCGTAATTATTGGTGTATAATTGTTCTTACGGGCGTAATGTAATCAATTAGGAGAGTAGGAACTTCATATATTTAATATTACGGTTTATACGGGATCTTGAACAGACCTATTGACTACTATAGTCAGCCTCTGCGGGGTTTATCAATAAGGGGCAACGGCGTGTATCGTATAGCGCCGTATTGGATGTCACTAAATAATAAGGTATCATGTGAGTATTGTAATACTATTGTATATGACTAGGAGATAAAGTCCTAGAAGGTAGTATAGCTGGCCCTACGCAAATAGCTGATGACCGTTCCGTCCATCCCTAACATTTAACCTCTTTTGACACGTAACAAAGTTCTCGCAGGGCTCGCTACTCAGTTTCTCCGGGAGGATTTTTTGTGGCGCTGGGCTTATTTTGATATGTGAAGTAATACGCACCAGCTATGTGATAATATTATAGTCCAGCCATATGAATAAACGACTTCATCTCAAGCGTAATAGTACAGAAACGCCATAAATTATAAGACAGTGGGCATCATATTTTGGATTTCTCTTAAAGATCACGCTAAAAGCCACTACAGCGCCCAGGATTCCAGGTATGACATATCTAAACGGCCTTACGACCCAAAAGAGGGGATAAATGACCTATCAGGGGAAATAAAACTACTATGAAAACTTGTGATGCTAGACGAGGGCTGCCATCTTCTGATCCCAAGTCTAATCACCCACTTGGTCTTTTAGATCTTAGATCTGCATAGTCATTAGAACAAGCCCGCTGATAATAGCTATGAATGTAATTCCATCAGAGTTTACACGACATTATTTGCTCTTTATTTACCGCAGTCTCCAAATATCCCGGTATTGATCGACTGTTGTGGCGTATATGCCCCCTACGAATGCCAATGTATCTAGAAGGAGGACAGCAACCGATCTCGACAACATGGCTCAGGCAGTACGCCACGTTCTTTAGTTTCTCCGGCTAATATAAGAGAACCTTAAGAGAGATCTTCGACATCAATAGAATAGCGTAGCCACTGGTTGATCTCCAAATCTAATCTTCGAGTAAGTATAGATGAATAAAAATTATGACAAGATTAAGCATTACCAATCTTCGTCATCGATACTAATGTTTCTCGTGTTTTGGTTGATGTATCTATTAGTGTTTTTGTGACTTCTTAATAATTTTTGCTTTTCTATAGCCCGCTTAATCTAGGACGATCTAAGGAAGCCTAAGCCATTCGAGCCGTCCCGTCCTTCTTGACTGGCAGATTCAAGTTTTATAGTCTTTTCCCTTTTCATTCTCGTCCAACTCTAGCCGTTGAAAGTAAGCCCAGGCTATTTCAGCTCCGGAAATCTACGAAAAAGCCCAACGCCACGTCTTATTCAACGTATTGTTCGACAGTGTAGGTTACCGTGTCATAACGTAAGCGCCAAAGAATACCATGCCTTAATAATTATAAAAGGTGAGGGGTAGCACTCCTTTGTAAATTCTAAAACTTGGTCTACAATAATATAGAATATTTATACAGCCTATTACCTTATCAACCGAGACGAAGTAAGCATGACTTATACTATGATTGTACTCATCAAGCGTAAAGAGGGCATGTCCTCGTCGCAATTCCGCACCCATTACGATAATGTCCACGTCCCTCTCTTAAAATCGCTCCACGGATCAACTATGGCCTCAACACACACACGTTACTACGTTTCTCGGGATGCAAAAGCCGAACATGAGTCTACTGATTCAACCGTGCCCGAAAAAACGACGACTCCAAACGAAGAGTTGCCTCCCACTATTATGTACCTAGGAAAATTGGCGGATATCCCGTTCGACGCATTTTCAGTATTGACCTGGGAGAACAAGGAATCAGGGGAAGCATTTATGAAAATCTTCCGTAGTGGAGGTGTGGCTGAAAAGGTAGCCGAGGATGAGGAAAAATTTATCGATCGGGAAAAGACGATGATATTTTCAGTTGCGGGCTCGACCACTACGGTATTTGGATAAATATGTTGAGACGGATTTCTATCTCAAATTCATTCATCAAACCTACCTAATGTAGTCTGACATTAATTTGACGAGTTTATCTACTATTATTATGATTACCGTGTCCTCGTTTTCCTTGATATTAGAGGTATACAGTACTTTATGATACGAAAGGTTCTTATATTTTGTTACACAACGTCCGATATTTTCCATATCTTTTACCATACATCAGTAGTAGCAAGCAAACTCCTGCCCATCTTCGTTAGGCTGCACGGCATAAGCGATAGTCGAGTTACATTTCCCAAGCCTTGATCGCTGCTGATCTACGAAGTTATCATAATCTCTGGTAACTCCGAACTTTTTCCATTTTATCAATCGCCACAGCTGTTTCCTCGTAAGCCCCCACTGTCTAGATCATACTTGTATTTGATAGCGAGGAATTGTCACAAGATGGGACCAAACAGCATGGAAATGACTTGATTTTTCTACGAGGACCTCTAACCTGGTTACGAGTATTTACGCCTATACATATGGAATGTTCTTTATTCTGGATACTTAATCTAGAATTCTAAGAGTACCCATCGTTTTGTAATTAATTCTATAAAGCTTTCTAGAAACTAGGCTAGTAGACGTCCGCTTCATTTAAATATGCGGTTCCGCCCGATGCTAGCCCCGTCAGCTTTGGATCGAACACAGCGGTGACCTTCCCCTGGCCGACGATGCTGGCATCAAAGTCGGCATGGTCATAGGTTCTATAAACTCATAAATAGGATAGGGCACTATATTGGTTGATTTTGAATTCATATGCTATCACGGCACTAAAGAGAATTACTGAGTCCAAATATGGATACAAGTGGACCATGGCCGCCCCTTTGTGTATATTTACTACTGACAGAGTGACGGTCGCCATCGACAACTATAAGATCACGCAAGTGAGCAGCTTTTTAAGCCTCGAAACTTATAACTATAACACCGGCACCGAGATCAATTGCTTTGCCTATTTAGTTGGGTGGTTCACGATCTCGGACGTTGATTCCCTTGATGCGATGTGCACACATAGCTAAAGAGCCTGCTCTCTCGATAGTTATGTTTTATGTAGGTCTATATTATATCTGCATGTCTACAATAGGACCCATACTAGCACCCAAAATGAAGCCCCCTTATCCATCACCGACTTCGACTTGGCATAACGATACATACGCCACCATCTCACCCCAGCGTTCCAAACTAAGCGCTACTTGTAGGGTGTTCACTAAAGCAGGTGTTGTTGCCAGTAGTCTACGAATTTACACAGGTAAGTTCTGGCTTATTGATCCCGTCGACCTCCTTGTTCGATTCGCCACGTTAGCCCTTCCTCTGGGCAGTAAAACTTTGACCCCTTGTACCCCTTACCCCTTGTACCCCTTACCCCTTGTACCCCTTACCCCTTTTTATTGTCTGGAAGGCTGACTGACTAACTTTTCATTTCTACTAGTACAACTTCCGCGACGGATCACGAGCATCTGCACTTCAACTCGACGATGACAAACAAAATTTCACCATCATGATTCTCCTCGTACACCCACTCAATATCAAAGTCCTCGCAAGCCACCTACAATACGAAACCTCGACCATAGCGGCCACAGATCCACTAGCCAGACACCTGAAACCCGGCGGAAAACACAACCCGACCGCACCGCAGACCCTCAGGTATCGCGAACCTGGAGAACGCCAGAAGATACGCACGCGAGACCGCTGCACTTCAGACACCTGTTCCACGATGCCCCGAAACATGGCCGGCGTGGTCGATCCCCAACTGCGTCTTTACAGTTGTCGAAACCTGAGGTATCTGCGACGCCAGCATTATACCGATCACTCCGGCGGACGAACCCACAGGCTACGGTTTAACGGGGCCGCGGAGATGGCGGCTGAGATAATTAAATCTGGCATGTGAGTAAACGGACGCGGTAGTAGGATTTGGGTAACGGGGCTGTAAGAGTTTCGGACAACTGCAATATATGTTGAAAATAGATCAAATTTATAGCAATAGCCCAGTATTAAATAGGTCCAAGTCTTCGTGCTTCAATAGAGTTACGCCCTCACTTCCTATCCGCATCCTTAAAGATATCAGGGGAAATGAAATGAGACAAATAACATAAGGATATCACATCTACCACCTACGAAGTGAACCTCAAATTACAACCCCTAACAGATGGAGCAACTCCGTTTCATTTCTATAAACCTTCTAAAGAAATACTAAGTATCCACCGACGGCGGACGAACGCGCGCCAGAGCCGTCGAGGTCTATGGTATTATACATATTGAATCCCAGCACGCGGGGGAGGGAAAAAAAACACCTGACGACAAAAAAATAAGTAATAGACGAATTGAAACAGCAGGCTCGTCAGATTCATGCAGTTTATGCAATGGTGGTATCATGTCTTTCTGTACAAACACAATGATATGCTCAGCAGCAAACAAAAGGAATAGGAGGAAAGGAACGCTCTCCCGTGCTCAAAAAAAGCAGTCCACCAGATGTAGAAAGGCTAATCAGTTGACGCTTTTTTCCGTCTGAAACAGTGATAATAGTATGGAAAGACCGGCTCTGGTATCTTCGTCTATAGTCCATCACTTCAACAAGGCTGGCGATGGTCGCTCGGCTCGTTCAGATTCCTTCTGCTTCGAGCCCTCATCTTCGGTATCGACCCAAAGTCGGATTTCTCATTAGGTTCCTCATCCTTCCAATATTACTTGCTTCTGGTCTTCGATATTCATGTTTCCAGTAAATGTAGTTAGTAATCCTCTGGCGCCTAACACCAAAACGCCAACACACCCAACGTTCCTCGACATCGCACTCTTACCTGGGGACTGGCGGTAAGGCTTTTCCAAGGCTTTCGCGACTGATCTTGCTCCTTAGAAACCTGAACCCACCACTTACTCCGCCCCTCTTTCGTTCTTCCTCGTATCCAGGCTCAGGTTCCAAGTAACTAGTCTTCGGCGGCGTTGGTGGGCCCCTACCTCCAATACCATGAGGACCTAAAGTAGTAAACCCATCCTGTCTCTCCGTTATCGATGGCGTGTAGGGCCGGGATTCACTAGCGCTATCGCCCCGGCTCCGCCCTCCAACTGAGCCTGCTTCGGCCGTCTCTTCAACAACAGGTAAAACAGCATGCGAGTTGGATCTCGCTCCTGGTGATACGGCGGTTGTAATCTTACGTTCCGGGACTTGTTCCTCTTTAGCAAGATCCTTTTCATTCTTTGTAGCCTTTTTCATGGCCTTTTCTACGGTAGGATTTGGCTCGGGCGAATTCGGGCTTCTCATACCTGGCGGTGCGGGAGGTAAATACGACGGTGCAGGCGGCGCGCTACTGGATCCAGGTACCTGTAAGGCTTCTTGTTTTGTTCGTTCCATTTCAGCTGCAGCAAGCGCAGCGGCAGCTTCGCGATCGTGCGCATCCCTTGCGGCCTCTTCTGGAGACATTGTGATACCAGACATAAACTTGATGAACCGCTCACCATACTCCTCGGGTGGAAGAGCAGAGATTTGGGTACGATCACTAGATAGGCCTTTCCAAAAATGCTCTATCTTCTTGATAACTCCGTACTGTAGAAAAGTTAGTTGTGAATTACAAGAGCGCGCTAATAAATGTGGATGAGATTGCAACTTACATGGGTCAAGCAGTCGATGACTCCAAGGTAGTAAACTTCTTCGCCCGCAGTGTTATCTTCGTGTGTTGCCCGTAAACCTCCATCATCACTGTAGAACATCCCACCTCGAGTATGCCCCTCAGCTAACTCGTCTGGCATTCTACTGCTGGTTTGGCCTACGGGTACAGGCCGCTCAGATTTAATCATTTGTCGCAACTCCCTCGCTTTGCGTGCATTTTCCAGCTTCGATGGCGTTCTCATGAGGACAGAGCTAGGATCGAACCCTTCTTCCGAAGGGCTATCCCCCCCAGGGTTAAATACCTGTAGAGTTTTGTCTCTAAGGTTCTCCTCATTTCCCTTTCGCAAGTCGTGGATGCCTATCAACAGCGAGTAATCCATTATCTTCAGCTTTTGCAGGAGTCGAACGTCACGCTCCAACTGCTGCAAGAACAGCTGCTTCTTCTGTATTCCTAGCTCGAGGTGGCGTTTTCGTCGAAGCCAGTTGAGGTCCTTCAATGTGGCGCGTGGATTTTTCTCGAGCTCTTCCTCTCGATAATCTCGTCCTACAGTGGAACCCTTGAGGTCAAACGTAGTGTGAATATCGCGGTGAGGAGGGAAGAGATTGTTCATGACAACAAAGTGAATCTTTTTTCCATATGGCATTTTGACGCGGTGCAAGCCATAGAACTGAGATAAGAGGGTGTTCGGGTTCTCTGTAACATGCTCGTAATAATCTTTCAAGACCTTCCTTAAAAATTTATGCTCTCCATGGTGGATAGTCTTGATGATATACTTGTAGTCTCTTGAGAAATAAAAGAAACTGCCACTCTTTCCCGGAGAACCGAGCTCGGATAGGATATATTTACCTGTAAGCGACATCAGGTAATCGGCGGGGTCCAACCTAAAGAGCGCACGAAGATGTCGGAAAACCCAGGGCGCATAATCCTTAAACTTAAAGTCGTACTTTGCCGAGGGAACCAACTCATTACCCGCACTGCTCTAGTTAGTATAGGGAACACAAGCTTAACTTTGGCGGAGACATACATGTCGAACGTCGATTTCTGCTTAGTTTCAAAGTCGGCATCGGTCAGGGGACGGTCGAGTTTGGCATTTGTACGCGAGACAGACACTCGAATACCAGTTAACATATTGTATGCTGTTGTCCAATTTGCGTGATTCTCGTCGACCTTGGTTCCAACCAGAACTCTGTCATCATCCTCTTCTTGCTTCTTTTTCTTTGCCCGTTTCTGTCGGTATGCTTCAGCCCACCTCAACGCGTCGTCATCTGGTAGTACTTCGTCACGAGGCACATCGGAGTGCAGGGAACGCGTATTCCGTCTTCCCAAATTAAGAGACCCTCGACGCTGCGATGACCCAGCAGCAGTAGGAGAGAATCTGCCAGTAGCATATACCGTATCGTTACTATCCCTTGAACCTCGGCTTGGTTGAGGCCTTGGCACCTCCAGCGTATGTCGATGTTTTAGACCAGTCGCAGGTGGTTGCAGTGCCGAAGTCGATGCGGAGGCACCGGTCGGCGGATAATGCGGAGGGGAAGAAAATCTCTGAGGCGACGGAGAAGTTCGTTGAGCTTGATCGAGATTAGAAGATGAAGGGTTAGGTAGCAAATAATTCGAAGCCGAATTCTCCAGTGATGTTGAACCAATATTATTGCCGTACACACCGTCCGTGCCTTGAAAATCACCGTTATTTGATGACCTCCGTGGTAGTTCGATAGGATATTGTGAAGAAGTGCGAGATTCCACCGAAGACCGCTTTATTTGAGATTCGGACATATTTTTACGCTGGTTTTCAGATGCCGGCGACATGCCATTAGTAGTAGGTTGGCGCTCGGACGAGCTCCTTCCAGACAAAGGTCCTTTCATGTTTGAATAATACTTGGAGTCTTGGCCAGCCGAAGCCACACCGTTCATGTCTCTACTTGACCTGCCATTGGGCAGAGGTGTCATGCTAGAAGGGGGTAGCCCATCCGCGTTCATTCGTACCTGCGGGCCAGAGCTGTGTGACGAATGTGAAGATGAATTGTCGTCGAAGCTCTCATTCGTGTCAATTGCCGTAGACAACGGTCTTGAAAGAAAAGACCCCTTAGAATCAGTCAACTTGTGGAAATCGGGTTCGTGATTATTTCGAAGATGAACGACGCCGGAGTTTTGATAATAAATAGGCGAGTTTTCGTCGTTTACGAACGTAGGCATATTTCGCATCCGCAGATTGAGTGTCGTTCGAGTGGGATTTCGAACCAATGCACCTGAAACCCTCACCCACGACCTGATGTCTTAAGACGATGGTTATGTTGGTCGGGCGAGGGATATGCGGAGGACGATATAAGGAAAAAATCAAAACAGATATTATTTAGCGGGTTTCCTTTGGGTTTGATGTCGTCGTCGCTGTAATTGGTATTGGTGACACCTGAGGATAGGGGGTAGATTGAAAGATGCGAGTGCAAGATTGTGTTGTCGTGTAAACCGACAAAGTTGGCAGCTGAGTGGGTGGATACGGAGGTTGGGCACCATGCGACCCTATAATTGGCTAGATTAACGTGGATAACTATGAGTGGATACGTCCTTAATTGCATCGACTCAGCCACGACCCCCCCGGAGCCTTGTCTTTGCTTGTCTCGCATAAGTCAATGGGAAGAATATTAATACCTTAATAAGGTTTAGCGTCGATTATAAATATAAATCGTTGGAATACGGTATCCAAATACGTGCGTACGTAGTATCTATGCTACACTATCGAAATGGAACTGCTTTATATTAAAATAGATAAGTCTGTTTTCTAATATCAATGCGATTCGATCTATCAGATAATATTTATTTCAAGTGTTTGTATTTAAGCTAGTTACACATATTTTATATCATCCCTTTCTAAGTCATACCTAATAGGGTTAGCTTACTCAAATATTCGCAAGTATCCCGCAGAAATGCTGCGCTCTCTCTGTGTTATTGCATTAAGCATGCAGACGTGTCTTGCAGTGGCAGAGTGGCTCACGAGGAGAGAAAGAAAAAAAAAATTAAATCCAGAAGACGCGATGTGGATATGCAGTAATTGGGATCCATAGCTGTCCCGCATAATTGGGCTAGTGGACCCTGAGCCAAAAAGGAGGATAGATGGACGCTACGATTCGATAATCACAGCGATTTTTATCCATTTCGGTATACGGCATTATGTCATATTCAACGGAACTTACGCCTATTTCTATGATTTTCTCTTCCTCTAATCTATTTTTTTTTATCTGTCCGTATGAGGTAGCGAGCATCAGCAAAATCATTAATCTCCCTTTTTTTTTCTTATCCTTTATTGGTTTATAATTGCGTCTCAGCGTTAGTTCTTGGAGTCTCAATCTCAGTTTCATGCAATCTCAAAAATCGAAAATACCAAGAACTTAACTTGCCGACCTGCCGGCCGAACCCTGTTCACACAGTACATAACATATGGAAGATTGGAACAATCAGTTTTAATGCGGCTCCAGCCACGATTTCTAAGAATTTTAATCAAATATTCAGCTTGACCAGGTGTAACCCGGCACCCTCGGGTTCCCTACTTCTCGCCAATCTCTTTGCCGACTCTCCGAGACAACTCACCAACTAAGATTCTCCAACGATCTTCAACTGTAACGTGCCGTATTGCCAAAGAGAATATCAAAGCTGACGAATATATTGAGACTTACATATCAACCGTATTCAAGACACGTATGTACTTCTGATTTAGAAGGAGTTATTCGTAACCATTACACGATAATATATATACGTATAAGCCCTCTCCGTGCAACGATGTCAGGGTTAATACTGCCGTCTATGCTACATACTGACACTTTTAAACGGCAAAACCCTACCCCATCTTATCACAGAGCCGACCTATCAAACCAGCGTCGCCAGTGTTATACATATAGTTATCTTGTAGATCATGCCGGTCATGCATAGAAAAAGGTATTACGGTATGAAGACTCCGTTGTCATTGCCCCGAACCCCATATCGAGTAATGCTGGATGTCTCCTTTCAATGTAGCCCGCCCGCAATTAGGGAGCCCAAAGTCACAAGCAAAATGTTGGAAGCATCTAAATCTAAAATCATTTGATTGATACACGTCTCGATAGCGTGTATATCATAGCTTAGATCATCATATCATAGAGAAATTAACACACGCATAACCCCACGATTGGCTTAAGCGTTTGTCATAGCCGAGAAGACGCAAATTTTAGACGAAAGCTTTGTAGAGATTGCTAAATCTTACAAATTCATCGGCGGCCTCACGTACCGGCAAAGAACAAGTTAGCTCCCGCAAACCTGACCCTCAACTACTATATAGACTTAGTTATATATAAATAGAAATCCAGCAGAAGGGAGAAGATCAATGTGTATCCTTTTTCCCAAGCCATAACTCCTCTTAATGCCTTTGGATTATGTACAAGATAATACATGTTAATTCCAATATCTATCGGATTAGGGAATTCGGCTTATGTCTTTGTAGATCCTTCGACTACCATCTTATTCGCGCCCTCTTGTTGTAATTTCTCCAGTGTCTTCTTCTTTTGGTGCTCGGCAACTCGATATCGCTTGAAGTAAGTTACCTACAAATATGCAACGAAAGTATACGTTAGCTATGACCTAACTATATATCGTAATGCTCTATTAAGAGGTAGCAACACACCCAGGCGCTGGCGCAGTTCTGTTCGAAACCCTTATTCTCCTGCGCACATTGCTTCTCAGCAATTTTCTTGCCGTCGCCGTTTAGCGAGTCGATAACATCGTGCTTGTCTAGACATTTGTAGAATTTGTCGCGCGCATCCCAGCATAACTGTCGCTCTGTTCTATCTGGCGCACGCGCACCAGTGCGTACTTCCTCTTTCCGCTTCTCGTCAGGGGAATTGAAGAAACCGAAGACGCCCATGGTAGTAGTTATTTAATTCCGAGTAATAGAGAGCTTGATTATGGAGTTAAGAGGTTTCTTAACACGAATTAGCTGGTCGTATTTGTCGAATGACGTCGTCTTTTAGATTTGTGAAAATAAAGTTCTGCGGGACGAGCTCGACTTATCGACTATCATTATCATATTGAAGCTATCAAGCTGAATGCCGATAGGTGAAGCTCTTCTAATTATGTAATACATCTAAGTACCCAGGTACCCACTGAAGCTTGAAGATTACCTAACAACGCTTAGCGGCTCAGAATTAAAGTTAGATGAGGAGCCCCTGCGTCACCCTTTTTCCCCATCATATGTATGAGCCGCCGATTGATTTCTGAACAGTCGCCAGACAAGCAGACGAGGCGCATGACTTAGCCTAACTTTCGTCAAATTAATAATACTTACAACACCAATCCTCCTTACGACTTACCACTTCGCGCCTTATACTTCTCACCTAATAACCATACCTAGGTGCCTAATACAATAAAATATATCGAACCATCGAAACCCGCATTTAGAAATGATAGCCTTATAGCGCGACGTCGAAGCGAATAATATCCAACTTCCTTTCCATCCACTCATTCAAACACTTTTTTTGGTACTATCAAATAAACTCAACACTACGATTTCACACCCATTTACTTCCCTTTTCCTTTATTCCAAATCTCGAAAATGGCTAGACGAAGGAGACCTCCGCGGGCTGGCGCCGTGAACGAACTACCCCCTCTACGAATTCTCGGCCAGATCGCGGCGGTACAGAGCATATACTACGCCGCTGCGCTTGTCCTAATGCTCTTCACATCTCTAGTCGCCGGGACTCGATTTAGCTTAGATCTGGTTTTCGGTTGGGCAGAACTGCGCGGCGACACGACGCAAGGGTGGTTGATGGGATTTATCTGGCTATGTTGCGCCGGTGCTGCGTTGGTGCCCCTCGTCCTCAGATATAGGCAGAATAATACTAATGATATGATAATACAGCGTAGTAGCTATGATAGCCTTCATCGGCCGGTCGAAGCTCGTAGTCGATTTTGCGCTTACCCTCCATTTCATCCACCTCGTCATCGTGACCTTTTATACGGGCATATTACCGCGAAACGTTGCCTGGTGGGCCACAGCAATAGTTTCGAGCGCCGTAACCGTTGTGGGAGGTACTTATGGTTGCCAGTGGAGAGAATTGCGACCCATCAGTTTTGGAGGCAACGCGAAGAATAATAATACGGAGGGCGGTACCGCGGCTACAGCGCAGAACGGGGCTGCGGGAAATCAAGGTGATGAAGAGATGGGCTTCTCTAGGGGCCGTGGAAGGGGTAGAGGGAGAGATGGGGTTGGAGAGTATGAAATGGTTGGCATGAGTGGCGATGGGAGTCGATAATGTTTTACCCTTTTTGTGGGATATATCGGTCCATAATCAGTAGGACCTGTATGAATACTGCATGCACGGCGTTGGGTTTCTTCGAAGAATAAATAAAAACCTCGAGGCTTGGAACTACTCATGTTCCGTGCCATGGTATTATATTTGGTTGTGTTGGATATTATAGACGAAGGCATGACGTATATACACATGGGCTTATAAGTACAGTATCTTTGAATACTTGTCCTTATCCCTCTCGACTTACAAGACCAAGCCCGGGTTCACTCATGGTACTATCAGTGGCCAGTTCGAAGATTAACTGGAAGTAAAACCGAACCTATGGGAACTTAGACAGGTACTTGAATTTCGACCCAGAGCAACGGATCCGTAAGCCTATGAAGTGTCCACTTGTCTCCGGTCTATTCCCCGTTCACTCAAATTTGAAGAATCGAGTTTCAAATTAGCCCAATAAAAACTAATGAGATGAAAAACTTTCCTCTTAGCTCAGGCTCAATAAATGCCGCTGTCAAAATAAGGTGTTTCCTATGAGTTGTTACCGCAAAAGCATCCAATGGCCCCCAGGTCATAAACGGAAGGGTAACCGGAACCCGCCTATAACCGACGGTGTTGTCTATTTAGGTGTTTGTATCGTTTAGTTGAAGTCCCAGTAAGTACCTTACGTAGAACCTATTACCGGAGCAAACCTCATTGCTATTATGAAAGATAAATACTTGAGATGTGAAGTCTGTCTTGTCTGCCTATTGTCGTCTGTCTTCGTTCACGCGCCACATTCTGTTAGAAAATTTCCCACCATGGCTACGATCGTATTAGGTGTTCAATGGGGAGAGTAAGAATCCTGCGTTCTGACTTTTACTTATTTATTTATTTATATATATTTGCTTGCTAACCTAGTTTATATGTCTAGTGAAGGAAAAGGTAAGTCAGTTGTTAGTTACTGATTTACCCACAAGACATCACCTAACAAGATGACTTTTTGTCAAACGCCTCTCTTAAGGCAAACTTTGCGATATCCTCAGCTCCGATGTTCAGATTTGCGCTAGAGCCACCGGCGGGCGAAACTGTGGTCACAGTAAGATGTCCCTATTCGTATTCTCAGAAATAAAAGTACATACTAATACGCATGTGGTCTCTTCTAGCTGTCGTTGCAGCAGGAGTATCATACGACTTGTAAGAATCACAATTCACTTCATCTGTTTAACGCTACTGACTGTTTAAAGCCACATGCTACCCTCGGGCCTACTTCATCCCTCAACTATAAATATAATCGGACCCGGTGTTGTCCTGCACGTACCTACTTTCTTCTCCGAGCTCGCCAGCGTCGAGGGGAAAGGAATCGTAAATGCCCAAGAGAGACTCAAGGTCTCAACGCGGTGCGCACTAAACCTTGATCTCCATGCAGCCGTAGATCGTCTTCGTGAAGGGCAGCTTGGAAAGAAGAACATAGGTACTACAGGTAAAGGTATTGGTCCTGCTTACAGCTCAAAGGCCGAGAGAAGCACCGTAGTTCTAGCCGATCTACTTGACGATGATGAATTCGGAGATCGAATCAGGGAGATGGAACAGGACTATAAACTGAGATTCGGCGGGGACTTAGCCGGATATGACGTCGAAGCAGAAATCAAAGAGCTCGAGGTAAAGATATTACCCCTTTGACTATACTCTTCTAACCCCCTAGAACTTCCGTGAGAAACTCCGCCCCTTTTCCATAGACGACGTCGAATTCCTCGAAGAGGCCCAAGAAAAAGGACAGAAAATCCTCGTCGAAGGCGCACAATCAGCCCTGCTAGACAACACATACGGAACCTGGCCGTACGTAACGTCGACAACCACCACCTTCGGCGGTGTAATGGCCGGACTGAATCTCAACTACCGAAAGGTAGATTCCGTGATCGGCGTCCTGAAAGCATACTGCACGCGAGTCGGATGCGGCCCATTTCCCACCGAGGACTTCGGCGCCGTCAACACCAAGCTGCAAGAAACAGGCCACGAGTTCGGCGTCACCACAGGACGCAGACGCCGTTGCGGCTGGCTGGACCTAGTCTCGGCAAAGTACTCCAACAGCGTCAACCACTACGACTCTTTGAACCTCACGAAACTCGACGTCCTCGATACGTTTGAAGAGATCCAGGTAGCGGTAGCTTACAAGCATCCCGATACCGGCGATCTCATAAACGCTTTCCCCGCCAGCGCGAAGCTCCTGTCCAGAGTCGAGGTCGTGTACAAGACCATGAAAGGCTGGAATACTACGACGACCGGCACCAAGAAATTCGACGACCTACCCAAGGAGGCCCAGGACTACGTCACATTTATCGAAGACTTTCTCGGCGTTAGGATTAAGTGGATTGGATGCGGACCCAAGCGAGAAGACATCCTAACTCGCTAATTTTCCAGAAACTCTATTTTCTATCATCAGTCTCTTTCTGTTCCCTACTTGCGATAACCTAATAGACTGTAGTTCGTAGATAGTCAGGTGGAAGTGTCAGACATCCCCTAACATAAAACAGTGGCTCCTTTATCTAACTTACAGATTTACTTATGAAAATTATTTTCTCTTAGAAATTAGCCAGCTAAACTTGTACCAGATCATAGCATTACGGAATCCTCTATCACAAGAGCGAGTATTCTTATAGATATGGACTTATTAATGATAGAGGGACGAAAATTGGTAGAGTGGGATAACCTCTATAGCCACTGAGAGGATTGCTTGACTCGGCCGGAGTAACTTGAGATTAGCAGTCTTAAAGAATTCTTAGTTATTTAGATAAGAGAGAAGATGTTTCGGTGTTTCTAGTTCTTTGTTCTCTTCATTACCCTAAATTTACGTGTGAGCAATGACAACTACCTATGAATGATGCTGACTACCTGGGTATGTAGAGTTAAACCCCTGAGCAAATATTTAACTCGGAGATTTAGTTCAACATGAGATACTGTAAAATCTAACATGTGATGAAAAGTTTCATTGGGATGGCGATTCACCTGGGTACCTATATAAAGATCAATATGACATATCATTCTACCCTATTTTAGTGCCTAAGTCTATGTATCCGCAACCGCAAAGTCAAGCCTAACCATCAATCTAAACCAGCTCCTGATCATTGCTCTTCTCCCTATCCCCGCAAATGCCTTGCCTTATCCTATCACTATCCCGTAAACTATAAGCTACTTTCTCCAGTAGATACCGCACTTCTGATTGCCTTCAGTTTGTGTATAGTCTCATCCGTATTTTATCTCGCCAGTGTTAGCGGTGGCGGAAGGCTATCTTGGCTGCTCCGCCTAGTTTCAAGGCAATCGATAGGACAGAAAGGATCCGAGTTTCCAGGTTCGCCCTGAGACTCCGACTAGGTATCTGGGTGACAGGAATCGGGTTCCGCTACTTTATCTGGCTGACCTGTCGCTACCGTATAGTCAACTATAGCCCCTACGGCCGGGATATCGCTTTCTATATTGTCGATAGAGCTTGGGTGGATACTATATGTTTCTCTTGGAGTCAATGGTACTATTAGGTTGGAGGATGTAGTCGGAATTAGAAAAGTATACCCAAGCCCAAGGGGCATATTTGGTGGTAATGGTTCGTTACTAGTCTTAGACATTTCACCAATTGACGAGACACAAGCCGGAATCACATCTTCTACATCCGAAGCCAAAGAACCTGGGAGTCGCTGCAAGGTACCGAGTTCGTTCCCAGAGTCAGCTGGGAGAAGGACAGGCTCAAGAGGTTCAGACCTAGGGAAATATTCTTGGGCATATTTTAAAGTATCCCCAATGCATGAATCGGATTCTTCTTGACCGTTGCGGCTGATTATCAACGGCTTAGGATAGAGACTTCCCTCTGTTCCTTTCCTAGGAACACTTGAACATTCTGGTAGAGTTTCAATATGAGTAACCGAAATTGGAAGACCTTCATTGAATTCTTCGGTAGATTCCGCTGGTGACGCAATATTATCTGGTATTGTAACTTCCGATAAACGACTACGCTGTGCCCTTCGTCGTTTTCCGCGCCGCTGTGACGATTTAGACACTGGGCTTATAACGCCAGATTGTGGACTCGACGACAAGGGCGTATTGAATGGGATAGTTGGAGGCATATCAAGGGCTGCGGAGGTTGACGAAGATATCTCATTGTTAGGACTCACGGTGCCACTATAGAATACTGTATGCGAAGTAGGAGAATGTCCCGATGCGCCCGTTGATGAACCAGACGTTCTGGAGACTAAGTCAAGACTCCTCTTCGATGAAAGCCGGTCGAGTTCCGCTGTAGCAATCATCACACTAGCTATAGCTAATGGGTCGATGTAACGCCCAATATCTTGAGAGGTGCGTTTAGTGTTAGTAGTATTAGACTCAGGAGTATTAAACAATGGACTTTCCTCTCCAGATGGCGGCCAAGTACCTACGGGGTCCCGAGCCAAGAGCCGGCGTTCTTTACTATGCCGTGGAGCAGGAAACTCAGATCGAATAGAAAATGTTGAAGAGCCTGAGCGTCTAATCCTCTCTCCAAGAGACCGGAATTGATTTGTGACAATATTACGGACACGTAAATGATGCCGATGTCGAGTTTTGTCAACCTTGGGACGTAATTCATGGGCTCGCGCTTGGGTGTCTTGACCCTAGACGTATAACAGGTAGTTAGTAGGTAGAGTTGTCGATATATAGGAACATATACCTCTAATCCTGATAGCGTCCTCTCAAAATCATCCAATCGTCGACAAAACTCCGGGCATGAGTTGTGAGTACGTCTCTGAATAACGTGAAACTGAGCATTGGGCTGTGAAAGGTATAAACATGACTTGTCATTGGAGACATCCTCGTTACCACTGCTGCTGCTATCCCCAATTTTATTATTATCAACTGGGGAGGGATCGATTAGAAGCGTACGACGAGGAAATCCAGAGTTTGACATTTCTGATACATCGTGTTTCCGACGGGTTTTTCTTTTTCCCTAGCTTTTCTCCCAGTCTATGGATTCAGATGTGTTAGATTTGAGCTTCTGAGAACCGCCGGATAGGTCTGCACTTCGGCTAGACTCTTTTAAATCACTCAGCCCACCCCGGAGTAGCTTTGAAAGCTTATCGCTTTCAGAACTAAGTGGACCATCCAGGCCAGTCCCGGACTGCGCGGTCGATCGGTTTTGCCTGGGAGGCTGTAGTACGATGCTTGGGCATGTGAAGCTTGGACCTACATCGACTTTACCCCCTGAGTCCGGCGCGTCTGGAGAAGCAGCCGGGGTGGTTTGCCCGATCAAGCTGGTTTCTTCATTTAGACAGTTAGAACAAGAAACACCCGACAGCCAATTTGAAATTAATTCGTCATCCGCGCTATGTTCCCATTGGTTATTGAGGTCCTCAGAGCCGACTGAATTCGGGCTGACTGGCGTAAGGGGTTGATCTTTACAAGCTTCGGGGGCCCGACGCGCCTGGCAAGAGGAAGAATCCCCATCGATTTTAGGTGAGAACAGCCAATGCTCGTCCTCGAATTCTCGACTGTTCTCATCCCATCGTTGTTCAGCGGGGGCCGATTTACACGATTTGCAGCTATGAGAGTGACATCTATGAGGATGACATTGGCCGCTATGGGAATGTCCTGTTGAGTTAGGAGATAATAAATGTTGCTCTGCGGTGAGCAGTGAATACCCATAATCTATAGCTTGCATAACGAGGGTATCATGGCTCTTCGGGAGTTTTCTTCGCAAAATAGGAGCTGATATATTTGGAGGAAGACGACAGGCGATGGCGAATACGGAACCAAAAGGCTTTAAAAATGTATCGCCACTTGGTGAAAACGGAGGGCATGATTTTAGGTATCGGTTTAGATATAGGATAGCTAAGTTGATACGGAAATAAAAATGAGAGAAGGATTAGGAATGACGTTGTTATAAGTGAAGGTGTAGATGATAAGTTGCTAATGAGGATCTAATTGAAGTAATAAAACTATACCTAATGAAATTCTCCAGTTGCTTCCACGGCACGAAAACGGTATATGTGCTACTTTCCTCTTCAAGAACCTCGGAGTATTAGAAGGTTTGGTCTTTGAAACGACCTTTCTACTTACTCCTTACTTTAGAGTTTACTTCTTACCTTGGAAGTATACCTAACATTATGTACCCAGGTACTTGAGGTAGTGAGTGTTGTGTTGTGCATTTTCCGGTGTTGAGCTTAAATCATTAGCGTAAGAATCCGCCGTTAACCGAAGTTACTACCGAATATTCCCGCCGCTCTAGGAATGCCGAGGGCCGCCGAACGGGGGCGCCATTCCACTAATTTTTGTTTGTACCTAATTCATTTGTTTTCGATCTCGGCCCCGCAACCGCCTCCATCATCGCCATGGATAGCTTCTGGTAGGGAATCCTCATTGCGCTCACCTCAATTCTTCCTAATTGAGAGTGCAGTCATGCTTCGTTCGGTAATATCTCGCTTTTCGAGGCCATTGGCCGTGTCTACAAAGCAATGTCGGGTCTTTAATAGAAGCTATGCTTCTGCCCCAAAGTCTTCGTTTGATTGGGAAGACCCATTAGCGAGCAAGAGCTTGCTCACAGAGGAGGAATTAGCTATCTCGGAGACCGCAGAGCGATACTGCCAAGAGCGATTACTACCGCGAGTTTTACGTGAGTTATTGTAGTGACAGTTCGCCTGTTATATAGTCCAATAGCTTACCCGCTGACTTTATTTCTCAGAGGCATATCGTGACGAATACTATGATCCAGCTATCTTGCTCGAAATGGGTGAACTCGGCCTCCTCGGCGCGAATCTTCAAGGCTACGGTTGCGCCGGCGCATCGACTGTAGCATCGGGCCTAATTACTCGGGCCGTTGAACGAGTTGACAGCGGGTACCGATCTGGCATGTCGGTTCAATCCTCGCTAGTTATGGGTGGGATTTATGAGTTTGGTACTAAGGAGCAGAAAGAGAAATATCTGCCCGAGATGGCAAAGGGTAAACTTCTTGGAGCATTTGGACTCACGGAACCCAATCACGGTAGCGACCCGGGATCAATGGAGTCGACGGCGCGACCGCACCCAACGAAAAAGGGTTATTTACTTTTAAGTGGTTCCAAAACTTGGATCACCAATTCACCTATTTCGGATGTGCTTCTGGTATGGGCGAAGTTACAGGAGACTGGCAAGATCAAGGGATTTCTTATAGATAAAAAGGATTGCCCTCCCGGCACCCTGGAGACGCCGGCTATCAAGAATAAGACCGGACTTAGGGCCAGTATTACGGGCATGATTCATATGGATAATTGCCCGATACCGGAAGAAAATATGTTCCCTGATGTTGAGGGCTTGACTGGTCCCTTTACATGTTTAAATAGCGCTCGGTATGGTATTTCCTTTGGCACTATGGGCGCCTTGGAAGACTGTATTGCTCGGGCACGGGGATATGCTCTGGAGCGGAAACAGTTCAAGAGTAACCCTATTGCCAAGTATCAGTTAGTGCAGAAGAAGCTGGCGGATGCTGCGACGGACGCTGCATATGGCGTGCTCGCATCGATACAGGTTGGTAGGCTTAAGGATGAAGGGAAAGTTACACCGGATATGATTAGTATGGTAAAAAGACAAAATTGCGACCGTGCGCTTGTGAACGCGAGGGCATTGCAAGAAATATTCGGGGGTAATGCGGTTAGCGATGAGTATGGAATCGGAAGGCATGTAGCCAACCTATTTGTGACTCAGACTTATGAAGGACAGAGCGATATTCACAGTGAGTTAGCCACCATAAAACTGATGACGTTTGCTAACCTGGTATAGGCCTCATTCTCGGAAGAGCCATAACTGGGCTCCAGGCCTTTGTATAACAACATAGCTATTGAGTGTTTAGCAAATTATTTTATGAAGCTAATTTGGAAGGGATTTGAGCATTTCCAATATAAGGCAGTCATAAATATTAGCTACAGGCCTTTGTTTATTAGGTTGAAATAGAGTAGAGTCAAGACAATCTTGGAAGACATCTGAGCAGTCCCAAACAAGTTATAACGCGGGATCACATTACTCCAACTTCTCGGAGAGCTTCGGCAAACTAAAGTAAAGTATATACTGTTATTCAGCATGAATAATGTGAAGCGTGATAATTGCTGACAGCTGAGGCAAAAACGAGCTGTAAGTGGTAGAGATAGGGAAGTGCAGGCACGGGTAGAAGACCTAATAGGTTAGGATTGGATAGTACGAGTGGCGGTGTGGGGACCTGTGTGCTTCCGTGTAACCCAGACCAACTAGACAAGCCTAATGCGCCGTCTCTTCGGGCTCAAAGGGAGTAAAACGGTTCCTTCCAATTGGTTCAAACAGGGTTTGTCTTGCCGATTTTGTGATTTTGTCAGACTCATCAGGTACCAGTCAGTTCAGTGTACATCCAGTATAAAAACCAGGTAGCACCGCATAATAGTGAAAGCTAAGCCACCCTCAGCCACTCCTTTTTAGAGAAGTTACAACAAGAACCTGCAAGACCTGCAAGACCTGCAAGACAGCTGCAAAATTGATTGGACTGATGAAAAAAAGGTGTTAGCGCCTACCGTTTTCTTTATGACTGGTCTGTGCTGACCTAATTATTCCCATTTCCATTCATTCCGTCACCTGAAAGACTTGCCTGACTTTCCCTTTTCCCCCGCTACCAAAACCCTTTCGTATCTACAGTCACCATCAAACAATCATTCCGACAACCATAATCATAATAACAACGACACTAAATCCTGACCTCATTCATATCCTCAACGCCGACCGTAGTCATCCGGGATTTCACCCTCTGGTACGTTTATCATTTGTCATTTATAAAAAAAACCCTTTTTCTTTACCGTTACAAACTTTTACATTTATTTCTCTATCCATTTCTCCCGCATTCCATACTGACCGCAAGTATAAGTAACTAGTTGATCTCTTCAGGAGAGATACCCGCTGTCAACCAAAACAAGAACCCGCCAACTCACAACTCACACCTCTACGAAATGGCGTTGAAGCGAATCAACAAGGAGCTCACAGACCTGGGCCGGTATGTCGATTTTTTATTGTTCTTATCATGGTAAATGTTTGTTTGGCGATGGTACTTGGTTTTGTATCCTGAACGAGCCCAAGGTGGGGCTACCATAGAAAGGCAGGGCGGGGATCTTGATACAATACAGCCTCATCAAGGAAAACTTCACACTTGTTCACTATCGCCAGGGATTGTTTTTTACTAGGAGGATATACTTTTATCATTTTGCTAATATTCTCTCTCTTAGTGACCCTCCTTCATCATGCTCCGCTGGTCCTGTCGGCGAAGATTTGGTAGGCATCATCTTTCCCCCGCTAGAAAAATGATAAGCGTCGATACTGTCTATCCGTACTATCTACCCGCCGCATAGCTCGGTCGGGCACACACCTGGACCATATTTCTGTTAGGAAGCCTCGCATCATTAACTATTACTAACATTTTGTTTTTCTGTGTAGTTCCACTGGCAAGCGACGATCATGGGACCTGTAAGCTATTCCTCTAATCTCCTCGCCTTTCTTATTCCTTTGCGCGCGCATGCTGCCGTACATGCTATGGGCTAGTACTTTGCTAGTGGTGGCTCTTTAACCAAATTTGGTTATATATTGTAAATTAGTTCACAGTACTAACTAGACGTCATAGGGTGACTCGCCATACTCTGGAGGTGTCTTCTTTCTCGCAATCCACTTCCCGACAGACTACCCGTTCAAGCCTCCTAAGGTCAACTTCACAACTCGTATCTACCACCCGAACATCAACTCTAATGGCAGCATCTGCTTGGACATCCTGAGGGACCAATGGAGCCCGGCGTTGACCATCTCTAAAGGTAAATGTCGTATGCTAACTTTGAGACATATTTTGGTTCTAACCTTGCATAGTGCTCCTGTCAATCTGCTCCATGCTTACCGACCCCAACCCCGATGACCCTCTTGTACCCGAGATCGCCCACGTTTACAAGACCGACCGGGCAAGATATGAAGCTACAGCCCGCGAGTGGACTCGCAAGTATGCCATCTAAGATAACGAGTAAGGAGAATTCGCTGGCGAAGAATGACGCTTGGCATCGGAGGTAGTGAGCATAGCACTTATCGGTAGTGATACTGGAAGGGACATGGATTTTTTCCTTCCAACCTAGGCAATACGATCTGCATTCACCAGTGTCTGTCCATTCGTCGTTATGGTTTAGTGTGCCTCTTCGATGAACATTAGAGCACATGCTTTCGGAAGTGGAATGAGAATGACTTGCTAAGGAGGATGAAGTTCTACGAAAGACATGATATGTTGGAGTGATCTGGAGGAACTCTCTGGCTTTACATTTTAGTCCTCCTTTACATTCATCACAGATTTGTTTTAATGCATTCACGTTTCCCTTTTCAATTTCCCATATAAAATCCCGTATAAACACTTGTGAAGTTTATTAGTAAGCTCTAGGGCCTATTATGGCCTGAATAGTCTGAAGAACTCCTCAGATTTCTATAGATGCTAGGTATTACAACTAGTGACAACTAACAACCTATAGGATTATGAATGGCAGCTAATGTCAAGCCTCGAGAAGGATTATTAGGGTTTGCCATTATAAGTCGAGTCACCTGTAACGTTAACGTAAAGCCAACCAATCCAAGATGCCAGGATTAGCCCGAGTCAAGTTTTTGGGGGCTTTTTTTTTCTTTTTCTTCAGTACCTAGTAAAGATATTTTAGAATACGGTGTTTCGATTTGTTGTTTAGGTGCATGTGATAGTTAGAGGAAGTGAGATCTATGAAAACGTGGCGTATGCATTTACCCACATGCACCCCTGATTTTAGCCGCCGAATCCAGGTACATAGACAAGTATAGACAAGTAACTATATAAACAATAACTAACTAGTTTTATATCTAACTTATGATTTCACCGCCGGTCATACGGTGATGGTGTGTTGGTTTAAATAGTAAGACACTTGTTTGGGTATATCGTTGCACCTACATGATCCTGCCTTAAGTGAGGGAGGTACAAATATAGACGTCGAGGGGATATTTCGATATCCGGATTTGGGATGTCTCCGGGTTGTAGGATCGGGAGGGATTCGTTCGGTCTTTTCTAGCTTAGATTCGTGCGGCGTTAAGTCATCAGGACGTTGAGGTAGAGCGAAAGATAGGCGATACTGAAATCTAGAAAAGAAATTTGGGAATACGAAAGAATATCGATCTGATGCGCGGGATATCGTGGTCTATGTGGGCATATATAGATATGCGATCTTTTACTACTTGATGAGATCTACTCTGGGATCTAGCCGCATCGTGTGACGGTAAGGATGTTTATTTGTAAACTACCTATCTAGGTAGGCTCGAGTTGAATTAAATCGTCACTAGGTTGGTGATGTGATCATTTATTTATTAGTTGCCTGTTTGCCTCTAGAGAAATAATCTAGTGGTTACATTTTCGTTCGACCCGCGCCGTGAGCGGCTTTCGCTCGCGTCAAGCGGCTGATGAGACTAAGCGTGGAATTTTTAATATATATTCAAGCTTAGCTGATGTGTGTCTAGTGTAATGTTGCCAAAATTGTATGGCGCTTCCTTGGTATTCCCCCTAAATATAGTATTTTTAAACAGTTACTAATAAGTTGTAACTATTGTAAAATGTCTAAGGATCCCATTCATCACAGAGAAACCAATTTTGTTTACTAAAGGATGTATCGATTGATCATATCATGATGGTGTGAATAATACTTTTAACAACCTGCAAGATCCCAAAGAAGAAAAAGTGAAGCTTCTATTTGATTCATCCACGTCGTGACATGTACTCATGGTGGGTTAGGCATAATATTCCGCTGGCGCTTTGCTCCTTTTGCTACGGGGCCCTTGGTAATTCAAGTCTCGAATGTTGTCTAAGGACCCCTGACGAAACAATCTGAGGCACAGGCGCCGGGGGGATATTACGAATACGGACCAATAAGGAATCAGGTATCTTCCTCGACTTCTCCACATTCCAAACCGAGTCCAAGCTTGATCCCCCTCATATTCTTTTCCTTTTCATCTTGTACCTCCTTCCACCAAGTTGACCTCCGCCCCCCCAGCTACGATAGTTCTAGCCTGGCCGAGGATTGCGCGGGCCCTTTTGTGTCTCTCTCTTGTATCGAGGCGTGTCGCCGCGATGGAAGTGGTGCCATTACCCACCTCCCTATCCTGGACCTTGACGAGGATCCGAACATCAGACAGTCCTGGCTCGGCAGAGTATGTCATGGACGAAGATTCTTCGATGAATACTTTCGATAGCGGCAACAAGCGTTGTTCTTTTCACCAGGTAGGTAATTTTTCTATTATATGAACACTTCTATTTATTTATTTATTTATTTATTTATTATCATTTCTGTCATCGTATAGATGCAAAATTCTCGGACCTTGCACCCAACTCCGTTAGTCCAATTCAACCTAGAAACGTGGACGTCCTGAGCCTCCTTCGCACTTCAATTGCCTCGAAACCGTTTGCGGTAAGGCTGTAACCGCTTGTCGCTTGTCGGCCAGATCGAGGACCCATCTGTCTAATAACCCCTGATAAATGTTACATGTACCTGGTTGCATGTGCCTGAATATACTACCATCATAAGTTACCGATACATAGTTTCATACTTGTCTTCCCCTTATCCTCTCTTTTACTAAACCCCCCAGGGTCACATCATTCATATTCTTCTCCCCCCCTGGCAAATTGTCAAGGTCCCTTGTACCTAAGCTTTCTAGAGAATTTCGCGGCCTATAGAGCTATAGCAGAATTGACGTTAAGTAAAACTTCGTTGCGGCGTTGTACCCAGGTATGATCTACGAGAATGGCCTGATGTTTTCTATTCTTGGCATTCTTCCATAATATCCACCGCCTTCCCGTCTCTTGCATGAGATCTTCGGAACCCTTCTCTCCTTTCCCTCGTTTACTCACAAACGCTTTCCTCTCCGTCTTCGTTCTCGTAGGTGCGCTATTCGATTCTTGCGTTGGCTAACCGACAGCTGCTATAGCAGGCTTTCAGGCCAACCTTACCTTCTTTTGACTGTCCTTTTCACCCGTCACCTTGCCGATTCTTTCTTTCTATGGCTTCTTGCCCGTTCAGCAGGTTCTGAATTAGTATTACCTGTTTTTTTTTTCCCGCATCGAAGGACGCGATTCCGATATATAATCAAAAAGTTTAATAGAGAAGAGGAGGTATTAGTGGTGTCGGGTTGGTGATCGTATTTGGAGATACGAGTGGATTTGAAAGGCGAATAGATATTGTTCGAAAAAGCGACTTTCAACAAACGACCGCGAAATAATTAATTCGTATAAACGCCCTTCAATCAAGATGTCGTACTATGATATGGGCGAGAAGCCCTCGGAGAGGTCAAGATGGACGCCGTTAACAAGAATGTTGCTGTCGGGAGAGATGACGCAGGAACGGCAAAAGGAGTTGACGATGCGAGAAAAGTTCGATAAGTGGATGATCAACGAAGGCTACCGAAGATTGTTTGTACCAACCGTGAGTTTCCTTGATATGATTCTTTACTAACTATCAGCCAGTTTTGTCTTCGTTTTCATGGTTCTCCATGCCCTAGTCTTTGCGTTCGGTTTCGTCAACTACGCCGTCAAGGACAACTTACAAGTAGCGAGAGATACTTTTGGACCGACTTATATGATTGCTAGATCGTCAGCATTGGTTCTCCACGTGGATGTGGCCTTGATTCTGCTGCCGGTCTGTAGGACATTCATCTCGATGGCACGACAGACGCCACTCAATGGTATCATCCAATTCGATAAGAACATTACGTTCCATATCACTACTGCTTGGTCTATCTTCTTCTTCTCCTGGGTTCACACGATCGCTCATTGGAACAATCTGGCACAGATCGCTGCTAAGAACAACCTGGGATTCTACGGATTTTTGGTCGCCAATTTAGTATCTGGTCCAGGCTGGACGGGTTATATCATGTTAGTCGCGCTCACAGGCATGGTGTTGACATCGTATGAGAAGCCGAGACGAGCAAACTACGAACGTTTCTGGTATACTCACCACATGTTTATCGTCTTCTTCCTTTTCTGGTCTTTCCACGGTGCCTTCTGTATGATTCAACCCGATTTCGCGCCGTTTTGTATCTCGATCGGTACCTCCGCTATTGGTGTCTTCTGGCAGTACTGGATGGTCGGAGGATTTACCTATCTGGCCGAACGAGTTGCCCGTGAATTACGTGGACGCCACAAGACTTATATCTCGAAGGTTATCCAGCACCCGAGCAACGTTTGCGAAATTCAAATTAAGAAGGAAAATACCAAGACCAAGGCTGGACAGTATATCTTCTTCTGTTGCCCAGAAGTGTCTCTTTGGCAATACCACCCGTTTACCTTGACAAGCGCTCCCGAAGAGGATTATATCTCGATTCATATCCGTATGGTCGGTGATTTCACGAAAGGTGTGGCTAAGGCGCTCGGATGTGACTTCGAGAGGAAAGAGAAGGACGCGTCGACAGTTGTAGGTGTTGACGGTCAGAACAACGAGGTTGATCCTGCCTTGAAGAGAGTCCTTCCTCGAGTATACGTCGATGGTCCATTTGGTTCTGCTTCGGAAGATGTGTTCAAGTACGAGGTTTCCGTGCTGGTCGGTGCCGGTATTGGTGTTACGCCCTTCGCGTCTATCCTCAAGTCGATCTGGTATCGGATGAACTACCCGCAGAAGAAGACCCGTCTTGCGAAGGTATACTTCTTTTGGATCTGCAGAGATTTCGGTTCTTTCGAATGGTTCCGTTCGCTACTGATGGCCATCGAAGCCCAGGATGTTGACAACAGAATCGAGATCCACACTTATCTCACAGCCAAGATCAAGGCCGATGATGCGACAAATATCATGATCAACGACGCCAACGCCGACAAGGATACAATCACTGGACTGCGCAGCCCGACCAACTTCGGACGTCCTAACTGGGATATGATCTTCCGAGGTATCAGGAAGCTGCATTCGCCAGCTGAGGCGGGTGTGTTCTTCTGTGGACCTAAGGGTCTCGGCAGTGTACTTCACGTCTTCTGTAATAAGTACAGTGAACCTGGGTAAGTAACTTCGTAATCATAATTTGATGGAAAACCTTTTCGCGAACGGCTAACTAACTTAATTCGACAGTTTCTCCTTCGTCTGGGGCAAAGAAAATTTCTAAACTTGTGTATATACAAGTCTTGGCCGATATTGTGCCAATAAACCTCGAAAGCATCACCCTATCACCGGCGCCGGACGCAGATGGCCACTGTATTTATGTATTAATCGGAGGCAATTTCTGGTTTTCCTTCGCTCGGGGGGTAGAGTGCGTTCTTTTTGCTGAACTGGTCACCGTAGACTTTAAAAGTGGCCAGGACTCCTTAATTAGCTCGACAAGCAAAACCATACTCTATGACCTGGCCGGACCAACCATGATGAGATAAATTAATATATACTTAAACTCTTGGGCTCGGTGGATACCTCTTTAGATTCCGGCTGCCGGCGATGTGTCTACGATATACGGAGATGAAGTTGGAAACTCGGAGCTACAGTAGATGTTGATACCATATATATACCTTTGTATCTAGTTTAACTAAACCTGCAATATCTTTTTACGGTTAGATTTATATTCGCGCTCTATCTATCACTGATTGTAATTTTTTTGGATTAATGATGGGAAATACTCTACTTATCGAATATATTCAAAATAGAGTAGGACATCTATATAAACATCTATCTAAACGATAATCCGATGCGCGGCTCTTTCATATAGCCATAAGAAACAGCAAAAGTCAAGACGAAGCGAAAGATACCTTGTAATTACAACTCCACCCGGACCGCATGTGTAAAATATGCTTTGCGATTGGTCACTAAAGCCAAGAATTACTGAAAGAAATATTCAGGGTAGGACGGACTCATATAATATCACTTCTCGCTTCAGGTTGCCCTACTTAGGAGCCTAAACTCGGCACTCCTATTCGGGACTCGGCACCTGATCGACTACCGCCCGTCCGTCCCTATTATGAGGCTCTGACCACTTCCCTCGTCCCTAGACCCCCTGGTAAAATGATCCCGGCATCTGGGTCCGGCCCCTGAGAGTCGGTGGGTCTGACAAGCACGCAAGCAACAAGCAAGCAATCAAGCAGAACGCGCTGCGGTGAAACGTGCGTGGTCTGGATGTTGTTTCGAGGTGTGGGATACTTAAGGACACATACGTAAGCTGTTTTTTTTTTTCTCGTTCGTTTTTTTTTTAAACTTGTTCTTGATGGGTTTTTTTGTTAGTTACTTCATTTTTACTTGGGCGGAAATTGCGTTTTCTATGTAGTTATTACTAAAGGAGGTCTTCGGATATAAGGAGATATGGCAAATTTAATAATTGCGGAAATGTGGTTATTATGTGCTTTGACTTGACGCTAAAATGTTCAGGAAATGACTATTCCTGTAAATACCTACACGCTTGAAGCCCTCGAGTTGAAGGCATATCCTATTAATATTCAGTAACTTCGTCTCCTATTCTAGAGATTGGGTCTGTAAGGTTTTTTACACTATTTAGTTTCCCCTTACCCGACTTTCGTAGATATGGCCACATCGTGCCATAGCTGGCTAGCTAGACTTTTATTAAGGAGTAAAGTTACGCAAAAAGAGGTACCAGTATTTTTGATAATACCAAACTTCAATACCATAACAACACCACGAATGCGTAATGCTATAACAATGGTGTCACATATCCATCCTTGCTACCAATATCCTTCATATCGTCTTCTATGAATCTATCTTCATCGTCATCGTAGAGTTGAAAATCTCCCTCCGACACAGGCCCCGCATCCGGGAACCAGACTCCGCCGGTGGACCCGGAAGACTGTTCTTCCCCGGCCATCACCTCCCCAGATGCCCTTTGAGATTCTTGAACCAAATGGTCGTCCATGATCCAATCTAGATCAAACATATCTTCTTCAAAGTCTCCTATCACGTCCCGGTGGGTATTTTCTACATCATTAGCTCCGGCGTCTCTCGTCGACGGTTCCTCGTCAATCGTTATTGTCTCTTGGCCGGATAGGCCGGTAGTAGTAGTGCTATCGGCAGCACAGACCTCGCAGCTTTCCGGGTGCATAACCGCATTAAA
The DNA here is from genome assembly GCF_008694065.1 of Daldinia childiae. Classification (NCBI taxonomy): domain Eukaryota; kingdom Fungi; phylum Ascomycota; class Sordariomycetes; order Xylariales; family Hypoxylaceae; genus Daldinia; species Daldinia childiae. The sequence goes on along the minus strand of NW_022984654.1, from coordinate 355,944 downwards.
CAGATCGTGCTTTGCAGTGAGCGGAAGCGTGTCGGCGGAGGCGCACGGCTTGAGATCGTTATGGCGGATACGATTTCCGTCGCTGTCGCTGTCGCCACTACCACCGGCGTCCGTCCGCGGCGTGGCCTTGGCGCAATAGAGGAGGGGCGACGGCGGGGTGACGTTGACGTCCTCGTGTAGACAAGCCCAGTAGACACGTCTTCGCTGGCACATGGGGGGTTAGATGGGGATGGTACGATGATGAAACGTATGAGTGAAGGTCTGACACGGATACGGATGGTGGTCAGTTAGGTAGTTGGCGGAATGGCGGCTGATAGGTGGTGGCGGTTTGAGCGCCCTAATTGGTGAACCTATCCCAAGGAGGGATTTTCAAATGAGACTTGGGAATATTACTGGTGGGATTTGGTAGCATCTCAAGCGCTATAGTTATTGGTATGTATTGGATTTCTTTAAGTCTGAAGATCTCGTTCACTTCATATCAGATGTGTTCCTGAAGGTGATATATGGTAAGCATACGATTTTATTATAACTAGGTACCTACCTACATTTGTTCTTGGTAGTTTCTCTATTGATTTGATAGCTGTGTTTCTTAGCACTGGCCCCTATGTGGTGAATGCGGGCTAGTTTGACTTTTTTAGCCAAAATCATTTACCAATGAGGGACATTTCCCAATGCTTCAACTTCCTATTGCTATTAAAGTACCCTCTGGTGTAATACCAGGGCTATCAAGAGTCTCTGTTATTTTTTGTTTAAATATAACCTCTTATAAATATATTACTGGAAGTCATTGAGCTCTAGGCATCAAAACCAGTTGATGAAACTTATCTCATCTGGGTTAAGACCCAGATGAATATAACAATTAAGGCTCATGTAAATTATTAATAATTTTTGGAAACCTTGTTAACCTTTGATATATTAGGCATCATTTTACACCTACATCCCTTCACTGGATGTATATTTCAGGTTGATATCTCTAGGCATATTCGATGTATGTCCCTATACTGGTCTCTCTTTCTTTCCTGTCTTGTGTTATTACTCTTCATAAGGTAAGCATAGCCGTTTCGTTAGATTCACTCGGAGATAGGTTCAGTTACTTAGGTATTCACTACAATTGAGTACTCTCGTATCAGGCAGTCATACTGTTGAGATGAACCGATTGATATCATACAAGTTATGTTTTTCTCTCTTATACATTATATTCCTATATAAGTGGCATCGAGAAGCCCGTTGGACTGCGTACATAAACGCTTCTTCTCGAATACTCTTGAAACGGCATCATCCTTGAGAAAGGTACTTGTGACATTTCTCAAGCGGCTGGACGACCCGTCTGAGCATCTCATGCCTCCATTTCTCGGGTGAGGTGCTGTGGTGTCCTTCGAGACACCATCTGATTGCTTGGTCAAAGTCGTTTCCCGCTTCCTCAATAACTTCGTCGTTCCATTTCTGGGCGGCAATAGCATCGAATAAGTCCTTCTGTGTGTCATTTTCTCCAACCGGCCAATCATCCTTGCGGTGCGGTTGGTCTTCGAGTAATTTTCCGAAGCATAGCTCTAGAAGAATAATTCCTAGTAGTTCTAGTGATCGGGAAGCTTTTGTGCTTCTGCTATTTGTATTCCCTGTGGATGATAGTTCCTGTAGATTCTTGTCATCCTTAGATCTGTTCATAAAATCGTGTCTGAGGTGGGGTTGGTCGAGGACAACCGTATGGGCGCTCTTGTCATTGCCGATAAAGACAATGTCCGATCTTTTCCATGACTCGGGGAGCCAAGGGGAGCCAACAAGCTGTAGAAACGAAGATGCTAAAATAAAGGAGAGTTCGTATCGCTTTCGACGACTAGGAAATGGTGATACCTCCCCCCGAAGTATTTGATCTATCGTGACAAACCTGTTGGTTTGCTGCTGCGATACCTTGTGCACGTAGTATCGGTTGTTATCTTCAGAGAGATAACCACAAACGTCATCAGTTCCCTGGATTAGGGATTCGCAGAGACTCAAGATCGGATCTCCATGATCAATATGGATCTCGGACGGAGAAATCATTCGAACTACCTTTGATCTGATGACAAGTCAGTTTAGATGACATGTGTTACTGCTAGTTCCAACATACAGTTTTTGCTTTTTATTGATATGTGAGTCATTATTTCCCATTGCTGATCTTATGGGAATACTAGCTTTATGATGCGGCTGGTGTATGGTAGCGCTTGCGACGACAGGACGACTTCTGGGCAATGATTGAATTCGATTATCATTACCTTCAACCATTAGTACTTTCCGTATGTCCCAATATGAGTGTAGTTTCGTTGCAAATAAGACACTGAACTTCTTTTCTTTGTTAGTTCGATGTTCTAGCAACAACTTCGCTACGTGTGGATCGTGGCAGTTGCAACACCATGCAGATGCAAGAGCTTTGAAAAACGCATCAGCTTGTATCCAAAAGTTGCATAGGGCTGAATCGTCAGGTTTTGAGGCCGTCTCTTGATCTTTAACGGTAGCTAGCTCCTTTACACTCATTTCCAATAGTCCTTCCAGCTGAGAATCATACAGCTTCAGCTTTTCGAATAGTCTTGAGCGAATGCTCTTCCTACTACTGAATTTTAGTTTATATGCTTGGAATCGAAAGTTATCTTTCGTAACTAATTTTCGCAGGCGATTTATCGACATTTGAGGTTTCTAGTCACGATTATTAATTCTAGCTATCTGTGGCTTCTTTAGTGACTTACTCTTTTTTGGAGAAATTCTTGTATAGCGTCCACTTCCAACGCTAGCTCATCGTCAAAAGCCTTTAGGCTATCTCTGGTACGTTCTATACAATCCATAAAAGGTTTATATGAGTCCTCACCTAATCGGTGTATAAGTGCATCTGCAATATTCTTGTCGTGCCAACAGTGACCCCCCGGATCTGATAATAATTCTCTTATCCTATCTTGATCCTCCGTTAAATCTGATAATAATAACCTGAGACGGGCCCTGAAAAATGTTTTGCAACATCTAAGGTTATATTCGCAATCTCTATATTCCCTTCTAATATGGAAACTTTCCTGGACTTCTTGGAACTTCCCGACAGCGCTAAAGGCGATCGGGAGAGCGCCAATCACGGCACCAGCAATCTCAAAGCCAGACATCGAGTTGTTATGAATACTATGTTTTTCGACGTTTAGTAGATGAAAAATGTAGGTGTTGTTGGGCATGGAAACTGTGAGGGGTTTTTGCCTGACCTCACCCCTCATAAATGCAGATACCTATGGGCCCAATCACGTACTGTCGATATGCGAAGCATCTTTGATAATCAATGGATTTGAGTGGGTGGAGGGGGGCGAGAAAGATAGCGAGTTACCCTGAGCAATTATCTGGCAGCATATTAACATTGGTTGCCCATACAGCCATTGTGTAGAGTACTCCTGATGAATGAGTCGAAATGTCGCAAAATGAGAACATCTCAGACCGGAGTCGTAAGGTGAAGAAGCTTTTTGCTAATCTTAAAAGTCAATTAGATGGCGAGACCAATACAGTCTCATATCTAGTAAATTCAAACGCTATTCAGGACGCTTTAGATCGATTTCTACTATGGTCCGGGAATCTGGGAGCTCTCCATTTACCAGAGAGCAAGCTTTCTCTTGACTATCGCGTAAGGGCAGCGCCAGAGATCCGAGATCAGATATGCGAATTCCTCGATGACCTCCAAGTATCCATTGAAGAGCGTAAGGAGAGGTACTCTCCATTTTATCTTCACTACTAATAAATATTATAGTGACGGAAGCAAGTAATATCAGCACTGTCAATCTGGAGTCACAGGGCTTGAGCGATAGTACAACTGAATTTAATTCAAAGGATGCAGGATCGTACACACTTGAACAAGTTTCGTCATACGAAGCTCAAAGTCTTCTCGAGGAAATATCTCGATGCATCCGGTCGCTTTTTAGGATTGGAGTATTAATACGAAAAGCGGTTCCACGGGATAGGTTTCAGGAAGCTCTCCGGCGGTCAAACTCCACGTTTCCAGCTACTTTTGACATCGATTACGCAAGAAATAAGCATCCTAAGCTGTGTAGGAATGATATGGAATGGCTAGCGGAGCGTATCGGAAAAGCGAATGCTCAAAGAAGACAATATATTCAATATTGTCGTGATCATAGAACACGGCTGGGCAATATACCAGACGGAACAGATAGGGGATCGGATACTAACCGCGATGATGCGGAAAGCAAAGCCACTACCATGTTTCCAGTCGAAGAACTCGTATTAGAGGAAGATCTTATATCGTTGACGACTGCATCAACGATGTTCGACTCAAAAAGCTCCCTTAAGTTACCGACACTAGATGAGTTATCACCTAAATTAGAGTCCTTTGAATGTCCTATTTGCTTTACTCTTCAATCGTTCACCGTTGAGAAAGCCTGGAAGTAAATCTTTCTACTCTATCTTGACTTTTCATGACTAAAATGCTATAGGGCTCATGCATTTCGTGACCTTAAAGGGTACGTTTGTACAGTTGGAGGATCAGGTTGTGAGGACGAGCTGTTTAACAATCGGGATACATGGTTCGAACACGAATTAAAGAACCATCGGTCGAAGTATACCTGTCCTGTGTGTAGAACGGAAGTGGGCGGCGTAGCTTCTTTAAAATCGCACCTGGAATCCGTCCATTGCAACTTTTCTGCTGAACAAATCTCTAGGTTGGCCGAGGTAGGTAGGCAGACACCGACTTATTTCAAAGCTCAAGATTGCCCTTTTTGCGACGAGTGGGCTGAGGGCTTAAAAGAAAAAGGTCGTATGAAGAACAGATCTGATGTTCAAATCGATGACAGCCCGCTTGTTTCAATGTCTCGCTTCAAAAGGCATATCGCCACTCATCAAGAACAACTTGCGATTTTCGTTGTGCCGCGGTCTGATGAAGGGGTGGACCGAAGTAGTACTTCAAGTTCAAAGAGCGATGAGCTGGCCGCCCCTGATGCCCCTAAAGCCCCAACTGACATCGCACCTGAGATGTCAGAGGACAATATTGAGATAGTGTGGGATGAAGAGGACGGAGAGTTTGAAGAGAATTTAGATCATAGCTGGTTATGTGTAAGTTGCTGACTCTCGTACTACCTGAATATTTTAACTAATGTCGATGTAGTGCAACTGTAATAGGGGAGGGTTTCATTCAATTACGTACAATGATTCTTGTACGGACTGTGGACATCGCAGGTGTAGCAATTGTATGACCTGGGAGGTGTAATAAGGAACACAGCAATAAAGTACCATAAGCCTAATTTTAGGTACTCATTGACTTTCGAATAGTAGATCACGTATATGATAAGATGTGTGTTAATTAATAAAGAGGTCCTATATATAGTATAACCATGGTAACTTGCAATCATTCGGAAATGATGTTAGAGGAATCAGATTCACTTTTGTATGGGGTTTATATCTTATTCAATAAAATACGCAAGGAACCAATCGGTTATTCCCTGCAATTTCTCATTAGCATTGACTCACGTAAGTATTAAATACCTCCTATTTCCATTCGACGCTAAGTGGGTTGCACCAAATTTTCTCCCCCCTAAGTGTTTAAGCACCTAGATACCTACTCAAAGGCTTAGCAACACCCTTACAATGGCTGCTCTAGGCTCAGATCGAAATGAAGTGGCTAAACAACGCCAAATTCGTGCTTATTACGATGAAGAAACTATTACAGTTTATCAAGCATACAACAGCGAAATCGCTTCTACAGTCGTCACTAAGCAAAAGCTATGTGCTTCACCGCAGTTCCGACTTACCCGCATGACATGGATTAAACCCAGTTGGTGCTGGATGATGTACCGCGCGGGATATTCGTACAAGGACAAAAACCAAGAGCGGATCCTGGCGCTGAAAATGAAGCACGAGCACTTTATCGCGCTGCTAAGAACGGCGATGTTGACAACGGAACCTAGTAAGGGTGTTATACCAGGTGATACCGTAGAAGCCGGCGAGCCTCCAAAAGAAAAGTCATCAGCTGTCAAGGTGCAATGGGACCCGGAGCGTACGCCTCGACTGGAAAAGCTAGGTTACCGCAGCATTCAAATTGGGATCCCTAGTTCACTGGCGGCGACCTGGGTGGATGAATGGATTGTTGGTATAGAGGATGTTACGGAAAAGGCGCGCGCTTTGGAACAGGAGTTAAGGGAAAACCCAGAGGTCACTGACGAGGAGCTACTACGTAAGGGACTTGTGCCGCCCGAGAGGGAATTTCCAGTGCCTCTCGAGGTTCAACAAGCGATTGGAGTAGATCAGTTTGAAAATGATGCTTGTTGATTTCCTCATTCGTCATCTCAAGGAATCTCCAGGAGGCACGTTGGGATATGAAGGCTTCAATTTTCAATAAATTTTCAATAACTACTAATAGTTGTTTCCTGGTGACCACTAGTTATCAATATCTATAAAATCGGGTAACATTCATAAGGGATACGTATCACTTCATATTATTGCGTATAAGATAGTCATTCCGATATAGAGTATTTTCGAATAGATAGCATTCTTCGATATTTTCTGTTTGGCTAACCTACCATTGTATGGTAACTTCTCATATTGAGATGTTGGGAAATAAGACAGTACCTACTACCAGAGTAAATGAAAATGTGTCATAAAGTAAACCAAGGAGATACCCTTAAGATAACTGTTGCCGAAGAATATACTCGCCATCAGTTATTATCCTCCATGACTCTGAGAGTGATCAAACACGGTGTTATTATCTGAATATTCCTCTCCTCGTGAGTATCCACTTCCTGTCATATCCCAGGAACTAGCCAGTGGACCAAAGCTGGGGCACCCGAGTTCATCGCTATTCGCGATTAGCCCTTCCGGAGGGTTGAACTCTGTTCCCTGCTGTGAGGATGAATCCGGTACAGGGAAGTTTGTGTAATATGTCGAGTCTCCTGTGAGGTTTGACGGTTCTACTAATGATCGTGGTTGAAACTCTAGGGGATATGAGTTGGGCAAATAAGGAGGCTCGTGCATATACATCGAATAGCCGGCTTGAGCCACGTCATCGACATTCGAGCCAGGTACGCTCCCGTATAACTGAAGTGAGCCTACTGGCTGTTCAGGCTGCATGGGATAGTATCCGTGAAGCCCCGTTTGGGGTTGGTTTATAGGAAGGTTACTAGTATCGACACTAGAGTCAACGCCCGCGTTAACTCCTGCGTTGACGCCTTCATTGAACGCATCCCAAATGGCCATAAATACCGGACTCGGTAGATTATTTAGAGACGTTGGTGGTTCTGAAGCGATATCTGCTTCACTTGGAAGATAGGACGAGGTAGATTGAGTGGCATCTACCATAGCCGAGATTAGCATTATTAGACAAAGGGTATTAGTTGACTCACAGGGACATGGAGTGTTATTGTCATATGGAAAGAGAATTTTATAGATATTTTTCCATTTTTCACCATCTGAAATGTTTCTCCATCGAGCCTTAAGGTCTTCTGCCTGCCTTTGACCGTATCCCTGACCCCAATCGTACATCTCGTCGAAGACAATAGGGTCCTGCCTATTGCAGATCTCATCCTGCTGTAGGTGTACTTCTACTCCCTCCTCTGTATTATAGCTTTCCTGGCATCTCGGGCAACGGAAAATTCTATGCGCGCGTTTTAGGTGTTCTCTTACTTTAACGTCAGCGGGATCAATATAAACAGTACGTACCAATTAACATACTTTAGCCTATAAATTTCCTCATAGCTTGTGAAGGCGCATGAAGCTTTCGATGCGAACCGTTCCGGATCTCGTCGGTAAAACGGACAGGCAAAGCTCACAGGTTGTTCCGATGACCCTACCTGTGTCCCATGGCCGTTTCCCCCGTTACCATCAGCGGGATCATCTTCCAATTCACTATCATGGTCATCCCTATCACGTAAAACGCGGTTTCCATGCCCAGTTCGACCCCTCTTAGCTGACTGGCCTTGTGATGAAGAGCCTCGGTGGCGATCATATGTAGCAGAATGGCTTGGGCCGCAATATTGAATTAGAGAAGAGGGCTGGTTTTGGCAGTGATTTGGGTACTTTATGAGCACCCAACTGACCACCTCAGTGATACGAAGCTTCAATTCATCGAGCATTTGATACTGATATCTCTGGTTGTGTGTGTTATTAGGAAGCCTAGAGGTGGTGGTACTAGACCCAACTCCCCTTGGTGTAGTCATATCTTGCTCCTTTCCAAATGATCGAATAAAGGGAGAAAATTCCCGGATCACCTGCTCCACCGCTCGTTTCATTTGAGAAGATATTTCCTCAAGGTCTCTCTGTGCTCGTTTTCCATATGCGTCCCGCATTAGATCAGGTATAATTAATGAAGCTGACATCGCACAGTTCTCGCCGTAACTTTGAGAAGATGGGGACTTTGGCATTGTATAAATATTGCGGCCATTTTTTGGGCAAGATAAGTCCCTCAGGGGGGCTGGAAGAGCAGTATAGGAATTAGCTGGACGTTCTCCCTTGATACTATTATCTATCGACTTCCAAGGGGCAGGGAAATCGATGTCATCCGATCTAGGTTGATCGTAGTTGTGCCTACAATCAAGACAGTTTCGTGTAAAGTCTTTGAACAATTCATAAACTTCACTAATCGCAGGCCGATCTTTTGGGCACTCGGCCATCATGCTTAGAATAATATCCAAGTGCTTGGTGGAAAGGTGTTGATCTTCGGTAGAGTCATTATAGTCGTGTGACGGCGATATCAAGCATGCGCTAGTGTGAACTGTTTTTTTGAGGACATATATCCAACCTCTAACATTATAGAGAGACTGGTAGTAACCCTTGGGCTGTCGTTCGAATATAACCTCATTCATTGTCCTCAGGCTTTTCCCAAGGATAACAGTGACCATTTCAAGGAACACACAGCCCAAGGAGAAGATATCAGAAGAAAGATCACGGTCATGCTGGCTCACAACTTCTGGAGGCGCATACCTCTCAGTGAATGGTGTCTGGCCTCCCGTGACAGTCTCGTCCTCATATTGCTTCGATATACCGAAATCAGCTAAGTGAACGGATCCAAATTTATCGACCAGTATGTTCTCCGGCTTGATATCTTTGTGTTTAACGATCCTCGAGGTGTGTAAATACATAACCGCAGACGAAAGGCAGCCGGTGGCAGTCAATAGTATCTGATAGAGTCCCGTTGTCAGTACTGTTTCTGTTCTAGACACGCCTTTTAATAGCTGGCCAAGATTACAGATAGCGAGCGGGTATAAGATGACGCCGAAGTGATTCAATCGTTGGAAATGGCCCACGAAAGCCACAATATGATTATGCTTCAAACCCTTCATAATTTGCAACTCCGTCGGGATTTCACCAGAATCTTCCTGCGTATCTGCTCGAAACAGCTTTATTGCCAAGGCATCAACTGAGCAATCCCCCGTTATACTGAATGCAGCGCCCCAAACGGAGCTCGAGCCACCGTAGTCAACCAGTTGATATCTATCATTTTGATATCGCACATCCCCTGGGACACCCTGCTTCAAACTCGCAATAAGAGGATTCCAGTTCATGAAGCCTTCCCTTTCCCGGAATAGGAACATCCTCGTTTGCGACGTATATGGTGTATTGCTGACTCTCTCCGAAAACGACTCGGTAGAAGAAGCAGGATGGTCCGTTATGCATAACGAGGGTGACGGAGAGCTCGAAGGGGGCGGTGTTGAGGAGAAACTTCGGCCTGGTGCTGATTCTATATCGCTCTCAGGATCTTCGATATCGCTTGGTGTATTGTAGGCTGAATCAATAATGGGGATATGTCGGGAATCCTCCCACGTTAAATTGCCAATGGTGGCCGCTCTTAGGTGTGATATCAAGAGGGTATCGCGAGCGAGACTAGACTTCACCGGCTGCGTCAAAGTCTTTCGGAAATCGACATATTTACCATGTGGTCTACCCATAGCCTTGCGAGCCCATGGCTCCATTTCTATTTCAAATTTAAAAATCTGTGAAAAGGAACAAGACGCTATGACCGGAGAAATCCATATGTCGTTAGCTTTAGTGGTATAGTAGTTCGTCAAGGGGCAAAGTTGTATGCATGAGCGATGGTTGACCTTATACGCTATCACTGTATTCCTTAATATTATCGTGACTACTTTGACGTATTCTTCTCACTTGCATCTTCGGAATGATGCGGACCATAACTCGCATGGATGTTATAACTCGCGAATGCGAGTTATGGCGTTATGCAATGCAACCTGATATGTGTTGCTGACCGTCTCAGCCGCCGAGCCTCATAACTCTCATATGTGTAGCACAGCATTGTTTGGTCCTACATTACATAAAACTCGCCGAAACTCGTTATCTATGTGGCTTAAAATATCGAAGAGTATCATCAATAATAGGATTACCCCTAAGCATACTCTCTTCTTAACCCCCGAACCAAGATACGATTATTTGAATAGTTCCGCTTTTATGACCAACTACCTGATGTTCTATTTTGGATGGCATGGGCAGGATTGCATCTTGTTTGTCTCGTATCTCTTTTTATATCGTACCATTATTTCCAACCCAGTAACAATGAGATGATTTGTGTGGCTTTTTTTCGCAGCCTGTGGCCTAAATTAAGGCAATCACTATATGCATCTCCTTTTATGTTATCGTGTCCTAGTCGATCATAAATGCCCCCTCCCAAAGAAGCTGTATATGGCTCATAGTCTTACCCAACGGTAAACTCGGGCATATTCCGATTCCTGGGCCTAATACTTCTATAATAACAATGGGGTTTATTATAGGATAGGATCACTACTGCTACTAGATTTTCAAGGTACCTAAGCAGATAACTGGATACACTTTCAGCAGTGCTCATCTTGGAAGGCTGTGATATCCAACCTAGTAGGCACCTATTAATACTCAATCCGAAATATGCCTAAACCTAGGTAAATTTTTATTTAACTAGCTGAATAACTGAAAATTAGGACAATGTAGAAATATCTATATTTGAACTAGAAACGTGATAGTACCAAGTAGGAAGTATGATACGATTGTGCAAGTTTATATTGCCCCCTGAATCTGAGGCCGCTTAAGTCGATATCGCAATAACGCGCAGAAAGTTTTACACCCCTGTCGAGTATCGCCGAGACACACTATACCTAATATGGATATTTGGCGCACGTCGCACGGACATCGGAGCGCTGCTGTCTCGCATCTCCGCCCAGAGTCCGCCGATCAGCGACTGCCCACCGCGGGAAAACTTTCATTCCCCCCCAATCCATCCGGAGCTTACGTCGTTCGTCACCAGCCATCTATATATATTTGTTAGTCTGTTGTATAGCATCGAAAATCAAATAAAACATAAAAAAGATAAAAAAATAAATAATAAATAATAAATAAATAAAACCCCCTGAAAAGGAAGAGAAAACAAAAAAATAATGCCGCCAGGAAATCGGCCAAAAGAGATCCACACCAAACACCTCACCGAGCGCGAGCGCTTCCGCGTCCGGACCCTCTACTACGACGCGTCCATGACCAAGAAGCGCATCGAGGAAGTAACCGGCTACTCCCTCAGCCAAATCCGCACCGCCATCCGCGCCAAGTCCTCCGCAATCCCACCGCGTTCCGGCCGTCCCAAAAAAGGTGCCCCCCCTTTTATCCTCAACCCAACCCAACCTCTCCCCTTAATATCTTAGGTAACTAACCAACCACAGCAGGAAAAGACTCCTCCGCAACCGACGACGCCGGCCCCTCCTCAGAGGGCTTCGCGTCGGAGGACTCGGCCCTAATAGCGCCCCGGAGTAACAGTCCCCAGCCCGCCTCATCTCTAGACCGGCTGCCGTCTGTGCTGCGGCGCTACATCTGGCAGTTAGTCCTGACATGTGCGCCCGCGACACATCCGTTATCCTGCGTATGGTGGGTTGAGAAGCTGCCGCAGTACCCGTGGCTGGTGACCGGGGTATTCCCGGAGCACTGGGAGACGCACTGGCGGGAGTACCTCGAGCGCCGGCAGCCCGCGGCGCGGCTGTTATGCCATTTAAACCGGGAGGCGCGGCAGGTTGTTCTCGACACTTTTGTGCCCGTGTGGTCCGAGGCCGGGCTCAGGATGTTAGGGTCTACCGTCAAGTTCCTGTGGATCGACCCGCGGCACGACAAGATCTACTGCAAGGACGATACTGCCGCTTTGCCGGATTTATTGGATAAGTCTCGAGCTGCTGTGCTACCGGATCTAAGCCATTTGCCTACTGGCCCTGCTGATAGTAATAGTAATGACGGCAGCGGTGGCAGTGTCCAAGGGTGAACGCAAGGTACTGTCTTGATCTGTTTCCTGTCACTTTTCCCCATACTTACTAGAGGGGTTACTACGTTGCAACTGTGAAATAACTCTTTGTTCGGGTCGTGAAGCATCATCATGACTTACAGAAACACGTATAGATTTGCATACCCAAGTACTAATGTCAACGGCACTTTATTATTTTACGTGCAAATACTACCAAGCCAATCAAAATCAAAATGTGAGCTCGTCTAGCAGATATATGCCTTGCTGGCCTACCTAGGTCCTAGTCTACCTCGAGGTATTATAACCCAACCAATTCGCAATGAACTCCCCGCCAATGCAACCATGTCTCATAATCCACGACGCAAGAAATCGGGGTATATCAGGATCGTATGGTAGGTACTCATCAGTACTAATGTGAAGCTTGCCCACCGTTGATAGGAGACGCTTCGGCCGAGTCGAACGCTACACCTTCAATCATCTCAAAATCCTGGCTCGCGCTCCGAGAATTATTAGCCTCAAGTTTATGACGCTGCGGCACATCAACTAGGTCATCTTTTATCTCATCTCGAACGTACGCAACGTAATATGGATCTCCCGTCTCGTTCAGGTCGCTTAGCACAGCTTCTGTGCCGCGGTTATCTTCCGTCACCGTCTCGTCGTTGTATCGATACCAGACATTGCGTTTGAAGTCTCGAATCCAGACCCAATAATGCCCCGCAGACGTACCACCGCGGTGACAGATTACAGCGTGGATGCTGTATTTCTCCTTCTGCATGGCGTCGAAAATTGTCTCCTCTTTCTGACGTAGGTAGAGAAGTTCTTTTCTAAGCATCTCATCGAAAGGCTCAGTAGCCTCCCAGGACATATCAGCGAACCTATCGCAGAAGGAATGATCAATAAATGACACCGGGGCGGCTATCTTCTTGGATGGTCCATATTCCAGCGGTTCGGATAACTTGTGTTTCAGTCCCAAGTCGTCGGAGAATGCTTGCTGCACATGCGCATCCTCGGCATTGTCGAGGGCAGACGTTATCATAGCCGCTATGTCCTCGTTATCTGCTTCCTTAAATTCCTTAGTCCATGTTAGCACTCTCATCACGCTTTAAACCAAGTGTTGGGAATATCACGAACATTATACTGTTGAGGTTGTGCAGGGACGTCTCGAACATCCTGCGAGGGTTTGGCCTCAAGCTCCTTTATGCGCTCCTTGTACGCCCACGATATTTTGCGGGCAAGCCACACTGACGATCCCTTCTCAGCCTCCATATAACGATCGAGGCATAAAGTCTCCGGTATGATGACGGGATTCTTGTTCTTCCCCTTCGGTGTGCTTCTTTGAATGCAGATATGTAGAATGGGAGGGAGGGATCTAATGCTACTATAACGTGCACGATCCCCGCTATCGATTGGCTCATAAGCGAAGTACCGATCCAAGGCGGCAAGCAATGTACATTGCACATTGTTCGCTCCGCTTGCGTTACCATTCGTCCCCTCCGGCGCTTGAATGGCTTCCTCGGGGTACGCTGTGATCCACCGCTCCGGAACAATCTCGACGTTCAACGGATCCTCTTCTAGGTGAGAGACCACATCGCTATCCGGGTTTCTCTTGCTAGTCTTAACGGTATAATTAACTATCGTAGTAAAGAACGTCTCCGTAATCTTGTCTGCTTGTAAATCCGGCTTTTCCGGCATGGGGCCGTCCGGACGAATTGCCCGCATGAAATGCTCGAGTATATTGCCGATAATTTCTCCGACATCCTGCTGCTCTGTCCCTGATCTATCCGAGCGTTCTAGCTGACGCGAAACTTCTGCCATTTTATCGTCGAGGGTCCAGGATTCAATTGAGTCTTGCATCGTGACATCATCTTGAGACTGCAGAATAACCGGGGCATTGTCATCCGGGGTTTCCAACTGAACGTACGACATCGGTGCATCTCCCCCGTCATCAACCAGCGTTTGAGAACTCTGTGAACTAGCCATTTCGAGTTTATCATTCACCGACTCCACTGTGATGCTCACCGTATCGTTGGTCGCTTCATTCGTTGCATCGGGATTATCCTTGGAGAACACCGGGGGTGCTGGCGACGGGCGTGCTGGCAGTGGCGGAGGCATATTCTGGGATCGTTGATCTAGAATGTCTCTGGCTGATGATAGTGCAGTGTTTGCAAGTTTCTGCGAAGGCTGTGCGGCGGCTTCGGTAGTTGTTTGTAAATCGGTAAATAATCCTTGAAGCATCTCGACAACTGTCTATGGGTTAGCACCTCCTAGCAAAGATAGCAAACGATGAGTCGCTCACATTGTCTGGCGATGATGGCTTCTTCGATATTAACGCTAGTGCCATTTCCTCCCGTCCGACGTTGCCCAACCGTCTCTTCGTCAAGGTCAAGCTTCACCGAATCGAAATTCAGGACTATATCGCGTATGATCTTGACGTTATAGAAATATTGCAAAAGACTATTTAAGTAGCACGTGTTGCCGATGTTTTTTAGACCAGGGGGTGCATTAACGGAGTTTCCTGGTATTGGTGACGCGTGAGGTTGGGATGTTAGCATCGGTGCGTACCCAGTCATCTTGACGAAGTCGGCAATCTGCTGCAGCTCTGCGGCTTCTTCAGGTTTATCTTGTTGTCGCTTAAGTTCAGATAGGACATCGATAGCTTCAACGATCTTAGTTTTGTCTGCGTTTTCGTCCTGGTGTGATATTAGAAAGATAACAAGTAGAAGCATCAAAAATAAATATTTACCTGCACCCGTTGTTGGACAAAGCCCCGAATAATTTCTGCCGTCCATTCTGACTCCACACCCAGGAGGTTGGTTGCCGAGGAAATGCTCATTTTCCCCCCCAAAACATTAGGAAGCGACGTCATGAGTCCTGACTCCCCTGTTGTTCTTGGAGCTTTAAGATCGATTGCACTCACAAGATCCCTTCCCAGGTAGCGACCAATGGCCTCGAGATGTTGTTGGGCTTGGGCCTTGAACTCATCAGTCTTGTCATATTTTGCCATCTCGTAGTACTTCGCCAAAAACCAATCCGACGTCGCGTCATCATGGGGAGAGGCGTGGAAGAACGCAAAAGCCTCCTGTACCATCATGTCAATAGGGGATGTCTCGTCAAAGCGGGACCTGTACATGATGATCTCAGTTGATGCATCATCGCTACGATTCTGAATGCAGCGCAGGGCGGCATCTAAATATTCGTCACGGTACCTGGGGCGCAGCCCAGCTAAGAGAATAGCAGCCCAGCTGAAATATAGAGGTGGGTACATTGCTAGACAGCCCAGTAGTGCCAAGTCTGGTTCTGTGACTGTAGAGATATTCGCGTCGACCGGCCCGTTAGGAAAATCTCCTTGAAATACCTGCAGCAGTTTATCCCAAGCAGGGACTGTTGTCTCGCTGTTAAGGATGTCGAGCTCTACTTGCGCATCCTCCATCCGAGCTCGTAGCGTTCCGATTAGGGTCGGGTCCTGTTCCTTGTCAGGGGGGGTAATGAGCCAACATGGCTCGCCAGTCTCGGCGTCTGCTCCTTCGCAAAACCCCAAGAATTTCAGGAGGTGATCGAAATCACTACCCATACACACGGAGAACTTCTTGTTGCGCTTATTAATCCTTAACGGCTGATCACTAGTAGACTGGAGTGCGTCTGTAAGGTATCTGCGGAGTATAGTTTCTGATTTCATCGTTGGTACTTCGTTGAAGTCCGAGTATCGTTCTGGATCCCCCTCTTTTGCAAGGATTAGATTTCGTGTAGTTCGGTCATTGTCATAGAACTTAGCCACATCTTCCGGCGGAATCCTACAAGGTAGGACGGATATCTCCACGTTGAATAGGCATTGATCAGCCACACAGATGTACCGAGCATAGCCAACCGTATCATCGTAAATCACCCGGTTTTCCCTAAGGTCATCCGCAGATTTTCGAGAACAAGGAACGAGCATATGATGGCGATGCTCGTCATTATACGGCTGAACAGGTTTGAAATTGCTCTGAACGTGGAAATGGTAGCGGCATCGACAACAAACAGTAGAAACAAAGCAGGTATTTTGGTCTCGGAATGACTGGGTTGCAACCAGCTGCATTTCATGACTTGTGCAATGAAAGTTAAAGTCAAGATCCGGCAGCTGAGAACCGAGGAACTGGCGAAATAAGCGAGGAGATGTGAGGGCTGAGACATATCAGCAGTGCTTCATTAAATCAAAATAGCTCTACGGGCACGTATAAAAACTCACGTTGAGGATTTGGTAGGTGTTGTAAATTACGTATCGCTACCGACTGGAGTTGGCGGAGCTCTGCCGCATCATCTAGCTCATCGATAGAGGCCATGGTATGAACTAATCCCCTAAAGTTATACAATCCAAGAGGCGGAAGTTGATCAGAGTGATCAGCTTGAACAGCTTGATTCAATCTAAGCGCGTTGCTGAACAAGACCTTGCGCTGTGGGCGCTTTTTGCTTTTGCGTGTTAGAAAAGACATCATAAGGGTGATTGCCGTTAAAGAGTAGAGAAGATTTGGGATTTAGGCAGTAAGCAGTGACTGAAGGGCAAGCACGAGGAGATGCAGAAATATCAAAAGCGTAGACCAACCTCGTTAATATAGGAAAATCTAGAATAGAGTCCACATGAGTGCTCTACTTGCAATGCAAAGTTTATCTCTAGCTTAGGGCGATGCCACCCTAGCCTGCTGGTTTAGATATCGGACGTGAGTAGGGCTGGTCGCAGTCCCTATAGCATGTGCATTAGCAGAAGACTTATAGCTATGGTAACAGATTAAAGTAAAAGAGAGTCCTGGTCCAAGCACTTCCTCCTTGCATCGAGTACACTTGTACGCTCGAGCTCTATACATAGTTCCCTTAGCCCTTATCTCAAGTCTAGAGTATAGAGCTGCTTTCATGACAGAAAGGGGTTAAGTTCGACTATTGCCCCTTTTCCTCCCAACAGATGGACTAAATCCAATACTGATCCATAGAGTTCGTCGATGACAGTCCAACATCCGATACTGAGATCCTAGGACAGGTGCCAACCATTTAATCCCCCTGGACGGCTATCGTGAGCTCATGTCGAAGTCAAACTCACTAGGTAACTATAAGAGCACAACCTGGAGATAAAGTCATCCATCCTAGTTAAAAGTAGACCTACAGTCTTCAGTCTCCAGCCGAAGATATTAGACGGAGCTGTGACTAAGAGTTGAAACAGACAATCCTCTAACGTTAGGGGGTCTATTCCTTCCCACGAAAATGACAAAGTTAAAAAAGAAAAAAAAATAAGAATATCCGTACCTTGAACAGAAAGACGCGATATTCTCATAACTGATCGATTATTGTTCAACTGGTCACATAGATGACGTTAGAATTAGGATGAGACGAGAATAATCCAGGCATAAACTCACGGTTGCATCCCAGTGCACTGGATCAATGATCAATGATCTTAGGTCAAATTAAAACAGGGGCCTTAAAAAAAAGAATTGGGGGCGAGATAAAAAAAGAAAAGCAAAGAAATAAATGCGACGCAAAACGCAAAACGCACGTAAACGATGCTCCAGGCAATACTCAACAGAGAAGGCGCACGTAAGATAGAGAGAGAGGTTGTAGCTTTTGTGATTATTCAGATAAACGCTGAGAAAGCTCCATAAGGAAAGATGCGTAGTCCTCGAATTTGGAGGCAACTGAGTTATGCGCTAGTTCTTAGGTTAGGATCATTCATTTGGGCAGTGCAGTAAGCTTTCTGAGAATTACCAAAGCAACTCCAAGGTACATTAACTATACCGGAAGACCGTGCGCTTGCCTTGTGCACTTGCCTTGGGGTTTTGCTTGGGAAACTGGGGGGCTTATCGCTTATCTCGGGTGCCAGAATCTTCCGCCACCAAAACAATCAATCAGGCGAGTCTACCTGACGTCTTTTGTTTCACCCTCGTACCGCATGAAGCATTGAACCAATCGGTAAATCTCCGGTAATACAGAGCTGTCAACTTACCTAACCTACCTTATACTAAGTACATAGTTACATACGGCCTATGATATGAATTCATAAGGTTTACATCTAGTAAGTGTACCCCTTTTATACTCAATTACCCAATGCACGTCTATAACATAAAGGACTTTTAGAAGGCTTGAGCAAAACCAGTATATATCTATTAACTAGATATATCTGTGTGCATATATTTAAAGTATAATATATCCCTTAAGACAATCAATTCTATGCAACGGACCTTATAACTAGATCAACACCTAACCAGAATATGATTTTGATAAAGCTACCTACCTAACATTTAGGATTTTAGGTTTCACTTGGAAGTGCTTACTATATCTGTGCTGAACGGTCGAAAAGATAATATATAATATTCAAAAGCGTAACTATTCCAAATAGAAACTCTATAGCAACACAACCAAGCTGTAAACCTAACATAGACAGGTAACTTTCATAAAGGTACATGTAGTAGAGACAAAGTTTTGGTAAAGAGATCCAAGAGACTAACAGGGTTCTCGTATTTATGATTTACACATTACCAAAGCCAACGTAACGCGTAGCTCAAAAAATACCGAAGACACATCCCCTATTAATCCCCTCTCGATCCCCTATTGTGTAAAACTTCCATAAATCATTACTCACACGGATCAGCTATCAATATATCGGCCATCAATATCGCTTTTCTACCTACTACAAATAACGACTATCTAGGTACCTTCTAAGTGTCCATCTATCTATTTAGCACAACCCCCTACAACCAGTAGCACAATACACTACATCGACTATTCATCACGTCAACTTCAACTAATTAATTTACTACCATAATTAATCACTAAAATTTTACCTATTCAATTCGAAAATACGGTAAATACCTAGTTACTATTTTAACATCATATCATCATGGCTATCAAAACTCGCTTCCTAATACTTTCCGACACACACGGAGAGAAGGTATCCAACATACAACACATCAGCGCCGATGTGGCTATCCACTGCGGCGACCTTACCGAAGAATCAAAAATCGACGAATTCAAAACAACTCTTCAACTTCTTCGGAACATCGATGCGCCACTCAAGTTAGTCATTGCAGGAAATCACGACTTCACTGCCGACATACCCCTATTTAAGAACAAAGTCGCCTCGAACCCAGACTTACAGCCTGAGGAAGTAGAAAGGTTTTATGGCGGCTTCGGTGAGATACATCAGCTTTTCGAGGACTCAAAAAGCGACGGAGTGATCTTCTTGGAAGAAGGCACACACCGCTTCGAGCTGGGAAATGGAGCAAAGTTAACAGTCTACGCTAGCCCCTATACACCGTCACTAAGTGACTGGGGTTTCCAATACAGTCCTCAAGAAGGACACAACTTTGCTATCGAGAAAGGGGTTGATATAGCAATAACTCACGGCCCACCCCACGGGATAATGGATATTACCGACTCACGACGCAGGGCAGGGTGTCCCCAACTTTTCGGATCTATTGCTCAAGCCCGCCCAAAGCTACACTGCTTTGGCCACATCCACGAAGGATGGGGAGCAAAACTAGTCACCTGGAGAGAAAACATTAGCCAAGTACCATCACATTTCACCGATATCGACAATGAAAGATCGACAGTAATCGGGAAACTGTCAAATATAATTAACTCTAAATTCGACACGCCTGAAATAATGGAGGAAAAATCGAAGAAAAGGGCGGTTCTTAGCCACGAAGGATATATCAAAACTAGCCACTGTACTGACGACGAGAACCCGCTCAAGGCCGGCTCACAAACACTCTTTGTGAATGCGGCAATCCAAGGAGCCACGGAAGAATATCCCATGCATGCACCATGGCTGGTCGACCTTGAAATGCCGGAGTCATTCTTATAAATATGGGGTATACAAGATATCCCAGACATATCCCACCGGACAACGAGGACAACTAATCAATCTAACAGAATCTGAAGCACACCGATTCTACTTCACAAACGCCGAAAGATCCTAATACATCAGAGAAAACGGAATGGTGCTGTGAAACACCAGATGACTGAGACGACAGCTATCAACTCCCTCGTCAGTAACACGACCACAACGTCTACTGTCACGAGGTGGAACCAAACAGCCTGGAAACAACTTCGTTGTTCCGCAAGGAACTCTAACTACCGATGAGGTTCTAGGTCTATACATACTAAACCTATTCTTTGTTCTTTGTTCTAGACGTTTCATCTAGAATCCTGACATCTACAACCACTTCGTATAGTCCTTCAATCTCATCTCGACAACTCTATATTATCACTTGGGACTACAACACTATCGCCAGCAAAAGGCCTTCAGCCAAACACTCACGATACCCTATATCCTACATAACACCGACCATCGAATCATTTCGGCATTCGGTTAGCGTTCACAACAATCCACGCTCACAAACTCTGACCATAACAAACACTTCGTTGAAAATGAACTACACCTTCCAAGCAATAGCGAGTTCCTATTTCAACCAAAGCAAGGGTCCCTACACCCAAATTATACAACACCCAAGAATACAAATATTTCCGATTCCGAATAATTCACCAGAACCAAAATAGGTACTTCCGGCTACATAAACTACCTTCCAACCACGCAGCCACACACATGGCGCGCAGTGGTTAAACGTACTTCACAAAAGTAGATTCGAGTAATGCCACGGGCAGGTAGGGGCAGTGGGATGCTACAGGCAGGAAGTGGAGGATCTCTCCGACTCAGGTTTTTCCTCGGGCACTGCCGGGCGTTAACGGAGGTGATTCCCGGGGGTGCTCGACGGTTTTTTTCCCTGATCAAAAAGTCGGTTACCTGGCACCGGCGCTAGGTGGCGTAATGCTGTAGGCAGGAGGGGATGGAATGCGCAGGCAGGAAGTGGAGGACCTCTTTATGACGGGCAAAACTCTAACCCTGTCTCCCTTGAAGGAAGGACTGTAGACGTCTTAAGGCGCTATAGATACCCTTGCTGTAGCTGCCTACCTAAGCTTATAGCAATAATAGATGTTGACGTTATCGTCATCACCAACCACTCAGCCGCTTGAATCCTGGTGCTCTAACAATATGTGAGAGTAAATATAAGTGCATGTTTTATTCGTAGTTCATACAAGATTATATGTGCTTTGAAATGAAAGACATTATTGCAATAGCCATCTTGGGTTATACATTTACAAGCCATCCATTCCGAACGCTTACTATATGTAGGTAGGATATTATAGGAATTGGGCTTAGATTGTGGATCGAAATAAAGGATATTCAATTATAATGCGTGATATCGTGAAGCTTTGTGGCTAAAACCCATATAAGATTTAAACGTAGATACATGTAATATTAAATTTAGGTACTTTACATATATATGTCGAATACCTAAGCACATATAGTCAATCTTTCAGTCTTGCGCTCCTTCTAATTTCTTAAAGTATACCTAGTTCACAGGAAGGACATGCTGGCGAACATGTCGCTCAGGCGTTGCTCTACACGTCAGCGAAGGAAAGTCGTAGAATATATGAGAAAGTAGTAGCAACCCAAGCTTCTCTAAACAGCTTGTTCGATATATGTATTTTATTTATATGCTAGCTATAGTCCTGTATTCCTCGTCGATGCTTACCTTTATCTTTCTATATACATCATCATTCATGGATGTATTCATACTCTGGTTTAGTTAACCCAACGACCCATCTACCCAAGACCTCCCCAGCTCCCAGCTCGGCTTTATATTTATCTCTAGTGAGTTGAGCTATCAATATGTCTTTAGTTATATAATGCAAAAGTATACTTACTAATAAATCATCTGCATGCCTGTAGGAACCCTGTTTTGTCATACCTCTCTTGACTGCTAACTGCTACCTCCGGAACATGCCGAAGTCCAACATCGCCATCGCCGCACCACTGCGCGAGGCACTCGTCCAATGCTTTCGCGCGACCACCCGTCTAATCCGGCCCGAACGGCGCCGTCAACTAGTGTTAGTTGGCGGCGCAGCCAGCATTGCCCACTCTTCAGTATAGAAGACGGAAGACGTGGATGTTGCGGCTCCCCCCGAAGCATTAATAGACATCTGGGAGGCTATCACGGCCGGCGCCCTTAATTTTAGTTTCGAGTCCGACGGCAAAATCGCCTTCGATGCGCCGCAAGGCTTCCGAGTCCGAATCGACCTTATCCAGATCGGTAACGGTTGCATCGAACGGATTCACGCAGCAGAACCCTTCTTCGAGGGGTCTGTTGCGTCCAAGTTGGACTTGTTGAGATTAAGGACCATGACGGTGGTTGATCGTGGGAGCGATGGTGAGGTTGATGACTTTCGATGGCTATTGTAGGAGGTAGCGAGAGAGGGTCAAGTATTTCCAGAGCTTAGTGAAGAAGATTTAGAGTATATTTGTAAAGCTGGGGAGTCTCGTCTTGGGAACTTGGATCGTTTACTTCTTGGTTCGATTTTGGGCGGTTACAATGCTGCGGCGGCTTTTCGGCTTTTACGAAGTACCTAACATATCGATTTTACAGAAGTAGTCACGTGTGATCCACTTGAACCAAAAAAACCAAGGCCCGGAACAATTGGAAGATTCCAATCCGATCAAGCTCAAAAGCTTAGAGCCGCTAAGTCAACGACTTGACCTACATAACATAATCTGAGGTCTTCTCCCTCACTCAAATAATTACATATCCAACTAATTCCTACATCCTCGAGCCCCCTCCATCTCGAAAACCAGCCTCCTTCGGGCTTGAGTCAAAGATGGCGAATCCACATTCCGTCCAGGCCGAACCGAAGGAGCACCACTTCCACCAGCACGATGCCATCAAGTCGGGCATAAAAGGCGCTTTGATCGGCGGAGGTGCCGGTCTTATTACCTCGGCCGTGCAGAATTCCCTCGCGAAGCGCAACGTTGGTGTCTGGGGCGTCTTTAGCAGGACTGGTGGCACTGTTGCTATGTTCAGTACGTCTTTTTCTGGTCCAATTGGAAGCTGAAGATGGTAGAGAGCTGTTGTCGCGACTGGGAAAGCTGACTTGTAACCCTCCCCCACAGCTGCCCTCGGTACTGTGTACACATTCTCCAAAGATGCTGCTGCCAATTTAAGAGAGAAGGATGACACACTAAACGTGACGATCGCCTCTTTTCTCGGTGGTGCCACGATCGGTCTTAAGAGTACGTTTTTTACTATCTAACCTTGTTTTGCAGTTATCATCCTCTCCATACTAATTTTTGCTGAAATAATTAGCCGGTCGCATGCCTCAAATCCTCGGCTTTGGTGCTGCTTTCTCTATCATCATGTCGGCTTTCGAATATACAGGTGGCAGCCTACGCGGCGGGTCCCGCGCCGAGGTCTCCAGTATGGATGAGTACGACCGCAAGGAGTACTTACGAAAGAACAGACGGCGGCCAATTGAGGAGACCATCTCTGAGATTGGAGAAGGAAGAGGTACCTACACCACACCATGTCATACCTTGCTATATTATCATAGGATAACTATCACTGAAGAAGCACGCTAACAAATTCAACCTCATAGGCATCAACCCTCCAGGCTACGAGGAGCGCAGGCGACAGCGTCTAAAGGAGAAGTATGGCGTTGATATCAACCCCGTTTCAGCAAACGCGTAATAAGCAGAGATATCCTGCAATCCTATTTTCAGGCCAGACGTCTAGGAGCAGATATTGCCTACTGAGGAGCTCTTATGAAAACACTGCTGACAAGTCGCGCCTATTAATAAAGCGACAACTATTATACGGGCTCTACGGTAAGTATAGAAGACCACAAAGAAGAGGGATACCTGTACATATAGAATTGCATATCCTCATGTGTTCTAACCAACTCCCACTTCCATACAAAATGGTACATTGGTGAACTAGTTTTCGCCGAAGACACAGACCTTTGACCCCTGTGGTAAGTCAATCATCCCTCTCATTCTCTCTTACCATCCCGCCTTTCTATGATGAATTTCTCTTTAAGAGGCTGTTTATGACTCGTGTTTCACGAATATGATTCATCCAACACACCATTGTTCTATCTTACCTGATTATTGTCTGGCACATAAAATTCTTGTTACTCGAAGCTGCTACATGGAACCAAGACTAACAGGTATATTTCTAGATCACTCATATCTCTCGTGCTCGTATATCGGTACCAAATAATAGTAATTTTCAATAATGCCTGCCTGCTTGTTGGTTGGTTTGTTCACATTCCGACTTTAGGGAATCCCTGGCAAAACAATAAACGCCCAAATCCTAGCTAGTCCAGCGTCCTCGTAAGACAATTCCAGGAGGGTATGCAAATTCTATGTACAAGCTACTCCGTAAAAAAAAACAAGCCAAAAAAGCCAATTCCATTATGCATATGTTGCTGCACATAACTGCACGTCATACAAACCTTACAGAACCACTTGGTCCTGCGACTTGTTGTCAAACTTCCAGAAATCAGTATAGTTACCTAACTAGAATAACTATTCTCTATGTAGCCTGACTTGGATGAATCGCTCAAAACAACACTTGGAAATCACGTGAAGTACGCATTGTAAAGAGCTTTTTGAGATATACTTAGTAGAAACTTTGTAAATCCGGTCCGGGACCGCCCACAGGCCGTGACTGCGTCGGGGGTCCTCCTGGAGCCGACCATTGCCCCTGCTGCGGGAACGGCTGGCCGTACTGCGGAGCAATCGGCAGGGGAGGCTGAAGTTGAGACGGGCCGCCTTGCATCGAGGGGAAATTGTCATCGTACGAGACCGTCGACGAGTTGAAGCCACTCTGAGGATTCTCGCGCGTCTCCACGTCGTCTAGAGAGCGATAACCGTGCGCTCCACCTCTACCACCTCTTCCAGAGCCCTTGAAACCTCCTCGACCACCGCCGCGGTTACCTCTGGAGGCACCGCCACCACCACCACCCCTGTAGCCGCCACGACCGCGGTTCTCACCTCCTCCGCCTCGTCCTTGATGGGCCGAAGTATGATAATCACGAGCATTATTGCCGAAATTCCCACCGTGCTGGCGCGGATGGCGATCCTCGTCGCCCGCGAATTTGCGTTTCGAGCCCCTGTGCGAGAACCTCTCGTGCTGGCTGTCGTACTGCTCTCCGTCTTGGTCCTCGCGCTCGATGCGAAGCATGTATTTCTCGCCCACCGTCGTCTCGAAGACGAAGGACTTGTCGGGCGGTATTGGCTGCCAGTTCCGGATTTTATTCACGTCTGGTGGGCGGGCTCCTCTTCTCAAGCCTAGGACGACAGAGGGGGATGGGTTGTCCGTGTGGTAAGTAGCATTGGCAGGTACAGGCCTTACGCGCGCGGCCCAGATGTTGCTGTGAACGGAACCGATATCAACGACTTCCCACTTCATCTTGGAGTTCATGCCGCCTATCTTGTCGAGGATGGGTTTCGGGCAGGGACGCGGAGTGATAAGGATGGTGTTAGCAAGATACTTCAAATCTGTAATCTCCGGCACCTGCGAATTCAGAAGCTGGATAAGTCGTTTCGTGTCGGCTGGTGAAATCATGTAACTCGTAAAAAATACGGTCTTCTTGATAGCTAGACGTCCGCTGCGCGCACTTCCCGCTCGGGTTTTGACTAGTTCGTTGTGAACATTGATCAGATGCTGGACTTCGGCCACCTCGACAACAGGGTCGAGAGTAGTAGACAGCTCGGTAACTGGGATGACCTCGGCGATAATCGAAGGTTGTCCAAGACTGATTCGCTGCGCATTGTAGTCGGCCAGGAAGTCGCGAAAGCCGGCAACGTGTTTTGGGCGGTCTTCGTAAATGCGTATCTCCATCGCCGCTTTGTAGGTTCCCATTACCGCTCTAAGGAAAGTCTGTTTGAAATTCATAGTATTTGAAAATCGCTCTTTGTTGGGACCAACAGCAGGCTTCAGACCGATTAAGTCGAATTCTAGACCTTTGCTCGCAACGATTCGCTTTACGAGTTGGGAGAACCCATGCTCGGAACGTCCCGTCAGTAAAACACAGAGGGCGTCGCTCTGCTTCATGCTCAGACGGACCAACTCCACAATCTTCTCGTTCCACCAGCCATCCCAAGCTCGCTTCTCTTCATGTTCTACTCCTTCGCCAGTCGCAGCTAATATTCTCGAGTCGTGCCACCAGCCACCGTTGACGAAAACATCAGGGGTGCCTAAGAGGCCTAGAGTCGAGCCGTTCCATATCTTGGGGTTTGGTAGAGGGGTTTGGAATACTAGAGTCGTTTATAGTTAGTTGTGGAAGGGTAAGGGGGGTAAATATATGGAAAGACGAACAGGTATTGTCAAAGTCGTAAACATGGACAGTAGTAATTTCATTAACGGCTAGAGTTTACTGTTAGCAGGAAGTATTATAATAAAGTTCATCTTGTAGACATACGAGGCAGCTTCTTATTTTGAATAGACCATCGACTAAGAGATGTGAGGGTATAGCCGTGACCAGCGCGGCCAGGTTGCTCGAGCGCCATGTTGAAGCGTAGTAGTAGGCGCGTAGGTAGTCGGAGGTTGCGCGGCATACACAATTAATTAAAGTGACGATCGCATTTTCGAATTTTGTAATTAAAGATGTACTCGAGAAAAAAAATTATCTCGAAGTGAGATGCTTCGATTATTTGAATGCAATCAACCGAAGTTGTTGCCAGTTCCAAGTCTTGAAATGATATTTGACCTATCGCAATTATGTCAAGGACTATCAAGTAGGTACCTATTACCTATCTTAGGTACATATGTACAAGTAACTATCATATCTTATCGCATTCTTTTAAATGGAACTATCCTTGCAGCCGCCAAGCCGTGATATTAATAAACCAAATGGCCCAAGCTCCTTAAAAGGTACCTCACTTAAACAATTATTGTCCTACATCGCGATCATTGGTTCATCACATAAGTACCTAACACAATCATTATATAGGAAACAACATTAATTTAAATCCTTTCTATCCAAGCAATAATCAACAAAACAATATCCACCACAATGAAAACATGGCCGCCCGCAACGCCATAACCCTGATCCAAAAGTCCAAGTCTTCCTCGCCCGAGATACTACAGCTGCGGTGCCACATACGGCCCGGCGCAAGCAAAGTACGGGAGGGAGTTGCCGCCGTCACAGACGAGTCCGTTGAGCTGTGCGTATCCGCGCCGCCGCAGGACGGCAAGGCAAACAAGGCCGTTATTGAGATATTAAGCGAGGTAAGCAATATCGAGGTTGTTTTTATGTATGCTGTATATGTCTATCTGTTTCCTCCATGTAGAGATGTAGTACACATACCTACCTAGGCAGCTTATAAGCCGTCTTGGACTATCGTATTCCCTAGTTAGACTGTAATACAGTCTTCTTCCTACATCGATATAGAACGTGCTGTACCTCATACCCAGGTAAGATTCCATCTAACAACACGTCTCCAGATCCTAGGCGTCCCAAAATCGGACTTGCAGATAACTCATGGGATGAAGACAAGAGATAAGACCATTAGTGTCGCGAGCGCCTATTTCCGGCGCGGCAAGGACGGAGAGAGCGATGAGGACCTAGTAGCCATGATAAAGCAGAAGCTCCTCGGCCAGGAAGTATCGTAAACACAAGCTGCAGCAAGGGTGTTGAAAGGACGAACAACTTGATAGTATGATTCATGCCCTGGCCTCAAATAATGTAGAATGCCTAAACTCCATGCCTATGTCATAGTACCGAGTGTATACCAACAAACCATAACAACCAAAATGATTAAGAACCTCAATATTCAGTCTTTCCTATAACAGGTACCTATTAGAATTCCATCGCATCGCTCTCCTCCCTCTCGCGCTTAATCTTCGGATCCCGCTCGTCTTTCATGAGCGCCAGCACGAAGCTCCGGAAATACTCGACATAAGGCCGCAAGCTCGTCTTCTCCCAGTCTTGAAGGTTCTTCACCTTGTCTTCGGAGCCATCCTCCCCGTCGCCAGCCTTCCACGTGTCGATCTCTTCTAGTAGCCCCTGCACCGTCGGCACTCCGAGCGGGTCGAAGTCCTCTAGCTTCCGCGTGTCGATCGGCACGCACACTCGTCCCGTGCCGGGGTGTACAACGAATGGTGATTTCAGTAAATGATTTAGTTTCTTGCTGACCTCGATATCGAGGCGCGGGTAAGTGTACTCGAGAACTATGTCTTGCTTGGCATCTAGCAGCGCTTTCGTATCGAGGTTCTTACTACCGCTCCCTGAACGGGCGAGCGAGTCGATATCGGCCCATTTTGAAGTGCTCGCACGGCCGGGCGAAGAGTCCCATTTCTTGCGTAAGCTATCATTCAGTGCTTTATCAGGGAGCAAGGAAAGGAGATGTTCTGCCCGTTCCGGAGATGCCCATGGGTCTTGTGCCTCTAGGACGTCTTCTTGGAAATGGGGCGCCAGAATGTTTAAACTCCGACTGCAGGGAAAGTGTCAGTAGAGTCTCTCACTATAGTTTTGAAGAAGGATAAAAGTAGATATACCTTAGATGGGGGTGTAATGGCCGCCATATATTAACCTTCTTCCCACTCTGCGCACCACCCCGGATTACTTCGAGGTATCCCGCAATAGCCCTACGCTTTTGATCGTCCATCATCCGCGCCTTCTTATCGCATACCCAAGCGTGCGCACCTCTCCGTCCCGAGTAAACCCACATAATGTGTTTAAATCCAAAGTCGTCGCGTAGGGCCACATCCACCACTTTGATAGCCATAGTAATGAACTGCCAGCAGCGATTACATATGTTCGCCTTATCGCAGCACGTTCGGATATCATCGTAATCTGTTAAATCGATATCGAAGCACAGCTCTTTAGCCAGCGGCTTAAACGCGTTCAAATTCCGCAACGTCTTGCGGTCACGAGGGTTTGTGGTGTATACAGGACCGATTTCGAAACGAGACGGTAACAGACGTAGTACGTCTTTTCGAAGTCTACAGTAGACATGATGAGCCGCAGTGTGGGAGATGGGGATGGAGATGAAGATAAATCGATATTGAAAGCTACTCACAAGTCGGCACTGGGAAATGAGTTATATCGCGAATATATATCACCTTGTAAAGTGAAAGCAAATTCGCGATGACCGAAGTCGTTGGTAGGAGTCGGGCTATGATTAAGCCATTGGAACAAATAACGCCAAGGGAAGAATCTTTGGTAGAACATGCGCATGATCTCGGGATCTGAAGCCTTCATAGATACGGTCCTATCACGGTATTATCTGTTAAAACACATGTCCCTCTAATCAGTGTGATTTCGACTATCTCACATGGGTGATGCTGGAGTGTCGGGGGAGCTCGAGGATTTATTTTCGCCCGGCCGTGAACTAGGGAATTCGTCGTCCGAGTCTACATCTGCAAAGAGCTCATCTAGCTTGACGTCTTTTTGGTCCTCCTCCTTTATGGGAACTGGTAATGCATTTGTTTCCCCCATAGTGATATCATTGTCGGTATCTTGACTCTCGTCAATTCTATCGGCCATGGTCTCTTCGTCGGTGGGATTTTGGTTATCGGTCTCAGGCGATATTGAGTGAGGCATTTTAGTAGAATTAATTGAACGACACTTTATAAATTTAATTCAACAAGACCATTATTCTAATCAGCAATGTTGTCTAATAAGGATATCTTAGATTGATGGGTGGAGGGGCAAGTTTAATTGTTAGATAATTGTTTAATTGAAAGATTGGATGTAAGCGCGTTAAGACGCGTCTTCGTGCTAATCGCATAACGCGTACCAAAAATTAGGGGGGAGGGGCATGTAAAACCCCTACCCCACCAATAGCATAGCGCTTTTCTAACCTCAGAACATTCAAGTTCAGAAACCACAATGTAAATATACCTCTTATATCATCTAAGTTACTTAGACACCTAAGGTAATAAGTTTACAATTTTACTATTCTATTCTCACTATAGCTCAATCTATGTTCAGAATAGAAGAACCCTATGCCAAATTCTTACTATGACTACCGATAGTAATTCGCTACTAATCATCCCATGCATATATTTCAATGCAATCCTAAATCCCTTATGAACCATCTAGCCATTGCCCCGGATGACCCTAAACCGTGTCCTCGTAGGATTCATAACCACCCCCAAAGCAAAGGTGTTGATGTCGAAGGCGGCAGGCAATCCCAGGCCAGAAACCCGTCGCTTAGTATAGCATACTATTGGCGCTGTAAGGTATTTCGGCGTGAGGATAAATAGGGCGTCGGCCCAACTCGTCTCACATAGTATTATGATGCCATTATGATTCTGTGCATCACTCGTCGTCGTCGTCGTCGTCGTCGTCATCCTCCTCGCTTTCCTCGTCGGCGTTTTCAAGCCACTCAACTAGTGCCTGA
Source organism: Daldinia childiae (assembly GCF_008694065.1). Taxonomy (NCBI): domain Eukaryota; kingdom Fungi; phylum Ascomycota; class Sordariomycetes; order Xylariales; family Hypoxylaceae; genus Daldinia; species Daldinia childiae. The sequence goes on along the minus strand of NW_022984654.1, from coordinate 325,537 downwards.
CATTTTCCTCGTACCTCCGACATCAACCCATCCTCCTTACCCCTATCGTCTTCCCACCAACCTAGAATACCCTCTTCTTCGAGGATATCAAGATCGTACATCTGCTGCAACATAGCAGCAAGGAGGTTGCCAGTTTTGGCAACTTCAACAAATCTGGAACTACTTACGCATGCTTTCTGCACCGCCAGCGCGAATTCGACTTGTTCTGATACGGAGTGATCACCAACGCCAACCTCCGAGACAAAGCTTGTAGCACCCTCTCGTGAAGTAAGTACCTGCTTAGCAGCTTTTGATGGTTCTAAAGCGTCATTCTCGGAATTTATAAGCTCGACCGCGCGACGAACGAAGGCCGTCGCAACCGCCTTCCTCATAGCCGCATCAGACGCGTTGTTGGCAAGTCGTAGTGACATGAACTCAAGTTTCTCCGATTCAAAGTTGCCCGATATCCCACGGAGAACATCCAGAAGCCCATGAACAGCGTCCGAGTGAAAAGAGGAAAATGACGGGCCTCCTGAATCATCGGAAGCGAAGGAGGAAAGTCGGGATCTCGAGGTGCGGTGACTAGCACTGGGCGATAACGGACCCGACTCGTCGTCAGACAAATCATCGTCATCCGCAAGTGTCGAGACAGAGGAATCAGAGAGGTCAAGATCTTCGAGAGAGTATATAAGTGATTTTTGCAATCTCGATGGGTCATCAAGGTCCGTCTCGTCATCTTCAAAATCTTCAAAGAGTGCTCCCTTGCCACCAGAACCGACGAATTCGGGCTGTGCTGATACGAGCTGTCCACCAGGAGAAAGAAGGGATAACATCGTAGCAGGCTTGACGTCCGTACCATCACCCAAGTGAACTCCAAACGATATCAGCGCACCTTCATGGACGAAGGCTTTCTTACCTAACACTCCTCTCTCAGCTATAATTGCATGCTCCACTTCGGCCCCATCATTAACTGTAGTATCATCCCATATGAAGCTGTTGGTAATTCGGACGTTGCTACCAATTTTGCAGTTTCGTCCAATGATGCTGTTTTGTATAACGCTCCCGGACCCAACATGAGTCTCCTTTCCGAGGACTGAGTCGAATACTTCGCTTTCAGAATCAATTTCGACATCATCCTCCTGATACACATTATCGCCTTGTGGCTGGTAGGAGTGACCTGGTAGGAGATTGCATTCAGGTGTGAATGGATAGGTCCAGCCACTCAATATGTCCCGACTAATCGCATCATACATCTGAAGGTTCCTGGCACGCGCGCTGTAGCCCTCATTAACAATTTCTGTGTGAATCATCTTCCCGTTCAACTCCCAGTCCTTCAGTACGCCATGGAGAAAGTTGGCCCGGGGGAGTTCGTAGTCGAAACTTTCGGACCATAAGGCGAGCACATCCGGTGTACATATGTCAATCTCGGCATCAATTAGGTCTGTCCGGGCTTCTGCTTCGCGGTTCTCAAGTATGGTAGGATCGAGGGTGACGTAGCGATCAGTTTGTAAGGGATGTATTTCTTCGTAGTGTAAGCATCGCTTAGCGTTCGGGTCGATTATAAATGCCGGCGTTAGTCCCTTGGTCTTAGTATTGTGCTCCCCTTCACCAGCCTCTCGCAGCACCAGAGTCATACACGAGTCTCGATTCGCTTCTCGGCGAGCCCTGTGCGCCTCCAAAGCTGCATCAAGAGAAATATTGGAAACAAGATCCCCATGTACCAGTACAAAGTCCCCTCCAATGATGTTGCGCTTGTCTAGATCTCGAAGAAAATCGCCGATAGACCTAGCATCGGCAACACGGATAAATTCAAGGGTAGAGAACGGACAGGATCTTGAGTTAGGGGACCACCTCGAGTCGTGGACGTATCGCTCGATCTGATCATGATGGGCTCCACAGTATATGAAGACTTCCTGCACGCCGTTCATGGCGAGGAACTCGAGGGTGTACTCGATGAGAGGTGTATTGGCAAGTGGGAGCAGACACTACGAGATTTAGTTAATGATCAGAAACAAGCAAAACTAATAGAATATACATACTCTTGGTCTCTCTACAGAGAATGGGAGGAACCGGGTCTGGAATGAATCTGCTATGAGCTAGATGGACAGAAGCGCATGAACCGCGTTAGCCTTATGATAGCTCTCATCAATGCCCCGCGATGCTTAGGAAATACATACCACCGCTTGAAGAACGTCTTCTCTCTTGTCTTCAGCTCCTGGTTTGCTTGCCTTTTTCCCTTTTGTCGCAGCGCCGCCTCGTGCGGCTTTATTTTGCGACATGATCGTCCAATTCGCGCTGTGGTCGTCAATTTTGTGATGGTGAACTTGGAAATATTCATTTCGGTTTTAATTTTTGGGCAATGAGTCAAAAGGTTGATGGAGGGGCAGTTCCGCTTGTACTGATTATTATGATATCCTATTATATAGCATTAGCGGTTTATAATTTTTCATAAATGTGGGTATCCAGTACTATCGTTATAACGCATTTTACACTTAGGTAAGTGCTTGCTCAACTTATTCCAGTTCCAGTTCCGTTTGACTATCATCTGAAATACAATTATGACTTGAAATATAACATTTAATGTAATGTATACAAGCATGTTAGGTAACCTTACTCGTAGTTAACATTTCCTACTATATATTAGTCATACACGCCCATTATTGTCAATAAGCTGAAGAATAGGTCGCATAATCGGATATATACGCTACCGAAGAATTATGACTTGTCCTCGAGGCAATCATCAAAATACCATGCGTACCTAGGAATACTCGAGGTTTAATAGCGTTAAAGTTCTCTCGATATGAGTATATACAGTATACACATCGAGTAAAACATAATTATCCTGGAGATTCTTATTCTAATTAACTAAAGCATCGACTCTTCCATCTTTCCTAGGGACAAGTTGAAGAGCATACCGAAGCAGTCTAACCTTATGGTATCCACTCAATTTACGCCTTGTTCGAACAAAATCTCTCAGTTACATATAGTTTAACCGTGAGATTAATATCTATGTATATACCTGTTATGCAGAGTTATAGCTTAAATAGGTATAAATATTGCCTCGTATGACTTAAGCTTAAGATTGAGGACACAATTAGGTTCGTCAAAAGCTAATTGTGTTATTAGAATAGCAAACAATATCAAGGTACGAAGTACGATGATATTAGATCCCAGTTATCAGCTCGGCATCTCTAGACAGTCCTATCAACTAATGCGTTCCTTTGTATATGTTGGAATTTACCTTCCGATTACTAGCCAACTTCTGAGTTAGGATACGAAAAAGCTACATGATAAGACGTGCCTCAAAACGTATGTAGTTACATATATTACTGATCTGCGTAATTATGTATGCATACATACATACATACATGTCCAGGTGTGTAGTCCACCATGGATCAGGGACGGTCTAGGCCAGGCGACGCAGGGGACCAGCAGTAAGAGTGGGCCAGGGTGGAATGACTGCCGTGCAACAGACAACGGTCTAGGCTGGAATTCTAGAATCCAGACCTCAAATCAAACTTCGTCAGCTAACCCCTGACCGCAGACGCAGCCCGACCGTTACTTCATGCGGCTTGCATGCCTACATACATATGTAGACGCATGTGATATGTGTCGTGTATGTATGTACGTAGGGTACTGACATGTTCTAAGGTCTCGATTAGGGTCTCGATCTTGTAGACTTAGCTCAGATAGGAGATATAGTTAAGTTACCTGACTTGGGATTCGCCCGCGTTCTTGTTGCTAGCTTATGAATGAGTGGCCTCATCTGTTTCGTATCGAACCATTCCTGCCGAGCCTACCGGTGTCCATATGTATACATATGTATTCCCATCAGCCCTATGTATGTTCTTCTGTAGAACCCGGTTACATCTAAAAGCAAGTCGCATTTACTAACCCCTTGTGAGCCGAAGTACGGGATCGTGCCTATAAATCACGTTTTATATCTCCAAGCAGGTCTAACCGTATATGATATACTCCAGTCCGCTTATGAGGCGTTAAACCGTTAGGAGTCTCGTCGTCAACTAGAGTACCTAAGGTGTATATATAAACCTGGGGAAATTGTAACGCAAACACATAAGGTACAAGGTTCAGGGAAGTCGATCTGGGTACCAAAGCTATCGTAGTGTATGTACTTCCAGGGGCTCTCCCCATGCTTCCCAGAGGCTAGACCGCAAAAGTAGCATTAATAAGATCTTCCTATTAGTCCATAGGGGTCTCGTTCCTTAAGATCGAGTGTCTAGATCAGCAGATCATGTTACCACGTGCAGGGAGATAGGGACGGGACCCTTCTAAAACTAAGTGGATTTATTACCTTCCATGGTATTGGCAACGAATATTTCCATACGCGAATTCGATCGCATTCTAGGCTGAGCCAGACGTTGTCCATCACAATATATTTGTTGAAGATCAACTAATGTTCTTTTATTTTCTCGTAACGTTTGATTGTTTGCTGTCACAGGTTAATGAAGTTTGCCCGAGTACATACATAATAACCATGGGAATACTAAAAGCTCACCTAAGATACTATCACGTATGAGTTCACATAAAAAGGTTAATACCAACGGAAGCCCGGGATGACTCAATAATTTGGGTTTGCTTTTCGTACCTTTTAATATTCAATTCCCTAAAGTTTAAATCCCGTTTGTTTTCCTACCTCCAGTCGATACATAAATGTATGAGGAATAGGTAGGCATATACCTACCTTCTATAATATTCCTTTTAGATTTCATTCTTTCTATTCCTGTATGTACCACTCCGGTATTATGGGCGGGTTCCTGCCTTTAGATCTCAGCAGATTGCAAGTGCAAAATTTAAACAAACACAAAGGGAAAGCACTCTGGACCTGAAAAAAAAGACAAGGAAGTAGGTACAAATGATCCCAGTTCAATGTGTTTCACTTGCATTGGATTTGCGCCGTCTTATTCCTTCGCTCAACAACCTAAACGCCACTTTTTATTTCAACACCTTCTCACAGAAGAAAAAAAAAACCCTTTACTTACACAATAATACTTGGCGATATTATAGTGTTTGCCTATGCAGATACTGATGCTTAGGTGTTGATCAAAGAATGTTTCATTATTCTTCTACGCTTTATCCTTGAGTCGCTTCATTGGATCTCGCTACCTTTCAAGAGGTAGAAACCCCTTATCCATGATCCCTCCATCATTCAGGTAAACAGGTACCCAAGCTCAGAGATACATGTAACTTTGCTTTTGGACCCTAGGGCCGAAGCAAAATTGAGATGCCGAACATGACCAGTTCTCACATGACTTTCATACAGAAAAAGGCACGGGCTCATGCTCATGGAACCCCCCGATATGCCCAATCTAGCCTCCAACAAACCACTCTCCAACATCCTCCAACATCTTTCCTAGGTGCCATATCTTGGCAACCTGCTACTAATACACATGCAACCACGTTCTAGAAACATTCAAGGGGTATTCCATGATCTATCACGGAGCTCTATTCCACTCCGATTGCGGCAAACAGACTTGACACAGCAACCAGCCAGATGCTTCCCACGCATAAGATATGCAGCGATACCGACGCCAATGGCACTTCGTTTCTTTGACACACCGACGACCGTATTCCAATAGGCCTGGTAACAGAATGACCAAAATATGCTGGGAATATATACAAGTTCGAATCAAGATATCGATGGGAGATTACCAAAGAAACGGTTATTGGTTATAACTCGTCTGCGACGCGTACAGTCGCTGTCGCTTCTCCGGGGGCCCGTCTGAGCGCTGCATACCATCAGGCATCCTTTGCGGAGGAGGTACGCCCATCTGGGGTATCATCGTATTCGCATACTGCGGTTTCTGAGTCCCGCCCGGTGTTAATACCATCTGCGAACCGCTACCTGCGCCGAGATACCCTTGGTCCTGGGCCATTGTCGGCGAAGCATGAGGTATCTGGCCCGGGGAATGCCACGAAGCACTCGTGGCTGGCGACTGTATCGGAGTAGTATCAAACTTCCCGACGGGGCCAGATGACGCCGCCGATAATGGCGCCATTCCCATGCCCTGGTTTGAATACGGACCAGGTGTCGGTGGCTGGCCTGGAGCTCCATTTGGATACATCGAGTCCATCATACTCTCCGGAGGGGGGTTCCGCAAGAAATTGGCAAGATGCTTCCTAAGCTTACCGATCATTCCCTCCTTGGTAAATGGTTTAGCAAGTACGTCTCGCATACCTGGGTATGGAATTAGTATTCCAGCAACAAAAACATACGGTCAAAAGTGGATTCTACTCACCCCAGTGAAAGTACGTCTCGAGGTCTTGCTGGTTGATGTTGGAAGTCATGGCAATAATTGGTGTATTGGGTTGTACTTCGCGGATCATGGCAGTTGCCGAGACACCGTCCAGCTGCGGCATGATGATATCCATGAAAATGAGGTCGTAGTAATGCTGCTTTGCATTAACTTTATTCACAGCTTCGAGACCATCGCGCTGCATCGAACTGTTAGCCAAACACGTACTGCTACACGAGTCGAAAGCTACAACTACGTACTGCAATCTCTACACCACAGTCATACTGGGCAAGGAATTTAGAGCCGATTCGAGAACATGTTCTATCATCCTCCACGAGAAGGACGACCGGTTTCTTGGACCCCCAAGGCGAACCACCTTGCGATGCAGCTCCCGGGGGGGTTTGGGAGTGCATGGCCGGGCCGTTAAATTCGTGGCCAGGGCCCATCGCATTGTCCTGTACCGGCCGATTATACGGAAGGTTGTTAATATGTTCGGCGGCGAAGGGGTCTATACCTACTGTTTGACCAACGGGGTATACAAGATGCCGCATGTCATTCAGAGGGTCATGCAGGAATGGATTTACACCACCTACGCCAGGCGGTCCCATCATCCCCGAAGATCCGGCGGATTCAGGAGAACCGCCTACTTGGTGTAATTGAACAGACATTCGATTCAGATCCCGGTCTGCAACATGATCTACCTGGAGGCTGTTTAGAATATCGCGAGCTCGGCGTAGCTCGAGAGGCGACTCGGAGCCATCTGACAAGAGATTAGAGGTGTTAGAATATCCGCCTGCTGAGTGACCTGGATTTCGAGTGTCTTTCCTTTCCTGTTCGGCCTTGTTTAAATGGTTGATGAGTTCGTTGTGCACCTGATTCTGCGCGCGGACTAGCTTCTGTAGGTGAAGTATTTCATCTACGAAGATCTTATTCGCATTCACAATCTCGTGATAGGATTCTTGAAGTTGCTGGACCTGCTGCTGTGTCGCGGCCAGCGTCTCGCTAAGAACAAGGACTTGTTGGTTAGAAACCCCGAACTGCTCCTCCGCGGCCTGAGCCTTCCTAGGTGCCGGGGCTTTTCGTCGGATATTATCGAGGTTGTCTTTCCTATCAGCCCGAAACTCGGGGTGTTTGAATTCCCACGCCTATATACGCTATCAGTATCTCCCGAGCCAGTATCTACAACGAGGAAGGCAAGTATTACAGATGCGCCATATGGGGATTGTCCATTTTCTTCATTATGCCGCACTTTATGGAAGTCGTATTTATTAAGTTGTCGAACAAAACTCGCGAAGTTGCTATGCTTGAAATGTTTTGGTAGTATAGTTTTGGTAAATTTCTCATTCTACAAGCTAGAAGTTAATACCGACGACAGACGACATGAGTTAGAAATCGCGTATTTACCTCAAGAACGACAAAGCTGTCGCCTTCATTGCCCCACCTGACTACCTCACTGTAGGCCGGATCCTCTAGCATCCTACAATTAAAACATGCATGGTCAGTACAGAATAACAGAAGGTCGAGGCTAGCCGGTAACTATGTAGAAAAAGACGCGAATTACTTGTATAATTTGCGAACCTGGAGTTAGGTAGGTTAGCGTGTTGCATATGCGACAGTCGACAACAATGCAGACTCGAATATGAGACCATGATTATCAAAAACTCACAAAGTCGCTCGAGTTATTACCTGCGCCCTGCGCCACGGCTGCCATGTCGGCTTCGGGCATGTTGGGCGATTGGCCTGAAGCCCAGTTGGCAATGATGCTGTCTTCAGGTGGTAAAATATATAGCCGGGCGCGCGTTAAAATGGATGGTCTCGTATTGAGGTTGGGAAAAAGCTCGGACGGTGGCACGACGAGGACGACGTTGACGACGGTGCAACCTGATCTGGAACGACAGCTGCTCTACGGTTTACGGGTTTACGTACTGAATTTCGTGTTCGTGGATTTTGTGGTTCGTGATTCGTGATGTTGGAATATTTCCCGTCTGGGGTTGGTTGTGTCGAGCTGTTGGAGGTTGTGATGGTATGCGCTGTCCGTTATATCTGTATCTCCAAGTACCGTACAGACACGCAATCCACACGATAACAATAGCCGACTCTTTGGTAGTCAGTCGCCTTTTCCGCGGGTGTTGATATTCCGGCAATAGACTATGCCAAGGACAATACAGCAGACGACCAAGCTAATTGTCAGTGTCTTCCTTCTGGTGCTTGAACAAGTACTGAGAACAAGTACTGAGGAATGGTATCGGCCTATAGAATTAGGTTGTGTCACTCAATTGGCGGGAAAGGTTTCTAGGACTCGATATGAATACAAAAAATAAAAAACCAAAAAAACCATGACGAGCTGACCCGAACTGGGAAACGTTTAAAGACTATCTAAATGGAGAATGAATGAATTGAATGGATAAGGTGGGTGGGCGGAATTCGGGTACACCTCTCTTAATTTTTTTTGGGGCTGCCTGGCTAGGCTAGCTTTGCGAGGTTACAGTAATAATATAATAAAAAAGATTATAAAAAAAGAGAATGCTTCAATTCATACATAATATGGGGGGGGGCTTCCTGGTAGAAATCCTGGCAGCGGAGAAGAGGTGGACTGGTGGTGTAAGTGTAGGTACCAAAAAAAGAGAGAGAAAAAGATATGGCTGACGGCAGCTCGGGGGTGTGAGCCAAGGGGTAGCTCTTTCTTGTTTTTTTGGAGGTTTTTTTTTTTTTCCTTTCCTCTCTCCTCTACGGGAAATATTCCTAGGGAAAGCGTGACGGCATAAGGTCATTCTCATCCAACCTGGAAAGTCATTCATGGTCTACTATTGAACGGAGTACTATGGACCCCTGTCACCATCTTCTTGGTACCTTTGTACTACTTCCTTTACAGGCTAAGTTAATCCTTCATCTTTTATTTTTCTTATTATCCCCTATTTTATTTCACTTATTTCTCCTCTCCGCTATCCGCTATCCGCTACCTATCCGCCATACCTCTCTACATTAAGTACGCTCTGTTATTAATTTGCAAACTCGTGGTATGTGGTAACGACCGCAACAACCGCAACGGTCCTTATTCACTCAGTATATAGGTAAGTAAAAAAACAGGACGGACGGTCATATCATACATAGTATTGTGCAATACTGCATACGTCGTGCATACATACGGGAGGGCTGCCATGCTGCTGCGGGGAAATTCTATCGAATCAACATGGACGGGCCAACGGGATGCCAATAACTACGAACAAAGACACATGTGTTGTTATGTACAGTATGGCCTATGACAAGGAGAAATAAGAAAGGAGAAAGGAGAAGGCAGTTTATTCCATCCGTATCATGGGTACCTCCTATACTGTATGATGGGTTCCCATATATTGTACATGACGCTACCGGTGATATGTTAACAATAGGAGCAGTAATAAACCAACTAGTATTAGATCTAACCAACTACCTCTTTAGTTGAGTTTAGTTCCTTGTGAAAGCGTCAAAATTTTGTAACTATTCTTTAAAAAATCTACTCTAAGTGAGCAAATATTTAAAAAGGTCAAGGATGTGGCTAGATTACCTTACATGTTAATAAACTTCAATAACTAGAGGAGATAGTTATCTTGTTCCAAGTCTTGATCTTTTCTTTGATAAAATAAAATAAAATAAAACAACCCAAAATCATGTTACGATATGTTCGCGAGTCACGAGTAGCACGATTCATGCTCCCTCAATCCTCCTTATGGGGGCTGTATTATTTTATTTTATGATATGCTATGCCATGCCATGCCATGCTATGCTACTATGCCACCATAGGATGACAGCGTTACAGCTACCATCAATTTACTCGCCTGCATCAGACGGATTCTTTTCCTAGTTCAATATTTTCTTTCTTTTAAATTCTCAACGTCAAAGAAAGCAGGTGTACAGAAAACAGCCTACTATTTTACAAGGTTACCTACCTCCTACTTAAGGTACTTAAATCTAAATAATACATTCATTACCCGACTTGAACAGCCTCGGCCTAAAAGATTCCGGCGTAGGACATGAAAGGTTTAGGTACCTAACACACGCTTCCCGTCTTTGCCTACCCTATTTAGCCAATCATCAATTTTCAGCTGTTATTGTATAGGTAGATGGATGTAGATATTGCATGTCGTACCAAGTCAGAAAAGAAAAGAAGCGCGCTAGCTTTGCGACATTCACTGATTGGGAGTTTATTGGATTCGCAGTCGAATCAGAATATTTACGGGGTTAAGACCGACGATCAACTAACACGATAGATATTCTCTACAATCTCTACAACATGTCGTCTCTCTCTCTCTCTCTCTCTCTCTCTCTCTCTCTCTCTCTCTCTCTCTCTGCTAGAGAGACAGATCTTCTAGAATTCCAGCTGAAAATCAAGCGCTCCGTCCCGTCCCGTCATATTTGGGGACAAACCGGGCAGTCTCCAAGAATCGGTCCAGAAACACCAGCGGCTTGGATCCAGGAACGTGGGATTTTTTAGAGCGTCCGGCCGGCATTACCGTAGCTGGAAGATGCTATGGCGTTATTTTGCATAGTATGGGCTTGGTACTACCCACGATGCAAAAGATGACGGGCGCCATTCTAGATCGATATATCTGCTGAAAAATAGATGCGTAAAATGTATATTACCTGAGATAGTCAAGCTGACGAGATAAACTACCTACCTAACCCGTATACTTCTAGTAGATAGGTACTTTAGTTTTTAAAGATACGACGCTTTATCATCGTCTTCATCCAAGGAACTAGTCGGGGATATGCCGGCCATGGCATTAGGGAGCCATACCTCAGTAAGAAAGGCTAGCGATGCCCGGGACTCGGCCGATACCAATATCTCTTATGAGTAAAGACATACCTAAACCACAACGGAAAGAATATTTTGTATATATTGTCAACCTACTCGTCTTCATTCCATAGGTAGGTAGGTATCTAAGGTATCGGAACATCCGGTCCTAGACACAGATAAGCCTAGGTAGATTTGCTTCTCTATGTTTTACATATTTCCCATACTTCACATAAGCTAAGGAAAGACGTAGCTTTAAACCCGCTAGTTCGTCCTATCGAGAGGGAGAGGGAGAGGGAGAGAGGTAAGAGCGAGAAGGAGAGTAAAGAAGAAAAAAAAAACCGAACGTCGATCCCAGCTCCCCGCCAAGCTGGATCGCAACCCCAAAAACTGCAAGTGATCGACAGCTAATACCGCGATAAGCACGAAAATCGCGACACCAGTTTATCAGCACACATCACATCGCATACCTACCTAGACAGACAGACATACATATTTACCGCACCCTACCTAATCTAGGTTACGCACCGCAAAACCAATCCCGAGCTATTGTAAGCGCTGTCTCGGGTTACCTATGCCTTGGTTCCAGCGCGAGGAACAGGGGGCAAACGCTTCGCTGAGCGAGCGAGCGAGCGGGCGGAGTTACCGCTACCAAGAACTAAAAGAAGATGAGAGAGGCGGCGGGGCGGCTTAGGACTTCCGGAAAGGCTTATTTTTAATTGCTACATAGTCCGTGTCCTTGATCGTTTATGGGATGGTCTTTTCTGTTCCTTATGGGAGGCGATACATAGAGTGAGAGAGAATTAGAACTGACCAGTCGGATTACTTTACTCTTTCTAGGTACCCGCGTAATACACACATACATACATACATACATACATACATACATATGGGACCTAGATAGTGTAGGTAGGTATGGCCGCAGGTCGAGGCGAAGAAGCCAGGTATTTTTTTTTTTTTGTTTGACTCCGTCAGCAAGTCAGCAGCAGCTGCGGTAAGACCCAAGACATGAATTTCTCTCACCCGCGTTCCATTGCTTCGGCCAATAGTTGGTCCAATCGCTTTACCCCGATCTGATCCTGTGGTTGAGATCCAGAGATCTACTAATCCAGATCCGTCATCCGGGGGAATCTTCAATAACCCTGACTGACTGACTGACGGATGACTTACGCCATGAATAAAAACCAAGGTATTCCTGTGTTATGCGAGAAAGTAATAAAATAAAAAGGTAAAATTCCTGTATCTCATGGTAAAGTTACTTATTTTTACGATATGCAGATATTAAGCCCAACAACGCATTCCTCCATATAGATAATTTGTACTACATACATAAACTTGTTCACATTTAGGGGTTCGAAGACCCCTGTTAGCCGTCGTACAGCGGTTCTAAGAATTCAAAATAAACAAATCACTTCTTCCACGACTGTATGTAGCTGAATAACATCCCAGAAAATACCTAGTTAATCTATACATATACACAATCGTTAGATTAATCTATCAATACCAATATTTCAACCAACATAACAGCTCTTCTCTACAGCTCTACTTTCGGGTTTCTCATCAACTTATACCGAATTTATAAATAACACCCCCTCCCCCTCCTCCCTCCCCTAGTTTAAGCTTATGTCTTGCATTCAAAGCCGCATCGGCAATAGTCAAGTCCTTCAATCACGCTTTTCGAGTAGTAGTACGGACACCAAGCTCCGTCCTCGAGAAGCGGACGATGGTGTTGTTATGAGGGAAACAGGTAATCTTAGAAACCCCATTCACTCTTTTTTTGTATGTATGTATGTACATACATATATAACCGACGCATCTCGCCACGCTATTCATAGAACAATCTCTGCAACCGCAATGTATTTGCTTGCCGAGTAAGCGAAGAGATCCCCCCCCTGTTGTGTTCACGCTTTAAATACCTAAGATAGCGTCGTCACTTTCTCCCCGGTCCCGGTCCCAGTCCCCTAGAATTTCCTCACCGCGCCAACCTCTCTTTATCCCGGAAACGTGGCTCCATCGCGAGGAAACGGGGGGTCTGGGAGACGAGCGCCCGCTTAACCCTCACAGCTAGGTAATTTTTATATATATAGACTCTCATGCAGGGAAACGTGCTCTTCTCCGCCCTGTTCCTGTTGAATCAATCACAGGTGAGGTGGGAAATAATACAGACGAGGAGAAAAAGAGAGAGTGAGACAGAGACAAATTAGCCGGTGCGGTGCGTCAAATCCTTGCCGCGACACGCCATACCCGCTACCCGCCATCCGCCGTCCCGCGGAGAGGAGAGGGTGAACACGAGGCGATAGTTCGTCTAGTTATGTTTAGATAGATACCTAATCCAGGCCGCACGCTTACGCGAGCGAAACGCTACCCTACCGTAGATAAGATATATTGCGCTCCCATCCATGCTCGCTCATATACTACCGTGTCTTAAAATAGCTTGCAGCGAGCAAGCATACATACATACATGCATACTATATACATATTATAGACAATCATACTCATCTGCATGGGCTCGAAAGCAAACCGCAACCCGCAACCCATCGCCCACAACCGATGGGCTCGGGAGCAATAGCCTAGAATGGGGAGACCTCAAGGGTCCTTCCGAAGTGGGCTTTCCCTATCTCTGCCTGTCTGCTCTCCGAACCGAGCCGAACCTAACCTAACTTCGCCAGTACCTCTTTCTTGTATGTATGTATGTAGGTATGTACTACGAAGCTCCGACTCGGAGCTTCGTACGCGTGAGGGATAGTACGGTGCTGGGCGTCCAGGAGGGAGATGTGGGTGATGAAGGATGGTCCCTTGGCCTTGCTATCTGTGGGATGGGATGGGATGGGATGCGGCTCTACTGTCGTGCGGAGGTGTCTTATGTTTACTTACACGTCGTCTGTTTCTCCCCGGCAAGTACATGTGTCCCCGGATTCTCGTACGAGGGCTCGTGTTACTTGGCTTGTCGAAGCTGGGACTCGTCTGAGAGATTGGGGTCGGTGTACTTTGTTTATAAATGCATGCTTAAGTCCAGAACTCGCGTGGTGGTGAGTTGGTGGCTTGAATGTCATGTATGGGAATGTTTCATAAAGGGGATGTAGGTAGGTAGGTAAGTAGGTAATGACTTATTCTATACTGTATGAACGTTAAATGATTTATGTGGATGTCATTGTCTTCACGTATTCAACAATGTTACAAAGGATATAAAGGGAGTATCATGTATAAAAGGGTATAATAGTTGTATGATTTATTACTAATTAAATTATCAGTAGGAAAATTCTATAATAATCTACTGGCAGCGTGTATTAAATAGCCAGCTCTCTTATCACGACTGTCTCGAAAACTGAGTAGAATCTCACTAGGAAAGACTCTACGAGGTAGATAACGAGCACTATCGAGAGAACTTAAGACGATGTCGTTCTCTCTTCCCCATCTTCTACTTCCTTCCCATCATCATCATCAGTTTTGGATCCGCCATCTACTGGTTCGACCGCATCACTTCTCGTTTCCGTTGCAGCCGAAGCATCAACTTTAGCAACTGGAGGTACTACCAGCATTTGTTTGAATTGCGATAACGGGCCGAGAGTAGGTCCAGGATTTACCCTCCTGTGCTCCCAAGTCCTGCCCGGGAGAAACCCCCCTCGTTTGTCGCCTATAACAGGTCTTGCTTTCCAGATGTCACAGTTCTGGGCAAGAGCTATTTGACGAGCGTTAGGCCGCGTGGTATTAGCGAGGTTTTCACGCCTGCGGTCCATATGTTCGACAATAAGCTTCCTAGCCTCTTCAAAAGAAGATGGCTCTTTGAATCCCGCTCGAGTTGGAGTGTGCTCACTGGCTGAAGGGTCAGGGCCGAGCTTATACGGCAGTCCTGCATACTTCTTCGATACTTCCGTAGCAAACTCGTGGAGCGAACCGTTGAAGATTTTAGATTCAACGTAGTCCTTATGACCTGCTTCTATAAGTAAATCGATTTCTTTAAAAACCAGGTCAGCGACCTGCTCGTGGGTGAGTGGGTCTTTACCCCTATCTTGGCCCTCCATGTCGCTAATAGCTTCGTATTAAGCGGTCGAATATACAGTAGTCCTTTCTTAGTTTATTTCCCTCCCTTATTATTAGAAGAAGGAATGGAATCGACGTAGAAATTGTTAGTTGCAGATACTAATAGTTTGTCAAGTTTCTCAACTATGGTGATCAAGAATGAAACAACCCATAGTGCGGCTTACCGCGTTTAAATAGCCCATGAATGTTATTCCACAATGTGATTCGAAGCTATAACGATAGGTAAACTACCCTCTCTCAAGCCATTCTTATGATCCACAATAATACAAATACATTGTAACAATCTATCTGAGTCAAAACGACGAGATACAAACTCGTTAGCCGTATCTCTGCGTTGTTTCAGTCTTTTTTAATATATATCCTCGGCAAATAATCGTTAAATGAATATCATCTTCCATGTGGCAATCTTTTCTCACATACTTGAATAATCATTATCAATACGAAGGTGAATAAACGAAAAAAATTCTTACTATAACGCACTTATTAGTCTTAACTCCAATCATGGATAACCGTCGGCCAGTAAACCAGTTGATATTCTCCTTGAGACCTCTCAATACCAGAGCCGAGAAGGTTGTATCACACAAGTATAATGAAGATTACACTTCGAGTAAGTGGCATGGGAAACGCTGCTTTAATTTTGGAAGTACCTTTCCAACAAGGCACGATAATAAAATACTGACCATCGCAACGATGGGTAGTAGTCGAAGCAGGGCTGATGCCTATATAAGCGGAGACGATATTGAAGGCGTACACTGTACCTTCTATATTCACTATGAGACGGGTGTCGTAGTACTTCAGGTAAGTCCCTCCTATCAAGCTTTCAGTCAGTTGTTACGTGGTTCTAAAGTATCAAAACTAACTCCGAACTAGGATGAATCTTCCGGGAAGACTCGCATTTACCAGGATAACAAATCCAAAACTAACACGTCTTCTAGCCAGTACCACCGTGCCATAGTTATGAAAGGAGTCAACACCGTAATTTCTCTAGGACCTCAAGACAATCCAGTAAGATTCGAGCTTATCTGGAGCCTTGGGCCTGACCAAATCTTGGAAATTGTGAAGAGAAGAATGTCAGAAGCTCCCGAGGCTGGAGGTAAGCATATCTGGACCTTTAAAGATCAGACACATTGGTCAAATGTTCCAGATCCAATAAAACACCACCCGATAGTTGAACTTGGGAGGGGCGCGTTTGGGAGAGTTATGAAAACCGTTGACGTGTACTCTGGCGGTGTGATGGCCGTTAAGCTACTTCATCGGCCTGCTAACCGTAGAGATCGTCGTTGGCTGGACACCTTGGTATCCACCCGGGATCGAGAAGTCTGTAAGTATTATATGCTACTCTTTCTAGCATGCCTCTAGATTTTCTATTTTTCCTTGTTAACGAAAGCTTAACCCTCCAATACTATAACGAGAATGCTGACCTCCTATGTAACAGTTATACTTTCAAAACTCAACCACCGCCATATCGTGAATTATCTTGGCTCGCAAGGCTGGGACACGGGGTTCGTTGAGATATTCATGCCCATGAAAAAGGGAACATTGGCCGGTCTAGTGCGCAAGTATCCATCATACAATGACCTGAAGAAAAATGGCAACACTGTGTTACTACAGATGCTATCCGCGCTCGATTATCTTGCTTTTAATAAGCTCATACATCGCGATATAAAGCCGGATAACATTCTTTACGATGTAACTAATGTAAAGGGAGAAGAGCGTATTGTCTTCCAACTAGCTGACTTTGGCCTCTCAGTCCTCCAGGACATAGGAAGGAGCCAGGCTGGCACCATAATCTTTATGGCTCCTGAGGTGCACGATGGTGATAAGCAACAGACGCCTAGGGCGGACATGTGGTCTTTGTACGTGACCATGTTGTGGGTTTATAACGAACAGCTGTTCCGCCACTCGGTTGAAACAGGGAGACTATATAGACAATCCGATGTTCGCAGAACCGTCCTAAATATCGCCTCGACTAGTAAGGACTTGCAGTTTATCCGGAGCATGGCGATTTACGACCCTTCCCTTCGCGCTTCGGCGGCCCAGATACTGACTGGTCTCCGTAGACAGGACTTGATGACCAATAAAACTGCCGGGCCGACGAACTCGTATAGTGAATGGATGGATACTGTTAGGACGGGTAAAAGCAAATTCTCCCCCTATCTCTCGAGAATCTTGGAATTTTAAACCCGGATTTCAAAAACAATCACGAGACTCCATTTCCGCTGATGCTAATACGACACCTATGCTGATCCTACAAGGCTGGTTCCGAGTAGACTGTCTTTGCTTCATGCATCACGATAGTATCCATGACTTCTGGTAACCTTGGAAGGTTCCGGGTGATGAGTTTAAGGGGATATATATATATATATATAGACGAGGAGGGTCTCGTTATGCTTATATATATATTTCTGCTACCTCCTAGGTACCTTATGTACCTAGGTAGGTAACCATTGGTGTTGGTGGGCCCCCTATTCTAAGGCTTTAGCGAACCCGAACTCAAGCCAGAAACATTTCTTACTATATCCATAGCACCAGTATATACGATGGTAGTAATTTGTAATAATATGTGCTTCTTTCTTCCATATACCTTGAATTGATTTTATGATTGATATGTTATCCTTTAGATAAAAGTAGGGTACATAAGTACCTGACCTACCTAAGTAACACACTGAGATCGAATCTACTAAACAGTACGTGAAGTGACCAAACCTTGAGATCGACGTCATAGTTTATCACTATCTAGGCCGGTAAATCGATTCGGTATACGTATAATTCGAAATAGATATAGAAGCACAAGTAAAAAGTTGAAACGCTGTTGGCCGTTACTCGATGACTCGGAAATATAGACACTGGAATATTTTGAAGACTACGAAATAGTAACGCACTAGTTCAGCCTTTGCATACATCTTGGCTTTCTAAAATTCTATTCAGATACTTGCACATGCAAGAGCAGGGGAGACCTAGACTTGGAGTCTTGGGTATACGTCGAGGATGATAACCGCTTGGTACCTAGGGGAGCTATTGGAAGCGACACGTCTATCCAATGGCACTAGAAGCGGGTATGAATATAGCATTATAAGGGGGTAATTTTGCTGTTTGTCAATGGGTAGATTGATCTGCCAGACGTATTAGTTAGCGAAGTAGGTTGTTTCAGTCAGCTAAGAGAGTTGCCGACAGGTGCTTCTGCTTCTGCTTTTGCTTCTTGTTCAATCGGTGGCGCTGACCATCGTTGTTGACTCAATGAATTCTTTTCAAGGCCATCTTCGGCGTTGTCCCCTTCTACTTGGACGGGATCTTGGGGATCCTGGCCATCCTCTTGCGTAGTTTCCGGCCCTTCAAGACCTGCATCGGAAGCATTTTCGTCTTCCTTCAGCTTCCCCCCTTTTCGCATAGGAATGACGTTCATGAAGGCAGTGCCCCAGTCTCCCGTCTCCAACCACTGGAGTATTATTTCCATGACGTGGTTCGTAGCGAGGATATGACGACTTTGCATGACCATATATTGGCCAATAGGAAGCTTTGCTGTTCGGACATTTTTGCTTCGTGCGATCTTGTAGCATAGCCCCTTTTCGCGATTCTTGTCGATTATGCCACCAATGACGTAGCAGGTATTAGGCTCTAGACGATCGAGCGTATAGGGTGAATCGGCAGTCAGATAGACAATGGACTTGTCTACATCATCGGCCTCGGGTTCTACAACCGGAGCAGTCTTCTGCTTCTTTTTGGGGCCCTGACTGACCTCGGAAAATGAAACCGAATCTCGGTCATCGCCTTGTGCAAGGAGGTCGATTACGGTGCCACCAGACGGTCCTATCATTATCTCCTTGGCTTTAGAAGCAGCCTCGATAAAGTCACCTTCTATGAATTGGACGTTCTTCCAACCCTTGAACTGGTTCTGAAGGATGGTCTCATGTCTTTCCTTCATCACGCCACCATATGAACTAATAAACATATGGACGGGGAACTGGGCATTCCTATTATCAGAATAGCATCTAGTGATCTGATTCGACAAAGATGGTAATTCCTTTCCCATCATATACTTCTCAAATTGGCAGTCGAATATAATCGTGATAGGTACTTTGGTGGCGGACTTGGGCTGTCTCCTAGATGGTTCTTGGAATACAGGTTCTCTTCCTTCGGCAGCGGCAGCAGCAATCTCGGCCTCTCTTTCTAATCTCTTTTTTTCCTGCTTTTCATGTCGCTTCTCTTTGCGCTGAACTTTCTTTTCTTGCTTTTTCTCTTCCCACATTTTTTGACGTTTTAATTTTCGTTGTTGGTTTTTGGACAACTTCGGCGCATCAGTTCCGTTGGTAGGCTCTTTGGATTCTTCATCGTTATGATCACCTTCTTCCTCGCTAATATCGCCATGGGAAGGTCGTTTTACTCCGCGCCTTTCGGGACTATTCGTGATGATAGTTGAGGATGGTTGAACTTCCGTTGTCGCATCTAGATTTCCTTGGGATTGGATTTCGGGATTGATACTGGTAGTCATTTCTAATATACCGCCATTTTCCGCGACGGTTTCTGTTGTGTCTGTCATGGTTCCTGGGGTCTTAAATTTTTTTGGCAATTTTTGTAGTGGGGTGTCAAAAGTTGAAAGTTGAAATTGAAAATAGAGCTGAAATAAAACGAGACAACCCCGCGGCACAAAAATCTTAGGGAAAGGTCTGGGGCTTTTAGGTCATGCAGTAGCGCAGCTGTAATGAGCTTATCGGGGTAAGAGTTAAGAGTTAAGAGCTTGTTAAATTTTAGCGCGTTTAGTCGCGTCTCATAGCTTTAATTGATTTTTGGACGCGACTTGGAACTCGGACCCTTAAAGACTTAAACTTAGACCCTATGTCTTTCTCTCTATGTCAATTGAAACATTATATTTCAAAGAATGTAATAACAATTTCAATCAGACTATTTTATTCCTAGTCCCCATTTTGTTTCCTATTACATTACAGTAAAGTACTTGGGTTACTAGACTAAGAATTTAATACTTTAAAATAAGACAAGACAAAATGTCTTCCCGACCCGAGTTAAAGGTATAGTTATATCGAGTTTGAATTCGTTTATTTTTAATCTAAAGTTGACCAAACCAATGATAGGTCGATGACGAACACGGATTCATACGTTTCTTTAAATCATTGCCGTCCGTAGGCGAAGAAACTGTTCGTATATTCGACCGAGGCGACTGGTACACCGCCCACGGCCAAGATGCGAATTTCATTGCGAGAACCGTCTACAAAACCACCTCTGTTGTGCGACAGCTAGGACGAAATGATGCCAGCGGCCTACCATCCGTTACTATGACAGTCACCGTATTCAGACAATTCCTTCGAGAAGCTCTGTTCAAGCTTGGAAAGCGTGTCGAGATATATGCTAGCAGCGGTAGCCGAATGAATTGGAAGATTGTCAAGCAAGCCTCACCAGGGAATCTGCAGGATGTAGAAGAGGAGCTCGGAGGACAATTCGAGTCTGCGCCCATGATACTGGCTGTCAAGATTTCGGCTAAGGCTTCTGAAGCCAGGAGTGTAGGCGTTTGTTTTGCTGATGCCAGTGTTCGAGAACTTGGAGTTAGCGAGTTTCTTGACAATGACCAATACTCAAACTTCGAAGCCCTCCTTATTCAGCTTGGTGTTAAGGAGTGTCTCGTCCAAATAGACAGGGCCGAAAAAGACAAAGACCCTGAATTAGCCAAGCTTAAGCAGATTATAGACAACTGTGGAGTTGCAATGGCTGAGAGACCAGCTGGTGATTTTGGAACAAAAGACATCGAGCAGGACCTTGCTCGATTGCTGAAGGATGAGAGATCCGCAACTCTGCTTCCACAGACTGATCTCAAGTTGGCCATGGGGTCCGCGGCAGCATTGGTCAAATATCTAGCTGTTCTCCAAGACCCATCCAACTTTGGTCAGTACCAGCTGTACCAGCACGACCTATCTCAATTTATGAAGCTCGATGCTGCCGCCCTCAAAGCTCTTAATCTAATGCCTGGTGTAAGGGACGGCTCTAAGACAATGAGCTTGTACGGATTGCTTAATCACTGCAAGACACCGGTCGGTAGCCGGTTATTGTCTCAATGGTTGAAACAGCCCCTGATGAACAAAGATGAGATCGAAAAGCGCCAACAATTAGTTGAAGCTTTCGTTAATGATACGGAACTACGCCAGACCATGCAAGAGGAGCACCTCAAGTCTGTACCGGACCTCTACCGGTTAGCAAAACGATTTCAACGAAACAAGGCAAACTTAGAAGACGTCGTTCGAGCATACCAGGTTGTTATTCGTTTACCCGGGTTCCTAGGAACACTGGAGGGCGTGATGGATGAGAAGTACAAAGACCCATTAGACGAGGCATATACAAACAAATTAAGAGGGTTTTCTGATAGTCTCGGAAAGCTCGCTGATATGGTGGAAACTACTGTTGACCTCGATGCCCTTGATAACCACGAGTTCATTATCAAGCCCGAGTTCGATGATAACTTGCGCATTGTGCGGAGAAAACTCGACAAGCTCAGGTCGAATATGGATAACGAATTCCGAAAAGCGGCAGACGATCTGAACCAAGAAGAAAACAAGAAGATATTCCTTGAAAACCACAAGGTTCATGGTTGGTGCATGCGGCTAACGAGAACTGAAGCTGGCTGTATTCGCAATAATTCCCATTACCAGGAGTGCTCGACACAGAAGAACGGCGTGTACTTCACCACGAAGTCGCTACAATCATATCGCCGGGAGTTCGATCAGCTATCTCAGACCTACGACAGGACACAAAAAGGCTTAGTCAACGAGGTTGTAAGTGTTGCCGCGTCTTATAGTCCTGTGCTTGAACAGCTTGCTGGCGTATTAGCACATCTGGACGTCATCATATCATTCGCGCACTGCTCAGTCCACGCGCCCACATCCTACGTTCGTCCTACCATCCATCCTCGAGGGGAGGGATCCACCATTCTGAAGGAGGCTCGTCATCCGTGTATGGAGATGCAAGATGATATACAATTTATCACAAATGATGTCGAACTCCGTCGCGACGAATCCTCTTTCTTAATTATCACAGGACCTAACATGGGCGGTAAATCAACCTACATCAGACAGATTGGTGTCATCGCGCTCATGGCGCAAATCGGATGCTTTGTTCCTTGCACTGAAGCGGAGCTCACTATCTTCGATTCTATACTCGCGCGTGTCGGCGCTAGTGACTCACAACTCAAGGGAGTCTCGACGTTCATGGCGGAGATGTTGGAGACAGCGAATATCCTCAAGTCAGCGACAGCTGAGTCGCTAATCATCATCGACGAGCTAGGCCGCGGCACATCAACCTACGACGGTTTCGGGCTAGCCTGGGCTATCAGCGAGCACATCGTCAAGGAGATCGGCTGCTCCGCCATGTTCGCGACGCACTTCCACGAGCTGACGGCGCTCGCAGACCAACACCCGCAGGTGCGCAACCTACACGTGACGGCGCATATATCGTCGGCCGGCGAGGGCGTCGACAAGCGCGAGGTCACGCTGCTGTACAAAGTCGAGCCCGGCATCTGCGACCAGTCGTTCGGTATCCACGTCGCGGAGCTGGTGCGATTCCCAGATAAGGTGGTGCGCATGGCCAAGCGCAAGGCAGACGAGCTGGAAGACTTCACGGCCAAGCACGAGAACATGCAGCAGAACTACGGAAAAGAAGACGTGGAAGAAGGTAGCGCCAGACTGAAGGAAGTGCTGGTCCGCTGGAAGGACGAGGTCAAGGGCGGAAGCATGAGTAAGGAGGAGATGGTAAGCCGTCTAAGAGAGCTCGTCAGCAAGGACGAGAAGCTCCTGGCGAACCCGTTCTTCACCGCCGTCAAGGCTTTGTGATGTTTCGATAGGAGGAATATAATGGCTTGTACTTGTTGTAAAATCATGACGGGTTGGTTCGGATCGGCGTCCGGAATCGGATGAGGGTAATTAGGAGGTAGCACCTATAGATTGGCTTGCTAGGTAGGCTTTATTTGCTGGCATTATGTAATCAGTTTATTACAGGGCATTGTTAGACAGATACTAGATAATCAACTGATAATTGTTCGTTCACTTGTAGTTTCGTATGGTATGAGGATCGGAAGTCATATTTTAAAGTGAGGTGGGCTATAGGCGTAGTACTGCTAGAACTACTCATCGAATCAATATGCCCCCTTAGCAATAGTATCAAGCCGTTAAGATATAACATTTTACGCATGTATTCTAGACGAATTAGCAAGCGCAGACTACAGCAGCCAGGTAACGAGGTCGTGACTAAAACCCAAAAGTATCATCAAATCGTCGTATCCATTTATATACAAACGGCCGTAGTCTTCTACGTGCCTCGGAACGAGATCTTTTTAATAGCCCATCTCATCCACATCACCACATCTAACCCAGAACTTTGTCGGCCATGGAAACTAAGCCAGAGTCAGTATTCCCTACACAACCCGAATTACAAAGAGCAAAGAGTAAAGAGTAAACACTCACCGTCGGTTCCGGTATTATCCGGCTCGACGTGCACAGACTTGACCTTGCCGTTCTCGACGACCAAGGCATAGCGCTTGGCCCGCATGCCGCCGAAGATGGCCGGGGCGTCAAAGCCCAGGTCTAGGGCCTTGGTGAATTCGCCGGCGGGGTCAGCTAGGAATCGGATCTATATAGGGGGTTTAGCGATTAGAAACACTTGGATCATACATTAGGTAGCTTTGGTTGAACTTACACCGGACTCGTGTGTGGGATCAAGCTGGTCGCCCCATGCCTTCATGCTGTTGAACGTTAGTCAACC
This sequence comes from Daldinia childiae, assembly GCF_008694065.1. Lineage (NCBI taxonomy): Eukaryota > Fungi > Ascomycota > Sordariomycetes > Xylariales > Hypoxylaceae > Daldinia > Daldinia childiae. The sequence goes on along the minus strand of NW_022984654.1, from coordinate 301,735 downwards.
GGTCTCCGAACTATTTTCTCCCGTCCCGTGCCGTCCCGGTTAAATTAGGCGTATAGGTGTGTGTGTAGGTAACTAGATTGCCCTCGTTGCCCGCACCCAAGCCATCCCATCTTCGAGAACCCCACCAAGACAGCGTATTCTCTCATAATCCCTCTTCTCCCCCCCTCCCCTCCTTTCGTGCCACCACACATCTACCTCCTAACACCACCACCACCCCCAAAGAAGAGAAAACAGCACTCACACAAAAGCATCATTAACACTAACAACAAACACCCTGCCCGCATCCCTCAGCTTCGGGCTCTGGATATAGCTCGGGATATGTTTCTCGGAGCACGCGCCCGAGAAGGCGGCAGGCACGCCGACAATCACCCCGTTGGCCGCTTCGAACTCCTGCGCCAGGTTGACCTTGTTGCCCGGGGACCCCTCCTGCAGCACCTCCAAGCTGGGGATCGGCTCGCCCACCTTGACAAAGGCCCGCGGCGTGGCGTGGAACCGGCGCGCTGCGAACGAAGAAGCAGAGGCGGAGGCGGGGGAGAAGAAGGCGCTGGGGCCGCGGCGTAGGGCGAGGCGGAATGCCATTGCGGTGGTTGGTGTGGATATATAGGTTGGTAGTTAGGAGGTATAGAGGTATATAGATAGATATAGGATATATAGGATATAAGATATCCCAATTCGAAAATGCGAAAGAGGAGTAAAAAAAAAGATAGATAGAAAAGAAAAAACCGGAGTCGAGATAAAATAAAAAAAAGTTCAATAAGCCACAAAATTGGCGTCTGGGGGCTAAATGCGAAGAAGTCGCTCTCCGCGATATGATATGGGGAATACCGTACCTAATACGTACATCAAAATGTACATAGATGGAGGTCGAGATCCATTGCCGGGTCTATGTACGAAATACACTACGTATGCGAGCTTGCATGATACATACGCTAAACCTAGTAGATGCGGGAACGGGAACTATGACGTGAACCTACGCACGACATGTACGAAGTACATACATATTAATCAACATACATACTTCGTACCTGCACAGTTTTCTCCAAAGACAATTCCGCACGGTAAGAAGCATTGTTTAGCGCCAATTCTGCCTGAAATTATTAATTCCTATGGCCATGGTTCGCACTGTAGATTATAAGCATCTCACTTATAAACGATAGCATTTTAATACCACTTGTTAATAACCGTGACGGCTACCTTAGGCATAATATACACCCAGGCAGGCATCTATAACAACCTACAAGATATTATTCATAAACTCATCGAATGTTCTATTGTTCCCAAGACTCCCGCTGAAAGCAGATAGAGAATCTCGTGGAAATATGTATCTAATAGCTATGTGCCTGGGTACTAATAGTCCATACTATCATTCTCGTCTTGTCAATCAGAGCCGAAGCTACAAATTGACTGTATTCGAAATGCGATTCATCGTGAATTGAAAGTAAACTGGCAATAAAATAATGATACCGCGTCCCAAACTCCGGCCATGGTCACCTTCTATCTATCGATGCCCTTGCACACAATACAATTTATCCGCGAGAGCTGGTCCCGCTCGCTCCCGGAGCATTGCTCTTTAGGTCTACGTTAAAAGTCCATCGTCCTGCGACAAGAGAAAAATGGATGGTTAGCTAATTACCATCAAGCTGGAGTCGTTTGAATCTCACCATTAGCTAAGTTGTCTGCTGTGTCCTCTAACAGAATAACCCGTCGACGGTTGCAGTAGGCCGTCTTGTCCATAATATCAACCTTGAGCTTGGGCGCCGACAAATCAGAGATGGGCTTCTCGAACATCTCTGATAACGCCTCAACCGCAAGCTCAAGATCTTTCTGGTTGTCCTCGAAAATCTCCGTGAGGTTATTCCGAGCCAGGTAAAAAGCGAACGCGTAAGTCCATTTTAGAGTCTGCCGACACGTCTGCAACGCCTGCGACGCCGAGTTTAGGTATTGTACTTCGATCCACGACATGCCTGACGCCGTCTGTAATTGCACCATCTTCTTCTCCGTCTTCTGGTAGATGTCTTTGTCTAGACGCGCCGACTGCTCGTGGTTCGCGTACCGATTATAGTAGTGGAGATATCGTTCTAGAGATACCCGGGATTTGGCCTGAGCATCTCGCGCTTCTGTCCCACTCTTCTCCTCAAACCGGTTACAATTGTACCAGCTCGTGCCATGCTCCGACCATAAGCCCATGCACATCCAGCAAAACTCATGCTTACACTTTCGACATGTCATGTGGTTGCAACCTCCATTCTTTTCTATCGTGGAGTTACATTTGGGACATTCTTTTGTGTTAGCAGAGATCCAATTTGCAGTTTCGCTATCGTCTGCACATTTCTTAAGCCACCTTTTGACAAGCTCGCAAGGCGCTGGCTGATGATCACTGAGTATGCAGCCAAAACAGAATCTGTTGCCACAGGCACAGGCAACCGTCGGCACTACCCTGTCTAGGTCCTTTTTCTTGATAGCACACTCAACCGCATTCTCGCAGTCGGGAGCAGGACACCACTTAAGGGCATCTCTATCCTCAACATATGTGCGGTTGAGTAACTCTTGGTATCGATCGGCGAGTTCGGTTGTCACCAGCATATCTAACGACCGCGCATCGATGATGCGATGACAACCTTCTGCGGGACATTGAATACGGGCTGCCTCGCCCTCCTCACGGATCTTCTGCGTAAGGTATTGTCGGTAGCATTCGACGCAGTACCGATGGCCGCACTTCATAGCGAAACTGAGAAGACCCACCTCATCCTCACAGCATATATCACAAGCAAAACCTGGTATGACCTCTAATTTTGGTGGAGCAGAGGAGCTGGGACCTAGACCAGCTGCCTCCAGGACCTTGTTCGGGTTATCCATATAGTCTTCGATTAAACGTTCCTTATTCCATCTGAAATGACGCAATAGAATAGCAGCATCCTCTTTACTCATTTCCAAGATCATGTTAACCTCGTCGATCATTTCTTCTTGTTGATGCTCTATGTCGTGTGGTGTATATACTTTGTAGCTGATGTCAAAAGCCACGCCTTTCTTCTTATCGGACTTTTGCGAAGGGATGCCGGGCACGTCATCGGGTTCGTCGTCGAATACATCGAAGTCTAATACATCGAATATCAGTAGTTAGCAGGTGTGCACGAGTCATATGTGGGAAATGGACAACGGCAGAGAAAAGGAATGAGACATACCCTCGGCACCCGACAGGTCATCATTGTCGGTGTCATCCTGCATAATATCATCCCCGCTCGAAATAGTCGAGACGAAGTCCTCGTCCGAATCCATGCCGGTGATCGGAGTGGGGGGTGCTGCGTCTGTAGTAGCTGCTGAGGCGAGGACTCGTTTGATAGGAAGGACCTCGGGGGTGTCTGCGGAAATCTTCGCCTCAGCGGCTTTCCGCTTCCTCGTTGTGGGAGGAATCTTGTCGGTTGGTAATGATGGCTTGGGGATGCTCGCCGCGGACGAGCCTCGGAGGTTAGATATCGGAGGTTGCTCAAAGGCACGACGTGCAACAGTAAATAGATGTCGCTAGTATAACCGTTTGTTCTCGATAATTTGGTAATTCGGGACCGCCCGTATTTAGAGGTTTGCTTATTCGGGTACCGTCTAGTGTCGTCCGTTTACGAATACGCAGGTTAGACAAGTAGATACCGTTGGGGGAATAACTCGGCCTAAATAGGTAATGTAAGCATGTGGTATAATGTAAAATGGATAATAATATATTAAAATACTTGAAAGCAATTAAAAGAAAAGTAAGGCGGCGGATATGTAATATTGAGGAGGTGACCTCGTCAGCTGGATAGGAGGGGTTCAAATGGAATGGCAATGGCTGAAATGGAAAAGAGAGCGTATTAGACCCGGCTTGAGAATATGATATGTACAAATTGCCTCAGTCGTAAAATACCTAGCAACCGGAATCTTTTAGACGTACTTTGTAAAGTGACAAAGTACAGAAAAGATCAAAATGCTGGGTAGAAGTTGAAGTGTAGTAAAATCAGAATATTGAATAAGATGTAATAAGCGTTGGCAATAGAGTGTTGTACTTGGTACGTTGTACGCTGAATGGTTGTTGGTGGGTTGGACCTGGTTGGCAGCTGCTGCTGGCCGATGGTGGCCATCAGTGGGCCAAGGTCACACTACCTTTACGCTGTTTGGGTAAGAGATAGATCAGGTAAGTTACTGCCTACCTGCCTACCTGCCTACCTGCTTACCTCTGCCTTGCCATTGCCATTGCCTGCTTAGGCTTTGCTAAGTAACATCGGCAGTCGCGGGTTTCTGACGCAACTTATTACCGACTCGCGCCATGTACCTGCGCTTATTCCACTCTCCTCCTGCCAGCTGGTCCGCCCTTCCGCCCTTCGTGTCAAGAGGTGGAGTACCGGCAATATTTCGGTACCTTAACTTTAGGTACCTATTTAAAAAAAAAAAAAAAAAAAAAAAAAACCTATTAATTGAACTTACAAGTTATGCCTGCCAGTAGCACCGTTAGGTGATCAAATTTGCCTTGGAAAAAAAACTAGGTAGGAAACAGCGCTAGGCAGCCGTCTAGTTAGGTTCCAATGTTGTTATTCGTACGGGCATCTCAAAAATGCGCTAGCTTGGTATTTGACGTAAGAGCCAACGCTAATATATCAGGTATGTACAATATTAACAACATTTACACCATCAATTGTTACAAACTACTTCCTGCAGTAGATAACTCGGTAATTTAAACAATACTATTCAATTAGTAATATCACTAAATAGACAAAGAATATTTACTTACTAACTCTTTTATACTCTTATACAAAGTACGCCCGAACAAAGCATAACTAGTTACTGTAATATTTTAACTATCCTAACATACAACATGCAACATATCATTTGCAAGCAGAATTTTAATACTCATACACCGTTTCATGGACCTTGGTTTGCCTGTCATACAATTATAGCTAGTTGACTTTCTTATTCTCCTAGCCACCCCTCAAAAGAGAAAATACACTTGTGGCCCTTTTGTGCCTATAAAATAGTTTATACCGGGACGCCTTTGCTTGACCGTTGTAACCCCAAAACTCCGCCGCTATGCTAATATGACCGCCCGATGCCATCAAGTTCCTCAGGGACTGGTAAAAAAAAACATGTGCCGTGTGCTGAAGACTTCGCATCTAAGCAAAGAGAAACCTTGACAAGTCCATCCGCCTACGTCCGGCCTTACCCTTGTCCGAGCCCAAGTTCTCCTGTTCATCTAGAACCTCGTCATTCTCGCTCTCCGGTATTATCAGGTCTTCGCTGCCCACTGGCCTGTGTAAAGCTTCCACCTCTTCTAAGTCGACAGGAGGCAAGGGAACAAAAGCTGGGTTAATAGGCATAGAGTCTATACTCCGCCTACCTAAACTGGAACGCTTCATAGGCCGCGGGACCGCGAACGTAGGCGTAGGGGGCTGGCTACCGCGTCCCAAGGCCTTGATGCCGAGTCGCTGAAGCGGTGTCGCTGGCGTCGTCTTACCAGTCGATAGTTGTACGGACGAAGACGGCGTAGATGACATAACGGAAGTGGCCGGAGTAATTCCGGCGAGTGAAGATCGACTCGAGGAAGACGTAGAGGTGCTCTGGCTACACGTTTGGTCTTGTCCGTAGCTAAAGCGCTTGGCGATGCTGGGGGTGTTTGGAAGCTGTATCAAGGTTGTGGGTTCGCTGGTGTCATTTTCGATATATGACTCGTCATCCTTAGATATTTCGGCATCGGCCGAAACTGATTGCGACTCCTGATAAACCATAACTTCCTTCTGACCCTTTGGCAAGGCACTCCATCCACCAAAGTCCGGGAGATCTTGCAGAGCTTCCTCGATAGAATCATCCGACATTAAATAGCCTTCTGTTTTCTTGGAGGTGGCGCCCTTCACATTACCGCGTGGGAAAAATTTACTTCTCTGCTTTCCGGGACTTCGCCCCGAACTAGCATCGTCGCACAAACGTGCCTTCTTAGGTGGTCGAACGGGATGGGCGGCTCCTGTGCTTTCGGTGTTGTTTAGAGCGTTGATTCCTGGGCCAGTAGTCTGGCGTCGAGACCCAGAGGCCAAAGTGTGACCACCATTGCCGAGTAGATTGGCCACTGGTTCAGTTCGACGTCGAAGAGTACGGGTGGAGCTTTCAGGTCGCGTGATATACGCGCGCGGGCCAGCGGATGTGGTAGGGGCAGTTCCGTCTAGATATGGTCTCGGGAGCGGGTATACGATTGGTCGGTTACCGTTTTCAGTCATGCTAGCGAGGCGTGCAGGGTCAACAGAGAAGCAATTCGGTTCCATTTCACCTAGAGGAATTCGGCGATGACCCTTAAAATAAGAGTCGATCGGCTTCTCAGGAGGCTCTCGGGCTGTGCGGGTTTGAGGCATATTGCGAGCAGTTCCTGATGCAGTACGTTTCCTCGGCGAGGGTAGGGATTGGAGCACAATGGTCTGTTTAGTGATTGGATTTATGTCTCCAGCAGCAATTCCCCTGGCAGCTTCCGGCTCGATGGGGGGGCCAATGAATGGGAGTTCGTCGATATTGACCTCGGGGCTAAGTTGCGTAAAGTTGACAAGCTTATCTGCCTTAGGGCAGAAGACCCATTGGTAAAGAAAAGTCTGCTCAGCTTGTTGAAACAATTTTAAATAATCGGTAGGGACTCGATGTTTGCCGTCAAACTGCAGCATGCGGACCACTTTTTCAGGTGTCTTGTGCTTCCGTATCATCCTATGCGCGGTCTTCAGTCCTAAGTTGTTGATACTATCCAGATAGTCGCAGCCACTAAGAATGGCCATATGTCGAAATTGGGCGTCCGTCCAACCTGTCAGAGAGACTTCACGACAAGCACAGAAGTCTCTGCGGTTTATCTCAATACATTGACCGTGCTGATCCAGTTTAGTTAATAATCGCTTGGCTCCAAAAACCAGCAAATCTGAATCTTCGGAGAGAATGCCGCTGATGTGACCCTCACGTTCCAGATACACCAGTTGCGGATCGGCTTCGTAAGGTGCAACTACATAAGGTACGCCGGCTTTCTTTAGCTCTTCAATTAAATGTCGAGCCATCTCGGGAGTGATGTCGACAGCTTTCTGGAGCTCGGCATGTGCCTGTGAAGGTTTACCAGCTTTTAGAAGTTCGAGGCCCGCCTTCCTACATTCTTCTCGGCGCTTCTCACGAGACGCCTCAGTTGTGGCCTTGCTGGGCAAAAAACCGCCGTCAAAAACCAAGTAAGGTGTGATGCCAAAATGTTTGAGCATCCTAACCCGGTTCATAGCAAAGTCTACATATCTAATAGGTTTGTGAGAAGGATATTCTAACGGGGTATGGTTATTGAAACTTACTTTCGTGTAGGCTTGCCTTGAGCAAGTTCAATTGCACACGGCACAGCACCTCGATGCAGCCAACCATAGGCGTCAACGCCAATTGTCTCGCCATCATACTTTCTTAACTCTGTTGGTCGTTGTATTGATTTGAGTAATGGAAGCAGACCTATAAAAGTCAGTTCCATGCCCCTCAGTGCTCTTTAGATTTATCTACGACCATTGTATGATGCATACCTTGAATACCCATTTCGAAGAACAATATAGAGGGCTCTCCTCCCGCGCCCAGATTGTCAGATCTATAGAGTCTTCGTGGCCATCAGAGAAATTAAACGTTGAAATGCCCGCGCAGTAATAAATCCAATCCTTTATGTAGCAAAGGAGTAATGGAGCTAATATGACGGGATTATAATTTTAGGCGTAGTCAATTAGGCAATTCAGGTCGTAGACAATGATTGATTGACAATAGGTGTAAACACGCCTAGAATAACATTCAATTAGAGTAGGCCAAAGCTTCAAGTGCAAAGGTGACCAAATGCTGGGGGCGAGAATAGAAAAGGATGGGAGTATGACAAGAGTAGAGTATGTCAAATTAATGTTAAGGGAAGTCTGGTAGATTGATAAAGGAAGACTAGACGCGTGAAATAGTAAAAATGGATCCTTGATTAGAAGGTAATTCCAGCCTCTGCGGCTCAAGGAATTATTCGATAAAAGAGTAAACCGCGTCGTGGAGTGCTACACCGCGATTTCCTAAGTTCACCTAGCGCACCGTGCGGGTCGGGAGAGCAACGTGGGTCCAACCAATAGCCTGTACTCGGGATATACGCTAATCTATAAGCATCTTAGCTCTGTAGCAAACGAAGTAAGATTTACTTGGGAAAAGTTAGTATATCGCCTTAAGTCATACAGTATATATAACATTAGTCACGTATTCACTACAAGAGGTTGACCTTGCATTAACCTTAATTAAGAGACCCCTGATATTCGATCACTTTATCCATTTTTGGAAATCATTTTTAGCCCCACCAAATCTTTTTGACGAACAAAAATCTCGAAAATACTCATCCAGTCTTATCTAACATCGAATATCTAGCACGGGCTACTTTACAGCCCTTGTCACTTACAACTTCACTTTTACCACTAATTAAATTACATATAACGTCTCCACAATGCCGAAGACTTTCGAGAGGACTCGCAAGGCCATTGCCAAAAAGAAGGGAGCTGTCGATTCTCTTCATCAATACTCACGCGATTCTAAGAGGCTACATAGGGCCCAAGTTCGTGATGGAAAGCTAGAGAAAATTGCAGCCTCGAGAAAGAAAAGTGACAAGCCTTATCGTATGTTAATTGAGCACCTTAGATTCTGGGGCTAGACAACTAATGTAGTTATGTGATCTAGTTGAACGAGCTACCTTTTTCCAAGAGGCCGTGAGACAAAATGGGAGCCAACCTGTACAAATGGACGTGATCCATGAACTAATCAAGACGTCAGTTTTATTAAAAGAGCTACACTTAACACTATCTCTTTCAAGCTGACCGTCATTGCAGGTTTATACACCAACACGATGAGGAGATGAGCGAAGTAAAGAAGACTCGACGGCCCGGACGTCCTGCCAGCGCCAGAGAAGATTTACTGAAAGTGAAAATCGATAAGCTTCAGAAAGAGTACCAAAACGGCTTTTGTCAGTATACTATTCCACCGGTTTTATTGCAAATAATTGTCTGACACTACCTGGGCTATAGTAATTCCGGAGCTCGACACAGAAGAAAATGCTACGGTACTAAGCCGATGGGAAGGCTCTTGGTCTTACCTAACTAGCCTCAAGTGGGTGAGAATATCTTCCGCTGGGAGCGTTCAACCTTCTAGCTTTCCTCCGAGAGGAGAGCATTGAGAAGATACCCCCCACTTCCCACGTGCTTGATATCCTCAGCCCGAGGACGCGTGTGTAATAAGTCCCTGTACCCTCGGTTGATGTTTCTATGTTCATCATAGATCAGACGGGGCCTTACTTACGGACGTAGGAAGTTTCCGAAACCAGGCAGGGGAGTACCGGGCAGGGGAGTTGACCTGGTTTTGCCGCTGGTTTACAAACACACGGTTACCTACAGCCCTGACACGCACCAACCTGCAAACTCCGCAGCCAGCCACACATGCCGGCAGTAATCCGGGATTTTTTTTATACGGAAAATAATGCAGTCATGCTAGGTTACACCGGCTAGTTTCAAACCCGGTGCGCTTATGGCTTATGTCAGGTTGGTAATAACAATGCAGCATTGGCATTATCGGAAAGCCCCTTTACACCTCTGGACCAAGCGGATCATCTACTCTCTCAGTTGAAGTTAGTGCACCTAACATAGCTGAACATGAGTGTCACTACAGATATGGGATCGCGATCGTTTGCAACGGAGATATGGGTTTGCAGTACCTGTTTTTAGACTATTTTGTTGCACGTGTGAAGGAAGCGGGTAGCCGAAAGGCCGTGGGATGCTTGTGGTTACTGTCAACTGCACCCCGGATCCGAGAGTTTCGAAGCCGCAAGCCTCTGTCTTCTCCCAGCCTACCGACCTCTTCGGCTATCTTCATGATAAATTAGATCGTCCTGCCCAGAACTAATAAATGTGTGACATCTCACAACTTTCCTGCTTTCTTTACGTTCGTCCCGATACGGCTACTTACTCAATGCATTGTCCTCTCTAAATTCATGCTATTTAAGACGAGTTCCATGACTTGTAATACGCCCTTTAAGCTAAACGCTTATCTATCCCAGACCGAAATGCTCGAGACGATTGGCTCATCTGGCTTCTTTAGTAATGGATGTAGATGAGTAGGAACTGTTTTTCCTCGCTCCTTTAGTTACCCGATTGGCCCGTCCAAGAAGGCAGAGGAAGCTATAACTTCGATGTGGGTCATACGTTGCAAAAATCACAGCAGAGAGTATCGAGCATTGTTGGAAGTGCAAAGTACGAGCTATTGCTAGTAGTATAAGTTGAAGCGCAGCGTACTTCAGTATGAAAGGAAAATGGCGTCGATCTCTGCCTCATACGATAGCTCACTACAGAACCGAATTTCAACTTACCGAGCTTTGCTTCGTCACGTAACTCTAGTATGTACCCCTATTTCTAGAGCCGGTTTGCATCACTTACGCAAGGCTAGGGATGTGTCAATACATTACTCACTTAAGGGCCTGCTATATCTGCGGCCATGAAGAAATTGTTCTAATTTCGGAAAAATCGTGCGCAATCGCAGCTTCGAGGGGCGTATTTGGGAGTTGTGGGCGTGATGTCGACAATAAATCTAGCAGAACTCGGTATAAATGCTGGAAATGCAAGGAGGAATCTGACTTGGTCTCACGAACGCAAACTGTACACGCCACAGCACCATAAGTTTAATAAGCAGAAAAAGAGAAATAAGGACAAATACATCAATGACAATATAAATTAGACTCAAACTCAGACTCAGACTCTTCTCGGTCGTAGTATAAGACTTGCATGCTAACCAACTACGAGTCTTAGGTCAAGTTTAGTCATGTATCAACGCTGTAGACATATATGTTGACTCGAATACAATGAGCTTGGTTTCTATTGCGCATTTGTTCCCTATATGATATAGGTTGATCTGTGTTATTTATGTAGTTCAGGGGTTAAACTTCTAACCATGATGCCCATTACCTGCATTTTATACAAAGGTACCTTATCTTAAGTACTTAAGATACCTTAGGTAATGAGGTACCTATCAAATGCATCTAATACCTAGCTGGGATCCACTATGAAAGCTTTATCCCCTGTTCCTGATACGTGCGGGGCTAAAGCTCGGGTCTCTTTTATCGCCATCGTCAAATAAAAATTTTGGAGCTTCTAGATCCAAAAAAAATTATTCAATATCAAGCTATCTTCCCCTCCAAAGTCCCAGTCGCAAAATTACAAAATTGTAATTTATATCTACGTCGCCATTCCATTCCTTCTTATTTACTTGATTCTATTCAGCACATTTGGTTGAAAATGATGTCTCTCAGAGCTGTTGCGCGCTCAGCGCCTCGTACATTTACTCGTCTTAGTTCTACAACCCTCAGATCATCAAGACTAGCTCAACCGAGTTCACTACTTAGGTCTTCATGGACACCTCTCAGATCATCTCAGTTCACCTCATCATTCTCCACATCGCAGTTCAGACAAGCACCCGCGGCAGAGGTGGATGAGGAACTGTCAGTTAAGCTCGAAAGCGAACTTCAGTTCGAAAATGAGATGAAGGAAGATGAGCAGCTCCCGGCAAGCGTCAAGGACTTCCTTGAGAACAGCCCATTCGAGCTGAAGGATGAGCCTGGGAAAGAAGACGTCTCCCTAGTTCGCAAATTTGGAAACGAAACGTGAGTCGCATCCTATAATATCGAATCGTATCTTTACAAGAGCTAACATCCCCGCTTCAGCATCACCGTCACATTCTCCATTTCAGATCTTGCCAATTACGAGCCCGACGACGTATTCAATGAGGAATCTGTTCTTGACGATGAAGATACCGAATCACCAGAAGTCAGGCGCACATCACCGGCGGAGGGCGAGGAAGCCCTTGAAGACGAGATCGACGGCAACGATGCGCCGGTACCTTGCCGACTGAACGTCGTAGTGGAGAAGCCGGGCAAAGGCGCACTTAACATCGAGGCGATGGCGCAGGATGGTCAGATCATCGTCGAGAACTTCTATTACTTTAAGGACGCCAAGCTGGCGCACGGTAAGACTGCTGAGCTCGCCCATGCCGCCCAGGACATGTACCCCGGCCCACCCTTCGGCAGTCTCGACGAAGACCTACAGATCCTCATGGAGCGCTACCTCGAGGAGCGCGGCGTCACCCAGGCCCTCGGCGTCTTCGTCCCCGACTACATGGACATCAAGGAGCAGCGTGAGTACCAGGCCTGGCTAAAGGACGTCAAGGAATTCATCGACGCTTAGACGGTTAGCGAGGATGGGTTAGGTACCTACCTAATGACGGAAGAGGGGCGGATAGATGAATGAGTAAAAATTAAAGAGAGGAGAAAAGGAATGACGCCTCTGATGTATTATGAAAAACCAACTCCACATGTATAATAAGAAATGACGGCTTTTAGGGAATCTCCGTAGGGGAGGATCATGTCTCAGGAATAACTACAAAAGATTTGTTGTATCCCTGGTTTCAAAGTGTCCCTCTCGTGTAATCTTTGACAATTAAATCTCTCCTGATTGATGCATCTCTCTTTCCAATATCTAATCTTTTGAACAAGAGTCACCACGTAATCGTTGTTGAATCTATGCGAACAGATATACCTAGGGAAAAGCTTGATTTATAATGGTCCCGACCTAATTGAACTATTTTTTCGAAAACACTTCTCGACTATCAATGCTATCAATCTAATAGAAGTATGTGGCAAAGCTATCAAGTATGTGATGGAAGTGGGAATGGAAATGGTGTAAAATAAGGTGTCATATCCTAATGACCTTCATAAACTATCTAATGCTCAATGATCAAGCGTCTAACAAATAGCATCATATATTCTAGGTACATCAAATTTAAGAGAACGCATAGTGCCTTGAACTATTCCATATAGTATTTGCAGTTGTATTATATTATATTGATATGTACCTACATATATAGCGGGCTTCCGCACATCTATGTAGCCTTCTAGGCCACGAAAGCCTTAACCTTCGAAGCTGTTAAAGGGTTGTCCAGCTGTAAGTTACGAAAGAGGCTCATGATACAATACCGATTTGTCTTATAGTACATACTATGGATCTCCACCCGTTGAGCCCTAATTCAGTGTTGTTTTACCATTTACTAGTACTACATTGAATGCGCCCCCTTTCTAGTTTTCAGAAAATGCTTAGGAACTAAGGCTAATAGATTCGAGTCAAGGTCTAAGGCTGAGAAGATGTCAATAGAAGTCATTATACTCATGTATCCTACATGGGATGTTGCTACTTGGAAAAGGGGGCCACGAAATAGATACTAGTAAAGAATGACTGTCTAGAAAGCGATTTGGATACTCCCATTATTAAAATAATACTACTACAGGTTGAAAGTTGAAATAAACATGACATTTACATGGATAGAAATGTATGTCAAGGCAAATAATCCATATACTCAACTTCCTAGACACCTAACTACACATATACGGGACGGGCCAACTATTTTACAGACCAAGTCCAAGTATAGTCAACTACCATGGGGACTTAATATAACACCTACAGATCCAGACTAACCAAGAGCGCGGGAAAATACGGTTAATATTGAATATATCCACTCAATCTCGAGGTAATACCGTCAAGCTGCAACTCATAGAACCCGGGAATACATGTACGGATCCCCAAGTAATTTACAATTTACAACACAATTAAACAGTTCACTCTCATTGGCACGAGCCACTCACGCATGTTTGTACGAAGACGGAATTATCGGTCATAACTCAATTTCCTAGCTGCAAAAGCCGAATACCAAGAAATATACATCCGAACTTAACGACAGGATAACGATATCGAGTAGCATACATCAGAAAGGCAAGAAAGCAAGCAAGCAAGCCGTGCGTTCCGCGAAGCCATATTTCCGCCTTTCCTACCAAGCAATCAACACGCTCACTCGCATATTCCTTAGGACTGCTCGACATTAATAGAGGCAGAACCGCTGCTCTGGTAGCCCTCAGTAGCCAGGATCTGGTAGTTGTGAGTTCCGAGCTTGAGGCCAGCCTTCTCCCAGGCGTCGAAGTGGTTCTTGATAGTGACGGAGCCGCCGACGCGCTTCTGCTGGCGGACGGACCAGAACTGGTAGAAGGTGGAGGTGCCATCGATGGAGGGCTGGTTGACGCGCTGGGTGCGGTAGACGTCGTAGACGCTGCCGTCGCTCTCGACCGAGCCCAGCTTCTGCGCCCCGCTCGACGGGTTGTACGTCCCGAACGACTCCACCACGTAGTACTCGATCAGCGGGTTCCGCGTCCACCCGTACACCGACAGGTAGCTGTTCACGTTGGCCCCGTTCCACGTCCCGTTGTACGTGATCACCCGCGTCGCTCCCGGGTTCCACCCCTTGCCCGCGACGAAGTTGCCCACGTTCGACCACGTCACGTCGTACGACCCGCCCGGCCCGTTGTTGTACGTCACCTGGCCTGCGCCGTCGGTCCAGAACGAGTAGAAGAAGCCGTTGTTGGTGCCAGTGCCGGCGGGGGTCGACCGCGTGATGAGGTCGAGAGGGGAGGCGATGGCCCCGGCGGCAGCCGCGAGGGCAACGAAGATGGATGAACCAAGCATGTTTGTTGTTGTTGTTGTTCAAACGGAAATTTTGATGAGCGGGATGAACTTGACTTGACTTGACTTGACTTGACCGAAGATGAAGATTTGTCTTTTTTAGCTCTTACTAAAGAAAGAAGAAGAAAAAAAAAAGAAGCTTCTTCAGGGTCTAATGATCGCCGCGACGGGACAAGATTGCTTATATACTTGGCGAGCCCCAGGTTATATATATATATATATATTATTTCCTGCGATCGGTTTAGCCAACAGCCAATAGTCATCAACAGCCCTCTCGCCCTCTCGTTGTGGAAAAAGGGGAATCACCAGTCCGTTCCTGGTACCCGAGAAGATGGGATTGGGATGGGAAGTTGGGGATTAGAATTAGCATGTTTGTCTGCGGCGATCATCGTGGGGAAAAGGCCAATTCTACCGGCAGCGGGCCAACTTGTTCGAACCGGGGGGGTCGAAAGGTCACGATCATTGACGTGATGGAACGCTAGCAGATTTTTGCCGGCGGATAAATCGTAAGCTTTTTATCCTGGGCGAGGCCCCCCCTTCCCCCTTACCCTGGGGCCGCGTTGCATGATGTTGGTTTCATGTTATATGCTATTTACGCGGACGGCGTCAACGACACGATCTAGACGTCCGATGAAAGAATTGAAGAAGCCTGGTTGGCTCATGCGGCTCCCCAACGCTAATATAAATCATGTCTGCATGTGGAAATAAACCGCTTTTTGCCGGTTTTCTCGGTAAAAGCAGGCTATGTTGTTCTGTTCTTCCCGCTTGGGGCTGGGCTGGAGTCGCCGCGGCGATGGCGATAGAACTGACGACGAAAACATCAATACTGAGGTCAGTAGTACCATAGTAATAAGATATAGCTGGTGGGCACGAATACGAAACCTCCGGTGTAGCAGTGTAGCAAATGTAGCGTGTAATTCGTTACGAGATCCCACCTAGACCCGTTCAAAAAGTCGTGGGGCTTCGATCAGAATCATTACCCTCTCATCTTTCTTCATGATGTGATCATGTCATACCAAGACATACGATATCAATGAATCTCGCCAACTGCAGAGTTCTTAATGCCGCGATGAGGCATTAAGATGAGAACTCTTGCTAGTGCTTGACGTGCCAACCTTTCCATCATACTTCTGTATGTAAGTGGTTTCCACTCTACTCAAGAAATATATTCTCGATTCAACTTCATTGAGTCCTAATAAACCATCATTGTGCTTTCGCGTCTTAGCATACCATAGCTGGTAGCAGCGATACGAGAAGATTGTAAAGCATTATGGACATAACATTGCTCGACTGAACTGATGTAATGCCATATAGTCGGCAATGCGACACGATAGTCTCTCCCTTTGCAATTTGTTAACGAAAGCTTCTAGGATGTGATAATATCGCCTTAGTCTTTCTGCAAGATTGCTCACTGACTAGAATGTGTCGCTGGAGACAACCTAGGATATATATATTCTCGATGGCGCATACGTTAGTAACAACCGAGTCGCCAAAGAACACACTTGGCTATCTAATATGCATAGACGGGCGATTCGGTCTTTATCACAGTCGAGAACCCGATCCGTCGTTCATGAAGAATAAGTTTCTCCACAGCGCAGTTGAAAATATAAATACCTAAAGACGACGAAGGTAGATAAGGCGGCAGAGAGACACCAGATTAGAACAGCATGATATTCACTCGAACATGTTCGCTTAGCTTACGCATGAAGAAGCCGGGGGGGGTATCATACTGTACACACCTACAACTACTCGTCGTGGGGGTACAGCATTAACAATACGAGGAACAATACGCGACGGTGTACGGATTACACAGAACCGGAACCGAAACCGAGAACAGCGTTAACGGGAGAAACGTCGCACATCGACTTATCGAAACACAACCATACCGCATGATATCACATTTAGATAAGGACGACGCTGCAATGTATGTATGTATCATCATAGATCTTTTTTACGCGCGTCTGGTCAGGGTCTGGGTAGGGGACCCTAGGGCTAAGCTCAGCTGAAAAAAAAAAAAAACGGTTTTCGTTCGAATGTTATCTCCGCTCAAGTTAAAGATGGACCAAATCTGGTGTATCTTTGGGAATGCATGTTCGAGAACTCCCAGGTTAGATCATTGGGGGGGAGAGAGGGGGGGAGGGACCCCCTGCAAGTTATCATTACCGCCCAGCTGATGCATCGTGACTAGTGACTATGTAGGTAGTGAACTAGTGACTAGCAATACATAAGGCAGCGGTGAGCGGAACGACTTAGTTTAAATTACGGTAGGGTACGTAAAGAAGAGAGATGAGAGAGGAGAGAGGTGAGAGGATAGATTACTAAACATGGTGATAGATAGGCTCCCCCCCCCTATATTGTCTAGACTTAGGGACCTAACCTAGATAGATGTATGTATGTACGGCACATGTCGTGCAACATGAATAAGTGGCAAAGCATATTTCTTGATTGAAATTGAGGTTGGTCAGGG
The DNA here is from genome assembly GCF_008694065.1 of Daldinia childiae. Classification (NCBI taxonomy): domain Eukaryota; kingdom Fungi; phylum Ascomycota; class Sordariomycetes; order Xylariales; family Hypoxylaceae; genus Daldinia; species Daldinia childiae. Next base: position 284,710 of record NW_022984654.1, on the reverse strand, counting down.
TTGGTCAAGGTGGTCAAGGCAAGGTCAAGGATGATCCACTACCCAGGGAACCCAGCGAACTTCGTATGTAAAAGAGAAAGGGTGGGAATAAAAAAAAATAAAAAGATCCCGGATCGGGTTTCGAAAACCCACGTGGATGTAAATAAAGAATAAGCGACGAACCCAAAGCCCAACCCCATAAGAGCAACCGAACCCGAGATAATTCGTCAAAAAGTAATAATGGCGTCGGTAGTCTAAGAATCCAAGAAAGCCCATAAGGCGCCACAGAAAATAATAGCAGCGCCAAATATAATAATACACACTTGATAATGTTCGTATCACGACACCTTCTTGACGAATAGGATTCCTGCCGATAGAGTATCACTGCTTTTGAACAATCCCGCCCCTCCTCCTCCCCACAGACCGGGGGCTGTCTGTTATGGAAATAGGAAATAGGAAATAGTAGTTAAAGAATAAAAAGAAAAGAAAGAAAAACGCCGCGACATATATGAAGCACGTAAGTGATGCATAGCTCTTAATTTCATTTAATATAGCTTGTATTTTTTCTTTCTGCAGAAACCCGGTAAAGGCAGTTGTCGATGATACCTTGATTCCGGTATTATGAGTAACACTATAAGAGGATGCAATATTAGCATTAATATGCCAGGCGCAATATTGCAGTCAGAATAATGCTGTCATACAGTATTCCCGCCGTCTTTTCAAAAAAGAAAGCTACGCTACTTTTTTTTTTTCTTTTTTTCTTCTTTTCTTCTCTTTTCAAGTTAACCGTGCTTGAGAAGGGTTCGGTTGAAGAGTTTAGGTAAAAATCCTAATAAGTAAGTATCCTCCACTCATGTACGTAGGCACACGGTCACCGCTGTACCCTAGGAGCTCTTATGTCATCGTAAAAAATGGTGGTTTGGTGAGATTTTCTGTGCCGCAGAGCAGCAGCTTTCTCTGCAGTAGTCGTCTGGGTTCTGTCGTTTTTCGAAACCAACGTGTACGTACAGAACCGTCATTTTCGATCGCCCGATCGGGTGGACCAAACTATGCCGTTTCTTTTACTCCTACTTTCCTTCTAGCCATCGTTCCAGAAGGATGCAAGAGGAAACCGAACAGACGATTTAGAAAAGCGGCTGAAACTCTGCAATCCCATCTAGTCTCGTGATTTCCGTAGGGCTGTCAGAAGTACGTACAGTAAAGTAGATCGATTGATCGCCATTGCTCACAGTCTGACAGAAAATGGTCAGAATCGAAACAATGTTACCCACCACTGACACCGACACCACCACCACTTCGGTCCTCGCTTCACACCAAAACACATCAAAGCGTATCACCATACCTAAACCCGCTGCACCATCGACTGCACATTGACGACTTGTACAATAGACAATAGGCTATTCCGTGCCCTTGAGCCTCCCATCGCCATCTAAATCTCTCATTAAATGCAACGGCCCGTCCCGTTGCGGGCGGGTTGGTCCTTCGATTAAATAACGTAGTGTATCTATCCGGCCATCGTGAATCTGTTTAATTTGTACAAATTCTCATCGCGGATGTATGTAGTACCTATCGGCGCATCTTGGCGCCGAGGGAGCGAGAAGGGGGGGCCTGGTTCCGGATATGGCTCGGATGTTCCGCGGTTTGCTGCCCCTCTATCCTGGAAGTTTGGTACAGCCGGGAATAGAAAAAGTAAAGTCCTGTCGTGCACGAGGCTAGTAGATTGAGGTGACATGTCATTCAAGGAGCAGGGATGAAAGGGGAGGCCTGACGAGAACCGGTTATGCTGGACCTCGGATACAACAGCCGACAGGGTGACAACCAATACCTAGCTGCCACGGAAATGAGAAGTGAGTAGATCATCGAGGAGCAGGGATCAAAGGCATTAGATAATTACATTATAGTGGTTGCAGCCTCATCATTATTCAACCTATGATCCTATCAACCCACCTCGTCCACCCAACGTCGGCGCACAGCAGCCTCATCGAATCAACCGGTAAGCTCACAAAGAGTTCTTGCTTCATCGAGTCCGCCTTGGCCGGGAGTATCAGAGCTGTACCAAGGTTCCACGAACCGTGAGCCCGCCTAATTGCATCCGCCTTGGTTACGGGTACTCCCGGTATGTTCCATTCGACGTCCGCGCCGAAATGTCGCCATGTGTTGAATGCCAGCGCTTCGGGCATCCGTGGGTCATAATTCACTCCTACTAGCCGTGGGTCGGGCGCTTCGCATAGCATCGCGAGGCGCCGGCTGACGTATTCTTGGTCGACGGCGTCGATAGATGCTTTCACGAGCGGGACAAGACGAGCAAGTTCGCTGTCGTCGTCGCAAGCTGCAATTAATTGCGTCTTTAATGTCTTCGTAACAACTGGTAGGGCTGCATTGCCAAAGTAGTTCTCTGTAGCGCCCTTGAAGGCTCTCGTTCGCCAGTTCACCGAGTTCCATAGCATGGCGTTCCGTCTTGGTTCTACCCCAGGTAAGTTATTTTCGGCTGCCACGCGGGACTTCGTGATATGCGCAAAGGCGAGGGTAGCCAAGCTTGTGTAAGCCGACGGCGACTCCACCCCGCCATTTCGAGACCGAATCAGCTCTCGGAGTTCCTGCAGTCGCTCGTTCCTGAAAACGAAGATCTTGCCTATCTTCTCGATGTTTGCCATAGACGGCCCAGTCTTTAGGATTCGCGGTTGCGTTGGGCCGCTAAGGTCACGTAGCATCGTGTATTCCGGACATCGTTTTAGTAGAAGCTGGAATGTAGCACCGTTGTCGTTATGTATGGTAATTGGGCCTCTCTGGCCGCGATGATGTAACATCGGAAACGTCTGCTCGGAAGGCAAGTTAACTGGAGTGTTTCGAGTCTGAGCGGCAAAGCATTCCAGGAAGACGCGCAACGAGCCCCCATCCACCAACCCGTGATGTAAGAACATAGAAAGTAGTAGACCACCGGGCGGGAACTCTGCCTGTACCTTGGATACCGGTATCGAATCAAGGTTGGAGCTTACTATGCCCGAAACACCGAACCGGGAACCGACGAATGCGCCTGGTGGGAAACCGGCATCCTTCATTCGTGAGTATTCTTGTCGACTCGTTTCGCTCGCGGGGAGCACTTGGAAAGGAATATCTTGTAAAGGTGACCGGTGAAGTGAGACGCTACCGCTATTACTATTAGCCCGAAGCCTACCGGCGAAGACTGGTCGTTCTCTCGCTAGACGTTTGAGAGCAGATTCGATATGTCGAACTGCGTCGTGCCGCCGCTGATTATCGCACGGAAAGCATAGTACGACGCATATATAAACGCGAGGTGCGTTCTGGTTCCACACCGAAAGTGGTTCTTGCCAACCAAGATGGTCTTCCTTATCCAGCATTGGCAATGGCTGGCTCACTGCAGGAAGTGAACGTGTGCGTCTCGTAGTAGCATTGGCGAGTGGCTTGAGCGGCCGGTTTTGTAAGTTGCGACGTCGTGGCCGCGTAGTTGCTATATCTTCACCAATCGGTGACCGCCTTTTACGCATCGTGAACGGATAGCTTGCTTGTAAAGGCATGAGTGTGACTAGGTATGAGGCGCTAGCCTCTTGAAGATGAAGGGGGAAAGTATTTCACGTGGTACGTGCGAGTAAGTTTCTTTGGTGCTGGAGCTGGAGTATGAAGGAAGTATCAGAGTCTTGGGAGATATTCATGCGCTTGTCGATGAACTTTCTCATCGCGATAGTATAGCTCTGGGAGCCCCGAGGCATGATATCTCTAACTATGTATGAGCTGACGAAAACCAGGAGGGGCGATTAGCGAGAAGCAGAGCTAAGGTTGCGAGAGATGAAGATCTCTTAGACCCTTGCTAGCTGAGATCAAATTGCAGGTCAGGTAATAATACCCAGAAGAAGGCTGGACCACCCTGGTGAGAAGTTCATAAGCTGTTTCCACTGTTTCTAAAGACGTCAATGTTGGGCTGATTATTCCGTAAAAGGCTGGCTGCAGATACTACCCCTCGTAACTCCACGTCCACCGCGTATGATTACCGTCGACAATCCCCTGCTTAAATGGGAGCCGATGGCGCTAGGGAGCCCATAAAAGCCGTCAGATATGATGTTGGTTTTTTTGGTCAGAGCCGCGGCGCGCTATCGCATGCAGGGCTTGGGGTCTTCATCCATGCGCTCACCCAAGGGTACGGGCAAGGTCATTTGGTCTGGGCGCCGGACTAGATTTCCGTTTGCAGGCCGTAATAAAGTTCAAGATACTAGGATAGCAACCACGCCTTTCCGCGCGAGAGGTTCCCACCCTTTTAAAACATTCTCCAGGGCATTGCGTGTCCATTTAAGGAAAATATCTTTGTCAGTTTACACGTCAGGTCGATACAGCTGTTATATCTTGAGCGCCGGACTCACTACATAAGAAGTCAGAAGTGAATTCACAAACACGTACTAGCTAATCCTTGTGGGCGGAACCTTGACTCGGAACATTTTCGAGTCGGATTCACGTTCGGCACTGAGCAGGGGGTATCCGAAATCCAGGTAGATGGTACGTAAAACAAGGGAGCCTGAGCAGAGACACAATCTTGTCACTATACGGATGAGTGAAGCATACGCTAGGCAGGATGACTTTCCTCAAGAAGGTCGGTGACCAAGCAAATACGTGATTATCCCCTTCAGAATGAAGCAATTGCCATTCAGGAACGTAGGCCATCCCGACTAACATGGTCATGATAGAAAATGAAGACATCCATCTCAGCTCTCACACGTCCCTCTCTCTCTCTTCGGACAGTTACAAGCTCTGAACAGCAACTATCGGCTGGCAGCCTCGTGGTGTGATTCAGGCTGACCTGGAAGACAGCATAAGGTAACGCGAACTCATCAAGCTGTGCGCTCAGATAAAGAGGACGATAGGTCAACAATTAGATACACCGAGGGCGTGATTCATAGATCAGGTCGGCCGCATGACGCCAGACCATGATCCGAATCTCGGGAGGTAAGGACGAGAAGAGATCCATGGTTGGTCGCGGGCTCGGAGCCGATGATGTGTTGGCTGACTAGAAGGAGGGGATCGACAGATGAAATGCATAGTGAATATATGACTTATATGCATGGTATTTTCTGTCATAAATGAGTAAAACGCCGGGTTTGGAGATAGGACGCCAACAAGGCGGAGATGATAAGAATTTACACTCGACATGACATTGAGGTCCTATATTGTACATGTGTATTTGTGTATATGTGTATATGTGTATGTGTTAGATATGCGTATGCGTATGTGTGTATGCGTATGTGTATGTGTAATGATATGTGTATATGTGTATGTGTATGTGTATGTGTATGTGTATGTGTATGTGAGGTAGTCTGTGTGTCATCTGTGTAATGTACCTAATGTAGGCATCTAATGTAGGTACCTAATCTAATGTATGTATGTAGTTTGTACTTTTTTCTTAAGGTGAATGGAAAAGACATCGGTTCCAAATCGTCGGTGGGGGCGGGGAATAATAATAATTAAGTTCGTCGTAGTAGATCGAGTGGATTGGAAGTCATCCGCTGCTTCCGTATTCAATAAACCCCCTGCCGCTTCTGCTTCTAGACTCGACTGCTTTTTCCAAGGCTTGTCATTGCCAGGTGGCCCGTACCTTTTTTTGTTACACAGAATTACTCGCACGAGCTAACTCTTAGTCAAAAAGCCAAAAAAGAAAAAAAAGAAAAATACTTAGATACATGTTACTTTCCTAAACGAGTAATCGCATGTAACCTTATTGGGTAGTTGGACATCTTTTCCTTTCCTTTTTTTGTTTTTTTCTTTCTTTTCCGGTCTCATTTCGTCTTTTCCTTTTAGTCCTAAGCCTAAGCCCTAAGCCTCAAATATACCGCCTCCTTGCGCAGTCATTGCATTGCATTGCATCCAACTACACCTATAAAAGTATGCAATTAGGATAATGAAGTTAGGTGCTTACTTTTTTTTTTGTTTTATCTTTCGGACCGTTCCCCACTAACGAGATATCCGTTTGGGTAGAAATCCGTTGGAGGGTTACGTCGACGATGATAGTTATCCCTGGTGTGCATATCCCACCGTCATATCTTGGTGTCGGGATTCGGGACCCATCCTGCTGGGACTGGGGCTGACGGTCCGTCCGGGGACAAGCGAGCACAGCATGATCTGACGATCCTAGTATCGTAGGATTAGACGTATGGCGGGCATAGGAAAGCTCCCGAAGGAAAGTCCCCGGATAGTTCGTCTCACGTCACGCATATTCCTTGATTCTTCCACGAATGCTGACGTGAGGTCCGCAATATCATAAGTCAATGGTCCAATTATAAGGCCACGGGTAACGTCTTTTCTGGCTCAAGGAATCAAATCTGACGCCTCCCACAGCCGACAGTCAATGCAGCCTTGTGTAACACCGAACAACGACTCCTCGCAGACCGGGGAACAGCTCCCAGGTAGCCAGTTGTTATCTTAAAATCTCACGGCAGATATCTAGAGGCCTCCATACGAAATCATATTGCATACAAACCACATCAGATAGTATGCGCGCGCGGTAGGCCGGACGAGTGTCCTTCCCCTTGTTGAAACCACAACGGTTTTTAACCACGATGTCATGCGAGCTATATTGCTTATTAATTCGCCCCCTTTGATCCCCGGTGAGAAGACGAGGATAGTTTTTTTTTTTTTTTTTGACTCGAAAATAAGGGCTACGCCAATAATAGGGTGCCAAACTCTGGCGGCGAAGGGAAACAAAAAGCAATTCTTAGCCATTAATTACCGGGTGTGTAATGACGCATGCATATGATCATGGTCCTTTATGTTTCATTCTAGTGACATTATTCGTAACCTGGTATTATAGTAAACTGCCAATTGGTGAGAATGCTGCAAAGCGCCAGTTGCATACGGAAATGACTTCCGAGATACTTATCCGTCAGTCCTATGACTTGGGTTGCAGTATGGTGGTTGCCCAATCATGGGGTTTCACGAGAGTCGGGTGTAAACGAATAGATTCTCAAGATGCCCAATATCCATTCAATATTGCTTATGGATTCTTCTTATGGCAACTCCTTATACGAGTATACGGCTGAATTCCAGACACATGACCGAAGCAAATTTATCTGACTTACCTATTCAGCATCATATCTGCATAGTCCCATACAATACTAATAATTTGTGGCTTTATTTTCGCCTCCATCTTCTATAGTAATTTCTCGCCAATTCTTGTTGAATAATGTACCAAAAAAAATATTAAACTTCTCAAGATTAGAGATATAATTACTCTAGACAAAAGAGTATCATTAGTAGAACTTTGGTTGTGAAGACCGGGAATTCAATGAATATCAAACAAAACTGTACTCAGGTTCTAATTGCCCGGTCGTATAGTCAATGCAAACCACGATCTATGCAGTATTTTGCCGAGTAGCCGGCTTCGGCGCATCTCCCCATCTCGTTTCAGCTAGCTTACAGATGTTTAAGCATGACACAAGATGCTACACCGAATATTTTGCTCGTGCGGAGGTGGTGCCGGTAGGTTTTACTGGCTGCCTATCTTCCAGGTTATCAAATTTGCACAGCGTATTTTGGGGAGATGCGGTGTTGATATACGTTAACACAGACTTCTTTGGCATTATTTAGTCCAGATAGAATTTAGTCTAGATAGAACTGTAGAAGAGCCACGTATTGTTGAGTTTTGAAGATACCGAGTTGAGTTGTCTACAAACGAAAAAAACTAAAAACTACCTTGTGTTTCTCTATGGATCTAGCATTATATAGCTTACGCACCGAAACATATTTAGTAGTTAGCTGCCCTTTACATAGGCACAACAACTTCTAAGGCGGGCATATACCTATCATGAGATGGAACAAGAAGGATAGAAGCAACTTCGTTATTCCGTAAGGGGCTTTTGGCTGGTTATTGGAGCTTTTGGCTATACACACTGAAAGCATACTGTGCTGTAGATGTTTCATCTAAAATCCTAACAACATTTATTTGATTTGAATAGGAAATTCTGGGTGCTTACTTTGAGATTTCGATGGCCTATTGACAGTTTTAAACAACAACCTAATTACTAAAGGAACACGACTTTCACATTGACTATAGAAGTTTGTAGCCATATATACTGTAATCTTCTTTCATTCCGCGCGTTTTATATAGGTCCCTATCATTTAGTAGGTACCTAGGTTGCTCAAACAGAGCCATCCTTATGTTCTTACGCAAAAGCGACATTATCTAGATTCATAGCGATAACCGCAAGACTTGAATAATTCGACTTCCAATAAGGCGACACAAGCTCTTACACATAAGACAAGATATAGATAAGAGAACAAGGGTGTGTACCTGGGAAACACATCGAACCTTTAGGAAAACGAAATCTCATTTTTAACAAGCTAAAGCTATTAGTTACATCTGATTTATAAATTCATACGATTGTTTGCTCTCGCTATAAGTTACTGTTAAATATAACTCTTGGTATGTGTATCACATAGATCAATAGTTAATATATATGATATATTGAAGAAATCTATTGATTTTTACTCCTCTACAAAACTATAGTCACCTTCATGCCTTATATGCCCATTTATTAGGTAGTTAACTGACATTAAACTATTATCTAATAAGCTACCCTCGTTATTTAACTAGTCTTAATTCCTATTTTCTAACATTTATAGCTAACGTATAAGCTCGATTTATGGCTATATCTATAAAATAGTATTAATTATTGGCTTGGAAGTTATAATGTGCGCGTAGTGTTAACATAACGAGATATTGAACTACAGGATACAACCCTGCGGACTAAGGATGTTTATGTAACATATAGCTCAGAGAGTACTAATAGATATTTTAATTAGTTGAATTTCCTTTGCCTTTTTATCTAAGCTAGGTAAGCTTGACTCTAGACGTCGCTAGGTCGGTGTATACTATATTTAAAATATGATTATAAGTCAACCTGTTTAGAAATGCTGGTTACGCTACCCCTCGAGTCGGAAGAGAATGCGATTAATGCTGAAGCTGTAAGTGTTTTGTTTGACCTCATGTAAACGCTCTATCAAGGAAGAGATAAGACTTGTTAACTTCGAGTTTCCCATCCGGAACTGAAACTCAAATCTGCTCTGTCAACTGTATAACAAGAGGATCTTTATAGACTAAGATGATGGCGTCGCACCCAAGTGTTACGAATGCATATTAAGGACGTCATACGATAATGGTAAATAGATGTAAGTATGTTACATTTAAAGGTGTCCTTGATTTCACTATAACTTGTTCCGCTACTAGTTATTTATTCGAACCTCCAAATATTTGCTAACAGTTATCATACTCAAACCAAAATTTCGAAACTCAAGGTATTTCTACTTTTACTTATATGCCTTCGAAATTTGATAACACAATAAATACAAGCAGATATGAATTAGATACCTACCGACGAAAGTAATATTTACCTATATACCTACAACCACCTACCTACCTACCTAACCCAGATGCTACCTCTTACAGATACTACCTAGGTACTTACCTAACTTACTAAGCCTTTTCATTAATCAACGTAAGGCTCTAAACGACAGCAAAGAAGGGTTGTATGGCTGCTGCATCCACACTTCCCGTTTAGGCAGGTTTCTAAATTCTTACTGCATGGCCCGATGACCTGGATACGGCAAACCATGGATGGGGTCACAATGCAAGAAATACGACCACAAACAAGTTGCGCGCCGATCTTGTCGGTAGTCAATAGCCTATCTCGTTTATCGACTTCAAACTATACATACGACGTCGTTTGTTTAATGAACACCCCCCCAATTGTCCTTTTTCATTGGTATTTTCAAGTCGCGGGAAAATGTGTATACGCTATTGAGTACTTGGCAGGGCGAACTTATTGGAATACCTTGTCTAAATCTTTCACTCGGCGTCAAAACTACCTAAACAGGTAGGGAAGTAAAATTACTCTCATGGATCAAGTTTTGAAGTATAGTATACGTAAATTATGAGCATAAGATAGGTAGGATAATCATCAAGATATCTTAGGTACATATTTGAGTACATGATCTATAATAACAGGAAATCACAATTATCAAATTGTAACGCAGATAGAATCTTATCTGAATTGATCTGTATACTGAGCGATGCACACGGCATCGTCCTGACATCTTTATCTAAGTTCGGCTGTTTTCATCATCATGGGTATCAACCGTTACTAGCCAGTCAAAAACATCGCTGACTTATCTACCTCCCGATGCATGCCAATATTGCGACCGTCTCTGTAGAAATTAATAACGACGCCCCGGGCGTATGTACGATGATGCTCTTCGGCCGTCAAATGCCCCCGATGCCCCTTGAACAATGATGAATGCAATCCCATGGCCAAGCCTATTGTACTCCAGAAACTCCAATACCCATTGTAGAAAAGAAAGAGCTACCATATTCACAGGGAAGAGTTCTTAATAAGGATTTGGTGAAAAGTATTGAACATTGTCGGTACTGGCAAATGCGTCCCCTCTAATGTAAATGTCGGTTTGCGAACCGGGGATTATCGAATGGCATTGCTCATAGCATTATTGCCTCTCCGATATCCCGTTTATGGTCTTGGCCGTCTAGAGCTGTCGCAATATTTACGTTTCTCGGGATGATCAATACCACGTATCTATTGCGGTAAGAGAGCACCCTTCTCGTCGCGTGCCAACATAACTTTGCCCACAATTTTCTCGGTCAAAGTCGCACACCAAGGGTCGACATAGCCTGTCCAAAGCATTGCGGCGCCGTAATTTAGAGGGATCCAAAATGGTAGGGCGACTATGAGACGCCACCCGCTCGGGAACATGAGTGTGCCTTGAATCGTTTCACCCTTGTCATTGGTGATAGGCGGGGGCACATGGATTCCATAAACCATCCAGCAAAGAACACTGCGAAGGAGAGGACCGTGTAAAAGATAAACGGCGAAGGACTGCTTGCCAAACCAAAGCAAATATTTGCTCGACATGATGTCACGTAGAGCCGGGCTGAAATGTAAACCTAAGGTAATCAATTCCAAGCCAATTCCGGAAGCGAATCGAGGGAAATCGGGGTCCTTGGGAAGGATGCGCTTCAAAACTTCGAATTGGTATCGTGACCAAGCCGCCCATTCTGGGTGTCCTTCAGGATACGAGGCAACGTAGAGACCCAAAAACAAGAAGATCGCAGCCAAAACTTGCGAGACCTTTGGTCGACGAGCAAGCCACTCGGTGGCAGGAGGATGGTTTTGCAAGTCACAGAGGAATACACCCCAGAAGAACTGCATCCCAAAAGCCGCTGCGATATAATTAGCTTTGAAGTAAAGTATAGAAGAACTGAGAACGTACAGTCAGACGCCATCCAAAAATAGGCATACATCATCAAACTCAAAACCATCCTGAACTGAGGTCGAATATAGGCTGTGGCAACAATAAAGGTATAAACTTCCATGCTTCCTTTCAGCAATGGCAATAATGTCCATTGATTGCCATCGTACGCGTTTCGACCTCTTGTCCACGTTGAAATAATGTTTTCAATCAAGTGTTTAACAGACAGGAACACGTTCGCTTGGCGATCAGGTGCGGTCTTACCACACCACCAACAGTCACTCTGCTTTGCGACCAAAAACATTCCTAGATTCGCCATTATCCAAATGATGACAGTTGCGAGACCACAGGGTATAACCAATCGAGGAACACGGCGGAGGGCGGACTTGGCGATAGATGTGAAGGCGGCATCTTGGTTATTCTGTCGGTACAGTTTGATAGGTTTAAGAGCACAGACATAGCCAGTAACAAAAGCGAAGATAGTGACACCGATACGGCCCTGAACTAGGATTCGTAGGAAAGGTAGTTGCATAGGCCGCGGTGCTGAGCCGTTATGAGTAGCAGGAAGAAAAAGGTCGCCATCGAAAGCTCTAGCGATATGAGTTAAAACCACCAGAGTGGATGCGAAGCCTCGAAGACCCTATAAAACGGACAATACTGTTAGCTACGAAGAACAGCTGAATTATTAGAGTTCGCCTTTCTCTTCTCTTTCCCTTCTCGTTCCCTGCTTAGTTTAAACCATGATTCTGATTCGGCGCAGTGTCGAGCATCCGAAGATTCCGTCTTCATGTGGGCTGATGCCTCTTTCAGCTAAAGCTTCGAACTTTATCGCAACTTTGAAGGTTCGAAATTTTTGAAGCCATATTCGATCGATATCCATTCTAGTCGCCGGTCGCATTCCCATTCACGACGTAAATAAAACTGGTTAACTTACATCTACCCATTTAACATTTCCTTCTCTACCAATAGCCATTATGACGAGTTATCGCGGAATCGCAAAATTGATATAATTACTTCGCTGTCATGCCTTGAGAAAAGGGATTTGGGTCGGAGTTGGAGTTGGTGTAGCTAGAGAACTGATGTCGGAAGTAACCAACACCTTATCGAGTCTGAGAATCTTGTTTCCAAGGTACTCCCGTGTCGAATGCACCACCTAGTTAAGTAAGGGGTTGAACGAAGGGAACGAGCGAAGCTGGAATGTTACGACTCGGATCTGTTGTGTTTTCTGGACGCGCGCAGCACAGAGAAAAGCGGGACTAGATTTCACTAATATGCGTCCTAGAGAGGCTGATTAACAATAGGTGGCGACACGAACGCGACCTAGAGATGGATGTTTTTAATGATAAGCTCCGTAAGGCTCGTAGGGCAACCGGTCTCAATATAAGTAGGAATAATATTAGATTGGTATTATTCGCCCATGCGCAAGCATATAAATATATGCATACACAACCGCTTCGGTTAGTTAATTCCCTTTTACAGGTTAAGCAAGGCGGATGGATTAAATGCGTGATGAAATAAAAAAGAAAGAACAAGAAGGACAGGATTAGAGGTCAGTTCCCACACACTTAAAGATACGGCAAGAGGCGCAAAGAAAGAAGAGAAAAGGGAAGTTGGAGGATTTTTTAAGAGGGAAGATATAATAAGGGGCGGAACGATTGAGACTTGGCAAACAGGATCGATGTGATTTGATCGATGTATGGATCCCCCATATAGTTCAAGGTAGACGGCGGCTTGGCGAGAATTGGAGAGGGAGGGAAAGACGCTTTCCAAGGTTCTCTGTTTGGTGTGGTTTAAGAGAAAGGGAAGCGACGTGCGTGACTGGGCATTTGCAGGTGGACTAGGTAATTGGAACTCCACCAATTCAGCCTCTTTTTGATCAGGTACATTGGCTACATTGGCTACTTGGTAGGTTAGGTACCTACGTAGTGTACATTTAGCAGGGGCAGTGACGAAATGGGGTTTAATGGGGTTAAATCAAGTGGGTTGAGTTACGTAGTTGCTGGTTTCGTGGTTTCGTAGATTCCCCTTATGCGTTTGGCAACTTTCTGACATGTTTACATATCACTGTTAAAAACCATTTGGTCATTAATTCTCTCTCTTGTAATACTTATAGTCTGTTGGTAAAATACCCTCCAACATAACCTAAAGTAACCACTATAAAAACTAATATTTCTAGGCACATTACGGAATTATTCAGCTGTCCTAAAGTGGGCAAACAAAGGATATATATCCTGGCTTAAAGTATCTAAAGCTAAATGCGGCAACGTTTAGTGTAGATTGACTTTAATGCAGTGGGGGACTTTAATGTTGTAGGTGTATGTAGCGGCGCAGAGGCGGTACCCGATGTTAGGAATCCCTCGGCTTTCCTTTTCTAAGAAGGTACATACCCGGTAGGTACCACAAAATGGAGGGGTACATATGATTGGACAAGGAAGCTCTGTTCTTGAATGAATAGACAAGATGTAGACTAATAATAACTTGAACTATTAGAGTACAATTGATTACACTACCTAAGGTACCACATAATACATACACCTTTTAATAACTGCATAATCAATTACGACTTTTCTGCTTCATTTTATTCTCAACTTTCCCTCCCCCACACGCGGCTAAACTTGTAAGCCTTGATGCGATAGCTTCAAACCCTCTAACTTTAAGATGGCTGAAGATATTAGATGTTCACCTACATGAAAAAAAAGCTTCTTTTGCTATTCCCACTGCCCCGGATAATCGGCATCGACAAGAATCTTGGCCTTTCTTACTACTTGTCAAGCGCCTCTTCCAAGAGACTTGGCAGTGTAACTAAACAGTTCTTGGCTTTCTTATTCTATACTTGTCCCACACGTTGAAAATGCCTGAAAACACTGTTGATTACATGGGATGTGGATGTACTGTCCCATTCCCAATTCTATTCTAAGAGATCCAAACCCGCGCCACACGTTTCCAATGCCTTGTCTAATAACATGAGCTTGCCTGAGTTGCATCTAACAGTCTGACAGTCTTTTCTTTTTTCCCCATGCGGCCTGACGACAACGAGTCTGACGTGCGCTTGTGTCACCCTTCCCATTCGGATTTTTTGTGCCGTCGTATCAGCCGCCTCCGCTCTATCAAATTCGACCCAGTTCATGTTATAGCTCGTGTTATAGCCAAGACTCTTTGAATTCCTAGTTTCCAGTGATCCCCGTTTCCGAAAAAAACAAAAGCAGCGCATCCGGTATCAGACTGCGATCCCGTCTCCCAGCCGTCTTGCCGTGGTTGGAGGGGTTTAGGAAGATCACGATTTTGTTTTTACCACCTTCCGCAGTTTGCCAGCATTACCCTGCAGCCAATAAGGCTGCAAACATACTAAATTTTTTTACTGATCGACATGGCGAACAACTTCTCCTAATCTGATATAGGCATATCTATATTATAACTTCTCTTCTATTCTACCGAACTGTTGTTGATTCAAGCTTATCTATCTACCTAAGATCTTCTTAATTTTGGATACCGAGTGTTTCACGTTTGGATCCCATACTTTTGGACCAACAAATGGTTAATATGCACGCGCTGGCACTTTTAAGGGAATGGAAGAAAATAACAACTTTGCTAACTGAAATCCTACTCCTTGCTTAATAGGTAACTAATGACGGAAACATAAGCCTTCACCGACCTTACTAGTGGTCTTGGCATCATTTGTCAATGCGGCGACATAACAATGCGGGCGCCAACCAAAATTCAGACGGGTTATCATTATTGTAATAATCGTTAATATCCACGTGTAGCAACTCCGCAAAGCACCAAATAGCGAGTTACTAAAGAAAATGATAGCGGCTACGTTAGACAAAGGGCGAGACCTTACCCTCAAAAATTGGTGCGAAAGACGGTTGCTAATTACGGCGGATAACATTCCCCAAATGGAATTGTTTAATTGCTAGCCTAATACGCCGGCTCGAATGCTGACGCGGCTTCAATCTCCCCTAAAACATCCTACGATGTAGTATGTAGTATATTAATAAAGCCCCTATTTTGAGATATACACTAAACAGTTTAGTAACGAGTGCATCAAAACACAATTACTTGTTCACCTTGCTGGATTAGAATCTACGAAAAAGGAATAATTCCCCACGTTGGATCTTGTTGGTTTAATATGCAGCTAAGCTCGAACTGAGACGCCGAGGCCCGGATTTTTCTGCCCCGGGAACTTGAGCTGTTCCGAAAAAACCGTATCAGATGTCTATGTCACATTGAAGAACAATCGAAGTGGACTTCGATCAGCACTGCAGCGATAGTAGGTAGTATCCAGTAAATAGTAGTATCATCACAAGAAATGAAAGTGGCGATTTACGAGCAGGCATAACCGAATGACGCCGATTATTTCTCTATATCGCGTATTCATATCAAATAAGATGTACCGCCAAGGCGAACAAACGAGAAAAAAAAATATTTACAGCAATTACAGCCTGCAGGATTCGGCTAAGGCGGTCTCGGCTTGCAGGTGATTGCGGCTCATCACATGTTCTAATTTTATAGATTAACTAACTAGTTAGTTATAGATTATAGGTCTTCGCTTAGAAACGCCGTGTCGTGTGTTTTGACTCTTTCGGCGCGGTGATCTTGAGGATCATACATTATCGGGGTACGTAAGTGGGAGTGTTTCTGAAACTTGAATAATCATCCCCAGGTTCGGCCCGGGAGTTGATTTCTTTTTGAAACATCTTTTAAACGGAATTAGATTCAACTCATCATCAGTTAACTGAGATTTTCCTAATTGATTTACATTTTCATAAATAAGATGCAGAGCCGCATAACCAACCTAACCAGGCCCGACCACTTGGATTTGAAAGAACTGACCGCTTAATTCAATTGTCGGCTCCTCTCGTGTTATAACGTCTAATTTTATCCTGGTTAGAAAGACGTAGCATCGAGCATTTACGATGACGCGGCAGCTCTCATTAATAGGGTGAGAAACCCCCAGCCTGCGTTTCTCCTGACAAGACCTGGGGTTCTCACCCACATCAGAACACGAATAGGGTCAGCATTCTGTATCGAATGGCATACCTGATGCGATTGGGCTTAGTTAATGGTTGCGACGACCTCGTTTCGACTTACGAATATATACCCGAGTATGCCGGCCATGACTTTGATAATGTCGGAATGGGTAACACGGTATGCACTATATACGGAATATGGTCTTACTCACAAGGACCTTCTTGATTCTCATTGGGTCCCGACTTGTTCTGACGCTTCCAGTTCGTCTAATTGCCTGGGGTAAGATTCCTTGATCATGTCATTTATAATATGGGGGGTGTTGAGGTTTACATCCCTAACTCGCCGTTTCCACTCACACGTGCGGCGTACTTTACATCGTTGTAGCATTCCAACACCATCGACTCATCGCAGACCCTTGGCTCCCGTCTCCCGTCACTCTAGCTATAACGATATGGTACGTACGTTACATACGTTTATCTGGGGCGGTGGCATGCAGCGATCTAGATTCCTTCGTCGGATACCAACGGGTTTTATTTAGGCGCAATGCTGTCTATGACTTAAGTAGATGTGCTTCATGAAAAACACTTTATCAAGACCTAGGATTATTACTTAACCGGGTTCGTACCGAGGATAATCAATAAGAATTAACTTCTGGGTCTAGTTAAAGGGATAACGAGTTGTTTAATAGGTAATTGCTTATGATACGTCGTTAGGAAAACTCGTCTACCATCCCTATCCCCTTACAGGATAGTCTAGATTAAAGCACACAAGTAAGCGTAAAAGGTTCTTTAGCGCAGAAGGCATTGTGTCCAACTGAGTAAAGTTTACGATATCGTACTGTTGTCGAATTGATCCTATAGATAAATAGAATGTCTACGTTAGGTTACTCTAAGAACATATAACGACGTGGCCACCCTCGCTTGCTGCCCGCGTCAAATCGATGGTTACCATAAGCATCGGGCTGACTGCCTATCTAGGCGAAGAGCGTTGCCGGATATGCGAACTTGGGCTCAACTGTACCAGCTGAATGTTTCTGATTTTCAGTTATCATCGTGTCATCCAATGATGGATGGCATCTATCTCCCCACTACGCCAGAATTTGCCCTCGGATGGTCCCGACAGAGGGATACGATTCAATGGATGCAGATTTCGAGCATTGATCTAAGGTACGATTCCAGCTAAACGGCAATTACATGTTTTTATACATATACCCGTATTTTAACTCGCTATGTCATCTGTACATATGAGAGGGGAGGGATCTTGAATATACGTATTCTTTGCCAAGATGTCATGTACCAACCCCAGAAGCAAGCCCCTTGACCACTCATTTCAGCAGTCGGGATTCCCGAATAGGGGTACATAACGCGATAGTCATAAACTGGAGAAAAACTTCTACATAATCCGTATCCGTTCTGTCGTTCTTCCCCTCTGAGATATTAAAAGCGTGTTAAATTATCAAGCGATCTTTTATGCTTCTGCCAAATATCTCCAATTCAGCTTTGCTTTGGTTCGGTTCGCGATAATAGACTGACAATTCGAACTTTATACTACATAACAACGAGCGAGATATGTACGGATATTGTAACAGTATGTACCTACCCAAGAATTGACGATCAGGGGTAATTCAATGTCCAAATAACGGTTACGATATAATACCGACAGTAAACCCTGGCCATAGGCTAAGATATCCCTACCACTAATCGTTTACCCATCAACGCCCACTATTACTGTAAATTCTACACGTGGAAGTTCTTGGCTGTTGAAGAGGATACCCGTAAGTATAATAGCTGTAATACATAGAGCGTAGAAGTGAAGATATGAGATGCTTATCTGTAAATATTTACCGCAGATACCTTATGACACTTGCTAGCGAATATACACACCATACATGTTCCCCCATACAGCTAGATTAGTCTACGAGAGGGTAAGCATGCTTGAAGTCTTTAAAGTATACATATTAGTCGTAGTTATACGATAGACTGCACTATCTAACCTATTCCGGATAAATAGCTCTGCAGAAACGTCAGTGAATAACATACACACACACACACACACAAGTTCGTATCAATACAACTAACTATATATAAGCTAAATAAAACTATAGCAAAATCTAGATTGGGTAAAATATGAATTATTAGTGCTAGGAAGCGCCTATACACTACCTAATAGTCTATGATTAATGTATTAAGATGAAAATAGAGATAGTTTCTTGATAAGCAAGAACCCTAACCTGACCGCTGTTAAGGGCCGTAAGTACCACGTAGAACTGCTAGGTTAGCCGTCCATATCTCCGGCCTAATGTCTATCCGTACAGTTCCAACATCCATACTGGCCGTTAGGCGCATGGATCCACGTCGGCCACCAAACCTTCGTATATCCAGTAGCGTCTCTCTTTACCACCACAAAGTCCTGGATCATTGTGGAAAGTGTATGGTTAGGATGGATTCTGGGGAAGGGGTAGCAAGTTTCCAAGGCCGTGGAAATGTTGCTGCTAATACTCTCGTTTATAGACGGGTCCTCGGGGTCGCCGGGATACTCCTCGGCGAGAACTATCACGAGATACAATACCGAAGCAGGGCCGACTTTTCCTGGGAAATATCCGATGTCGTCAACGTGTTGGACTTTGCTCCCTAGGTATTCCTTGACTTTGTTCCTGTTTGTTCGGAAGTAGGCTTCGACAACGTCGCCGTCGAGAAACTCTAGTTCTAAGGCCATGGCGGGATAATTCGCGAGTTGGGTTTTTGCTGTAAGTGGATGGTCTAATCCTATATTAACGGAGAGCTGCGAGGCTGAGGGTAAACGGTGGATCGAATGTTAACTAAAGTATACCCGGGATGGAAAGTTATCTGGGTAGTATTGTTTTATAAGAAAATGTCAGTCGGACGAAACGCTGTACCTGATGTCAGTAGGATAATCAATATGCTGTGACTAAGTATTGGCTAGAGTGGTGTATCAATGATATCTAAGCTGGCACTCGTGTAGTGGTATCTTTGATCGTTAAGTGAATTTTTGGTTAGAAGTTTAATATGTACTAGTTATTCAATAGTTGTATACCTGTCTTATGATGGGTTGAAACTGCACCTTAATACCTATTGTTCACAGTTGTAAGTTGATCAAACTCTAGCTCGATAGGCAAATGCGGCAATTGCCACAAGACTCGTATTTATAACTAAATGTGTAACTTGTATGTACATGTAGTTATACAGTATATTTAGGTGTTTGTGTCTTTGTATAGGTTAGCACTTGATAATTGGCGGATTTCTTACCATTGGCTTTTGATGTGTACATCCGGGCTTTATAGAAAAATTTACTCAAGCTAATTTCTTCCACAACTACAAACAAGTTCTTTGTTAGATTCATCGACCTTGTGAAATTATTCAATGATGTTATCTATGTAATTTGATCTGAAAGAAATAGTACTAATGAAGCTGAGTTTTACGTGTCAGGCCTCAATCCCTTGTTTACCTATATCGATCCTATATCGATAGGAAATGTTAAGCGTAGTAGTGAATACGCCTCATATTAGTAGAGGTTTCCCTATGAGTTTACATTGGTGTTTTTACATTATACATATGGTTCTTGAGTCACTATTGGCTTAGTTTAGGGTTATTAAAGATGGCTATCAGTACGACAAAGTCTTACCAGCATTCTTAGGAGTCTACTTGATAGTGAAGGGGTAGTTAAAGAGATAGGTTCCATGTCATCTACGGCTGAACTGGTTGAATGGTGGTTATTGATCCTGAAAGCCCCACTAGTCGCGTTGTGTCAACTTTTATTGGAGATACTCAACAGGGTCGCTTGCTAGAAGGATTGCTGCGGGGGCCTTCTTATTCTGGATGTTGTTTACTCAATTTAGTGCGGCCCATGTGTATCTTGCCGAAATTAATAACGATTTTTTATATGGCGATTTAAAACTTGTAACTAATAGTACCAAACTCCAAAGCTTGTATTCGCACCATTATCTGAAACGATGGAGATGTCCGAGGAACTCTTTGTTTCCTTACCGAAAGGCTGTAAGATCTGTTATCAGACATTCGGCAACCCTTCAGACCCAGCCATAATCATTAACTCGGGATTCGGAATGTCTATGACACAAACATCTAATGCGTTTGTCCGATTGCTTAATCCACCGGACCATCCTCACTTTATTGTCCAATTCGATTATCGAGATACTGGCCGTTCGACGTCTTTTCCCGAGCCACCTTACGGAGAGCGTGCCTACACGTTCGATGATATAGTCGACGATATCGTCGGCCTTATAAACCATCTGAAGCTTGAGCGTGTACACGTAATAGGTACTAGCATGGGCGGACCAGTTTCCTGGCTAACAGCTGCTCGGCTGCCCGACATCGTTGAGAGTCTGGCTCTCATCTTCACGAGCCCGGTAGGGCGCATACAGGATGAGAAAGACAATTTGCCATCGCTGCAGATGGAGGGACACTATATACTCACTGACGCGTTTGACCCACCCACGGATAGGGATGATCACGAGGGCTGGATCAAAACATATACGACGATGTCTCTCGCCATGGCGACGAAACCGCCTACCGAAGAAGAGAGGGCCGAAGCGAGACGCATGTCCGAGATAACGTACTATCGTGAGCGGGAGAGCGGGACGATGTGGAGTAAGACGAATCATGGGGATGCGGCGGGCGTGAGATGGCCTAGGGAGGCGCTTAAGCTTGTTAAATGTCCGACTGTCGTTATCCACGGGGCTAAGGATCAACTGTTCTCGGTAGACCACGCAAAGGCTCTGAGAGATGGCGTAGAGGGAGCAACGTTGGTTATTATTGACGATTACGGGCACGAGTTGCCGCACCGGGCTCTGAAGCCCGTTACGGACGCGATCCTTGCCAACGCGAAGAAGGGAGAACAGATGAAGGCAGCTAAGAAGTAATATGAACTATATCTACTTATAGATTTGTGGTAACTATGACTGTTAAGTTTGCCGTTACGTGTAGGTTTCCCGGGAAAGATACAATAGTGAATAAGTAGTAGTGGATTAAGAAAGATAGTGTGCTTAAAAAGGGGGACAAGCGAGTCAAAATGAGAGTCAAGCTATCTGAGGCTACAAGCACTTCTCCCATTTACAAAGGCTAATGTATAATGCGAAAGAAAACATAGGTTCATAATTTCTAATAAAATATCTAACAGACGCTAAAACCTTAAGACAGCCTCAGGCACCCTTTACCGTACTACTCAGTCTTAATAGTTGCCTCCCTTACTCCTCAGGGGACCTGCTCTCCCTCCTGGTTATCCTTACGTGAAGGATTTAATCCCCTCCATATTCACTACTTGGCGCGGCAAGTCCCTCAATCCAATATAATTTGGTGTATTTCCAGGGGAAACCATTCGTCTCCTGCACGATGACGAATCTAAACATGTCGTCCAATGTGCCCGGGCAGCTACCGCAGACGCTAAACGATAGTAAGGCCGCCTCTGTGTCACCGATAAGGTCAAGAAAGCCGCTGAGATCATATGAGCTAGTAAGGACGACGGAAAGGATTGCTGTCTGGTCTTCAGAAATAAAGAGTTGGACATCGTCGACGAATCTGACTTGGCGGAGATGATCTATGATCTGGGTACGGTTGTCCTCAAAGTAGCGTTGAGCTACCTGGCTGTCGTACGACATCTTGATAGTAGGTGGATTTGCTCTAGGCAGTGGTTTGTAGATAGATAGGTAGGAATGGGGTTGGTGAAGAAGTGTTGGTAGAGTTTAACAGGGAAGGGAAACAAGAAACCGGTTTATATAAGTGTTAGGTAGCAAAGCTTTATGCTTGTATCAATCCGTAGTCGGATCTGATTCACGTAGTCTATGTAAACTTACATGTCACGATGATTCATACATAGGTGTCTACCTAGGTATTGATTCAACGGAATATATGTAAAAATAGTGACATAACAGCTTCAATGGCCTGATGAGCCCTTAACAGCATACATGTGTTGTAGCATCTCACCCTTCCCCAGTTATAGAAATTCCTAATGACGCTGGTCTTTTAAGTTAACCTCTTATAGACTTCTCCACATGCATACAAGTATTTGGTCAAATATCTGCATGACTTGGTTACAGCTAGACTTATGACAGGCAACCGTCTCATAATCATATTATTACAGATCGTTGCTGATAGAACGAATCATAAAAACGACTCTAAAAGAGACATGATTCACGTAGATATCATTGGAGCTATTCACCCGAAAACTCGATATTTCCAAAGTCCCCCACGAACGTATCACGGGGCTTAAAGACCAAGTATGGTCTATTGTGGGTTGACGAATAAATATTACATAGAAGAAATTTACTTTGCTGGCCTACTCTAGCTTGAGTAAATTTACTAGGAGTGGCTTTAAAGTCATAATACTAAAGAGTATTAGTAAGGGCTAGACGTAACTCCAACTACGCCGTGGGCTTCCCAGCGCATCCATGGGAGCCGAGAGGAAAGGCAGCGAAAGCGTCGTCTGTTGCTTTCCTTGATGCTGTCACCCCTCCTCTGAATTTGTAAGGGTTAACCAGTGTTCTGGTGCGTATTTGAAAGGATTGGGAAAGTATTTCTATTTGATCAAGGTTGTTAATATTCATGAAGTTTAAAGGATTACACTTTTGAAACTGCATCAAGAATAATTGACAAGAAGCGAATAAGAAGTATATACAAGATACGAGCGCACGCCCACCTTGTTATGATGAACCGAGTAAGTATTATCACCAACCACCGTACCCTTAGAAATGACATGGCCATAAATTATAACAGGTCCGTTTCCCTTTTCTTCTAGCGCTAAATATCTCCTGAGTGTCCCTAATAATGGCGGAGACATTCTCAAAGCTTCGTTAATGGAAGCTCGAAGATTCCCTCGGCAGATAACAAATATACTTATCTACGAAGCGTCGACGCATAATAGAAGACAACGAGACCGGCATTCACTGATACATAATCGCATTTGTGGGAGTTTTTGTGGCGGGTTGTACGAAGGGGTCTTGGGCCTCTAGTGTAGACCTAACTAGTAGCTGGTATAATAACGGCACCAAGTTACTAGGCTAGTGTACTCACTATAATAAGTATCGTTAGATTGTGTGTTATAATAGATGTAGTTAAGAAGCGAGCGATTATAATATTAAAAGGGTAGATTATAGCTCCTCCCCTAAACGAGTAGCATATAAAGGCTTGTTTTGCTAGCCTCGCAGAGTTAGTTGGTAACCCTGTTAACTATTCCTAACATTCTCCCTGCAGTAAAGTATATCCAAACACAGCCCATTAGACATAATGATGCAACCAAAATCCCGTAATAAACTTGGACATACAGACGCATGAACCCCCTTTACATAAGTCCTTGTATCGGTTATATGGTCGTGCCCGGCCACGAATCTACGGCGACTATAAAGCTGCCGCTAGGTGGTAACTGACCTTATTGTGAACTATCATAATTAAATTAGTTGTTCAACTAAACTACACCCGTTTTAATAATATTGTGTAATTTCCAAGGGAGAATGCCAAGGCTGTATTACCAATTTCTCGATTGACAGTGCACTTGAATTTGCTGTTGAATGAAAAGTATTGCTAAATTGAATTAAGCTACGCTTGATAATAGCTTAGCATTTCGTACTATTCAAACCGTATTCAGATAATCTCATTATCATACAGACATACACACCGGACAGTGTACAAGTGCAGCATTATGGGTGTCCTCCAATCCATTTAAATTCTTACAAACTTCCCTTCACCTTACCCTCAGCTTCTTTAGCTGCACCCTTCGCCTTGCCTTTTATCTCTTCGGTTTCGCCCTTCACTTGGCCACGGATCTCCTCTGCGGTACCTTTTACCTTGCCTGCGTCTGCTTCGCCTTTTACTTTCGATGCGAGGTTGGCTGTTTGAGTATCACCAGTTAGCAAGACTATCACTACTTGAATAATAACAATATGAAGTGATGGTAAAGATTCTTACCTCCCGCATTGATACCGTCAACTAATTTGTCCGAGACCTTACGATCTACTGTTTTTAATGTGTCCTTGGCAGTTTCTGTGACTGACTTTTGTGCTGCGATGCTTGTGCTAAAGTGTCGCGGGGCGGGGACCACTGCAATTCTGGAGGTGGTGGCTAGACGGCGAGCTGTAACTTCGAGGAACGACATGATGATAATGGTTGGTTTAATGCTTGTGCGGATAGCTCGATTTATGTTCGGATTGAATGATTCTTGCTTTGGAATGATTTAAGTAGGTAGTGTTGCAAATATAGACGATTGTAGATTTAAAAGTGAAGTATGAATAGAAAAGCGGTAGAAGATATAATAACGTAGGCAAACAAGAGCTATAAGAGGGGATTGGCAAAGATGATGGTTAGTGATGTCATAATTATATTCATGGTTAACATCCCAACCAATTAGCCCAAACATAATTCTAGAAGGGGAAATAGCGCGGGGTCTAGGCGTCGTTCGAAAGATCGTCGTATGCGTATATGCGTATCTTTGCGCCCCGAGGTAAAACTTCAGTGGGGAGTGACGTCTTAGATGACCTTACTTTTTTATCTTATATATATTTTTATATGTCATTTAAACACTTTATAAATGACGCCATAGTGCATTGAGGCTCTTCACCGATTTATCAGAGGTATACATATGTCCAAGTACCTCTTACATGATCTTGGCTCATACGATGAAAAGAAATATGAAGTTAGAGAAATGTACGGATTACATAGGAGTTCGACTGACACTTGGTACGTGCACTCAAACAAGTCCCCTCCATCTTTGAATTGGTTAGAATATCTATAATATAACAAAGGCTACTCTGGAGCTAGTTGGCACCCGGAGTGATAATATCATTATTTACGAGGTGACATTGAAATTTATTTCACATCATGTTCTTTCTTATATAGTACATAGACATATATATGGGCATATGGTTAAAAGCCTTGTTAGAGCTTCAACGTTAGTTAGTTGTTCTTCTCAACTCTTATAAGCCTATCAGCTACATTGCGCTTCATATGCATCACCCAAGAATATAAAATTGTAATGATGATACCAAGCTAACAGGTTAAAAAGCTGCATAACGGACATAATATTGTCTTTGAGCGAATAGCACCCCGTTCCGGAAATTAAACTCATTGTTTATTCTTTGTTATAATATGTGGTTACTACAAACGGCCATTCATTATGTTGCACTTTATAACCATCCGTGAGCTTGAACTACTCTACTTAGCTGTTTACAACGAATTAAGTAAACACATTATCTGTTTTTTCATATCCTAATTTTATGAATTTTAGTTTAATCAACCGTAAGTAATCACCATGGCTAATCAGGACGATGGACAACCAAAAAACTATCATGAGAGAATTCAATTGCAGAATTACAAGTTCCGAATGTTTCGAAGGCATGGCTGGACATTGAGTTGGGATAAACAATACATAAAAGATAACCGACAGTATTGGTCACAAGTTCAGGTGCCTAGGGTCGGCCCCCCGCCCATCTTCAATGAAGTGCCCGATGCGTGGAAAAAGAGACGATATCACAACCCTTCAGCAATATCATCATCGAAGCCAGATATAGAAAACCCACAACACGATCATAATGCAAACGCTAATATGGCAAGAGATGCATTGGCAAATGCCAAATATTACTTTGGTTCCACTCTATTGCGTTACCAGAAGGTCTTAGGTTACGGAGGTCGTGAGTAAACCTTTTGAAGATGGAGACGTAGATCTGGTTTATAGCACTATATTTAGTTGAGTGGCTACTAACCTAAATAATGACGGTAGTGGGATTGGCACTTCACTATAGGTATGATGGTCAAGCGAACCCTAAAGACATTGCCATAAAACTCTCTCTCGGGTCATGGGAATCAGACGATTTGCGGCAGGAGGGAAAAGCTATGGAAGTAAGGTAAACTCAATATAAAATTACATATGCGGATTGCTTACAATATATCCAGGCGATGATGGGAGCAGTACATCTCGTTCAGATCATACCCCCAGAAGATGTTGGTAGACCACCTCTACCTCGATTCTACCCGAGACCAATGTCGGACGACTCTTCCGAGGAAGAAGACTCCAGCGGCGATGAAAGTATTAGTCAGCCACACCGTCCTCCACGGATTTCCCGTCATCTTAGGCCCGAAGCGGAACTGCGAGCACGGATACAAGGCCACACCGATCGCTATAGGACGTGGTATTACCGTAATGCTACATTAGACTCTAGGAAGGATTTCCTACTCCTCGAGTATATTGAAGGAGGCGATCTCCGGATGCTGATTAATAAAATATCGGAGGCGACCACATCAATTGGTGGAGTCACACCAATCCCTAATAGAGTACTTGTATGAACTATCGAGATCCCCCCTTTTTTTCTTTTTCTCTTTCTGGCTTATCTCCTAAGGTTATTGTTAGAAGTAATTACTAACTATCGTTATTATAGTGGGCATTATGGCTTTGCTGTAAGTTGAGATACTCTATAGGCAATGCTTTTGATTTCTAATCAATGTAGTGGTACGTGGTTGTGTAGGGATGAAATATCCTCCTCGTAAATTCCACCCCGAGCGGTTTGCCAGGAAGGACCTGATTGAGGATGCCCCTCCAGCTCGCAAAAGGTGGAGGGCTAAGAACTGGGTCCACTTTGATATCGACCCGACTAATAGTAGGTAGTCCTTCTCTGGAGCTTCCGAGGCATTACCAGGTAGCTTATGATTATCTATGTAGTTTTTGTTGGAAATATTGAGCGCCCGGAATTGGACGAGCCGGAATCTCCTGCTGAAGAGGGCTCATCTTCTGGGGAAGGATATACTCCAAGGAATGCGCCTACAGCAACCTTGAGTTACTTCTCAGGAGTGTTACGACAGTTGAACGTAAGAATAACCCGCGGAGAACCGTCTACGGGCCAAGGTCCTGACAAGGGACCTCTTAAACGACCGTATGATGTATATCATAGAGACAGGGCAGACGGCGAGCATTTATTTATCCCAAAACTAAAGGTGTGTAAATCGTACCTAGGAATGGTTACATGGCTGCTAACCACCAACTGATAGCTCGCAGACTTTGGGTTAACGGAACAAATTAAACCTTATAAACGAAAGTAAGTGATACCTAATTGATTTCATTGATAATGCTGCTGACAGACCCATAGCGTTTACTATATGAGAAGGCGAGCGGTTGGCAAGGGTTCATTTCTCTCGCCTGTAAGTTATCCGCTCCTAGTTTCATAGTTTCTAGAGCATGTATGCTAAGTCGAATACTACCTATCTACAGGAACAATTCTCGGCGGATTGGGAAACAATTCCCGCTGATGTCAATGGAGCAGAGGCAGGAGAAAATGTAGTAGCGGGGAGCTATGGCTCGGCAACGAACGTATGGGGCATCGCATTGGTAAGTACCTGATTCATCTTATAGATCATATAGTTTGCTTCTTCATCTAATTCTTTGCAAGACGATGTGGATTATCATAACCCAAAAACTACCACCAGTACCACCTCAACCTCAGATACCACCGGGAGTATTTGTACCAGGCGGGAAGCGCGCAACGAATATCGACGATATAATTAGAGAAATAAATCCAAACTTACCAATATCCTACTGCACATTGTTAATGGACGGAACATTTAATCACGTCGATGAAGACCTTAGAAAAACACTATATCAATGCATGTACCACAACCCGACTTATCGCCCGACGGTTGAGGAGTTGCTAGTTCAAGCACGGGCAGGAGTTCAGAAAGACTTCCCTAACGAGACCGACGCTGTCGTCAATAATTGGGTTAATAGATTCGTACTAAGCGCACCGACTACATAAAAGGTAGATTTGGTAGAGGGATGGCATGATAGACATGGAACGGACATAGAGCTGAGAAGAGATTGTACGATATTTTTGTATATGATTATTATGGAAGGATTAAATACCGTTTAGATATATTTTAATACGATTCATAGATCGTCGATCGTGATATGGAAATGTATTTACTTGTCAGCCCTGCGTCGATCGCTGACGCCGATCTAAACGGCGGATAAGCCTTGACGGAATGTGCTTTCTGGGGTCCGTATCTGCAACACAGGGAGTATACTCGTAGCTGGTTGAATTAAGAATTGTCTGAGACAGGAAGAAATCGTTGGGTTTATCTAGCGAATATACGCAAGCTAGAAATGATAGTAATATGACTGGTTCTACATCCTAGGTAGTTATATGAGGCTGAATGTGTTGGATTGGTATCTCTTAACTAAGCTGATGGCTGACACGCCGAGAAAGGTAGTATATAGCGGGAGTGATGTCACTGGTGAGTTTTATTTAGCAAGATCTTAAAGATAGAACAGACCCTTTTTCTTCTTCCAGCTTGGTTGTAGAAGTGATCTCTGGGGTCTGTGCGTGGGGAATGGGGGGTAACCCCTTAACTTACATATACCTAAACCCATGTTTCTATGTAAAAGCGCGGGGGTTCCGAAGAGGTGGGATGGTGTGGCTTGATCCTTTTTCATCCCAATGATACCTTTCGACGTCAATCAACAGAAAGATAAGTCCTTCAGGTATAGAATACTTGTTGATAGTCCAAGAGCATGAAGCCAAGTTTTGAAATAAGTACCTTGATTATCAGCTAAGCATTGTTATTTTGCGCGTATTGACGACTCGATGGGTATACATACTTCAATTTCTCCCTTCTCCGCCCTACACCGAGCGTGGCTCGAGTACGCCTTCGCATGATGATGTAGTGTCACGGAGATGTTAAATCAACCTAGCCACTTTGATGACCGTCCAGTGTTTATCTAATATTAATAGATTCGTTAGCATATAGTTTTTGCGCTGCTAAGTATCTGCGGGAGTTCGGTCAGAGCCTGCCTCTATGCCAATAATTCCGTATTGTCTACTTCATAACATGGCGTTTTGGCGAACTTCGGTGATTATTAACATGGCGCCGGCATAATCAGCACTAGTAAAAGTTGACAGCTACAACATATCTGCGTTTAGTAGGTGCTGATGCAAGGCACTCAGCTAGCAGCGGGAACGATCTACAATGTGCCGATCTTAACAGGGAATAATGATCCTAGGAGGATCATGCAGAAGCCATCTGCATATGCGATCCGGCCAGGAAGACTGTTTGGATACCTTCCAATAGCATTTTACATCTCTATTTTCTGTGATTGCCATGCTGAAAGTATTAGGCGGTTTAGGTAAGAACGCGACTCGCAGCCCGACTCTCAGAAGTCCGTCATGGAGTTCAGTTTATTTAAAGGACATTCGTCTTCCTCGAAAATCCAGATTTCTTGTGGAGTTATAACACCATAACGACCTCGTATGAACTTGATTTAACCAAATCATATTTTCTGCCTCCTTAAAAACCATCAAATATAACGATCCCAATATGAAGACCTCTACATCCTTGTTCTCCGTCATTGTAGGCATCTGCTTTGCAGGTGTCCAGGCTGAACTACCTTACAACATGCCAGAATGGCGTAAGCGACCCTAAGTCGTCCAGTAAAGTTAATGAGCAAACGCTAATAGAGAATAATCAGGGAGAGGAGCTAGTCCCCCTATTATCCCGTCAGAGCACCCAACATGGCAATACCCTCACCACCAACCTACTGGTGAACCGCATCACCCTCATCCGACTAGTGTTCGCCTACCTGGCCATCACAGACCGCATCCCACTAGTTACCCTCAACCCACCGGAACTACCAGTCCTCACCAGCCCTGCAAGACTGCTGCTGACTGTGCATACCTCTCTTGCACGCAGCAGATGCCTCGAAGTGAGCCCACATGCGTCCAGAGCCGGGTTGCAAGGTAAGACTCTCAACCATTAACCCCCTTTTAATTGATGTTACGTAAAAGCTAATCCTCCCTAATTAGGTTCTGCTCATGCACAATACCAAAGGCGGAATAAGACAATAGGAATAAATAGGATGGGGACTCGGTCACTAGGTGCTTCCTGAAGTATCGCCTTTTCTTAGACTTGCTGGTTGGGTGTTGTGCAGTTATGCTTTACTTGTTGAGTGTTTCGTCCAGTTAGAAAATCAAAGATTCAAGGACCCTCCGAAGTCTGGAACTTATCTTCAGTTCATAGTGATATTACCGAGAAAGCTCTCATGATGGATTAGGCTTATTTCTCCCTGCTCCTAGTTGAATATATAAGTGAAGCTCTTGCATTGAATCTTCTAAGCGCTTTTAAAGTTTACAGCTTAATGGTAAAAACGTATAAAATACACACATAAGCGTTGAAGTTTTATACTTGAGATTGTAGACTTATGTTCTTTATGATCGTGAGAGGTACATAATGAATATTTTAAAAGTTGCTATCGTGGCTGAAATCATACGTAGGAGACAAATATTTATGGAATATCATATGCTATCGGGTCAGTATACGAGGTGTATTAATATTTGGAACCCTGTTTACCGTGGAATATAAAAAGATAGCTTCATAAGCTTTACTAAGTCATGCCCTTGGATATGAGAACAATCCTACACAATTCCTTTTAGGTTATGAGATTAAGATTTATATTAGTTAAGGGCTGGGCCTGCGTGGATCATACCTTCGGTAGGTAGACTGGTGTGAATTTCGCTAGTTCAGTTGCGCTTAAGGGCCAATTGATTTGGGATTAGTACCATCTTGCGCCTACATTAATATATTAAACGCTCTCTTATTAAGAAACGGTTTGAGTCATGTGGTTTATTCTTTCGTATATCTTGGTGGTGATTTCGTCTGATGAAACTAAAGGACGGCTACCTCGATTCATTTTCGATAATAAGTGAAGGACTGGATTTGTGTGCATAAGATAACTCGATATTGTATCGCTTTGTCCTAACTAATGAGGTATCTAGACTCTCAACTAAGCCGATGATACCATAGAAGCTTTTCATCATCACATAAATTATCCTTCATTTATATCGAATCGAGACTTATCTATGTTCTATGATAAGAAACGATACACTCGAGTGTACCCTCTTAGTATCTAGATGTCCACCTTGCCGACGAAACTTCTATCGAATCATTTGAATATTGGCATTATTAGAGATTTCTTAGATGCAGCTTAGACAATCCTCTCGAGTTATATTTCTATTTTTCATTCTCAAAACCCCCCCTAAAATCGTATGAAATGATAAAGATGACTACGCGTATCTCCCAGCCAAGACTGATGTAAGGATATTCCCAGGCTTGGAATCACTTTCTGCTTTGACGCTTGGTTCATATCTTAAGGTCTTGATTGGTCCGGCCTTTTATAAACCCCATGGGGCCTCGGAGGCTATAATGAACTGAGCTCACCCTACTCCGGTTAATATCAATCTTGACATATTCGGAATATTGGGAAGAGCGTATTCAACCCATTTCGGCAGTTGGAAACAGTGCTAAACTATTTCCAAGTTGCCAGCATCCATTTTCCCCTTCTACAGAGTAGTACTGAACCAAGGACTGGTCGATTTTGCTGTGATTAGAATGTGGAATACAACCAAAGTCTAAGCCTCATGGGGTCACCACCTTATATACGTAGTGTTTATCGTTCTATTATTACTTGATTTACTAGGATGGCTGACCGGGCAGTTCTTTAGGGCTACAATTCCGAAAATAAATAAAAGTACTGGGCCTGCCGCAACCCTCTTGCCTCGTGGTCTTCCCCCGCGGCTACTACTCTTATTCATACGACGATCGCCGGATAGTTGACCTAAAGTCCAGTGAACAAGATGCAGTTAACCTCGCTCGCCGCGTTGGCATTAGCCGCGCCAGCAAGCGCGCTTATTCGATTCTCATGCTCTCAGCTTGTGGTTGACCGTATCGACCCATTGGTGAATCCAGGCATGGCGCCCTCGCCGCATCTACACCAGATCATCGGCGGAGTAAGTTATGGTTGGACGAGCTAAAGAAGTAAATGTAAAGCTAATCGACGTAGAACTCGCTTAATGTGACTATGGACCCTACTAAGGACATGCCTGGCGAATCCACTTGCACAACCTGCCAGTTCACCGAGGACACTTCCAATTACTGGACTGC
Source organism: Daldinia childiae (assembly GCF_008694065.1). Taxonomy (NCBI): domain Eukaryota; kingdom Fungi; phylum Ascomycota; class Sordariomycetes; order Xylariales; family Hypoxylaceae; genus Daldinia; species Daldinia childiae. The sequence goes on along the minus strand of NW_022984654.1, from coordinate 252,560 downwards.
GGTTCTCTTCTTCAGGTCTCGTAACGGCACCTTTAAGCGTGTGCCTATCCGACCTAATGTCGGTTTCGACGGCGCCGAAGGTGGTATGACCGTCTACTACATGCAGAACGGCTTGGCCGACTACCAGCAGCGGTCCAAGGTCACCGCTTTCAAGCCTGTAAGGCTCTCATTGTCCGCGAATATCGAGTGTTGAACATATAGAGCTAATTAGTTTAGGGATTCCGTATGCTTGTCGGCGATGCGATGGCTCGAACTGCCGAAGACGCCAACAAATACAAGCAGGTTACCTACACCTGTCTGCAAGACATGAACACTCGTTTCCCCGAGACCAAGAACCTGCCCAACAAGCCGTGCCCGGCAGGCATTATGGCAAACATTCGCTTTCCAACGTGAGTCGGCTACGCATATGTATATCGAAGTTGTTGGATAGTCATCTAACATATAGTAGTTGCTGGGATGGAAAGAACCTTGACACCGTGGACCACATGAGCCACATGGCATACCCAGCCAGCGGTACTTTCGACTCTCAAGGGCCCTGTCCGGATAGTCACCCCGTACCTGTTCCTCAGCTCATGTACGAGACTATCTGGGATACTCGCCAGTAAGTTCGCCTTATCATAAACTAGTTATGTTCCATTTAGTTAATTATGGTTCCTATAAAGATTTAACGACCCTAACGAATGGCCCGAGGATGGGTCCCAGCCCTTTGTCTGGAGCATGGGTGACCAGTAAGTAACTCGCATCCTAAGCAATGTCCAGAGAATTTGCTGACGCAGGCTTCCAGCACTGGCTATGGTAGTCACGGTGACTATCTCTTCGGTTGGAAGGGTGATGCTCTCCAGAGGACCATGGATACACCCTGTTATGTCACTTGTCCTACATTAACCACACAGTCAATTGCCAACCAGAACAAGTGCAAGATTGACAGGACTGTCCAGGAAGACATCGATTCTTGTAAGTCATCGAAGAAACTTCAAAATGGGGAATAATTTATAATAATTGCTAATATCATGATTAGGGTTGCTCGAAATCCCTGGAAGTCCCGAGATATCAAAGAAATATTAGAGACAAGGCGTGATAGAATATTTGGAATAATTAAGGCGCGCGTGTTTGTTAGTGTTTGTTCCTAGGTAGTGATGGACAGGCCATGCATCCATCCGCCTAGGATAATTTCAGCTTTCGATACCGCCATGTTTAAATTGACAAATCCGGGTTCCGCTATTGATCCCGGGCAATCGAAATCGAGAGATTTATAATATGGAGCCTTTGACTCGCTAGAAATAAGAGTCCGATTATATTCCTATTTTAGATGTATAAGGCGATATTTACAGCGAAGTCCGCGGGGTAAGTTCAGCTGTAGCCTGTCAGATGCAACCTGATCAGTGCACCATCGCGTACGTATTCGTATAGAGACACGCTACTACCCCTGAAATTTCCTTGTGATCTTACATTTTCCCTTTCAACAACATATATAGGCTCCACACTATATAATGGTAGGTAAGGGATTGAAGTAGAGGAGTCTCTATTAATATAACGAGGAACTTATATACGCAAGGAATGGCAAAAACAGAAGTTCAACCGAGAGACCCGCAGATCTTTACCAGGTAGACACTTTTACATAATCTAACTATATATTATTAAACGACTTCCGCAAATACTATAACTAACTCTAGAATAACTAGTTAGCTATCGAATAAGTTGGTGAATACTTTGGGTATCTACATCCTATATCCATGGCTGCATCTCAACTCGAGATACCCCTACATCTTCAAGACTCCTTGAGATCGCTTGAGGGCACAACATGATGGCGGCTAATGTCGTGTTACCACTTGTACGGGGCATTTACGCCCTGCTCGCCGTTATTGTGCTACGCTTCCTGTATAGAGCATACATCGAACGGGGGCGACTAAGAACTTTGAAGGCTCAAGGAATTGTGAGTTCGACTAACTACCAAGAGGAATAGCAGGATATTAAACTGATTCATTTAAGCCCATATTACCACATTCGTTACTATTCGGCCATCTCCCCGTCTTCGCAGCCTTTCGAGCGTCTAATCCTCCAGATGTTAATATATATGAATTCTATTCTTGGCTCCTTGCAAATATCGATAAATACTTCCCTGGCCATACGAGATTACCGCCAGTGGTTTATTTGGATCTTTGGCCCGTATCAAGGTCTCTTGTACTTATATTTGACGCCATGGCTGCGGCTCAGTGCACGCAGGTCAAGAGTCTGCCCAAGGACCCGCTTCTCCCCGAATACATGGAGCCGCTGACGGGAAAATTGGATATCGTTTCGACGGAAGGGGAACTATGGAAGAAATGGCGATCGATGTTCAACCCTGGTTTCAGCCAACGGAATCTTACAGCTCTGCTCCCAGAGCTCATCGAAGAGGCCCAGATATTCGCAAATGGGCTCAAGGATCAAGCTGGTCAGGGAGGAGAGTGGGGATCGGTATTCCAGCTCGAGAAAAGGACGATTAACCTGACTTTCGACATTATTGTGAGAGCATCTGTGTTAGTATACCTACCTAAGCATCACAATTCCGGTTATATACTTCGATACACTGACACGAGATAGAGATCTACGATTACATGAGCAGTCAAACCCATCAAGCAGCCCATTCAAGACCGCCCTAGTAGATCAACTTCAGTTGATGGGGAAGTTGTCAAAATCTGCAAAAGCCTTCCATTCCAGCCAGCTTCTCTGGCATCGGAGATCTATTGAGCGAAACAACCGCACCATGCGCGAGTTTCTACTTCCACAGATAGAAAAAAGGCTACAGTCAGACGTCAACGCCAGCCAAAAGAAAACAATCGTCGACCTCGCTATGAAGTACATCGAAAAGGAAAATGCTGGTACTTTCGGAGGAAAACCCGATGCTGAGTTTGTCGATAGACTCGTAGCGAATTTGAAGGCGTTTATGTTTGCTGGCCACGATACGACTTCGTCGACGATCTGTTTCATGGTGAAGATACTGCAGGATAATCCGGACTGTTTAGCGAAACTCCGGGCCGAGCACGATTCTGTCCTAGGTCCTGATCCGGAGAAGGCTATGGAGGTTTTGATCGCATCACCTCACCTCTTGTACTCGCTCCCGTATACTTTAGGCATTATTAAGGAGACTCTAAGGCTGCATCCGCTCGCTGCGACGGTTCGTGATAGCGACAGTATCCCAGGATTTTCAGTCAGCGTACCAGGCTCGCCTACTAGGTATCCGATGGAGGGGTTTGGACCTTGGGTGGGTGCACCTGGAGTACAGCGCAATCCCGATTATTGGCCACGACCAGACGAATGCTTGCCAGAGCGCTGGATGGCCGCCGAGGGCGATCCTCTTTATGTTGCTACTAAAGAAGCTTGGGTGCCGTTTTCTCTAGGACCGAGGAACTGCGTTGGGATGGAATTGGCGATGGTCGAGTTAAGATTGGTCGCCATATTGATAGCCCGCACATTCGACATTGAGGAGGCATGGGAAGAGTGGGACAAGAAGCAGTGAGTACTTCAGTCTAAACGATTATCTTCCTTGTGAATATGGTTACTAATCCAACTACTCCTAACAGAGGTCCCAATGCTACGCCTACTCACATTGTAAACGGCAGACGCCTCTACGGTGTCGGGAATGGACCAGTCCACCCGAAGGACGGTATGCCAGTACATGTGAGGCTACGAAACCATAAGCTATCCACTTGAGAGTGACAGACTAGCTTGTTCGTGATGTATAAATATGACGATCAGTTTCTAGATTTGAGGATCTGATTGTGATTAATAGTGTACCTAAATTCAGTCATACCTGTTATAAATTAAAACGTTCGCGGAAATACGTAGTTTCTGCTGAAGCTACTTGTAGCTGATTCCGAGTACGCATTAGAAGCCCCCTTTGTATATTAACACTAGAGGTTCACTAACATCTCGACCGGCTAATAACTGACTAATGCTAGTGGTATCAATCGTATCTTGGCAGATAGACGACCTCAGCAGAAGCGGATCGTTGGCTTAGAATTGTGCATATGGCGTCATTAGTAAAGAAGTAAATCCCGTAATAGAGAATATCCAGAACCACACTGACGAGTACTAAAGTGGAATTTGAAGATCGGTTAATATATAGGAGCGGACATGGGGAAGCTCGATCTGACCTCTTGGTGATCCGTCTTTTTGACCCCCACGTCGTCCTAGATATGAGATGCTTAGCGGGGTTTAAGGAATTGCAGGATCAATATGTTTTATCATGTTAGTTCGGTTTAGCCCCAGGTTATTACTAAAGTCGATAGATTCCACGCCGTGCGGCATCCTACTAGATTTTTTTGGTCAATCTTACCTTACTCACAGTTACGGGAACTAATAGAGAATTCGTGGATGATACTAACTATCATGGTTGATGCTAGGTATAGTAACCCGCGATCCTATCGAAGTCCTACATGTGACGTATATATCTGGGATAGATATAAAGCTCTAATATGTATCACGACTCATGTAAGCCGCCTCTCGGTGTTATTAGAGGGTCAAACTCTTGAATAGTTCTAAATATTAGCATCTTAAGCCTAAAAGATGAATTAGTTATCTTCATTAAACTATTAGTTTATGCAGGTACATTTCTTTATCAGGACGTATCTAAAAATGGAATAACTATGCGAACACAATAAGTGACCGAGTCTTCGAGGATTGAGATTGTCGTAAGCGGCTGACGTAACCATCCTTACAGTTGTATGACTTTAAAGCCGTCGCGTAACCTCAAATGTAGATCTCGCGCACAGGTGCAGATGTTGTTATGTGTTGGCCCACAATTTTTCCCATTTTGAATCTTATCGTCTGGTTATTTTTGTCTGGTGTAGGGATGCGAATTATACGCATAATTGACCAATTATGCGATATTATACATATAATACGTAGTATGCGTATAATACGCATCATATAATTGAATAATTATGTAATTACAATATAAATTTTTTAATCTCTACTTTAGTATATTAAATAGTTTTACACAACAATAACAACACCTATTTTGACTTATAAAATCAACAATTTAGCTTAAAATGCGACCAAATTTCAGACTTAAGCAGTAGATCAGGACTAAAATAAAGACCAAAATGGAATTAAATCAGCTAATTTGATTAAATCTAACGTAAAATAGCCTCAGACACGATGCTTCATTACTAGCGTTATTCCGATTTAGTACTAGTATATCGGATAAAAAGAGGCCACTTTCCGATTATGCGCATAATTGATCAATTATGCGGTATTATATAATATTATACGGTATTATACGCTAGTGATATTATATTTTTCGCATCCCTAGTCTGGTGTAAGCTTGTGAATGTTTCGCAACGAATTTCCAAATCTACCTAGGTATGTAGCCCATGTTTAAGTAATACCGCTAGTTATTAAGAATCCTCCTAAATTAGCGCAAAGTACCTACCTAATGGACGCCAAGGGTTTTAATACAGGGACAGAAAAGCTTATTTGTTTTTAACTGCCCGCATGCATGTACCTAACATGCATGTAGTCATGTACATAGTATACCTATCCCAACCTCCAACCTTTTCCGAGCGTTCTAGAAGCGTGATACATTCAAGTGTTTTCAAGATTTGGGTATCAATTACTACCTACACACATGTACTATCTCATCTTCCTTGGTTATTTTTCTTGATTACTGCTTAGGTGGCGGCATCGGCCCATTGAAGTGTTCCACGATCGGCAGATAGCCATCCTAATACGTACCTAAATACTGATCTGGATCTGTCTTTCCGTGAACGTATATTATTGTACAAAGTCTAGTGTAAAGGCTTTAAATAGCACCCACATACCAAGTCGTCATGTGAAGTCATGTATACAGTGTTAGGTATATATTTTAGTAGCTTCGGAAGTATAGTCTAGTGTAGAAACGCTAGTTACATGTACCGTTGTATCTCCGTTTCTAGTTTTGATTAGCTCAAAATCCACTTATATTATCGTTGCAATAAACAAGATACGTACCATTAACACTAAAACTAATCCAGGGGTATCAAAACCTGCTTCATCCGAATCTGTATACACTACGTAAGGTATTTTTTACTATTAAAGAAAAGGTGACGCCAAACTGTCGAGATATTGCGTAGAATATTTTCTTGTTCCACTGTTCTAACCTGCATACGTAGCCGCCCCCGTTTATGTGGCTGGAACAGCGTTGGATCTGGGTCGCCTAATCCTGGTGAACCAAACCACAATATCAAGGGGCTCTGCAAAATCCTAGGAATGGACATATCTATCAAAGATCGCCTAAAATGACCTAACCATCTAATATAGGGCTCAAATTAACCTTGAAAAGTGTTGCTTTTACGCTAAAAGCTGATATCATATTGTTGTGAGGTAAAAGTGCAAATATCAGATCTTTTATTGATTCCTACGGGTTGGAAAATATTTCGGGATTTCTACCGCGACTCCTTAGAAGCCATAATACATACAAGCAATCCAAAAATTTATTCGTTCCGACTGGCTAGTTAGAGTAACCTGACTCGTCGTCAATTGCGACTAAAAATGGATTATGATGGGTACCGACGTCAATCGTAGTGGCTGGGGTGGCCAAATGCCGCGTTCCCGTTGTACCTTGACCCACGATACTACGTACAACAGTCCGGTATATTCATATTCGATGTGATCAACATAAACATGAAGTCAGCGTGGAAGGCTATGATCTTCGAGGCAGGGTTAAGAGAGAAATAGTGGTATTGTGGCAGTTATCTACTACACAAGCGTTCCAAAGGACTTGATGAGCATATAAGGGAGTTGACTTGACCTCGATTTCAGTCCAGAATTATTTCCATCAGTATTGATTCAGATCCAACAACAACTCCATACTATTTTAGCCTGCTGCAACTCATTCGTTTGTCAAATAAGCCATACTTGGGAACCGTTATACCTATTATTCATCCATATTACAAAACAAATTAGACGTCAACACATCAACTATGCGGTCATTCGTTACTCTCTTAGCAGCAGCAGCCTCGTTGCAGGGCGGCTCAGCAGTTCCGTTCGGCAACCAGCAACAACCTCCCACTACCATATCTCACGGAGGATTTCCGCATCCGACCGGTCGTTTCCCCCACCCAACCGGTTTCCCGCATCCCACTGGTGGCCCGCGTCGCCCCGACAGCCACGGTTTATGGGCGAAAGATGAAGAGCATCGCTGGCCTGGCCAACCTCATCCCACTGGCCACCATCATCGCCACTCGAGCAGCGGCTTCCCTCACCCAACAGGACACCCTGAAAGCAACATTTTTTTGAGGCGGAATGCGGACCACGTACGCCCTCCCCCGGATGGCTTTGCCCATCCTAGCGGTCACCGCCCGCACCCAACCGGCGGGTTCCCACAACCTACTGGTGGACCTGGTCATCACCACCATCCCCCAGGTGATAACCAGGACCACGGTCACGGAAACTGGCAGGGCAACCATGGGAAGCGAGACGAGGAGTTCCGCAGACCCGCTAGCATTTTATCGCCCAGTGGTGTTACCAGCCATCTCCACACCCAACCTACTGCCGGTGCCCAACCCGCGCACCACGTGCAGCAACCCGACGGGGAGCCGAAGCACGAGCGCCAGATACTCCAGGAGATCCCGCGCGTGGTCCAGGATGCCAACTAAGAGACGCAACGGATGAAGCTACTTAGTTATTACAGCATAACTAATCCGACCAACTGTACGATACTGTAAGACAAGTAAGATAATGATTGGATGAAGTAATGGAAGGATTTAGAACACTTGGGTTTTGATAGACTGCATGGTGGAATAGACTGGTTGGATGCTAGATGCTAGGTACCTACCTACGAATGAATCACGTAGGGGTATGATGTTGCCTTGTTAGATAAAGGTAACTCTTGAGAATGAAAATTGAAAATTTTCATATCCGTATAAACATTGTTTACAAGCTACTCCAACTTCATGTGAATACTAGTATTAAAATATAGTGCTCATAAGATTGCCTATCTTATAATGAGAACTACACAAGTATCACCAAGCCCATTGTGATGCTAACAGATTCTCAAATACAACGTTTGAATCTCATCTATGTCAATCTAGAAACTTACCTAAGTAACCTTATCTGCGAAGCACTAGCTCAAAAGCAAGGGACCACATCCTGTATTGTATAATTGACTTCATACTTCGTGACTAGGTAGCTTTGATGTTGTTAACTATGTAATGATGAGAGAATATTATCATCCGAGAAAAACCATAAAACACGTACGTCTGTTTTATACAGTTAAGAATATAGAGTTATTCCAACCCTAGGTAAATCATAGCTCAAGACGGACCACAAAAACATATTTCATGAAATAATTATAGTATATAATGATGTTAAATTTAACATTAGAGAACTCGCATTAGCCTTTAATGAGAAATCAATGTATAATGACTTAAATATTGTGTGCACCTAGTTAAGAAGAACAACTTATGAGTTCCGGGGGTTGACTCTAAAACTGTTCTTTCTCTCTTTGGATTGAAGGAAGTAGTTTTGAATGTCACTGCACTTAAATTATAGCCGACTATAGAATGAGCCATTAGTAAAATAGTTTTGCTAATTATTAATAACTTGAAGTAATTTGGCATATTAAAGATAAAGCTGCGCAGCAACTTGATAAGGTATGAGGATATTATAAACATGTCAAAATGAAATTTTAATAGAGCACTACCAATTGTTATAACTTTAGACTAGGTGTCACCTTGAATGAGACTATATCGAGCTATTGTAAACTTCATTTAAAATGTCCGTTTCGTCAAGTTTCCATATCATATAATTGCATATTCTCCTAAAGCTAACGCTAAGGTATGACTCCTATAACACGATAGCCGCGTAAAATATAAAGAGCATCTAGTAACGTCAACGTTTCATATTGGTTCAAACAATCTCTTTGGGCTTTAACAAAGCCTTACCCCTAAGCTTCTTTCTGCAACTAAATATAAATATACATCTACCAACCAAACAAAGAAGGCAACCTCTAATTGAAAATTTTTACCTGAATTCTGAAACGACGTGGTAGTAAACTATTCGATATAATTTTACTAATTCCATCCAGGCGTCAAAGCGGATAGCTCGGTAGGTCACCTGGTGTACCCCCCACGCCGCACGAATGTAAATAACTAAGAAGTAAGACAAATACCTCATTTTGAGTCATGCTTCATAAGGAAAGTGTACTTTAAAGATGAACTGTGTCATTGAATTGAATTGAAACCAAACTGTTTGATAGTTTTTACTTAAGAATATAGAATATAAACATAAGAGTTGAATAATGCGGTGTAGTATGATTATTTATTAAAGACGCCCCTTGCCTGATATTTATAAATCATAATAATCATTCTGGAGTTTGAAGGAAGCGCCACGATAATTCTCGGTGAAGGGCCAAGAGCTAAGTGTGTAATATTGTGCATTCCAATTAATTCGACTTAGTAATATCGGGAATTTGTACCTTACCAAAGCCCAAATTGATTATAATAATACGTTCCTTCTCCCCAGACTTCTCTCATTTCGTACTACAATTTGCATAACAAATCAGCGACGACTACATTAGGTACAAACGATTGCGATCCCGGCCTAAACCCAGTAAATTTCAACTGTACGACCTAAAACCCCCAGAACCTAGAACCCCAGAATTGAACTGTGCACAATACAGTAAGCATCAACTGACCACACAGTACAGATACGGTACGGTCAAAAACAGTCAACAACGCTAAGGTACCCTTCACCGTTTGTAATTTCGCCACGTGAACGTACCAAAGTGGATACCTCGCGTTCTTTGATTTGCGGCGTTTCAACAAACTCTGTTAGTTCTTCTGTTAGTTAACTAGAAGAAGCCCTGCGACATTTTCCCTTGCGTTTTTGACCTTTTCATCAACATAAGCTACGAAACTCTCACAATCCGTTTTATCAACTCGCCGTTCTATTTTCGTTGATTTTTCTTGCGATTAGATTTTATTTTAAGTTTTTATTTTTTTTCTTCTTCTCTTTACCTCTTATTGAGATACGATGCGCGGCAGCGCCGTCACTTCGGCAGCTTTGACCGCGTTCAAACAACCCCTATCTAGATTTGGCCGTGCTCATTTATCCACCGCATCCTCCCACTACAGCGCCGGAGCTCGCTTCGGCGGTAGCATTCGCAAAGCTAGCACCGTTCCGCACAGCGTCAGCTCTTTCGGCTCTCAGCAATTCGAGCCCGGCGTTATTCTGAAGGGATACTCTGGTCGCGAGTATACCATTGAAAATGTTCTGCAGGACAGACAAGACCGCCTGGTCTATCTCGCCAGGTAAGCTAAGCTCTACTTTAGGCTCTCCTCTACCTCAGTAGAAAATTTATGTTTTCTTTATCTTTTTTACCCCATTCGACGTTTGCGCTTGTGGGTCGGATTTGAACCAACTAACATCGTCTTTAGGGCAAATGAGAAGATGTTCGTTCTGAAAAGTCTATTTGAGAACGAATACAATTATGCACTTCCTCTGCAGTTGAGATTTAATCACTCGCCTTACTTGCGGGCGCTGCGGGACACCGTCCCCGAGCAGAAGATGTTTGTCAATGAATACATGACAGACCATCTCCTCAACTTCGCCTTTAAGGACCTCTCCCTAGCTGCGCAAAAGCGTGTCCTTCGAGATAGTCTACGAGGCCTTGCTACCTTACATGACCAGAACATCGCGCATTTAGGTATGTATCCCCGCCGGACTTAAGCTTCGGATTTTAATCTAATGTGGCGTTTTAGACATCAAAGCAAATAACATCATGGTTGACTACCGCGATACCAGCGAAGGAATCATTGTAGATCGCGTGCAGTTATCCGATCTAGAAGATTCGACTCACATCCCACCTGGACAGGCTCTGCGTGGGCTCAAAGTTGGCAATCAATTTTGGCGCAGCCCGGAGGCGCACGTACAGGGCGCGGTCGGAAAGCCTTCGGACATCTTCTCCTTGGCGCTAGTGGTGAGTTTGACCGCCTTTGCTTATGTGTCACGACTATTAATGCTGGTATAGTTTATATTCATGCGTCTCAAAATGGTCATCTTCCGGATCGACAGCGCGCCAAATGTCGATCTTACCAACGCCATCCTCGAGCGGCAAATATCCACTTTTGCCGAGTGGAACGATTACGAATCTTTCATCGACTACCTTGGTCGAAGACATCCCTGGGTCGGCGAACTCTCTCGCTTGCAAGACTCATTCGGTTCTAAGAATCCTCGAAGACCATTTTCGCTCTGGAAAAGCGATTCACTTGACCCAGACTTCAAGGATTTGATTAAGAAGATGACCAACTTTGATCCCCGGAGGAGAATCACGGCGCGGGAAGCCCTCGGTCATGTCTGGTTTGACGATGTTGAGGAACTATAGTTGATACCTTGGGTTTAGCGATTATCAGGTTTACGGAAAACAGTACCGCACACGGTTTTGATTTCAAGTTTTGATTTCACGGCACGGGAACAGGAAACGGAACCGGATATAGACTGAAAAACGGACTTTGAGGGATAGAGATATAGACTACAGACATAGAAAGCAATAATGTTAATGGCGCCGCACGCCCGCACCGACTCGGCCTCGTTTGAGTTCTAATCATTAATACCTAATACCAGGGTAAGTCACTTGCATATACTTAGACTAGAGACTTGAATGAAAGAGTGGCAAGAATATCCATCACTAAATTAGTCATATGAGCAATGTTGTTTTGGTGATCAGGTGAATTGATAGTCAGCATTGGGGGCCCATAACGGCATGTTCAGGTTAAATAGATGCATGTGTTTATCACTCTGGGCACTAGTCTTCCCGATCAATCTTACCAAGCATGTATAACAAGCTAGCAGGCATAAATCAGGGGATCGTGGAACGTATTAGCTTTTAATAACATCCTTGCATAGCTTTAAAAATTGCTAGTTTGTGATAAGATGTAGTTATCAGCTCGACATGTTGTTACCTTGCAGATGCAGATATGAGTCCAGATGGCTTAGATGACACTTATAACCTTCGTGTACCAGTAAGTTAGAGACCTAGAGCAATTGTAACCGTGTTACTGACGTATTCAGATAGGCCAATGATTGATGAGACAATATGTAGCTGCGTTTAGACAGCCAATAATCTCCAAGCTTAATAGGTACCCCCAAAGACTGGCCTTACGAAATGCTATTTCGACAGAGCGCTTGTGTTACTCGACCTTTCTCGGCGAGTACAAGGATGAGACCTACATAGGTAGATATCTATACTCTGGATAATTGAGATGAGGGAGATATTAGAGGCTGTTTTATGGTTTCGAGTTAATATAACTGTTGTACGAGACGAGAGTTTGAGACATTGTCAGAAATAGTCCCAGAATGAGTTATTTCTTTTGGATATGCATGCAAATAACATCATTGTCCGCCGTCCACGATTGCAACTAAGGTCTAGACCTTTGCAACACCTCGAATCCTTTAGTAATTAGCGTCTTGTGCTGCGTAAAGGCGAAGTATATAAGTTGAAGCAATGATAGTACCGTTCTTCGTCTTTTCGAAGTCGTCACCATCACTACACCGCAATAATAGAAGCCGACAGTATTCTGATATATCCAGCTTTCTTTGTCTACTATTCTAAACCTGAAGCAACCAAAGTAACTGCAAATATGAAGCTCTTTCGACCTATTATTATTATTCTCTCCGTTGCTGTGGGTAATGCCATCGCTCATCCTGCAGGGGACACACCAGAAGTCGAACTGAGTACCATCACAAGTGGCGAATATACATTCCTCGGAGTGGCTGAAACTGTGAGTATATTTTCTTAATTTATTGGTCTCCAAGACCATTAGCCATTGTATATTGCCAACGAATAACCACATCACTGTTTTTACTACAACATAAACTAAAAAATATTTCTATAGTCCGAGTTTGATAAACGCTGCAGTGGATACTTGACGCAACATGCCGATTGTACACCTGGAAAGTGCCAATGTTTGGGTGATAACGGGTGCTATGGCTGTAATGGTGGTCGGATACAATGCCAACCCGGCCCTGGTTCGGGAGTATGTTGGACTACTTAGACTGATTGGATTCGCTGGTATTATTGAGTCTGGATTCGAATATCTTTGGAAAGCGGTCATAACTTCTAGGTTCATGACGAGAAAACTTCTGGATATTTAACTAACTACTTGTCGTTCGTTTTGAATGGTATTTACTAGATGATACACTCGTTCTATAGACATTTATCGGCCAAATAGCGTTTTTTATGACTTGATCGTAACTTGGATAAATCTAGGATGGTTGGGTTTATATTACCATTTTACCCAAGTAGAGAATATGCTCCTTTAATCTACCCTAACCCCTGAGTTAAATAGTAATCGCGAAGACAACTAGGCGAATACCAAAGCCAAGTAAAACCACACTCAACAACAAAATTATTTAGAGAATATACGTTAGACGCTAGGTTAGGTTAGTTAGTTGCTAACGAACTTACCTGCGAATCTAAGATCTTCACTTCGCTCGATGTAACCTCTCTTATCGCCAGATCCACCAACGTGCCATTGGTCGTTGCCTTTAACCTAGCTCGGAGCTTTATGCGTTAACTGCTTGAAAAGGTGATGATTTCCAGTCTAGTCGATCATAAATGTTTTTCAATTCCGTGGCAATGGTTTAGTAATGGTCTCCTCCGCAGCTATTCATCATGCCGGGCTTTAGATACTTAACTTTTCTGCCGGCCTTCGTCTTCTCAGCTGTCGTCGCCGCACAGGAGACGGGCTTAGACACGTGCACCGATGTCCACGTCTTTCTGTCTCGAGGGAACAATGAGCCGTATCCTGGTCGTCAGGGAAAACTCGTGCAAGCTATCTGCTCGGGGCTCGAGAGTTGCGACTACGAGGACATTGCGTTCAACAATGCCTTGGTGGTTGAATACTGCAGCGCCGTGGAGGCAGGCCGCAAAGCTGGTATTGCCCAGATAACCGACTACAACAAGCGATGTCCGGATGCGAAGCTCGTTGTCAGCGGCTACTCCCAGGGTGCACATGTTCTGGGCGACATCCTTGGCGGCGGCGGCGGCGTTTTCTTTCAGGGCTGCACGACGCCTATGGTTCCAGGCTTAGATCCAAATTCAGCCCCTGGTAAAACGAGTAAGTTTGGATCCCCCACCCGTACTATGTATGTAGTATACGGCACAGCGCCGAAACGAGTACCGTTTCTAACCAGATGATCTGGTGTAGTTGCTGCTGCACTCCTTTTTGGTGATACCCGTCATACTGCCAACCAGCCGTATAACACACTAGGAGGCGCACCTGTCAATGGTTTATTCCCTCGAAGCGGCCAGCAACTTGAGGGTATCCACAACTTTGCAGGCGTGCTCCGAGACTGGTGTCAGGGGGATGATCCGATTTGCGCAGAGGGCGATGGTAAACGAACATACAATGTCCAACATCATCTGAACTATTTTGATATCTACTCCGGCGCAGCGGCAGAATGGGTTAAATCAATGCTGGGCGAGGCCACTACACCGACATCTGGGTCTACAACTGTGTCGAGTAGCACTGCTGCATCAACCATAATTAGCACAAGCACGGTTGTTGAGGAGACAAGTTCTGGAGTAACAACTACCGAAGCCACGGCATCGGAAACACAGAGTGTGTCTATTACATCGGGATCTACAAATTTAAGCTCTGCATCTTCGACTAGAACTCCGACGCCCCTTCCAGAAGGTACAGATTCGAGCACTACTACTACGCCAACAGCATCGTCTACAGCCCAAGAAGGAAGCGTTCGAGGTGTTCGGTGCTTCAAAGGTTATATAGGCTTATCTATATTGTACTCGTTTCTTTTTGTAATAGCTTAATCTTTTGGCCTGTATATAAAATCTGATGTTCTATGAATGGAATGAATAAAAAAAAGCTATACGTTACAGCTAATAATGATAGCACAGGGGAAATTTTGAATTATCTGGTTGTGACATATTGGTTATGAAATCAATTACTCCCTTTCGCTATAGAGCTAGGTATTTACCTAGTGACGCTGATGTCTAACAATATCATAGGATATTTTATGAGGTCTTATACCAAGTAGCAAGCATCATCGCAGTAACTACTTCCTCGGCCTTGGCATTTCTTTTCTTTGTATTTATCTGAAATTGATCTAAAGCATTGCTGCAAAGGTCGTAAGTATCCATATTATACTGTCTTGGGACATAACCATATCTGACAATCCCATTCTTTCTGGCGCGTAGCTCTAGCCCGTAGACATACTTAAACAGGTCCGAATGAAAGATGTTCTGTTTATATTGATCCTTCCACCCGTTTGTATGCCACTGGCCAAGCAACATTATCATGGTTGTAACAATATATTGAGAGTCCGAAAGAATCATTAGTTGTACTGGAGCCGTTGGAGGCGATTTCTCGAAACATTCTAGGGCTTTCTCTAGTGCCAGTATAATGGAACGTATTGCGACTCTGTGACTTGTTATGAACTCATCTCTTACAGTATGGTAAGAAGTCTCGTAGACGCCTCCCTCTGGGGTCATGCGACAGGCGACGGTGGCTCCGAGAACACCAAGTTGGGGATCAATTCTGCAGAGACTGCTGGTACGAAATTTCATAACGTGAACCATCGTGGTGGCGCTGAATGGAGAATACGAATACGATTAAGAAAATAGTTCTTACCTGACTGTTAGCCTGATAATATCAACATGTCAATCATATAGCAAGGGGGAAGTATGAAGATAATTTATAAGAGAGGATATATTGGTCCGGATTTGTTTGTTTAATATAAAAGAATAAGTTAGAAGACAGCTTAAATCCCGGAAGACACTGAGTATCTAGGTAGCTATACAATTTAATAATTGTTTAATGTGCATTGTCTTGAGGTAGAGCGAGAAACATGGAAACAACTTCATTGTTCCGCAAGGAACTCTAAGCTATATACACTGACAACATCCTTTGTTATAGATATCTCGGTGGAAGTAATAATTAGGATACAAAACCGCGATGTATGATTTATAGGTACATGCTTTAAAGATTCAAAGTGTTATAGTTTCGGGTTTAACAAAAGTTTTGATACCGAGGATTGAAGCGTTATTTCCCCTTTCCCAAACTCGGCTCTAGTAAAATAATGTGTTGACGGAAAATGAGTTTAGCACCTTGCTACAAGTATGGCTTATATAATTAATTGTCTTTTTATGAAAAAATTTTGAGAACACATTAATAAAATATCAATTTTGATTCAGTAGCTCTCACCTGGTGTGAAGTTTAAGTTTATCTTGCACTACAATGAATCGCGTCACATTCTAACAGTAGCACGAGCTTGGGCAAATATTTGGACCCCTCCACTATCGATAAGAGGTAACCTCTATGTATATTCTTAGTGCCCCACCAAAAAACGATACTTTGATAAGGTGAATGAATCCGATATCTCTCACCTGAACTTTCGCCGTTTATTGTTTACCTCATCTCATCTCATCTCATCTCCTATATCGGCCAAGTTCGTTACATCTCGTCTCATAGAAAAATCATCAAGTCACAAACCAATTAAGACTTCAAACTTGAAGTCTAATTAGTTAATTTGGCTTTCTATACGCAAGACGTGGTATGTTCTGAGCGATAGTTATACGAGAACTTCATAGGTACCTATTTGAACTGTGCGCGGGGCAGGGATGGGAGACGCAGCTCAGGACCTCGACGCCAAAGGCGGTGCTCTTGATACCGCAAAGGATTTGTTTGCAGGAGCTGCCGGAGGAGTTGCTCAGGTTCTTATAGGTAGGTTATTCCTTCCATCTTTCTCTCATCGTAGCGCTATCTGTCACAATGCTTGTTTGTAAGGTTAAGCCATAAGTGATGAAAACACGATGATACAGCTATATCAAGAATACCTAAACTTGAAAAATATATCCCCATCGCTAACCCTCCACAGGCCAACCCTTCGACATAGTCAAAGTCCGACTCCAAACCAGCACAGCATACAAATCCGCCCTCGACGCTGCAACTTCCATCTACGCCAAAGAGGGCCCCCTCGCGTTCTACAAGGGTACACTAACCCCTCTCCTTGGTATCGGAGCCTGCGTATCGATCCAATTCGGCGCCTTCGGGTACGCGCGCCGCTACTTCGAGACCCAGAATGCCGCCGCCGCCTCCTCTTCTTCCAAGGACTTGTCCTTCGGCCAGTACTTCGCAGCCGGCGCCTTCGCCGGCGTCGCCAACTCCGTGATCTCGGGACCTATCGAGCACGTGCGTATCCGGCTGCAGACGCAACCCCACGGCGCAGCGCGCCTGTACTCTGGCCCTCTTGATTGTGTGCGCCAGCTATCTTCGCGCGGCGGTGGGTTGCGCGGCCTGTACCGCGGCGAGGCGGTGACGATTTGGCGCGAGGCCGCTGCTTACGGCACCTGGTTTCTGACTTTCGAGTACTTGATGATGGCCGACGCGGCGCGGAACCGCGTTGAGCGGGCCGACATCCCCAGTTACAAGGTTGCGCTGTACGGTGGTCTGGCCGGTGAAGCACTCTGGCTTGCTAGTTATCCCTTCGACGTCGTCAAGAGCAAGATGCAAACCGATGGTTTTGGTAGCGAGATGAAGTATAAGACGATGCGGGACTGCTTTTCGCAGACCTGGAGGGTCGAGGGTGCGCGAGGCTTTTGGAAGGGCATTGGTCCCACGCTATTGAGGGCTATGCCGGTTAGCGCGGGTACGTTCGCCGTGGTGGAGGCGACAATGCGTGCTCTTAGTTAAAAAGAAATACTTTAGTAGGTAATTAAGGGCAAGGAGGTTGAGAAAATCTGGGCTTAGGTGATATGATAAGGCGTTGGGTTTCAACCAAAGATGCGTGAGATAGGGGGGTTTATCACGATAGATCTCATTTGGGAGCAATTCAACACTTCGCACTTGGACTGGCATTGGGGCGTAATCTAAACTAGATTTGGAGGCCTATAGAAGGCAGACAAAATTTTATCTATTCGCTAGTCTCGACACGCCTCTGTAGAATCTTCCTGGCATTTGCCGGGGTGAGGGATTCTATATCTAGTTCAGCCAAAAGTTTCTTGGCCTCGGCATTGTCTGTGAATGCACGATCGCTCGCTTGTTGCAGAGATATGGCCCCGTCAGCGACTTCTAGAGGTAGGCTCAATAGCCTCGTACCATCTCGTAGTGTACTAAGCGCGATCGAACCATCCGGGATGTGACGATCTATCAGAGAAGCGATAGCCTCTAGATCCCTTGCAAACTGGGCTGCACCGACGCTTGTAAAACTCTGTGCCATAAGCACTGTCGTCCATATTGCATCCTGTAGTTTCTCCAACGCCTCCCGCCATACTCGACGATAAACGGCGGCGCTCAGTGCAGAAGTAAGGAAGGTAAGATTTCGTTTGAGTATCTAGAGAAATGTCAGACGCGACTATGGATACTCATGATTCAAGGGTAAATATTTACCTTCAAAGGTTCGTCTAACTCTGGAGTTACAGAAAGCTGGGAAGTGTCCACTGGAAATATTTAGCATGCCGACTCGCGGCGAGTTTCGAATAATGGAACTTACAGTGGGTATCATCACTAATTGTAGTCCAATGAGCCTTGGCGAAGTAAGGGCGAAATGCTTTCTGGTGAGAGTCAATCAATGCTGCGACTAGGTATTCCTCGGCGGCCTTCCGGCGGCGAGCGTATGCCGCGATGGTTTCATCGAATAAGATGCCACTGTCACTGTCGGAGCTAATATCTGCTGAGGTCTTATCTTTCACATCTTCATAACTCATTCCGGTGGCAATGTTACCATCGCTATTAGTCTGTTTGGCTCTCATTTGGAGCTGTTCCCACAAGGATACAAAAAACTATCTAGAATCAGCAAGGGGCTCAATAAATGCACCTTGAAAATCAAAACTTACCTCCTCATTACTCCAGTCCTTCAAAGTAGCAATGATGTGGTCAGAACTACCCAAGACCTTGCAGAGAGTCTCAAATGCCCCGGTGCCTTCTAATGCGGCGGCTTGTTCCTTGGTTACGCCGTGTAGGGTACGACCCAGAGTGGAGGTAATTGTATAGTACGCGTCCAATGAATCCTTGAAGCGGTCGTGATAGTCATCCAGAATTTCAAGTTGAATATCGATGAGGAATCGGAGTTTATGGGAGAACCTGCGGACTCGCTCATATTGGGACGTGACAGACTTTAACAGGTCTGTCACTCTCACTGCACCAAAGGTTGGCTTCATCTTGCCAGCACCGCTATAATCATAATCGATATTTCGAGCATCGGGGGAGTTCATAATGACGTGGTAACGCTCTAGAGCGAAATCCTTCTCTGCTTTGAACCAATCGTCAAAGTGTTGTTTAAGGACTTCCGACGTCAAACCGGCCCAGCCCTGATCTGGATCACCGCCGTCATAGTTAAACCTTGATCGTATCTCATCGTCTAGATCCATCAGCTGTACCATGAGACTGCTTAAAAATTGCGGGTTCTTGAGGCCGTGTTGAACCAGAGTATCTATCTTCTCTCTCATCACCGGGAGCAGCACCGTGATAAGGGCGCAGGCAGGATCCATATAAACTGACAGGCCATGCACTTTAGTATCTTGGAATCGGGACGCCAGAACGTAGCCCACATTGTCTCGGAAGAAGCCCTCCCATTTATCGATTAGCGCTAGGAACTGAGGCACGCAGAAAGTTCCAAATGACTGGGGACCACTCGTCGCGTTGTTACCCATGAATTGGAATTGGAACCACAGGATAAAAGGCTTTGCCATCACCTCAAAGGGCAATAGCGAAACTACTTTATTCGAGTAGACCACCTCAGGCGCCTGTAAATCGATGAGCTTCTCAAAGCATTGTAGCCATTCAGTGTCCATCTCGGCACCGGTATCAATTCCTTGGGGCCAATTGCGCTCTTTGAGAACATTTTCTAGCTCCTTAGACATAGTATTCTTCGTATCTTCCCATAGATTCTCCGTAGTTCCCTCGACATGGCTCACGAGATGGGTGGCGGCTTGATCTGCTGCTCCTTGTAGTTCCCTTAACCGCATGCTTAGCTTCTTGAGCCTCGAGTAGGATTGTAATGCGGCTTTAGGACTCTGCGGAAGATGAGATCGCGCCTCAAGCCTTAGGTTCTCAACATCGTGTAGTAACGAAACGTATTGATAAGCGAGTTCGACCTTGCGTAGTTGCTTCATAGGTTGCTCGAGGCGTCGGATGGCTTCGTCAGGTGCGCTAGACTCGGCAACTATCTTTAAGCGGACATCGATGCTCTCCTGGAGCGCGTTAAACTCGTTTATTGACCGGGCCACTCCCCCTTGGTGGTCCTGGGATGCACGGCGAGCATCTTCAAGTTCCCTGGTCGCATCGTCGAGTTGAGTCTGGAGTTGGCTACGTTGAACTTCTACGCTTGCTAATAGGTTGTCGAGGTTTTCGAAGTCGGTACTGGATTGAAGCTTGTCGTCAAGGTAGTCCTCTAATCTGATATCAGGTATCTGGGAGTAGGAAGGTGTTGGCGCATTTATAGCCATGATTATTGCTAGGACTTAACATTTAATGTTGACCAAGTCGCAAAAGCCCAAAGCTGTCAATATGTTAAAGTGTCGTATGCATTTAATAGTATTCTGATTAGAGCATATTCGGATATCCATCAATACGAATTTATCCGAGCATATCCATTTTATAATAAGCAGCCAATCACCTAGAGGCAGGTTAGGTGTGAGGTACCTATGTACCTAGGTACCTATGCATTATAAGTGTTGAGGTCAATGTGATGCAAATGTGTATTAGGGAGTTATATAAAAGTATTTAAAAACAAATGTTTGTTATACTGTTTACTTGGCAGATTTGCAGTAATAAGCAGTTGGTTGTTAGATAATCCCCCTATCCCCCTATTTTACTCTCACAAGCTGTAGTATTATATACCACCGGTTCGAATATAATTGGGTTCCGTAATGTTAATATTTTCGTAGAAGTAAGTAAATTGGGTGATGAAACGTTCGCAAAAAGGGGTATACAGATCTTCTAGGAGCACTGCCGAAGCCACGATCATATTATTGGAACTGCCCAAGATGAGCCATGAATGAGAGTAACATGTGAGGGACTAAACACTAATACTTATTCTAAGATATCTGAGACGTCCCAAGGATATACCCAATAGATGGTTGCTATATGAATACCTAGGAATATTGAGAATGATTAAGTCTAAGTGAATGGTATGGAATAGAGACGACGAAGCCCAACCATTCATCAACCCCCTACAGAAACTTACCTACGCTTTGCAGATTGACTATAACGCTCGGCTCGGAGTTTAACTTCGGACGTATTGAAAGGATCTATTTAATGTCGCTCCAACTACTTCGAGAATTCCTAGGGGTTCGTCTTCCGCAGTGACAAACGTGACGGTGTGTACTTTTTACCAATCAGGCAACCAGTTCCTCCTAAATATTATTCGCTGGAAGGAATAAATACCTAGGTCAGGTAATGTACCCCATTCCATACACCTGTGGTTAAGTCAGCCGGGTTAAGTTCCCCGTATCATGCGGCTGTGAATTGGCGGTCCCTTTAGGAATACACTATGTAACTCAAAGCCGTTAGGTGATCTCATTATTCAGCGATATTTGGTGTCATGGAACCAGTAACGCCCCGCGCTCCTATCTCCAACGTTGATCGATTACCACACGAATCATTTAAGCTTTATGGAACATGACGACATTGATCCAGATGAAATGCTTGTTCTAGATATGCGAGCTTGGAGTCAATCGTGGGGAGCCAATGAAAGGCGGCTAAGTTATCTTTAATAGGGGAAATAAGCCGCCAGTGAGACGAGAGGACATCATGCCATCGGGAATATCAATACACACCATCATCTCGACATTTATAACGGCCGTTATCCCGTTATAAACAACAAAGGAGACCTAGGGTTTAATCTCCACTCCAACACTTTCACCTACTACTCATCAACTCCACACAGAACATCTATATGTATAATCCCTCAATTGATCCCCAACGACGCGCACTCTTAGCTAAAGTATACTAGCCATGGTAGGATATGAACGTCGCAGATCATTTGGAATAGGAGGTGCTGGTAACATCCGTATGCGCTATTTCCCTCGTTTATTTGTAAATGGTCTAGGCTCACTAACAGCTCTGCAATAATTAGGAACACGAGAGGAAGCGATAGTTCATGACATCGAATCCATCAGCGATACCGTGAAACGCCGTAGAAGTAGCCGCATGAGTCTGGGCTCTGTTTCCGAGGAGAGCGGAGAAGTCAAATCATCAAAGTTTTCCACACGCTTCAAAAGTATATTTGGCTCACACCCAAAGTCATCGCAGATGATGAATCATTGGTGGAGATGTTAATGGCGATACTTGCTAGGAGTAGACAGACATAGCAGGAAGGGAATTTTGGGAAATTGATTCGATTAGTTTTTGCGCTACTCATCAGCTATTTTCATTCCAAGCCTACATGACATATCTGAAATACGGGTTTTCCTTGTCCGTGAGATCTTGAAACGCAAGTTTTGCTCTCTCGGCTTCGTCTTCAACCATTGCGGATTCTTTTTTTCGGTTCTCGTGCCTGAGCACTACGAAGAGGGCTACTGAAGCTAAGATGGTGATGCAATAGCTGCGACAGAAAATTTAGAAGGCGATTTGGGGGGAGAATAGGAGAAGATCAGAAGTTGCACACTAACCATATGATGAGCCCAAGCCATAACTCAGGGTAATGAGACGCCTTAGTCTGACTCTTGATCAACTGTGGTCCGATGATGTTTCCTATTGACATACTAGTGAATACATGGTCTAAAGAATTAGTCACCTAGGGATCCATACCAACACAATATGCGACGAAGATAGTCGCCGAGGTGAAGCTCTTCTTAGTGTGCCCGGCGACGTTGGACATTCCGATCGTGATAATCAAGCTTACCACAGCGCCAAAAGTACCTGTAATTGTATAACCCACCACAGGCGCCGCAGCATGGTACGTCCACTGGCTCTTCCAGATAATCGCGCAACCTGCTATGACTGGAAGACAGCATACAATCAGCATCAATATGCGAATGTTTGGGTAACGCGATCCAAGCCAGCCTGTGAGTAGAATTGCAATCAAGCATAACCCCCCCAGTGGAAATTGGAAGACGATGGACTCCAGAGTACTCCAACCGAATGTTGATACAATTAGAGGACCAAAGCCGGAGACAGCACCATTAACAGTATAAGCCGAGGCCATCATAAGAGCTATTAGCCATATCTTGATGTCGAGCACAGCTTCCCTCAGTTGCGACCATTTAAATTTGGTGCAGCGAACGCCAGTTTGACCGTATCGTAGTCTCTCCACTGCGGCGAACCTCTCGTCTTTAGTCAAGAACCATGCCGAGACGGGAGAGCTCGGGACGGTAAAGCAGAATAAACCGAAAATAAATGTAAGACATCCAGCTAGGAGGTAGATGTATTGCCAACGGCGTAGACCACCCCCTGTTATCTGGGCAAATCCATAGTTGAGTGCGCCACCAATAATCGTCCAGAGCCCGGTCGAGGAAAACCACCAGCTCTGTCGCAGAGATTGTTCTTGCTGCGTATAATACCCACTGATGATGCACATAAATCCCGTAGGAATGACACTCTCGATAAACCCCAGGAAGAAGCGTTGTGCATATAACCCCTGATAAGAGGTCACCGCAGCAGTGAGCATGCAGATCAAAGACCAGAGCACAACAACGCCTCCGAGGACACGTCCTGTTTCAAAGCGCTGTAGAGCATATGACATGGGGTAAAGGCCTCCTAACATGCCGAAATAAAAGATGGACGTTGCCCAGCTGAGCCGCGACGTGTCAACCGCGGGTGGGTGCCGCGGATCCGGGACGCTGAGCTTCAAGTCGGCCGTCATGCCGAATAGGGCTGCAGATCCCAGAATAGCCTAAAAACTGTGTAAGTGCTGGGATTGCTGGAATAAATAGAAGATGATTGATGTTACCTTGTCGTAATATACGAGCCCATCTTGATATGAAAGTCAGCCATGTGCTGCTGAGAATCGAATAAAAGGGTCAAGACTTACAACCAACAGTCATGGCTGGGATCAAAAACCAATCGATCTTGCGGACGGCGCGCTGGACGACGACGGGATCAACCGTATGTCCTTCCTCTCCGACCATCGCGATAGCGACATCCTTGTCGCCGACTGACTCCGTGTCGACATGCCGCAACGGAGCGGCGGGCGCGTCTCGCTGTTCGGCTCCTTTCTCCATGGTTACCGCCGTAAAACCAACTAGGTTAAGTATTTCGTTTTTCAACGTAGCGAAAGGAACATCGTGAGGGACAATAAAATTTGCTAGAACGTCGTCTCTGCTCGATCGCGAAAGTCACTCTCGCTTACACTAGTGCGGATATAACGAGGATGCCAAGTCAACTAATAGTTACATACCCCCAGGTAGTTTTCCGTTAGGGTGCTGCTTGTCCCCATGTCCACAATTGCCTCATTGCTGGCAGGGCTGTTCTAGGCCCGGCTTAGCCCAGTGGGAGAACAAGGCATGTTTTCCTAGGCTGATATTGGAACTTACGATTGATAGATTGAGAAGTAAATTTCTATGATTTAGAGCCTAGTGGTGTGAGATTGAGTAAGGAGGAACTAGTCAAGAAGTAATAGGCCAAAATAATAGGAATATTAAGTCTTGGATCGTTAATTATGAGTGAAAAATGATGCTCTTAATGAGCACACCCCACTATATCAACTGAACACTTCGAGCCTACACAACATTCCGCTTCTCTACCTGGTTATATCACTGGCTTCAGCTAAGAATGAATCGGAATAGCCATTGTTAAAGGAGGTTATAACCTTTAAGTCATATATCTATATCGCCGAAGTTTTAATATTTTATCTAGTATTCCGAGCTAGTAACATTCAGTCTTAAGAATGACTGACCCCTCCCCTGAGAGCGTGTTGTTTTAAGTACCATCTCACCATCCTTAAAACTGAAGACTTCCCTTAGTTCTAGACAATATTTAGTTACAGTTCACTTACTTAACCTTTCTGCTTAAGGAAAATTAGAATTATATGTAGTATCTATATTAAATGCATAGCATTTCATGAATTGTATTTACGCCTCACCATATGAGAGATCACTAAGATTCGATAATATATAGTAACTTCAATTCTATGCGTGTCTACTGATATTCGAATATATCTCTCGCCGAATAAATCCACCTACTCCTCTCCATAACCTCGATACCCTATCAGGGACTCAGCTCAAACGAATCAAACGTATCCACCGGCCCCGAGCCCATGACAATACCACCGCCCGGGATGTAGATGCGACCGTTTACCGAGGCCGCCGCCGTGCCATGCCTCGGGTGTCGCATAGCCGGCTGCTTGAACCACACGTCGTCCTTCACGCTGTAAACTTCCGTTTCGTTGTATACGCCGTTCGACCCGGGCGCAGGATTGCCTTCGCCCCCAAAAGTGGCAATGTAGTCGCCGATGACACCAACCGCCAGTCCACCGCGGGCGGTAGGCATTTCGGCATGGGCCACCCATCCCTTTGACGGCGCGCTGAGATCGAGAGACCAAGTCGTGTTACGCACGTTCACTTGCCCGTGGTCGCGACCGCCAACAACGTAGAACTTCTGGCCTATGACTGCTCCCCCGACGTGATCTCTCGGCGCGGGAATACTTGGCAGCGTTGTCCACGTCCCCTTTTCGGTATCGTATGCGCTCACTATATCAAGAGTGAGTTGGTCGCCACCAATTTCGAGCCGGTCTAACCCTCCAGCCAAGTACACAGTATTTCCTAATATTCCTACAGCTGAGGCCCCACGGCCCTGTCCCTCCGGCATGGGGGGTAGAGCCGTCCATGTGCGTTCGACGATGTCGTAGACAAAACAGTCGCGTGAAGACCGCCATACCATGTCTGATCCATTACCCGTGAGACCTCCGAGCAAGTAGATTTTATCGTTAACGGCGGCGGCGTTTATATGGGTGAAAGCCTCCGGGATCGGGGTTAGAGTCTCCCATGTGCCTTCTTCGAGCGAGTAGGCCTCGAATGTGTCTCTTGACTGGATCGCTGGTATGCTGGCGTTGGCGTTAGGCGAAATGCCGCCTAGAAGGTAGATATGAGTATTGGTCGCTGTAGTGCCGTGTTCCTGGATGGCGGCGCCATTGCCAACAGCTGGAAGGTCTGTCCATTGGAACTTGGGTGGCGCATGCGGTTGGCCGGTAGGGGATGCTCCAACCGATATGGCCCAAGGGAGTGATAGTAACACTGTAGATGGCTTCATGTTGTATTACCCTCGGATGCTATTTCAACAGAACGTGTGATAGATATGCCAGTAAACACATGATTGATGCTACATCGGACAGCTACTTACTTATACTAAAGCGATTGGGTAGCTGGATGCCTCAAAGTATTTCCTCGTCCGTCCCGGCCGAACTCCGCAGTGGACAACCTCCGTGCGCTACACAATCCTTCCGGGGATAACCCCCGCATGTTATAATTCCGACCGACCTTTTCGGACGACCTGCACCTGGCTGCCTTGTTTAAGCCGAGGACATGGGAGTAGTATGACTGGCATAGCCTCCGGTCAGGATGGAAGGCATATTCAAATATCGGCAAAATTGTTAAGTCAATGTTGATCCTATTAGAAATGATACCTTAGCTCACGGACTTAGAAATATCTTAGCATTGTGGTACTTTCTCTATAGTGTTAGTATCTAAGTTAGTTGGATGTTATGTATTAGACCTGTGACTACCCATAATCTAGCATTTTGGACTTTTCGTAGAAGGTCGACTTGAGAACGGCCCCCGAAATACTCGTAGGCTGTATAAGTTGAACTCGGAAATCTAAGGTAGCTGCCATGGACACCTCGTGCGGCACAGCTGGCCTCTGATTAGTAGAGGTATACGCCAGCATATGCTTCAGTGTAGGCAGACTTAGGTATCGAGACACGTGGTGGTGGCTGTGTACAACATGGCTCTTTGTGAATGCGGTTAAGATATTACCCACTTCCTCTTTATTAAGAATGCCTGTACAGCTATGTACTTAAAAGGCCGGGAGACCGTAGATCTAGTACCCAGTTCATCCGTAGCCGGCCCATGATAACGCAGTTCTATATCTCTAATAATTATATTTGGATCGATGTCCAACCTTTACACTTTGTGTTAATATCCTCCAACGTCTACGTAGATATCGAGCTGTTGTTTAGGGAAGGAAGTTTCCCCTGGCTCACCAAAGTATCAACTACGTTATCCTTCTCGCGTTCCACGTTATCAGTTTCCGGCGCTTCATCCTCCGACCGATCATCCTTCGCAATTCCCAAGAAGATGAACCTGTAAGCGTTACGTAGAAGGCAGTAGAGCCAGAAGAGGTTCAGGGCCTGAAGTGATGCGAGTAGAATGAATGTGACGATATTTGACAGCGGAGATTTGTACTGCTCTGTTTCCCAGTCAAATCTGTAAGGCCCGATTGTTCCGAATTCATTAAAGAGGGAGTATATGATGCGGAGGTTTATATAATGCCGTAAATAAGTCCATATAATTATACACAGGCCGAACGAGTGTCCTTGATATGGGCTATTGATGTAGTTCAACGACTTAGATATCTACAAGGTCATATGAGTTAGTTTGAAATGTTCTTGATAGCCCTTCAATGGATGCGAAAGAAAGCCACAGTGACTTGGTTCACTCACAGCTAAAAAGAAGTCGCTAATATCGTGTGTGACGTAGACAGCAATGCCCATATACGTGAAGTGAAACCTGTAGCTTAGGCCGATAAGGGCTATGGTTACAATATGATGACCGACGAGCTCCTTAAAGTCCTTGCGTCTCTGTTCGAAGCCTAGTAGCATGACTATCGACTGTTGCACCCAGAAAGCGGCTTGGAATAAGTAATAAAACTTAATATTCGCGTTATGAGTTTTATGCGGGAAGCCTTCGTACATGCCCCTCGTGTTGAAGTACCACACTGGAGTCTGCTTCATGCAGTACATGCCAAACGGTCCCATGAACGCGATATAGAAGACTATATACATCTGTTCCATGAATCGCAACTGTTTCGCCCGTGATTTGATTCCAAAACTTCGAGCCAGTGGACGTAACACCTCGTGCATGACGAATTCGCGGGCGAAGGACAGGAGTATGGTATAGAAGCCCACGAATGCGAGGTCCCGCGGACCTTTACCGTACTGTACAGGGCCGTTAAGATCGTCTACCTTGTAAGATAGAAAGAGAAAGTGATGGATAGCGTTAGAGTTCGTCGGATTGAGAGCGTAGAGAAAGAGGGTCGCTAATGTGAGCATCAGCGGCAAAGTCCATGATCGACGCAGGAGAGATCGAGACTTTCTGCGTTTATGATACTTCTTCTCTATCGGCCAGCTCGCATGGCCATTCCGAGCTCCCAGGGGAAGCTTTGGTGTTTCATTTCCGATGCAAACGTCGCCTTTCCTGGGTCGGCGCGATGCAGTATTTTGTATTAGACTAAGACGACTGTCCATGATCATGACTGCGGGGTTTCGCGACCGTGATCGTGTCCGTTAAGTTGATGGATTCCAACGACGACCGCGAAATCAAGGATATAATGGCGCACCAAGATAGTATCAAACGACACATCTTTCGTCGCCGTTTTATTTACCCCAAATGGGAGCCATTGGATTATGACGATGTGCCCCTTTAGCGACTCATTTTAAAATGTCTCTCCGACGGACACCGCTCGGCGCCCGCGGACGGCGTTTTGGCGTTTTGGTGCATCTCCTACGCCGATTTATCGTAGAGATAGTATAACATAGAATATATCTAAGAGAAAGAATCTCCGAATTCCGTGTTTCTAGTAGTTCGGAAATTAAGTCAACTTTATGAAAGGGATTGTGACTAGAGCGCGGTGTCGTGTATTCGCGTTCATAAATATGTACTGATGAGATTGAACATGAATCCTTTACTGAGAGCGACGTAATTAGGTAACTTAGCAAAAGGTGCTTCTTATCTGCAAGCAAAATGCCTGTTAGCTGCTTAATTACAAGCCTATCTGTACTTCGTAAGTCTCAAACAGCCATAAGTGTTTGCTACCGTGATTACGGCGCATATTGAAATCGCCAAGAAAAGCCCTTCCAATCGTATGCGAAACAAATCAATCATCATGCCACCGATTCGTAAGGCTTCGGCTTAAGAATACGGCATCAGATATTAGTTCTTCTATTTTACCTCCATGAGCCCTATTTTACTATCAAGCGCATCAGGCTAAGAGACGATTCAAGATGCCTCAATTACCAGAAGGGACTGTTGGTGATGCTGTAGGCGTACTGTTGTTCACGTTTATTTGCTTATTTACCAATATTCTCCTCATATGGCTTTACTGGACCAGTCACGAAAGGCTAAGCTGTAAGCTCATCTATGTGTTCCCATCGACATCTGAAAACCCGTGCACATGATAACTAACATCCATGAAGATGTTGCCTTAATCGCGTACTTCGCCCTATTGTGTACCATGAGTAGCATCGTGCAGCAGATATACAATTACATGTAGGATTTTCATGAAGACCGATAATTACCACGTAAATGTAGTAACTAATCTCCATAGCCTATGGAATGATCTTATGTGGGCTCAGCTTTACTATATCAAGGCGAACTATGAGAATGCCGATGTTATCTTCAACAATGGCAACTTCGGATTCATGAGAGCTCTAGCAATCATCCGTATGTGACGATATCCAATCTTCTTCTTGCTTCCAAGTTCACTTACCGATGCAAATAGGACTATTCTGCTACATCATAGAATCGTCTTACCTGATGACATAGTATGAAGCCACGCTTCGTTCAATATGCTGGCGATGCTAATGCTGTAACCAGTTCAATCCACATGGTTTTGACTATTTACGGTTACTGGGGAACACGACGATCTGCCGAGCGATTCTACACTGTGGCCAGTAGGATTGTGCCTTTCGTGTTAGACATCATCACCATCGGGCTACTTCAAACACCGGCAGTTCAAAGCAGCTTCCTCGTCTACATGGTCGTAGCTAATGTACAAGGTATGTACACTTTTCTTATATGGGGAGGGGGGGGGCTTGCCTCGGCTACTCATGGACTGATTCTATACAGCTGTTGGGAGTTGCGCAGTTGGAATCATAGCCATATCCATTATCGTTTGGAAATATGTCCAGACAAAACTCTCCTGGAAGTATTTACCAGTCTCGCAACATTCTAGAAGATGGAGTCTTCCTTTCAGAAACTCTGCCAGCTCAGAGAGCAATTCTGGACCACGTCGGGGCCAAGTGACTAGGACCTTGCCATCGGTATTCGATAGCAATTGGTTGGTGTTCCGACTCTTCACTGCCATCGTTCTCATATCGTAAGTTTCCCGATATCAGACGATTTCCCAGTTAAGAGGCTTTGCTTACAATGGTCACAAGTGCATTCATAGTAGCAAGTATAGTCACTCATCTGCCCCAGCGCGATGATGTAGCCAAGGACGCTCAAGCAGATCAGCCTGACCTAAGCGCAGGACGCGCCAGATCGAACATTGTCGGATACATATATGGTGTAACACCTGGATTGGCAATATGGATAGTATTTGGCCTTACTCGAACATTCAGAGAGATTATGTACGAGAGATTCATACCTAGAAGATGGCGAACGAAACAGCCGAAGCCCCTATCATCGTCGGCAAGCCCATGGAATGCTTCCCATGAAATCCACCATACGGACTACATATCAAGATCAAATATTACGCGAGATGCGATAGAAAACAGATATCAGTTGGCCGAAATGCGTCACACAGAAGGATCTTCATCACCAGAGTTGAGGGTTAAACCCTTGCTAGTCGACAATCTAACCTCCTCGTAGATGCGCAGTAAGCAGTGTATGTCAAGCAGGAGCAAAAATTTCGCATTAATGTTTTTCTAGTTCATACTTCATGCCCCAGAAAATCAATTCATACACAACAATTGCCACAAATTATGATGCCTTAATGAAGAGAAAAGAAGGGATAGGGTGGTAAGGGGCAACTGTCTACCTAACCCCCTTTTCTCACTATACAAGAATATAGTGGGTAACGATACGATTGATTTGACTTGGGGGTTTAAGAACTCGGTTACGATGTATTCTTAGCAAGCTGATGCATATGATATGTGATATATAACGACACCGAAGTCGAAAACGATTAGGCGTTGACGACGAAAATAGTGAAATTCAACAGCCGCAGCTTTCGTGCATAGGTGTCACGTAATAAAGACTACCTTAAGTACCTAGGTACATAAAGGAATTCCGATGAAAAAACGAGTGAATTGCTCTTGAAACATAGGTCCTTGATGTAAAAGGTTCCTAGGAAACCTGACCCCAAAGTCAATTGAAGACACCTCACAACAGTGGGACTGTCGAATTGGCATAGCCATTTCAGGGGTCGAAAAGGGATTTCAGCTGATGATAACGCAGCACATCATTGCTGAATATTTCCTCCACCCTAAGGCAGGCTGGGGAGTTCAGCCGGGTATATGTCCGCTGGGAGGTGTTCCCCGGACAAGGGGGGTCTAGCTAAGCACATATCTGCATACCTACCTAAGGTATGTATGTATGTCTTACGCGAGTCCATTCGCCGATTCATATCCCGATAGAGCCTCCAATCTCCATGACCACCTTCAGCCGCATCAACGAACACAGCCTATTGCCTAATATTGGAGAACAGCCCCCACATATTTCCGTTTCTTGTTGCTTCGGCTTCGCTATGTGTATCTATAACTAATATTTTATTGGCTACCAATTCAGGTCTTCAAGGAGACTCCGATGCATGTCAGCGCAAAGTGCAAAAACGCGGCCTTCGTTTATGCAGCTGCCCATAATCCTTCATGCATCTTAAGGAGATCGTACGTAGTAGTTTGTACTGCTTATTATACTAATATTTCCATTAGACAATAGGTATCGCAGTTCCGCTCTTGTAGGGGTGAGGCTACAATGCACATCGCGGAAGCTATTGAAAAATTTTATGGACCGCTCACTCTTCGTCAATAGTTGAGATGAGCCTCTAATGTATAACGTATCTATCTAGTAGGTTCTTAGCATGATATCATCTCTGAATCGTAGATTTGACCTCCCCAATGACTTAAGCTTATATAAAACCCCCTTTCCTTTGAACTTTTACATTTTTCTCCTTTTCAGTATCCACATATCAGATTAATTCCTACAATTCCCTACTCAAACATTATGCCTACTCTCGATACAAATGAAAGCGCTGTTCCTAAAACCACTTGCCTAAGCTCTAAGGAACATGGCTGCGACATCAAAGATCATTTACTTCACTATTTAGGATGCATCGAATTTTGTCAGCAAGAAGATTTTTTCAATGAAAAATCCGAGATCTGGAAAAACGAGGTCAAACACCAACAGGAAGTCCTCGGTCATACTTATGATGAAGCACAAAGCCTTACCAAGCAAAAGAGAGAGTTTTGGGAAGCTGACTGCAAAAATGAGTTAAAACGTATCGGGTTTCTTCGCAAAAAATTGTCTCAGGACGATAAAGACAAGCACTTAGTAATAATGCTGGAGGAAAGTCTGGCAACTTGGCGTAACTCTTCTGAATATAAGAAAAATATTGAAAAGTTCAAGAAGCAACGAGAAGACCAAGGTAAAAAGATCGTCTCTACCCCGACAGTAGAGATCAGGACAGAAGACTATGATCTGGGGAAGGATATAACCGTACCAATAATTCAATTTGATGACGGAAGGCCTGATAATATACAGAACGATGATGTATGGAACAAATTTCCAAACCAGAAAATAATGCTTGGGAACTTGCTGAACAACGAAAACAACCTACTACGCCACGATGAATCTTCATCTAGCAGGTTAATAAGATATTTCCACATTCCATCCAACAATATGGATGTAAGTTAAACTCTAAAGTACTATAAACTGAGCTTTCTGCTGATTATTACCTATACCTAGTGGGTCGAAGTAAATATTTCGTTCATCATATAATAGCTATATCAGCTAATAACTTGCAGCAAGCTATTGGACACTACTTTGACGAACAAAGGCCAGACTACCATGCTACACATCGCGAGCTGGAACGAAAGAAAAAGACAAAAGCGTATATGATTCTTCGGGACCAATATTGGCGAGGACAGATGCATGGCAGTCAGCCTCACAGTCCGGCACATGCAAGGCACATGAAGCCGATGTGTACAACGATATCGTCAGGTAACCGGGCCATTCCTATCTGGTCCTGATCAGACACGTGCTGATGGTATTACCTACAGACCCAGAAAATATTAAATACTTTCACAGGAACATGGTCCTTTTCGTAAGTTTCTCCTCCCTCATAACATGAGAATGCTCCAAACTAAGAGAAATTAAACAAAGATGCCATACCTCCACTGGGATACATCAAGAAAGAATGAGCAGTTCTCGGTGGAAATTGAGGATAGTATTGCAGAAGAAAAGCTTAAGAGAGATGAAAGTTCAAATACTCCAGAAACGAAACCAACACCCACACCAACACAGACACAGACACAGACACAGAAACAGACACAGACACAGACACAGAAAAAACTACAAAGGTCTAGGATAAAGGTAGCAACTATGAGCAGACTATTGAAGTTGATGAGGGAACGAAATAAAATCAAGAGTCTACATGAAGTAGATGACAATGGTCGATTTCTGATCAAGAATCGTTTAGGTCAGTTCCTCCTTGACGCTGCCAGACTATATGAAGGGATGTCAAACTATCGGGATAAGAAACTGCTCCGCGAATATATTTCTAAAGACCCCCCTCTTCATCCTCGGCGTACTCTCGATCAAGCCTACCACTGGACACTCAACTCAACATGGGAAAGGGATAGAGATCAAGTTGTATACAGACATACGACTACAGAACCTGACAAATTCCATAAATATGATCCGGGTACTAAGACATGGCAAGAACACGAGGATTTCCACATCAAGGGGACATGTGAAGAATGCAAAAGGAATATTCAAAAGCTATCTCGTGTTATCATGGTGGACCAGTTGTGGATGTGGGTTCTGGATGCAAAGACGATTATTACCTGCTTTCCGAAACGATACGGTTCGAATAAGCAGGATAGTTCAGCCGTTCACAAGTCGATAAGAGTACGCATCCAGGAGATTGGTCACGACCAGATTCGTACCGCTTTTGATCTTGGCTTAATTATTATTGATGAATGCATCAACACATTATTCAATCGAGCAAGAACGACAAGTCGGCAGCCACAAGTCATTGATGCTTTCTCTAAAGCTATTGGGAATATTGTGAGTGTTGCAGCCGAAATATGAATCCTATCAGTTTTAACAGACACAAATAGATGCACAAGCAAACCGTAGCTTTTGAAAGACTCTGGCGCTGGGCTGATAATGCCAGTGATATCTACAAATCCAACGGGAATGGGGATGCTTCAGAGCTTCACGTCACGCTTCTTGATATTCATCCTGAAGGGCAGCTTGAGCGGGAGATTAAGGACATAGTGGAAGAGTTGGATATCATGATACACATAACAAAGGTCCACGAGAAAATGCTTTTAGCATTTACTTCCAGTGCGGAAAACTTGCTCGATCCCTTTGGAAAATTTGGCGAAAATAAGAAGCGGGAGATGATAAGCAATACTTCAAGAGGAAAAACGAACAAGATCGCCCAAAGTCTCGCCGAGTATAAAGAAGAAGGAGAAAGTCTTGCTAAGCATGAAAAAGAAGGAGAAGTTCCAGCTGATGAAAAAAGTGAAAAATCTGCGTTCGAGAAAAGGCGAGATGACTACAACTGGTTCAAGCTCAATGCTGATGAGCTCTTGGAAACTATCAAGGGGCGGATCGATGAACTTGAAGAGTTACGAAAAATTGCTGGCCGTACAGCCGATAGTGTAAGAATCGGACCCCCAGCATCCTCTATAATAACCATTCACACAAAGGCATTCGGGCTAATTTAAACTCTAGGTCAAGGATTTATTGGAATTAAAACAGCAACAGGCCAGTGTCGTCCAGGCGTGGCAAGCTGTTAGACAATCAAACGAGACGATTAAGCAGAGCCAATCGATCATGATGTTTACACTCGTGACAATCATTTTTGTAAGTTGAACCGGCCCCATGTGCTTTCACAGGTGCTAATAACCTTGGATCTTCAGCTTCCCCTGTCGTTCATGTCTAGCGTCTTTGGTATGAATAATATGGAGATTACCAGTGAAACTTGGTCCATACATCGGGAGTTCCTGTACATGTGTAAGACGATATTCCTGCTGCAACTATATATAACTGACATATTATCGAAATACTCAAGTCACCATCTCAGCCGCAGTCATTATCCTAAGTTTGCTGCTTGCTTTCGGCGGATGGATTCGTGCTAGCCTATTTTACGTGTGGAAGAGATTTATAACTACACTGATAGTGGATTCTGGCATATATACCCGCTGGCGTGATACTATCTGGCCAAGCAAGAAATTCCACCATGAGGCGAATGTCTTCGCTAATCGTGTAAAAAGCAAGGCCAGGGCAGCTCACCTAAGAAGAAAATCTGAAAAACGGCAGGAAGAAGAGAATCGCGCTGAAGTCAACCAAGGAGGTGCTGAGAATGGGAACAGTTCGAATGGTTCACTACCTGAGAGGGTACAGGGAAATGGCCATACTAACGGTCATGAAAACGGTGATTCCAGTGGCGATTCTTCTCAACAACCAAATAAATCAATTGGGCAACCCCTCTTCAGACGGATTTTGAATAGACTTCACGGGAGGAGTGGGAGGAGAGAAGATATTGTGTAACTAAATGGATAGACAAGTTATAACAGAAATTTCATTACTCAATTTGCTATAATATGATATTCAAAAGAGGTATTCCCTAAAGCTCCTCCGCGTCTTCGACGGGCAGGTCGTGTCCTGCCGCAGTCTCATTCTGCCACTCAGACAAGACTTTCTGGGGGTGCTCTTCCTCATTATCAACAACGCGTAATTTACTCAGGTAGTCATCAGCAATAAGTCGCGCGACGTTCATGCCCATTAGCGCGCTCGTCTCCATGGTCGAGATAAAGCTCTCGATGCCTGACGTGTAGTACAGCCCATCTCCCAAAATGGGGTCTTGGAACGTGACGCGGGGGTATTTCTGGGGGTAAGGATGGAAGATGGTGGGGTGGTACCACGAGATGGGATCGAGAACAGTCGTTGCGCCCTCCCTAGTATCCTCTTCCTCGGCATCGGCAGGTCGAGTGAATGTATCCGGAACCTGAACGCCTAACAATCGGGACAAGAATTCGGGTGTCACTTTATGAGGCGAGAAGATCTTATACACATACTCGGCACTGTGCGTCTTAGGGTTTGTGACCACCTTTACCAAAGTCGCGGAGAAGAAACCAGCGCTGCCAACTCCTTCTGGTCCAGGCTTGGCTTCGTCATCTTCACCTAACGTCGTGAGCACAGAGATGGGTACTGTGGAAGCAGGCTCGAGGTTGAAGAACTCTGCGCTAAACTTGTAAGGAGATGCGAAGAGCGTCACATGCAGCTCGACATACGGGATCGAGTCCACGGGGTGGGGCATGACATTGTCATCGTGACTAATCCCGCTGAATTGGTACGGGGTTGCGATGACAACATCATCAAAGGCAACTGGGTATGTTTCTGCCTCATCGTTGGTAGCACTGGTCGTTGCAGTCTGTATTCTGTATTTCGATGGCACTGAACCAGAATCATTACTCTTTTCCTTGGTGATCCCAGTCACAGTTGAGTTCAGGGAGATGTGAGCTTTAGAATCCGCCACCATGTTAGAGAATATCTGCCAATTGCCACCAGCAACAGCTACTGCTCCTTCAGGGGCCATCGCAACCTAAACTCGAATATTAGTCTTGTCTAAGTTACTGAGAGTACCTTAGTTATGAGAACTAACCATAGTGCCTAGGCCGTGTATATACTGTAGATTCGAGGCATAGTTCACACGGGTACTTGCTTGCACAATATCATGAGCAAACGGTCCATCGAGCTTATTTTCTTCTAGAAACTGTTTCCCAGTCAAGCCCGTTATCTGCACAAGGCCAAGCTCATACGCCCTGGTTGAGAGAGATCTAAAGGGGAAGTAGGGCGATTGGTAAAGCTTCAAAAAAGATCCTACGGTTTCTTGAACAAGCCGATGAGTGTAGTACGGGGCGGTCCCGTATTTCCAGAAGAGCTTGGCAAGGTTCCACCATCCCCATGATTCCGAGTCCTGCGTGTATACGAATTGCTTGCCATCCCAGATACCAAGTAGCCCCTTTTCATCAGTGCCTGGCTCGGTAACAAGTAGGTTGAAGTCCCTAGTAGCGTTGTAGAGGATGTGGTTCACCTCGACAAATATGGAGGCTCCCAGCTCGACTGGACTAAGAGGGTCATCGTAAACATTTACTGTGAGAGTACGGCCACCGATGTGGTTGGTTTTCTCAAAGATTGTGATATTGACGTCGATACCTTCCTGCTGAGCATATTTATGCAAGTGATAAGCCGCGGAGGAGCCGGCAGCGCCAGCACCTAAGAAGTATGTCAGTAACAAGTAATATGAAATTAATCATTTGATAAAACAGTATCCCGGGAATAATATCAATGGCTGATTTTAGGTTAAATAATCGCAGGTGATTAAGCTAAATTTGCTAGATTCAATGTTGATATTGGGACTCCTTATCAAATAACAGGTAGGCAATGAAATAACTGCCTAATTTCAACTTACCTATGATTGCAACTTGCTTTACATGTTGATTGTCAACAACACCGGCGCTAGTAGCAAGAGTGAATGGTGTTAATAAACACGCCAAATAATATGAACATGTAAAATGCATTTTAACTTCTTATTTGGTTGACATATTTATGATGATGGAGATATCGACTGATAGATCAGACGGTGAAGGTGTAGGCATCCACTATCCACGATGTTGAACGCACGAGCCATATTGCCATCATTGTGGCTGGAGAAAGTTCTCTTATCGCGATATTACAATATACGAAATTATTTATAAACGCGCATAACGAAAACTAGAGTTTAAATAATTTGCTACCCCTTTTCCAAATTATTGGTGTAATAGATGCGAAAACAATGCGATATTTTAGATGCTAGATTTATCTTTTCTAACGTTGCTAGTGCTTTAAGCTCCACGTTTGCATTGAATGAAGTACTTTGAGTAATACATCTAAGCAATCATATTATTTGAGAAGAAAAAAAGTGTTACAGTCACTGCACTGATCATAGATAGACTCTGTACAAACTATAGCAAATTTGCCAGTTTATATTCTAGGTAGATAGTCAACTATAAAAGTCCATTGGGAGGTTTTGAATTATCGTGTGATACTGTTCTTCACCTTCTTCAGTCATCCTTTAGATAGTTTCCAATTAGGAGTATTACATATCCCTATAAAAATTACTATGCTCATTACCTCCTATTATATGATCTACTCCTAAGTATTTCTATATGAATATTTCCAAACCTTCCTGCCTTTCAATAACTATAAACACAGCTTTGCATAAAACTAGAAAAAAAAAGGATTAGAAGGTAACTATAAATATTAGTATTAATCTGTCCTGGAGGTGTATATAACAGAATGAGTAGATCGTCGCTTCCGTCATTATGAAAAATGGCAGGTAAAATTTGAACTTGACGACGAAAACACATCTCCATCTAGCGGCATCACGTAGTCAACCAAATTGTTGTCGGCCCGCCTGGCGGATTGTTGAAAAAAATACCTAGGTACTTATCCACCTGTATTTGATTGACATCAATTACAAGATGTGAGGTAGGTACGTAAGTCGTGCTATCCACCGGCAACGCGAAGTGGCATCACGAACCGGCAACGCGAACTCCTTCGTCAAATCTGGCACAAAAATCTCCTTCCCCATGAATATTTTGCTTGAGAGCAAAGCTACCTAAATCAACTGCAAATCTTCACACTCCTTTCTTCGTGATTTACTATTTATTACCCAGACCCTTTAGATCTAGACACCTTAGGTGTAGACTCTGCTGGGGGCTGGGTACTGGGTGCTTGGTTCATTCACGTACTTAACGTCGTTCATCTCTATAGCAGCAACTCAAACACTTCCAGCACTCCCTGCCTTCGACGAGTGCTAAATCTTTGTCGGCCATTCATCTACCTTGAATAGTTGTCATTAGGGCCTTTCAAAAACCTATACAACGGCTTATATTACTGATTCCGATTTAACCAACCTCTCACAAGTTTATCTTTATCGGCGCCTTCCATCACTAACAATACTGTTTTCTACTTCCCCCGAACTTAACAAGTAAGTCTCATCTATGCTACATTGTTAGGCTTGAAATGGTTGTTCACAAAACACAAGAGGGACTATACCGTTAGCTAACCGATACTATTTCTACCGTATAGGATGGCCCCTTCACGCCGTATGCGTCTAAACAAAAAGCCAAAGGCTGTAATCATTGGCAACAGGCCCCAAAAGAATGCTGATGGAACGTATTCTAACGAGCGAAACTTTTCGCCTGAAAGTGCCTTTTTATACAATCCACTTCGCCAGCAGATGGTACTCCCAGATGCCACACCAATGATAACTCCCCGATGGGTTATAGAAAAAAGACGCGTAGAGGAGGAGCAACGAAAAATACACGATTCTTTCCATCTCTTCCCTCTTTTCCCTTGTGAAATCCGCGAGATGATTTGGGAAATGGCTAGTACGTATCTAACATTGAGTTTAACTTCCCCTTTAATCTCCTATTTTTACCGATACTTTCTTCTTAAGCATACCCCTTATAAACCACGCAGATAAAAGATCCTAAAGGGCTATTTATTGAATGAAATTATTACTAACTTTTGTTATTATAGTGCCAGAAGGCAAAGTTATCTACCTCCACTCACAGCTTGACTATTTCAACGATTACATCATCAGTTATCCTTCGTTCGGCATTCCAGAACTATCTTTGGCTTGCCGCGAATCTAAGAGAGTCGTCTCGAAATGGGGCATAGGCTTGCGATTCTGTGGCTTTGACGAGCCACTCCACTGCGAATGGTTTGACCGCAGACGGGATTCAATTTACATCCCAAGCATTCACGTCTTCAAGGGATGGCATGGATGGAAAAAGTGCATGGATGGCGCTACCGTGATCCTCAACGTTCTCGAAACAATTGAAGACCAATATCGCGGCAGGCTGCCAAGCAAAGCCTTTAAGTGGGCTATACAGTCAGGATATTTCGAAGGTGTTCATGCCATCGATCTTGCCATGTTGACTATCAAGTGCACCGGTGTCGGCTGGGATAAAGAGCATGATGCCTTCGGCGAGGGAGGCCTTGTTGGCGTCGTGGGATTAGATGATAAGAGGCTCATTACAATGCTACGTCCTATTTTCAATGCCCTCCGAAGACGTTATAAAGATAGGATGGAGTTTCTACAGAATGTGCCTCACAGACGCCCCTCGTGTTTACTGAAACGCCTCCACACCGAATGGAATCGCGACCTTAAGTTCTTGTTTGAGGAGCAGTGGCTTTTCTCTCAGTCGAGAGTATCTAGGGAAGAACAATATGTGTCGGAACTATTTACCGACATCGAATTCGGCTTCCAGGGCCGACGACGAGCATTGGACAGAGACCACCATACCATACGCAAACTAATTGATCAGATGCCCGAGATTCGACCGGTTATTGTTTTCGACAGAACACCTACACCGGTCCCAGATCAAGCTCTAGATGGGCCACATCACTGGAACAATAGAAGAGGTTATGATGGACTGGAGGTCATTTCTAACCGTCGAGGTATGGTTCTGGCATACGATATCTATGATGGCCGTAGTTCTCAGTTTGGCTAAGATTGGGTACCTACCTCTTAGCAACACAGCCAAGTGATACCGGCTTCTATGTATACAGGACGAGTAAGGGGGATAAGGGTGTTGGACTAAAGCCGAATGAATGCTGTCGACCAGGGTTTCATATTTAAGATTGGAGATGCAGTGGTTTCCTCAACGATTAATGTTTAATAATCTTCACGGTGCGTTGAGTTGAATCAGGTATTCGGATGAGGAATTTATATGAAAAGTTCCCCTTACTGCCTTGAAAGGGAATTGAGGAAGAAACGGATAGAATGATATCGTGTATTATGATATGTATTTGGAAAAGGGTTATGACAGCCTGCGAGGTCTCAGCTAGGAGGTACCTATGTACAATAACCCCACCTGTATGTGGGTTACAGTGGGTACTACATGTATCTACGTATTACGTGGGGCAAGGCTGCCATAAAATTGAATTATTTCATATTACCTAGGCGTGCCCATGTACCTTGTACTAAGAAAATAAGGCTATTCCATACAAGAAAAAAAAGTTGTCGGTGCTTTCTTGACCCGCTTCAAGCTCTCATCTCCCAATAACGCTGTGTGCCCCTCGACGACGACGATAACCACAAATTTCTACCTGAACACGGCACTTTTATACAGCAAGTTCTATTACGTCGGGTAAAAATGTCTGCTGCTCAACTTCTTAATCCCAAGGCCGAATCTCGGGTACGTTTTGTCAACCAAAGTTCCTAGATATTATATTGACTTCTAGGCAAGCGGCGGGGTGAAGCTCTTCGAGTCAACATCAGTGCGGGTGAAGGTCTACAAGATGTTCTCAAGTCCAACTTGGGTCCTCTAGGAACTATTAAGATGTATGAACAATTATTATTTAATTTGAAAACTAAATACTAACATTTTATGCTAGGCTTGTCGATGGTTCTGGACAGGTACGAGCTGTCTTGACACTCCATATAAAATATACGACACCAAGCTGACCCTTACCGATTAGATCAAACTGACAAAGGATGGAAACGTCCTATTAAGGGAAATGCAAATACAGAACCCGACCGCAGTTATGATTGCTCGAGCCGCGACTGCGCAAGATGATATCTGCGGAGATGGAACGACATCAGTAGTCTTGTTGGTGGGAGAACTTCTAAAGCAAGCAGACAGATATATTGCCGAAGGATTACATCCTCGAATCATAACAGAGGGTTTTGAGATCGCCAAAAATGAGGCGTTAAAGGTTTGCTACTATATTCATTCTGCACATTCCGTATACTTAATTGTTGTTATAGTTTTTGGACTCCTTCAAGCTCCCGAAAGAAGTTGATAGGGAACTCCTCCTCTCCGTCGCTCGGACATCTCTATCTACCAAACTCAACGCGAGCCTTGCTAAGAAGCTGACCCCCGATATCGTCGATGCTGTCCTCGCCATTTACGAAGCACCTGCGAAGCCAGATCTACACATGGTGGAAATCATGAAGATGCAGCACCGCACCGCTTCAGATACCCAACTCATCCGCGGTCTAGCCTTGGACCATGGTGCCAGACATCCTGATATGCCCAAGAGACTGGAAAATGCGTTCATCCTAACTATGAATGTTAGCTTGGAGTACGAGAAGTCGGAAATCAACTCGAGTTTCTTCTATTCTAGCGCGGAACAGCGCGACAAGCTAGTCGAGAGCGAACGCCGATTCGTCGATGCCAAGCTCAAGAAGATCGTGGATTTGAAGAAGGAGGTTTGCGGAAACGACCCCAAGAAGAGCTTCGTCATCGTGAACCAGAAGGGTATCGACCCGCTTTCCTTAGATGTCCTGGCAAAGAACGGCATTTTTGCTCTGCGAAGAGCTAAGAGAAGGAACATGGAGAGATTACAGCTTATCTGCGGCGGTGTCGCGCAGAACAGTGTGGAAGATTTGTCCCCTGATGTGCTCGGCTGGGCTGGCTTAGTATATGAACAGCAGCTGGGCGAGGAGAAATACACCTTCATTGAGGAGGTGAAGGATCCCAAATCCGTAACGCTAATGATCAAGGGCCCCAATGCCCACACCATCACACAGATTACGGACGCAGTTCGGGACGGCCTACGAAGCGTGTACAATATGATCGTGGACAAGAGCGTCGTTCCCGGCGGCGGTGCCTACCAGGTCGCTTGTGCCGCCCACCTGAAGAGCGATGCCTTCAAGAAGACGGTTAAGGGCAAGGCCAAGTGGGGTGTTGACGCATTCGCAGATGCGCTCCTAATCATTCCCAAGACGCTTGCTGCGAATGCGGGTCACGATATCCAAGACGCACGTATGTATTACGCTTACCCTTTATAATTAAGTTTATCTATACTAACCCTGGTATAGTTGCTTCGCTCCAAGACGAGCACGCAGATGGCAACATTGTCGGATTGGATCTAGTGCTTGGCCAGCCCATGGACCCTACTTTGGAGGGTGTCTACGATTCATTCAGGGTACTGAGGAACTGCGTAGCCTCTTCATCAAGTATCGCGTCTAATCTTCTACTTTGCGACGAAATGCTCAAGGCGCGCCAGATGGGCCGACAAGGTCCGGGGCCAGAGGGTGCAGAGGAATAAATGAGTGAACAAAATGGGCGAGCACGGCTGACTGATACCACTGTACGTTAGACGCAAAAAGAAAAGGCGTTGTTCATAGACGTGGATGAATCGATCCGTGTATCGAACTGAGTACCTACATATAATCGTACCTAGACCGTGTCTTGACCGCATACGTGATAAATTGTAGTAAGGTAAGTATTGGAGTGGCAAGCCCGAGAATCACTAAGCTATGTATCTGTTGAAAAATGTACATCCCTTATTTTACAATGCAATTAAAAGTTAAAACCGTGTCATTGTAGCAACGTAACAATGACATGCCCCTACAATTCTTCCCACACTACAATAAGGCAACTCCGGTATACCTGAATAGTGTCATTAACTCTTTAACACGGTCTTACAAATCCGCTGAAATTGCTCTTCAACGGTCAAATTAAAGAGATCAAAGTAAATATTTATTAGGCACCTATATATATATATATATCAAACACACAGCACATACTCCTCACCTAGCTCCTCGTTAACTCAACAACTACATTACCACTAGCTGTCAGCGGGATCCGCCACCCCGATCGCTCACGAGTCGCCTCTGGGCTCGATACGCGGTAGGAGGCCGAGTCTCCACTCTTATCGACCCACAGAACCGCGGCGGCCGCCTTCGGTGCACCGGAAAGCTGTGTTAGTACGACGGAAATAGCACCCGAGGAGCTTGCGTAGCTGAAACTGCTTATACTACCCGCATCCGCATTAATCGTCACACCTAGTGGCCCAATGAAGATACGTCGGGTCACAGGGCCGTTAATCTGCACATTGACCTTGTTATCGGTGCTAGAAAGCACGCCGCCGTACGCGAGAAGTCCGAAGCTGGCGTGCTGCGCGACGTACGTGCCAGAGCCGAGAACCAAACCTAGAAACCCGGGGCCGTAGTCTCCGCTGTAACCGTCCCACTTCAAGGTATCCGGCCAGGAGTGGAAGGACGCAGACGCGAATCCAGCTTCGTTGATGTTGGATAGGGGTCCACTGGCGCCACCGTAGCCGACTTGAAGGAGGTACGTATCTGAGGGATTGCTGCGGAAGGCCGAGAGGAGAACCAGAGAGTTGAGGCCTGATCCGTAATGGTGGATTTGCCGCTCTATGCGCTTGAGTTTGCCACCGTAGATATTATCCCAGTACCTACGAGCGTTCCCATTCCATCCCCAGTGGGGGACCGTGGGCATATAACCCAGAACGCTATTTACTGTCTTTGTTACTGTATTTGAGAAGCCGAAATATCTGGTAACTTCTATTAGTAGAGATCTTAGGTTAAATCGTTATAAATATCGAGAGAAATCGCTCACTTGGCCCAGTAGTATACCCCTTCTTGACCAGTGGAGTCCCAGGCCATTTCGCTTCCGTAAGGAACTTCTTCAGAATTCCATTGTGTAGCCCTTGATCTCATAGCTTTAGTGAGCGTGTTGACCTGCGTAGTTAGCCCTTCCCGAGTAAGATCG
Organism: Daldinia childiae; assembly: GCF_008694065.1. NCBI lineage: Eukaryota > Fungi > Ascomycota > Sordariomycetes > Xylariales > Hypoxylaceae > Daldinia > Daldinia childiae. Next base: position 207,896 of record NW_022984654.1, on the reverse strand, counting down.
GTAAGGATCTCCCCGAATATTGTCTCGCCCATTAGTCCAAGATCATTATATACAACGTCGGACTGCATCCCGCGTATAACGGTACTATAAGCCTGGTTGATATACCATTTCCAGTCATGGCTCTTTACTAGTCCAGGGTAGGCCCGTGCCACACGGTATAAAGACCAGTATGCTGCTGCAACATGAACGTAGTCATAGGCCCGATCAATTGCGTAGGCGTCGTCCTTTTTCCACGACGTCCAGCTAGACCAATCGAAAGCGGAATTATAAGTGTATTTTGGGACGACTGAGGGCTCGTAGTAGAATACACTCTTTCGGACACTAAAGTCTTTCGTCTGGATAGTGCCCCAGAGAACCTTGTCAATGAACATCTCGAGCTTTGATAACTCGTCAGGGTCCGGCTGGATAACCTGCTTCGCCATCGCAGCGAGGTATGCGCCTACGCCTCCTTCGTCACTGAGTCCGGCGATCCAGACACGCGGGTCTTGAGTTACGATAGAACTGGTCTCATAATCATAACTCATAACCGAAGGCGCACGGCCAAAAGGGTCTGATGTGTCATTAAACCACTGCTTCGTTGCAAGGAACCGTCCTAAATCTCCAATAGCTTCGGTGCCAGACTTAGTGACGTAGTAATGTATCGTTTGGGTCTTTCCATCCTCATAGTCAATAGTGAGCCTTGAGCGGCCCCAAAAGGTTGGAGAAGGGGTTATACCGTATGAGCCCGATGGGAGCTGGCTGAAGGCTAAGGACTCTACGGGCTCGCTGGAAAAGGATATCGGATTCGATCCGGCGCTCAAGAAAAGTTGCGACGTTGATCCTCTCGGGATGATGTACCCAGGAACACCATAAGCTACGGGGGTGCCGGTTTTTCGCACAGTCTCATCAATATCACGGACGCCACCTTTAGCCACAGAAAAGCGTACTCCAAACTGTAGTGTTTGGCCAGGTTGGAGGATTTTTGACGAAGGCGCATTCCATGATTGCACACCTGCCCATTCTTTCTCAGCCCATGCGCGGCTAAGGACTTGCCACTCATAGAAGCCCTCGAAAGTCTGGCTGCCGTAGGCTGTGGCCTGATAGGAAGGCTCGGCTAGATTGCGGTATGCTTCCAACGGAGTATCCCCAAGTGGTGTCACGACAAGCGCGGCGCCGGTTCCGCGAACGGGGCTGACGCGGATGTAACCCGCATGCATGCCGACATATGGGTCGGATAGTGAACACAGACGCTGCGTATCGCCTGCGGCACGATTTGTAAAAATGCTGTTGAACTCTGCAGGAAACCCCAAACTGCCTATCTCAACAGGAGACGCTCCCGAGTTCTCGATTGTGAAACGTAGACCCAGATCACCAGAGACATCGATCCATTCGCGAGTTACATTCAAAGGTCCCCCGCCGGGAAGTGTCGGTGCCAGATTTGAAGAAGCTAGGACACCTGTCCCGACCTTGTAAGTGGTGACGACCTTCCGGGAAGCGGCAGAGTCGCCGTCGATCCACGGACCATCATTATCTTCGCGATAACGGTATGTAATATCACCCCAATGATATTGGCCATTTCCAGCCCGAGCCGAAATTAAGTCGAAGGGCAGGAAGTCAAATGAATTTCCTGTCGGACTCAGCGACGCGAGTACTTGAGCATCGCGAACAATCTTAGCATTAAAATTGGCAGTTTTAATCGTGATATAACCATTCTTGAGGCCTAGATTATCGCTTTGACCTGCGACGTAGCAGAAGAGCCAAGCGAAGGCGACGATGAGAAGCTCACTACTGAAGCGAAACATGATGCATCAGTGGATGATTCATCACAACTCAGTTCGGGGTTCGCGAAAAGAAGTCTGTGAAGGTAAATAGCCGGATCTTTGCAATGTGCCATCTTGAATGGGTCCTGGGTATCTAGTCTATGGCAGTCCATGGCTATTGGTATTAAGTCGTATTGTAGGCCGGGCCCCTATCCTGATCTGGCGTTACATTCTGCCCGCAACGGATTTCCAGGGATGGTACGGTGGACTATTAGTCCAACTGTGCCAAAATCAAGAAAATGGATAGGAGCTATTCAAAAAGGGTAATTTAATAAATAACGTTAGGTATATAATATCCCGAAATACTTGAAATATAAAAATTATTATATTATTTATTATTATTTATATTATATATATATATATAATACAATATATATTTGAATAATTTTATAAATATAACGTTTTAAATATTATAATTAATATTATTTTATAACTTTAATTAATGTAAAAATAATGATTTCATTTGTATATTTATAAGATACGTATTAAATAGTTTATTTATTATTAAAATATTTATTTATTTATTAAAGTGGTGGTTTTAAAAAATATTATATATTAATTTTTTTACATTTTTATATAATATATATTTAATATTAATATAATATTTTAAATTAAAAAAAAAAATATATTTAAATCATTATTTTTACATTAATTAAAGCTATAAAATAATATTAATTATAATTTTTAAAATAATATTTTCGTAAAATTATTGTAATATATAAGTTATATCTTATATATTTACGTATTTATATATATTTAAAGTTAAAATAAAAGTTAAATCTTAGGTTATTATTTCTATTTATTTGTAAAGAAAAGGAAAGTAATTTGCAATATATTAAATAATGCTTATATTTTTAATATTTTTACAAATTTAAGGTTAAGTTATATAAAACCTAAGCTAAAATTTTTGTTTTTTTTTAATAAAAATATTAATACCAATTTTAAATAATTCGAATATATATTAGTAAAATTATTTCCATATAAAAGGTATGTATTACCTTATAAGTTGTGTATATAGTAGAAGTAACCGAACTTATACTATAATCTTAATGTTATTATTACCTTATTTGATATAGTGCGACTGACTTTTTTGATTTTGGCATAGTTGGACTAATAGTCCACCGTAGATGGACACGATGTTGCGGGGTATATGTATAAGTGAAGAGTGAAGAAAAATTGAAATCGCAATAACAGGTGGAATGTGTTAACCTAAAGTTATTACATCCAAGATTCCGATTTCGATTCAGTGCCACCTTACTTACTTAGGTACCGAGGTACATAATGACTGATGAAAAGGAAGGATGGCCTATTGGACTCCTTCTCTAAGAATCAACAAAATGTATGTATGTACCTACTTTAGCTAAATAAGATCCATCTCGTCACACAGCATGTACGTGCAGGTAAGCACCTGCAGTCAGAAATCCTATATTATGTACCTAGGTAGGTATAGACCAAACGCTACTAGGGTTTAGATTATGTAGGTACCTCTTAGTAATGTCCTTGTCTTCTCAGCTCTCTTTCCGTTGATTCCATACCTACAAATATCTCACGTTCAACAACAATTACAAGACAAGAAGCACTTCATAATTACTTAATACTACACCTTTCAAACCCAGGAATTAAGAATATTATTTAAAATAATGGCCTCTCCCTCGGTAGAACCTAATGATCTCTTCGGGGTCAAAGGATTAGTCGTCGTTGTAACGGGCGGGGGAAGTGGTAGGTTGGCTCATGTCCGCTTATCTATAAGTGAATTAACTGAATATAAAATATAGGTATTGGTCTCATGATGGTAAATGCCCTAGAAAGCAACGGTGCGATTGTCTACGTTATTGGCCGCCGCAAGGAGACCTTAGAGAAAGCTGCTGCTACTGCTGTACGTTGTCTCATCAAGTAATATGGCTTCTGGATGCATTATTAACTTTCTTATCTATTACTTGCGTTGGTACAGAAGCATGGAAATATTCGTATAATCCAAGGCGATGTATCTAACAAGGCCGACCTTGAACGGGCCGTCGCAGAGATCAAGTCAGCAGTAGGATATGTCAATGTTGTAGTAGCAAATTCTGGTGTACCAGGCCCTACTATGGGCGCATTGCCGCAAAACCCCAGCATTTCGGACTTCCGAAACTTCGTCTTCGGCTGGGATACGGCAGAATTCAATAACACATATGCCGTAAACTCTACAGGCGTGTTTTTCACCGTCGCTGCATTCCTAGAGCTTCTTGACGAGGGTAACAAGCGTGGAAATCTGAAGCAGAAGAGTCAGGTTATCGCGACGTCCAGCATTGGAGCATATAACAGAGTTCCGGCCGCCGGATATGCGTATGGAAGCTCTAAGGCCGGAGTGGTCCACATGATGAAGCAGTTGGCAACCGCTCTTGTGCCGTATGGCATTCGATCCAATGTCATCGCCCCAGGATGTAAGTTGACCCTTCAATAGCTGGCTAATGCCTTCATAGGTTGCTAACACAGGTTATACGATAGTCTACCCAAGCGAAATGACCGAGCCTCTTCTCCAAAAACGACCAACTCAGGAGTGGCCCAAGAGCGTCGTTCCCGAGCAGAGACTTGGTGATCAGGAAGATATTGCCGGAGCGATCCTGTTCTTGGTGAGCAAGGCTGGCGCCTACATCAATGGAAATGTGCTGGTGACAGATGGAGGACGATTAGGCGTTGTGCCTGCTGCGTATTAAAATGGTTTAGAATGTCTTGAAGATATAGTTGTTACTATGGCCTGAAAAGGGGCACCTGCTGAGTCACTTGCAATACGAAGATTTAGATATAGTAAATCGAACGTAATGCATGAGTCTTCATCCATGTCCCCTAAATGTTCTAAATAAAGTACAATTTTCTCTTGCAGCTACAGCTCCCAATTTCCCATCATGAACCATCGGGGCTTTCTAACCAAGCTGCAAGCTTTTCTCCTCCCTTCGGGATAAATCTAGCGCGCCACCCGCGCGGGGTGCCTACAAAGGCCATGCCTTTTAACCCCTTTACCGGATCAATTGCCTCTATCGTTTCTCCTTCAGCTGGTAGGATACGGAAATGCGCAATCAGGTGCAAGAACACCGTATATAAAGCATTATGAGCTAGATGCGATGCGACGCACATCCGTCCACCGATTCCAAACGCGAATTGGTGGGCGTGTACATTAGAAGAATTTTGCAGCCAGCGCTCGGGGATAAACGTTTCTGGCTCAGTGAAGAGTTCCGGATCTGGAGTGGGGGAATTTAGTTTCAAGCGGACAGCCAAGCTTACGTCGTAGGGGGAATATTCAAGACGTACCTCGATTACAAGCCCAGGAGTTTAGGAATACCATTGTATTCGCCGGGATCGTGGCACCCTCCCAAGTCACATCGGTGTAAGTAGCCTTGGGGAGTGCTAGCTTTAGTACCACGAAGTATCGTGAGATTTCCTTCGTTAAGGCGTCGATGTACTCGACTTTCGTAGAAGCATATGCGCTTGATGGTAAGCTGAGGACCCCTGCATCTCTGATTGCGGAATAAGCCTTTTCTTGTATATCTGGTCGGTGAGCGAGAAGCAAGCAGGCCCATGAAAGGGTAGGTTGGTTCGAGTCAGCTCCCTAATTAATATCAACGTATAAGCTACTGCTCAGTATGGTTAAAAATGTAAGACGATAGAGGATAGAGGACATACCGCCATCATGCTTAAGCTAACGCTAATCAGCTCTTCTCTCGTCAATGTCGCAGATTCTGAATCCCTGAGCACGGCCCCCTGAATGCACGGCTTATCTTCACCCTTTTGAACTTCATCCTTCAGCTTTTCCAAAAGGATATCATTATACTCTAATCGGCGACGTCCAATATCCGCCGCGTGGTTTTTTGGCTGTGCATTAAGCCCTAAAAACTGCGCCAGGGGCTCCCAATACCGCAGCAGGGGGATGTAGTTGGCGTAGTTCTTGCCAGTGTCGCGGAACTTGGAGATCTCGCCTTCGACGTAGATGATCTCAGACAGGAGCGGGTCGTCAGTCAGAGATTTGACGCTCGACACACGGGTCCCGTAGTTCAGTGTCAGGCTCAAGTTTAGCGAGAAGCGCTTCACGGCGGGCCGGAAATCGATCTCAACAGTACCATCCCGACATGCTGAATACAGGTCCTTGAGGAACTCGCGCGCCTCTAAGTTTAGGAGCGGCCCGTATGTATCCACGCGCGTCCTGTTCAGCGCGCCCGCAGCTAGTTTTCTCCTCCGCTTACAACTCTCGTCCCAGGGACTGGTCCCAATGCTCGTCACGGCCTTACTAACTTTCTTGTGGAACACATAAAACGTCGGCCGCGAGTTCATCGCATGGCTCTGCCCGAGGAACAATTGCTTAGCTGCCCGCGTGGAGTTGATAACAACTGCGGTCGTATTGCCAAGTTGGATCTGGAAGACAGGGCCGTACTTGAAGGACCATCTTCGGTATGTTTCTGCGGGTATTACATCAGGATGCTGCGATGTTGTTAGTGGAGACACGAGTTATGAGGATAGTAAAGTAGGTAGTTTATGTACTTGAAAAAGATTCCCAACGATTGGCCATCCGCGAGGTCCGGGAAGATTCTTTATCCTACTACGATATCGAGCGATTTCATTCTGAATAAGGTAAATAACCAGCCCTATGATTGGCAAGGAGATAATATATTGGAGTGATTTAATACTATAGAGAGGTAATATTTCCAAGAGTGACATTGTGAGAAGCGGCGAATCCAATAGTGTATCGAGTATACCCCATGAGTAGAGTTGATAGAATACTATTACATCTAACCCAGACTTACGAGACGATTAAGGTGGGCATGATAACTTGCAGATGTACCCCTCCTAAGAGTGGTATCTTGTCAAGACTATAGGAGTTAGACCTGTTACCTAAGTTGTCATTTCTAATCGTCTATTTTAGAGCAGGATTTGCGCAGTACAACTCCACAATCACGACATCTTCAATTTTCGTATCATGCCATGATTCCTCCGATATAGTCACCTTGTAATTAGGCGAAACTCCATATCTCAAGTCTCATCTAGTTAACTAGCCCCTCACGTTCACGACGGACATAAGCTCAGGGCATGTGCGTATGAAAGGCATTACCATCTTCGGCTTGCCCCTGCCGAGTAGAAACCAACGTCGGCAAGGAATGGGGTATCCAGGCAGACGGGTCTACATAGCATACCGCGCTTGTACATAATCCTACGCAGTTACGATAGTCTATAACCCCTAGTTAGTTAAATAACGCCATTGTGGAGAACGATGGCGATTCCAAGAATCATAAACCCGACTAAAGGGATTCAACCCGTAGATAAAAATAAATAAAAACAGACGATGCGTATACCACGTGGGAGAAACGTCGTCTAAATTTGACGTGCGCTGCATGTAGACGTAGGGTAGTATCGTAGTTCGCATCTACATCTACCAAGTTCTATATCTGTTATAGTTATCGTTTTATAAATTCTACACAATTTTAAACTACTCATACCGACAGGTAAATAAATATCACTTTCCAACATTGAAAAACATTACCCTTGGTTTATTTACCTTGGGTGATTTATACACCCTTGACTGCTGGATTATGCTTCCCCTCTCCATCTACGTTAAACATGTACGGCTTATCCGCGGCGCCAGCCTCGATAGCTTTCTGTCTACTCCCTCTCAACATCCAAGGCGAGTCTTTTAACCCCTTATGCCACTCCCTCCCTTCATATTCTTCTTCTACAGGCTTCTCTCCTGTGGCTTGTATCTCGCGTGCTCTCTGCTCGATCCTTGACCAAACGCGGAGGATATTTTCTCCTGCAAATAGGCGGATCTGCTCATCGGTCGCGCCACGTTCCATTAGAATTTGAACGAGATCGGGGAACTTTGAGACATCTTCGAGGCCGATGGGTACATAAGGGGTTCCCGAAAAATCGCTACCCACCCCGACGCAGTCCCAGCCGCATACCTCCGCAATGTGAAATATGTGATCTACAACATCGTGAATAGTCGCCTGGTCTGGGTCTTTCATCTTCAGGAAACGATTGACGAATACGGCCATGACAATGCCTCCGTTGCGCTTTACCGTTCGGAGAACGTCGTCGGGTACGTTCCGAAGATGTGGAGTTACACTGTAAGCCCCTGAATGCGAAAAGATGACCGGTGCTCGTGCTACACTCAGCACATCTCTCATCGTCTGATGCGACACATGCGATAGATCTACTATCATGCCTAGCCGATTCATCTCCTTGATAGCCTCATACCCTAATTTTGAAAGCCCATCGTCGGGTCCTCCAGCGGCTACAGTAGAAGCCGAAGTCGCGAAAGAATTGTCGCAGTTATGAGTGAGGGTGATGTAGCGCGCTCCAAGATTGTACATCTGCCGTATGCTTGCAATACTACCCCCAACCTGGTGACCGCCTTCAATGCCGATCATACTAGATATACGGCCTAACTTGAAAGCTTTACGGGCGCAGGCCGCCGTATCACAATACTGGAGATCCTGGGGGTGCTCGTCGATGAACCTCCTAGTGACATCGATTTGCTCTAGAGTATCTCTTACGATCCACTGTCCGGCTGTCTCAGCATTCAGTAGCTAAGTGTCAAGTAACAATTATTTTTAAATGTAACTCACAGATGGATCTTCAAAGTGCTGCTGGTGAACATCACAATGCACATAAACACTCCAGAACTGACCCCCAACCATCCCTGTTCTCATCCTCTGAAGGTCTGTATGGCCCAGGAGTCTTTTATTCAAGTCAACTCGGCCATCATATATGCGATTATGCAACTCTATGCGCAACTGCCAGGGTAAATCATTATGCCCATCAATCAAACTATAGTTACAAAGGTATAAATCAGCAATAGTTCTAAATTGGGAGTTCGTTAGTACCCACGGTGTTGTCTTCAAGACTCTCCTTGTCCGCTCTACGTAGTTTGTCGGATCAATAGAAGATTGACCTGGCCATATAAATGCGAGGGGACTAAGCAGGAATGCAAATCCAGCTGCAAACAAGTGATATCGAAATCTTGAAAAGAACCCCGAGTTATTTGTCTGGGGATGAACGATAAGGGACCGTTCAGGAGCACTCGAGTCTACTCTTTGTGAAGATTGGGACTGCCCTCCGGTAGATGGCAATGTGTCTTCTATGTCAATATGCTGTTCTTCCATAATGAATTAGCCGCGCCTTATAAGCTTGGAGTTAAAATCATCAATAGAGATCATGAAAATAAAATCAACATGATAAGTTACGATATCAAATCCTCCCCTCTCCCTCCCTCTCTCCCCCGGTAAGCCGGTGAAAGTGGGGCATGACCCGCGGGATAGGGGTTAGTAGTATGCTATTAGTTTTCTCCCCCACCGTCACATCAATCCAACTCTCTAGTCTATATTCTTGAAATAATAGTGCGATTGCGTGCTTCTATACTCCGATGCCGTATAATGATAAGAACCACATCTACCAGAGCTCCTTAGCGACCCGAGAGTTTCATATGCGGAGCTACTCAATAATGCTGATGTCGGCTTATACTTACTTCTTCTAGTTAAAATTGTCTTAATTAAGGGTGTTTTGACGAGAATGAGGAACTATTCTAAGTGAACTAGTAATTACCTAGCTTTCGATCTAACTACAAGGTCTAGAATTATTGATTAAATAATGAATCAACTATTGTCCTTGTAAATGGATTTTCACGTGATAGATACCAGCTTTAGGCATGTAAGTTTCTCTATATTCCTACTTGCAGATCCTGTATCAGAACATAAGTGATTGATATAATAGTAATGACGTACTTAACACACGCTCGAAAAAGGCCTGGGCCTCGTAGGAAACCGCTTCTCGCTTCCTCTAATACTCCTATAACAGTCTCTTAGTCATTCAACGCCTTGACCGAGAAAGCAGCAGCTGATTTCTTCTTTTTCAAGTGCACATTTGAATCATGTTCATTGCTAATGTAGGTTATTTTGTGGCTGCTCTCCAAAGTATCGTAGAACTCACCCTTAATAAGGTGTTTAACATTAGGCGGCGGGATACTGTAGATGCCCTTCCATGATTTGATGCATGCGAACGATAATTCATTAAGGGAGACGTTAAATATCAACCCATCTTGACATTAGTCTCTTTTCCCATCACCCCCATTCCCCATCTGCTTTCTACATGACACGGTGCGATCACTCATTCGAGGTATGCCAGAAACGCCATATCTCAGACTTTTCTAAAACAGCTTCATTAAGGATTCTTGTTTCGAAAAAGGTCCTGGAAAATGTGCTAGCAGGTGAAGGTAAATATTGTATAAAATATGCGTTGTTAAAGCTATCAAGATGAGAGCCAAGAGCTGCCGCTACGCCACTTGTGTTACCGCATGCTGACCATATTCGATACGGCGCATAATCAATTCCTACGGCACTAGTCATTTATCGCAAATATTCAAGCTAATATCATGAGTGAATAATGAAGGGGGTGTTCAATGTAGCGGGAAGAAAAGTCCAAGGCAAGACCCTCACATTCTATCTGGCTTTTCTATGTAGTCCTTAGTCCTAACCTGCGTCTAATTTGCAAAGCCATACCTAAGGAGAGCCCGGTTTGGTTGTTTAACCAAGGTAATTCGCTAACCCATGCTGAATATAAGAATTTCCCCAAGCGGCCCGCAATGTTTACCACTTACTTGGTCGTCGCTACTACGGCCATAGGGGTCCTGATAGTCCATGGATGTATACGCTTCCTCAATAACCTTCGAGAAGCCCAGCAATCTAGACTTCCCTACACATGGTCTTTAGTGAGCGAACATGATCCTCTTGCCTGGGTCACCAATGCGCTTCTACGATGGTGGTACAAAGAACATCTGCATAAGGGTGAGGGGTGGCCACGTTGGGCGCGCTTTATGATTATTGACTGGCAGTATGAGGACCGGAGGCGAGCAACTCTCGAGTTTGGGAATTGTTTCTTACTTGTCACGCCCAGCAGATTGATATGTTACGTTAGTGATCCAGATATGGTCTCGCAGCTATTTATGCGCCGGAAGGCGGTTATCAAGCCTCCTGAAAAGATGAGTAAGGTTTACCACTTAGTATCCTTCATATTATAGTCTCTTTTTCTTCAAGATCTAACCTGTTCCAGAAATACTCGCGCCATTTGGCCGCAACATATCTATGGCTGAGGGTGACCTCTGGAAGTTCCATCTAGGCATCACGTTGCCACCACTGGCGGCAGAGTCAGTAGCGCGGTTGGTGTGGGAAGAGACTTCGCGGCAGGTCGATATGACAACGGCGATATGGGAGCCAGAGAGCAGCAACAAGAAGCGCATTTATTCCTTGACCATGAACACCATGTTATTAGTCGGGTTTGGGCATCAAGCACAAGGAGCCAGTGAAAACCAGTCCAGTAACCTCTCTGGAGCCCATCAATACTCACTAGTCGATGCCATGACCAACGTTACCATATATCTACCCCATATCCTACTCCTACCGCGCTGGCTACTGCGTTGGTCTCCGTGGCCTATCGCATATCAGTGCGCCAACGAGGTCGACAGCTACATTGATGAACTAGTAGCCGAAGCACAAGAAAAGCTGCTGGTAGACAGTACCGAGGCGCAACGCGAGACTCTAATCACTGCCATCTTGCGCTCGAATATGGCCGCCAAAAATGATAAGAAACATATCGAGTCGATCGGTCGTTCCACCTTAACAAACGAGGAGATTAGGGGTAATGCCTATATTTTCCTCATTGCTGGTACGCCCCACCAAGAAGTCGATGAGGTATAAATGTCTAGTTATATATTAAAACAATACAGGTTATGACACAACAGCAAACACGACTTTGTTCACTATGCTTGTACTGATTGCCCACAAGGATCTTCAAGAATGTTTGATCGAGGAGATCGACGCCGTCTATGCCCAAGCCGCAAAGGAAGGCCGTTCAAATCTGTCGCATGCCGAGGACTTCCCACGGTTCCGGTATCTTGTTGCCTTCATGGTACGTCTCTCTCGCCGCAGTCTAGGTAGTTTATAAGCTAACAATATGCAGTACGAGGTAATGCGCATCTTCCCAATCGTACCAACATTGGCGCGGGTCGCCTTTGAACCCCAGCAATTATCAAACTACGCTCTTCCTGGAAAGACGAGCTATATTACTAACACGCCCGCCATCCATTACGATCCCTCCGTGTGGCCAAGGCCGGAGATCATCGAACCCCGACGATGGCTTGTGGCAGATCCGCACTCGTTCGACCCATGCAAGCCGCTAACAGCGGCGCAGGAAACTGAGATCCGCAGTGGTACCACCGCCATTCCAGGGAACCGAAAGGGTACTTTCCTAACGTTTGGAGAGGGTCCGCGTGCATGTCTTGGCCGTAGCTTTGCGCGTGTCGAATATGTTTCTCTCATCTCGCGATTACTCCACCGCCACAGGCTTGAGATCGCGGACAGCGATGGCAGTAAAGCCACGCGCGCACTCAGGACAGCTCTTCTTCGCAGTGGTGGTTCGCCCGTTACGCTCACGCCGCCTGAAGATATACCAGTGAGGCTTATCCCACGGGGGTGATCGTGGTGTTTCTCGTATTAGGTGCCTAAGTGAATATCCTAGGTGTACGTGGTCTCTCTATCGTCTTCCAGAGCGCTAGAATATTGATATAGTTACCTAATATGCATCAAATTATTATAAATGTATAGTTACTGGGGAAGGTAACGGTGCAGAATTGTAGACTACGAGCAAATATTCTGCTAAAGAAGACGATTAACTAACATAAAACCTCATCTCTAGATTCAGGTCTACATCAGTGCCTTGTGCCCCTAGCGAAAGTTAGTTGCTTGAAGGAGAGCCACAGGTGCAATACCGACTCTAAATATACCTAAGATGTGTCTTAAAGATTCCCAAAAGCTAAACTTGCAAATTCGGGAACCAAAACGTATTGTTTTTAAAGGACCTTACTAAGTCAAATACGACAGGGTTGTCAGGCCATAGCCGCCCATTCTAGTTCAATATTTATTGCTAGTTTCTTTCATCTTTGGCTTCCCCATAGGTATGCCCATATCGTTTTCGTAAATGTTCTTCTACCGTCGTAGGTTCATATAGAGGAGTCTCGCCCGGTTCGATACACGTTGGAATGCATTCGATCACTTGATCTAACAAGCCTTCATTGAACAGCACTACACTATATCTGTCCTTGTTCGAAGTCGGGGTAATTACGCGGTGGAGGGTAGACATGTATCGACCATTCGTCCATTGTTCCATCATATCGCCGATATTGACAATATACGCGTTTTCGACGTACTGTACGGGATTCCATGTGCTGCTAGGCCGGTGATAGACTTCTAAGCCACCGACTAAACTGTCAGCATCCAAGTAGGAAATTCGGAATAGATTTCTTACTATCGTCCTGGAGTAGTAGTGTCATGGCACCAAAGTCTGTATGGGCGCCTGTTCCTCGAAAGTGTTTTGCTGATTCAGCAGTACCTCGAGGATATCTGTGTGCGCGGCACATCGAGATCGCTGACATGATCAAGGGGTTAGCACTTATCAGCCAACAAATACACCGAGTTTATTCTAACAGTCTTGACTATTCACAAAAGCATCAAAGTAGTATTCGTCGAGATGAAGGCTTAATGCCAGTAGTCGAAACATCTTTACGCTGAGACCTCGCACAGAAGCAAAATACTCTTCCATCGTGGAGCGGAATCCTGGACAATCCCTTTCCTCTGGCCATAAATTCGGGCCCTGGAGAAACCTTCCGGGCGGCTTTTCGGGGCCTATCATGAATCCCTCTTTCTGATCTACGAAGCCACCCTCTAATGTCACAGCCCCAACGGTCTCGTAACCCCGTGCGCCATTGGCCGAAAGACTGCGGCTCAATGCCGACTTCTTAGCTATGGGAAGATTATAAAATTGGGTAACCTTGTCGAAGAGACGAGTTCGCAGCTCGGCAGGGATATCGTGGCCAACGATCTGGAAGAATCCAGGGGCGCAACACGCGGCGTTCAATTCGTTTGCGATTTCGGTTGTTCGAGGTAAATCACCAGCCAGATAACCAGAAATATTAATGACTGGAATTATAGTATTTGAAGATTGGTTAATAGCCATCTTAGGATATTGATAGGCAATGTTTGCTCGCCACTGCTTGGTATTAAGATCACAATGGGATGAATAATTCGTGGTGATTTTCTCTCCTAAGTAGTTATCGGGCACTCGGGATTTAAAACTCGCAGCATCATATTCTTCATACCATTGGCTCTAAATATCATGTCACTTATCATTCGGGAACACGCAGTGTGGCGTTGATAAGGTTATACTCTACAACCTCGTAATTACTATTTTCCTACCTAGTGTAGTCTATAATATATTTAATTATTGGAGTCTTCATCTAGGTTGATATGTTGCCCCCTTACGACAAATAAGAGTAGTCCGACTACTTCTATAATGAATACGTCTAGAGTTTTTTATTATGTTACGTTACTTACTACGCAAACGCCGTCTGCCGGTACCCTCGGCCTCCGGGGGCCGGGGCTGCTTGGCTATACTACGCACTAGTGATGGCCAAGAACGACTGGCATTAAGCAACAGAGCCAATATATACCTACGAATTACGTACAATATAATAAATCTCAAATGAATTTGTCGGGGTGTATCGTGGATCTATATGCCGTAAATCTCGGCAGGGTCCTTAATTCAATACTTACCTAGGTACCTTAGGTAGGTATTCAAGGTACCCCTAGAAATATTCTGTAAATATGCTTAAATTAGGAGAGCACCAGCTGCAGGTTAGCGGCACGGGCCGTAAACTTTTCAGGGTAAGTTTGGGTAAATTTAGTAAGGAGACTTTCTATTGGCCAATCGGGTTTTCGCGACAAAGACGTGCCATCAAAATTTCAAAATCTTTCATTTTATGGCCGTATCGACCTCCAACAAGAGAACGGCGCACAGCCCCGTGTGTTTAAGATGATCTTCTTAAATCCCCCGGCATGACTCACTACGCCGTAAGTGATGCCGTAAGGGGGATCCCGTAAAGGGTCCCGTAGCCCGTAGTCGTAGTGGATTCCGTATGAGATAGGAGGTAGTTATTCTTAAAGTCGAAGCCGCCCAAAGTTATAATTCTGATTTCTTTTTTTTTTTTGAAATCTATCACACACCAAGCTGACATGTAGAAATTTGGCTACTTCACACTCTCTTGCTTTTACTAACATCACTGCCCGCGATGCGACCTCCAGACGATACGCCCGCTTCTTCTGCCGCTACCGCGGTGTCGGTACATTCCACCGCCAACAATTCCGCAATTCTAGAAGAAAAAATGAACAGCCAAGACCAAGAAGCCCCCGTGCAATCGCGCCCTCAACAAGTGCAGGATGTTGAAAAGCAAGAAGTGGAAAACAGCGAACCCACCGTCGATGCTGCTGCCGCCGATTCTGACCAGCAGTATCCTGCCTTCTGGAAATTGGTCCTCCTGTTAATAGCCCTTTGCATGGCCATGCTCGTCGTGTCCTTGGTAAGTCATCAACTATCTCTAAAAATGCGTATGTGTTTTACGCCGTAGTCTCCTAACTTTCTCCTTAGGATGGTACCATTCTCGCCACCGCCATCCCCCGAATCACCAACGATTTCAACTCCCTAGATGATGTTGCTTGGTATGGAAGTTCGTACCTCTTCGCTGTCTGCGCACTGCAGTTGATGTTCGGCAAATTCTACGTCATGTACTCCGTGAAATGGGTGTTTTTGGTGGGCGTCTTCGTTTTCGAGATTGGTTCCCTCATCGCTGCCGTTTCTCCGTCTTCAGCTGTCCTGATTGTTGGGCGAACTGTCTCTGGTTTAGGCGCTGCCGGGATCTTCGCGGGGGCTATCATTATTTTGGCAACTAATGTACCCCTGAGATTGCGACCCATTTACACCGGTCTCTTGTCGAGCATGCACGGTATCGCCAGCGTGGCTGGTCCTATGTAAGCAACTATACTCTTTCTAAAAGCTTTTTTCACGTATTCTAACTTTGACGGTAGTTTGGGAGGTGCTTTTACCGACCATGTAACGTGGCGGTGGTGTTTCTACATTAACCTTCCTCTTGGCGGTCTTACCATTCTATTCCTCATTCTCTTTTTACCAGACAAACCACCGGCGCAGCCCGGTTTACCCTTCAAGGAACAGGTTAAGCAGTTTGATCTTCCCGGCAGCTTCTTCCTGATCCCTTCTGTCATCTGCCTTCTACTCGCCTTGCAATGGGGTGGTGCGACATATTCTTGGAGCGACGGTCGAATTATCGCGTTATTTGTTGTATTTGGTGTTCTTGCTATCATCTTCTGGATCGTCGAACTCTGGCAGAAGGACCGAGCCACCGTTCCCTTGCGAGTCCTAAAGAACAAGAACATCATCGGCGCTGTGTGGTATGGTGTGTGCATGGGCGCCGCTCTCTTCGTCTTTTCCTACTACCTTCCGATCTGGTTTCAGGCGGTTAAGGGGGTCTCGGCTACTCAATCCGGCATTGATAACTTACCCAGCATCCTTGGTCTCGTTGTCTTTTCCATCATTGGTGGAGGTCTTGCTACGGTGTTGGGCTTGTATACACCGCTACTCATTGCTTCTTCGGCCATCACTGCGGTTGGAGCTGGCCTTCTCAGTACTCTCAAGGTTGATTCTACCATCGGATATTGGTTTGGGTACCAGATAATAGTTGCGGCTGGTGCAGGTCTGGGTGCTCAGAACGTCATGCTCGTTGCCCAGGTTGCCGTCCCTATGGCTGATATGCCTATGGCTATCTCAATTTTAACCTTCACGCAGTCGCTGTCTTCCTCGATCTTCCTAGCTGTGGCTCAGAACGTCTTCCAGAATCAGCTAATCAAGAATCTGGTTATCCGAGCCCCCGAAGTCGATTCTACTTCTGTTATTAGGGGCGGTGCCACCGCACTGAGGGATACTGTTTCGCCTGAGCAATTGCCTGCCGTCTTAGAAGCGTACAACGATGCTCTCACCCAAACATTTTACGTCGCTGTTGCTGTTAGCGCTCTGTCTATCATTGGGCCCATTTTTATGGATTGGCTTTCCTTAAAGCAGCCGGAGACGAAACCTGCAGAGGACGTCCCAGAGGCTCCCGTGAACGACCAGCCTGCCGAGAACGAGCCTAAAAATGGGCAATAAAACTAAGCGGAGATGTGTCAGTTATAGGTTTTGAAATAAGGAGGTACATATTTACAGTATCACATACATATATATTTTTCTATTCTTAACATTTATCATTCTTAGTACCATCGCATACTCCGAATCTAGCATAGTGTAATTGGTAAAGGGGGATTCATTTAGATATTCATGTTAATAGACTAGTTGGTTAATTGAATTGGCAATTAAGGGATCAGAAATCGCCGTAAATGATTGCCTTATTATTAGCATCATAGAGTAAGCATCCACTGGAAGAACCTGGCCGTATAGCCTTAATAAACTTTATTCAATATTAAGTAAAGCTGGATTTATTAGTACCTTGTCAATTCGAAGCAATTAATTAATTTCTTTTCCATATGCCTAACTTGAGTCTATATATCTATCATATTGTAAGCCCCTATAATGAGTAAGCCTTAGGTATCTGGGTACGCATAAACCTCATACGAAATCGTTCACTTACGAGCATTTGTATACAAATTTCCAATCACGAAGATATATAGTCCAAGCCTTTGGCACTTCTATACTTTTATACTACACCGTACTCTTATTGGCTCCCAATTGGAAAAAAGAGCAAAATACCCAATAAAGCAAGCTATGAGTGTTTTGATAGACAATTTACTTCATACGTATATCCCTCGATAAAGTTACTGATATGCATCTTATTATAAACTTCACTTCTCTTATTCTAAGTAGTTCAAATGTATCAACAGGTTTAGTATCTACCTACGTCGGGGGATATGTTAGTATAAGTTAACCGATTTTCTTCAACGAAGTCTAATCAACTTAAGCTAAAGTCTTAGTAACGAGTAAATATAATGATAGGGCTATATATGAAACCTCCAGGACATAGGATACCTTCGGTGTGTATAGCCCAAGCTTCTATAGTCGGGTTTAGAGTTCCTTGGAAAACAACGAAGTTATCTCTATGCTTTTTGCTCCACTTGGTGATAAAGTAATCATATTCTGCAATAGTGGTTGGCTACACGGCTTCTACTACATACCCGAGGTTCTTTGCTTTTGCTTTGGCTCCGGAACCTCCGACCCAGAATTATACTTCTTAATCCCTGCCGAGCTGTTGTCATTTCAAATTCAACATAAATATTCAACGCTTTCACCCTTAGTACTGCCTTACCCCCTTCGTCCAGAAAAACCACGATCATACTAGCATTATACATCCAATGGCTTCCAGCAGCTACGACTATATTATTGTTGGGGGAGGCCTAGCTGGCCTTGTCCTCGCTGCACGTCTTTCTGAGGATCCTAACACCAGTGTGCTTGTGATTGAGGCTGGTGAGGATATAAGGGACGACCCCAGAGTGAAAATTCCTTCTATGTGGTCAAAATTGATTGGCTCCGGAACATCGTGGAACTTCAAGACAGCCCCTCAGGTATGTAGCTAAACCCATGCATCTTTCGGTATACTATCTCACCTTTCAAATAAGGAGGGACTTGGCGGTCGTGAAATCAACTTTCCTCAAGGACGCCTTGTTGGCGGGTCAAGTGCTCTAAATGGCCTTATGTTCATCGAGACGTCTAAAACAGATGTTAATTCATGGGCGGACTTGGGCAACCCAGGATGGGAATGGTCGAACTTCTCCAAAGCTCTAAAGAGAGCATATAGTGCGGTTCTTCCGTCTAAAGAGATAAAGGGGGATGGCCCGCTTCAATTAGCATTTCCTGATGAAGATAATGGATGGCCACAAGTTTGGAGAGACACTCTAAGTGCGCTGGGATTCCCGACGGCCAATTATCCCTTTTCCGACCAGATATATGGTGGTGTTACGATTCCTGATTCCATATGCAGTTCTACGAAGCAAAGGAGCTTTTCTGGGAACGCATACTTTGAGCCAGCAGTAAATCGGCCGAACTTAACTCTGTGGTCCAGTACCTTAGTAGAAAAGATTCTTTTCGATAAAGGTGACAGAGTAATCGCAACTGGAATTCAGTATAATAAAGGAGGGAAATCAGAGAACGTGACCGCGCGCAAGGAAATATTGGTTACGGCTGGAGCTATCAATTCGCCCAAGCTACTCGAACTTTCAGGCGTGGGCGATAAAGCCTTACTAGAGTCACTTGGCATCAACGTTGTTATCAACAACCCATGCGTTGGCGAAAACCTACAAAATCATCCCATGTGTTACGTTAACTTTCAGGTTCTAGACGAAGAGGGCTTCGAGACAGTGGACAAGCTTGTACAGGGAGACCCAGATGCCCTTCAAGCAGCTATCGAAGCCTACTCTAACCACACTGGGCCTTTGTCTAGAAGTGGTCCTAATCACGCCGCATATCTTCCGTTCCCTGACATCAAAACTGAAAGCGGAGCACAAGCTGTTTCGAAAATCCTGGAGACGCTAGGCTCGGAGACTCATACAGGCAAGGTACCAGAGGCTTTTACAAAAAAGCACGGATCATTCGTGCGCTCTGTGCTACTTTCACAAACACAGGCCTCTTGCACTTATCTTTCCATACACGGCTTTGGTAGAACCAATCCTGATGGATCAAGGACATCCATACCTCAATCCCAGGACGGAGAAAAGTATTTCACGATCGCTCTGCTCCTCGATCATCCACTCTCGCGGGGCTCAGTCCATATCGAATCCGCATCCAGTTCGACATCTCCCGTTACTGATCCTAAGTACCTTACGCATCCTCTGGATCTGGAGGTTCTAGCACACCATCTACGGTTAATAGAGTCTTTGGTCTCTACAGAGCCACTAGCCAAGCACATCAAGCCAGATGGTAAACGCAACCCGGCTTTCTCACTTGATGATCTGGATAATGCGCGCAGATACGCTCGTGACACCGCTGTGGGAGCTATCCACTTTACTGGTACTTGCTCCATGATGCCGCGCGATATGGGTGGTGTTGTTAGTCCCGAATTACGTGTTTACGGTTGTTCTAACCTACGCGTCTGTGATGCCAGTGTTATCCCTATAGTACCTCACGCAGGTACGCAGGCAGCGGTGTATGGAGTTGCGGAAATGGCTGCGGATATTATCAAGTCTGGTCGCTGAGGCACGAAACAAACGCCAGAGCTACTCTAAGATGCTCAGTACAGGGCGAAATAAGCATTGCCAATAGATCTTAAATAGGTACCTCTCAGCAAGAAGGTGTAGAGAAAATATAACAAAATCCTCTTCAACCAACTTTTGATTTTATAACTACCTAGGATATGAATATGTAGATAATTGCGTAATAAGTGTGAATTGATAATAGGTAAAAGTCGGGTATTAATTCAAGATAACTCATGAAACTTTAGAAGAATACTTAGAAGGTATGTATATTATAGGCTAAGGCCATAGGAAACCCCTATCCATATCTCTATTATTTAAAAAGTTTAAGACACTTATGAACCATTTAGTTCTATTCTAAGCAGACTGGCCTATCATATATTTTACCCTAAATTGTATTAAATAGGAAAATGACTCGGCTAAATGTCGACCGAGGGAACAGGGGAGCTATCAACCGCTTCCATAAAGTACTTTACGCTTGAGATATATACCTATGTCTTTAGATAAGACTTGCAGGCATGGAACCAAAGAGCTATACTCAAACCAGTGTCCCCCCGCATATTCCATACTGGGGAGGTGACAGTCGTATCGACGACTGTAGATAACGAATTGGTTTATATTAAACAGCACCCAGCTCATTCAAACCATATAGTTCTTAATTTTCATAAGCAAAGGATTAGAATACTATATATAAGGTACAATGGTTAATGCTATTCGGCTGTTCGAAACTACGCTAAGGATAGCAACACGGTATACGATAATAGCATGGATATTACCGTTTGTTTCGGCAAAAGATGCTCGCCCTCACCCTAGAACAGATATATCGGCGTGTAAATTGGCAGCCAATAGCGATGTTTACCTTAGTGCGGGATTCGGATACGAGCTGAACTGCGCTCCTAGCACTGGTACCTTGAGCGCATTCATGATATTCGTCGATTTTGATGATCAAGCCGCTATCGAAACCCCTCAGAGCCTGTACGACTTCTTCTTACCGGCAGCGGCGGAATGGTATGCCACGTCGTCATACGGAGCGCTCACACTAAATGTCACTGCCGATACGTCGCGTTTCTATCGGATGCCTGCCAAGGCAGATTCTTACGGATGGCAGCGCGGCCTCAGTTACGAACTGCATCAAAAGTACATACAAGATGCGTTAGATGCGTATGGAAAGATCATCCCATCCACTGATGTGCTGTACATCGTCCCAACATCTAACGCCGCCGCCATCTCTTTCTCGCCTACATTCATGGGCGACGTCGAGACACGCGCCGGGACATATGTTGCCAAGAAGTCGGTAACATTCGGCTTAGACGCATATAAAACTTGGAAGTATCTTGTCTTGAACCATGAGACGGGTCACACGATGTGTTTGCCTGATTACTACCCCTTCAACGGAAGCGCAACTGGTTTGTTCATAGGAGGATGGGATTTAATGGGACTTATTAGGTAAGAGTCGAGTCGAACATGAGCAAATATAATCAAAGCAGTACCTATAACTAAGATTAAACCCGTATAGTGGGCCGAGTCCTGATTATTTTGCGTGGGATAAGTGGCGGCTGGGATGGTTATCCGATGAACAAATTGACTGCGTCGCGGAAACGGGCTCAACGACACATACATTGACTCCATTAGAGAAACCAGGAGGCTCTAAAGCCGTGGTCATTAAACACAGCGGCACGGACGTACTGGTGGCAGAATTACGGTCAGCTAGCAGCCTCGACTCTGCATCTTGTTCAACCGGCGTACTACTTTACACGGTCTCGACAACGACAGCAACAGGAGAAGGTCCTGTTCGAGTGTTAGATACAACCCCTGGGTCGAGTGGTTGCGCAGGCGATAAGTTGAACGATGCACCACTATCCCTGGCAGGGACAAGTTCATATACTATTCCAGGTTGGGGTATCAAAGTCACGGTTGTGAGCGAGTCTAATGCCGGGGTTGACATTAAGGTGGACGTTTCGTGATGCGAGTCTCTTATAGTCTATTCTTATACTTCGTGTACTATAAACAAATTATTACTTAAACACAGGTAGTTATGCGGATTATAACTCGCAAAGGTTAATATCTGATCTCCACTAACTACCAACATACGCACCTCTTGTATACTCTTAGTATAAATGTAAATCGATCCGAACCACTAATTAAGGTTATTTGAGCTTTCCCAATAAGGAATGCGACTGAATCGTAATTGGTTGTATCTTCGCGGCGCAGTTACCAGTGCCACCGCACAGGTTTTCTAGGCGAAAGTTTAAGTATTATTTCAGCCTAGTTACCTACCTAGTCTGAGTGTTGTGTAGCTACCTAAGTTACTAAATTTATAATGTTATTGGTTAAAGTAGGATATAACCAAGTCATGTTTAAAGAATAGAGTCAAAAGGTTGAGTCTTTAACTCAGTGCTAAGACCATTTAGTGTTATATAAGAAGGTAACCCATATTATTATACAATTTTCATAATATCACCACGGTATCTATTAACATGTCATCTAGACCGTTCTCAAGTTCACCCCCAGAAAGCTGACTGTGTTCATAGCAGCACTCCAGCCACAAAATAGTTTCATATTCCATCGTTGATAGGGTACTGCCGATCTCTAATAAGCGCTCTGGGGGGGCTTGGTGCTCTTAAAGCAAATAATATCACACTATTATTACGTGTATTGTGCCTAATTCTTTTTCCCTACGCATTATTAAATCTCCTAGCCTGAAAATCCTTCCCTTGGTATCGGCCTATTAAAATGTTTGGCTAGTTCGACTACGGCCTAGTAAATCATCCTTGGCGTATCCAGAACCCCAGTAGTCTCAGCACCGCCCAGAAGCTGATATGTCACTAATGCGGAATTCCTATCCACACGAGGATTGTTGCCTTATTTGGAACGTATACAGGGTCAGACCGTAATCTCCCCGACCTTCTATTCGCGGAAGAGGCGTCAAGGTTAAGACCGTGCTCAACAGGGCTGACAAGCCACTTACTTATACTATTTACTAGTTTCATCATGGATCCTACCTTCTCCTCTCCTCCTTTTCCCTTTGATCAGTCGCGATTCAACGTCACATGGTCAATGTATTTTGTACGGCACCGACAGATCAGTCTGTCCGCTTATCCAACAAATCATGAGTTCTCCGAGGGATAACTACGAATATAGCACGTTAGAGCTGGACACCGAAGCGCATACTCGAAATCAATATGCCGAGACGACCCACGCCGGACAGTTTCCGGAAGTCAATCACAATGCAACCGAACATTTCAATTATCCCGAGGTCGTTGGCGTTGCTGGCGATGCCCCTAAAGGAGTTATAGATCGCACCCTTCCGGAACCGGTTTTCATACCTGGAACAGAGAAAGCGCTAGATGCGCCAGATGCACCAGAACCTAGGATATGTGGAATGAAGCGAAAAATTTTCTGGGCCGTTGTTATCGGAGCTGTGATTGCTATTGTAGCAATTGTGGCAGGAGTTGTTGCTGGTGTTGTAACAAGAAGGGATAGTAATTCCGATTCAGACTCAAGCAATAGTCAGGATCCGGCGAGTTCGCAGAACGACGAGACCGCTTTGTTCGCTAACACTAACCTCGCGACCGCCAATTTCACAGACGAGTTCGGAAATGATAACTATCTAGTGGCTTACCAATTAAATAATAAGGCCATTTACTTATCAGCATGGAACTCGTCGCATAAAAGCTGGGTGGTATCACCGATAGTCGATGGCAAGACGAATAATCTGGGTTTGGATAGCGTTAGGAATGGAACCTCTTTATCACTTGACGTGTTCGCGTACGACAATACGGTGAGGAATCAAACATGGTGTAAATATTGAGCCAACTAAATTGCTGATACTTACTCCAGAGACGCGATATACACATATACTGGCAACTCCCTGACAGCGGTGGTTTAGCTACAATTAAGGCTCTGACATACAATAATGACAAGGGTATCTCGACGCAGTCGACCATCCCAACTGCAAATTGGGTAGATTCGAAAGCCGGAAATAGTTACATTTCTACCGCCGGATCGGCTCTCGTCTCGTACGGAAAGCAATGCGATTTATGCAACCAATACACATACCTCTACTGGCAAACGTCTGATGGAATAAGGGAAGCTAGCTATCAAAATGACACCAGTGGATGGGCTAGTAGCACGAATGTCATTCAAGTTGACATATCAGCACCCGCCGAGAACGCGTCTCTCGTCCAGGCACACGTAGCCGCTGCGACAGTAGACGGGCACAGGAGCATGAATATTTTCTACCGTTCTATTACCAGTGCGCTATCTCAGATCGTAAATGGCGATGGTCGGTACGTAGGGCATTACCTAGGACGGGATATAGGACCTGCAACCGCGATTGCTGCCTTCTCGACAGGCTTCAACGAGACGAGCACCAACTGGCTAGAGCCGCTGGGCTTCCAGGTTTTGACCATGGACCCCACTACCAATGATGGAGTCCAATTGACATATTATAAAGGAGATAATTGGACTACGGTGGATCAAGAAGTTAGCGATCTATCAGATTGCAAAGACCGCGGGACAATTGTTGCCAGTCACGCTCGGAGGATATATTGCCTGGTAGGCGAGAAGGATAGCGACGTCAAGATTGTCGAATACGAATGGCTTGGCGATCCTAGCGATACATCGACGTATTCGAATTACCATAAGATAGGAAACGTGGATATTAGTACGAAATAATGGAAAATGGGATTGGTAACGCTATTTAATCACATCAGATATAATAAATTGAACTTCAGAAGAGCACAAACAACCCACGAGACCGGTCATTTCAGCATGATTCTATCTCTCCTGGAATTGAATCTTCGTTCGCGATCCTCCCATTAAGATAATGTGGAACAATAACTTCTCATATATATTTATTATTTACTTGTCAATATACACACTGACCTGACCTTGTCCGACGTTTTACTATGGTGTTTCATACTTCCATTTCTGGTATATCAGTAGAGAAATCTGATCGCGTAACTTCGTAAGTATACTCGGCACGAATAAAGGGGAAGTTAAATATCCCGTCCGTACGGTCCCAATCGCGAGATCGACGACTCGCGCACACTGTTGTTATATTGCCGCCGGCATCGAACGGATTACTGAAGTCTTTTTCGTTACTTTGAGACTTTATAGTTGCGCTATGGGGGAGCGTCGAGCCGGGAGCTTTGGATGATGTGATAGTCTCTCGTATCTTAGGCTGGCTCAGAACAATCTTCTGCAACACTGGCATTGACCCTGCGATGATACCAATAGCCGTTTCGATGTTCGACCACAACACAGTCTTCATGGTCCAAACTATATGTTATGACACATTAGAACTGCACAGTAACCGAGCTGTATGTAGGTAGGGGTTATCATGCAACTCACAATATATACTGTCGCCTGTAAGTTGTTGAGTATCAGACACGCGGATTACCGTGCAGACAGCAGCAAGCAATCCGAATGATAGAAGCAAACCGATTAGTAGTTTTTTTAACTTGAGTTCAGTGTTCCACATCATAGCTGCTGGTAAAACAGTACATGCCACATCAGACATGATCGTTATAACCGCATTAGTAAACAAGATGGTTAGCATGGAATCTCTATCTTTGCATGTTGCCCCGCCGTCAACCATGAGTCTCTTGTCCCAGATAGCTTCAACGGGGGTACATTGAGTTAAGAGACCTATAAAGCCAACGAGAAACGATGCAAGGATCGCTAGGAGGAGGATATAGATCGCAAAGCGGGTGTATCTCGTGGGCTTTCTCAGCCGAAATATGGTCAAGCAGATAGAAGTCTTGACGATGACAAGGCATAAGCCGTATAGTAGTGCCCAGATGGTCATGTATTTGCCAGACTCGACCTGCATGGATATAGGAATATCCACACCAGGGGCGCTGGTGCCGTACTCTATGCTTCTACAAGCAAGTCCAATATTAACAATATATATCATCTACAACAGGTATCTTGTTAATAAGATAAAGTAATATGCTGGATCTTTAAAATACAAGAATACTAACCAGCGCGGTTAACATCAGACCATCATCCCACCCGAACGATATTTCAGAGCATTGGATGCGTATTCTAAAAAATACAATGATAGATGAGATCAGAGCCAATATAATGGTTACAATATATATGGCTAGTCCCGTCCCACTTATATGAGGTAGACTTCTCCTGTCCATGATGTTCAATCTTTGGATCGTGCGTATTTCGAACTTGAATGATTCATGAAGTCGGAAGGGATGATTCAAATTAAGAGGGCAGAAGTAAACATAAGTTAGTTAACCGAATCCAACATCATGGCTATGAAGCTCTAGACTTGCCTCCGGAAATCCAACAATAGCGCTATAACATTACCCGTGATACCCTTTAGATCGATTCAACAAAGACCTTATAGAACTTCCACGGCTTCCAGACCGTCGAATCCTAAAACGAGTGTTAAATTGCGACCCTATTAGAGATGATTAGAGAGCTCACCGGATACCTTCCGGTGAAATACAACAAAGGACAATAAAAGGTACATTCACTGCGATTGGCCAATGATCACGCATATCACGATCAACTTAGTAGTTGATCAAGCTTAACAAAGACTATGTATGACTCGAACCTGTCATCGGTTCCGCATATGTCAAAGTAGATGGAAGACATACAGTACGGGCACCACCAAGATGCCGACGGGTACTTGAAGGCACCGAATTTTGAATGAGACAGTCCGACGGAATATATGCTAAAAACATTCTCATTGGGATAAATATTCGGGAGTCTCAAGATATCCGCTTCTATATATAACGAAAATCATTATTGGACCATTTCCCACCAGTTACCACAGTTATCAATTTTGATATTCCATCCCCATAATCGTAGCATTTTGTCAATAGTATAAGAGAATTAACGTATTGGAAGTATAGCAATACCGATATTGCTTAAAGAGTGGTTTCCATGAATATGATTGGTAGTATTACGACCAAGACGGCAAATCTATCAATGGTGGCGCGTATTTCAAGCCATCAGTTCACGTTGATGAAGTCTCCGGAAGCACTACCTACCTGACTCATGATCATATTATGTCTACATAAAGAATTGGCTTAGGTAGCTACCTATGTATAGATCAACCATCCTTGCAAAAATATGTACCACCTTCAGTTATGTTAAAGAGCAACAACAATATGGCGTCATAACAAATTCCTAAGCCGGGCCAGAGCCGCCCACGTTCACCATATCAGTATCAAGAAGTAGGAATAAAACTGATACGTTTTGCATACGGCTTAATGCATTTATTTATGAAATAGAAATATATGTACAGGTTGTTACTTGCCCGGTCGTAATACAGCTACTAGTAATTTCGTACGACCTTGTTATCGTGTTGGAAGGTAGTGTGTCTGCCTACCCCTATTTTGAGGAAATCTTCAAATCTACTTAAACACTACTTACGCCGAACCCTCATTAAATGCATTCCTCTGGATATCCCGGTGGTTACTTCTATAAAAATCTCTAGTTTGTATCTTAGAAGGAAAACGCGCTTGGATTTTGAATTTGAAGAAATTGTCTCTATAAGGCCAAAAACACAATATTGGAGAGTATTAGAACTTGAGGTCGACGTCCGGATTCGCCGATTAACCACTAAGACACCCACAACAAAGAGGTTCGAGCTAAATCAACGGTCCGGTCTCAAGTTCATATTTCTTCATGTCAACAAATTTAAATTCTCACCAGCTCACATTCTCAAGTCAACTGCGATAAGCTTCCCAGTGGTTTAGAAAATAGGGACATCAAGGCCACAGGGTTGTTGGAATGTTTGGATAACTCAGATACGCCAACTGCTGGTCTGCCCAAAGCACATTATATACATGATGCAAAAGACCTCAAGTAGAGGGGTAAAACGGTAAGCCCTGTTCAAGCATAGACCGATCACGTAGTAATTTATTTCTTCTTCCCGCCGCCTATAAACGAACCCTCAAACCCTGCTCTACTCTTAGGCTTTTTAGCCCCCTTCTTCTTGCCACTCTTACCCGCGAGCTTCTCCTCACGTCGTTTCCTGATGTTCTCCTCTCGTTTCTTTTGTCGATCCTTCATTGCCTTAGCGACACCATCTTTCCTGGCTGACCATTCCTTTTCGCTCTTCTTCTTTGTCGTCTCCTTACGTTTGACAGCCTTCTTGAGTAACTTTTCGTCGTCCTTGATCTTCTCGCCTTCCGCACGTCTCCTCGCAGTAAGCCAAAGCTCCTTGTCTTCGACGTCCTTTCGCTTTTCTTCATTCATCTCTTGCAGCCGCTTCTTCTGGTTCTCTAGCTTTTCGAGGGCTGTCTTGGGATCCGATGGGCCCTTCTTCTTGCCGCTACTGAGAACATGTGAGAGGTCATGGGATAATTGAGAGCCATCGCCAAATCCAATTCGGCCAAAGGAGAAGTTGTTGTTCTCGAGATCGATGGCCGGGCTGAGAATGCTGCCTGGAGAGTTGCGGGCAGATGCCAAAGCCTCTTCACGCTTAAGGTCTTCTTCTACTTTAGCCTTTTGCCGTAATTCTTTCTTGTGTGCTTTTCGTTCTGCTTGCTTTTGGCGTCGCGCCTCGATCAGCTCCTGACGCGTACGTATGGGCTTTCCATCGATATCGGCTTTTCGCGCATCGCGGAGTGCTTGTATCCTTGCCGCGAGGCGAGCACGAAGAGCGGCGGTATCAGGGGGGATCTTGATGTGCTTTGGCTTTTCAGCAGGGGCGGAGGATGATACAGACGTTGTTGTACTTGGAGCTTGGCCGGTTGAGTCGGCAGGCGTACCGTTGGTGTCGAAGATGGGGGATTGGGGTTCCGATGGAGGGGGGGAGGGGGCAGAAACCGAATTTTGTTCTTCGGTAGCGTCAGCGAGACCAGAAACATCAAGGGGTTTGACGTCCGAGGCATCAACTTCTTCTTCCGCCTCTGGCTGCTCATCGTCAGTCTCGGTGCTAGCGTCGGCGGATTTGATATCACCATTTGGCGCTGAGCTGGTCTTCGTTTCTCTAGACCCCAACTTGATCTTGTTGACACCCTTGATAGTTTGTCTCTGGAAGGCCGCTTCCTCTTCTCGTAGCTGTTGTCGTTCTGCCTTTCGTTCCTTTCGCGCAGCTTTCTTCTCTTGCGATCGCCGTTCTTTTTCACTTAGCTCGAGTTGCTCCTCGTTCAACTTCTTCTGTTTCTTGGCATCCTGTACCGCCTTCTTCTTTAACCCTTCACCAGGCTTCTCAGTCTCAACACCTTCAATATCAGACCAATCTTCTTCATCCCCATCTTGCATCTGATCGCGCTTCCGCTTTTTCAATGCCTGCTCGTCCATAACTTCTTTGACACTTCGGTTTAGCGCGCTGTCGGGGTCGAGCTTATTACGTCGGGCAGCAGCGGCCTCAGCTTTGGTCTGCTTCTTCCGTTTCCATTGGTCCTGCGCAATAGTAAGTAATGTGGAATGAGTTAAGTGAGATGTTACGGAGTGCGACTTACGGTCGTGTCTTCTCCATAATACATTCTGGCAGGTATTAAAGACAAGAGTCCATCAAAGGACTTTTGTGAATTGAGGAGACGCTCCTACGTATTAAGGTGTCGGTTATCATTCTTCAAGTGCACGCGATATCCTGTCGGCGATACAGGTCGGGTTGTTGGATTAACCAACCTTCAACGAAGAGTCCTCCATAATGCCTATTAAACTAGGATATCAAGTAAAATGATCCTTGATACTTCCTACTACCGGTGGTATTTATCGAATCGACAAACGGGGGTGGGTTGGAGTGATTGACTTGGTTAAAATTGGATGATGGAGATTGGTAGATGGAAGAAAAAGTTAAGGGATAAAAAAAAAAGTCGTTTGCCCGCAGCAGTCGTACCAGTGTTAGAAACGCCTGGCGCCTTGAGCTACAGCAAAAAGCAGATGAGGCCGAGCTTTAATTGGATGAAACAAGAATTGGTTTTTGCTGGTGGGATTTTTTTTTTCTTAGTGCGGAGTTATCGCTTACCTTATCAACTACGAAATCTTGGCACTTGAATAAGGGACTTACCTTATGAGGCATTGTTCTGTTCTTGTGGGGTGATGGCATCATTATCGATAAGGAATCTGCACTGCAGTACATGGTTGTCCTTGTACCTATGTACCTATCTAATAATCCACCATCCTACCTATCCACAAGTCATCAAGCTTTATAAGATTTATTTATCTGGAGATATTCAAAATATAGAAGTCGATGATGATGATTTATTAAACTACATAATATACCTACCTAAGGTATCATAGCTAAGTTTTATTTACATCATATTTGATAACTGTATTACGAGGTAATACTTGAAGCTATCCCTTAGCATGAAATCTTCATTAAGGATATCTCTACTAAGAAACAATCAAATGTCATAAATCTATAATGCAATTACAAGATATCATTATGGTAGATGATAATATGCCTTTCTTTTACGAATGCACTTCTATTTTTAATTCAAGCATGCATAACCCCACTAATACGGCAAAGATAGAGATCCGGACAGTCCGGACTTATGGAGATGAAAGATCGGCCCCACTTGATCTACATATTTTATCGATAAAAGGACGGACAAACAGCATATGACATCTATAGAGGTATATATTTGGTGCTTAACTTATGTCTAGTATTTGCTATAATGTGCTTTTGTATATGATAGTAGTTAATTGTTGCAAATATGTAGGTTAGTCTAATCTCCCATTTCAAGCAATATATTCGGTACGTAATATATCAAGATATTTTAAGTAACGTAAATCACTAGTCAGCGGCCCACACAAGTTAGCGGCCCAACGAAAATACATACAAAATACGTCTGTGCGTAACCGTGCACTTTACTTAAAAAAATCCTATTAAAATTCGGATTTTAAATTTAGGTATATATTTAAATCTTAATAATAATAATATTTTTCTTTATTTTTATACTATTTTTTTTAATTAATTAAAAATGAAAAATATAAAAATAGGTTTAAAAATGTCCCAAAATTTTATAACTTATATTATAGTGTAACAGTATTTTTTTCAATTTTTTTATATATTAGTTTTATAGTTATATAATACATATTAAATTTTGGGAAAGTTTGACTAAAAGTTGGTAAAGTTATAGATTTTTAAAAATGTTGATTTTTGGTTATATTTTGGTTGGGCCGTTGACTTGTGTGGGCCGCTGACTAGTGATTTACGTTACCTAATATAACTAGTTGAAAAACCTTAGCCCCTTTTCTTAAGCATACTAGGT
This sequence comes from Daldinia childiae, assembly GCF_008694065.1. Lineage (NCBI taxonomy): Eukaryota > Fungi > Ascomycota > Sordariomycetes > Xylariales > Hypoxylaceae > Daldinia > Daldinia childiae. Next base: position 176,804 of record NW_022984654.1, on the reverse strand, counting down.
TACACATTTGCATCGCTATTTTCTAGAATCTCAGGTATACAAATGTTGAATCTATATTTTCAAGTATAAGTTTATATGCTTGTAGCAATCATCATACCTCTAATAAGTTAATACTAGAGTTGTGATATGATGAAATCACAAGTTCAAAGCTTCGGGGCACATAATCCCGCCATGTTCTCACTTCTCCACAAACGGATCCAGTTTCCGAGTCTCCAACACCAGGACCAAATCTCTAAACAGATGTTCGAACCGCTGTATTAACCTATAAATGCCGTAGTCTCCGTAGAAAACATAGAACGACAGTATCTAAGTGGTTCGGCGCGGGTTGTCAATGTTACCAAGAGGCTCAATTAGCGGGATCCTAGCAACGCGGTTTAAGGGCCTCCGTTTTCCTAAAACGGAAATACCCGATTTGGGGAAAGGGGCCCTTGACGAAATACATAAGTACCTTATGCTGGACAACATCAGATTGTTCACAATGACTATGTGTGGTTTCCTATACTGAGTGGTTCGATCGTCAATATGGTCTTCACTTTGTCAAGTCTTCTGTCGCTCGGTCTGCTCGCAAGCGGAGGGGTTTACGCAGGCCCCTTAAGCAAAGCCAAGGGTAGAGCTGTTCCCGAGGGTTTCGTCACCGTTAAAGGAGGCAAGTTCCAACTCGATGGGAAAGACTTCAACTTTGCCGGGAGTAATGCGTACTATTTTCCATTTGATAGTGTACGTCGCCCACATTCCTTTCCGGAAAGACTTACTCTAATTATAGCTTTAGAACACGACTGATGTTGAACTCGGACTTGCTGCCGCTAAGGATGCTGGCCTAAAAGTATTCCGCACTTGGGGCTTCAATGACAAGAATGTCACATATGACCCTCAAGGCCTGCCACAGTATGGTGGCGAGGGTGCGGGCGCGACCAATGCTATTTTTCAGTGGTGGGCTAATGGTACTTCTAACGTCAACATCACCGAATTTGACAAGGTAGTCAATGCCGCCACTAAAGTCGGCATCAAACTTATCGTCACCTTCACTAATAACTGGGCCGACTACGGTGGCATGGATGTCTTTACTATCAACCTTGGTGGAAAGTACCATGACGATGTATGTTAGAAACATACTCTTCGGACTCAATGAGATATATCTATAATACTGACGACAGTTTAGTTCTACCGGCTACCTCAAATTAAAGATGCATACAAACGATACATCAAGGAGTTTGTTACGCGTTATAAAGACTCCGCGACTATCCTAGCTTGGGAGCTAGCCAACGAACCGCGCTGCGGTGCTGATGCCGTGCGCAACCTTCCCGTCAGTGGCAACTGCACGGCAGACACGCTGACCTCATGGATCGATGAGATGAGCACATTCGTCAAGAGCTTAGACCCAGACCACTTAGTAACGTGGGGTGGGGAAGGTGGCTTTAACCGGGAATCGGACGACTGGGCCTACAATGGCTCTGACGGCGGTGACTTCGACGCCAACTTGGCTCTACCTAACATCGACTTTGGCGTGTTCCACACTTACCCCGACTGGTGGACTAAGACCGTCGCCTGGGCCGACCAATGGATCCGTGATCACGCAGCCGCGGGTAAGAAGGCTGATAAACCGGTTGTCCACGAAGAGTACGGCTGGATGACTCCCGAGGTACGCGAGCAGAACGGAATTCCTGCCGTAAACGCAACAAGATTGGAGGTCGAAGGAGGCTGGCAGAAGATCATGCTAGAAGAGGGCATGGCCGATATGTACTGGCAATACGGCTTCTCGGGATACTCTTACGGTCGTAACCATAACGACGGCTTCACTATTTACCTAGACGACGAAGAAGCGCAGACTCTTGTCTACGATCACGCTGAAGCGGTGAATAGCCTCTGAGTATCTTAGTCGTTAGGAATGAATCACCGAAAAGGGGGTTCACCCCTAAGAATTATCCCTAGTAGCCATATTGGCTATACAGGATTATGTCGCTATGCAAATCTTGTATCAGAACATTAATCGGTTCCCTTAGCTAAACCAGGCTCTAGCTTTTCCTTTGTAAGATAGATTCATGTAAATACTATGAATAAGACGAATTTTGATCAATTAGTTTGGGAATGAGAAACATCAGAATGAAAAGTTTTATATATTTGAGCACCTAATTATCTAAAAACTGGCTAAGTAATAATTATAGAATGCTCTGAACATGAGTAACGTGTGCAACTGTAAGCCACCATACATTTACATATTTCCGGGGACAGTCAGTGCCATGCCGCCATCGATAATCGAGACGGTGCCCCAAACGAAGTCATTTGTAGCGAGCATAAGGATAACCTAAAAACCGACGGATCATCAATTAGCGACCTTAACTCATTACTCATGTCTTGCATTCAATCCCAAGGTGAAAAGGGAGTGTTCCAACAAACAACAGAAGATAATAAATCAACTTACACTCGCAAGCTCCTGCGGTGTTCCCATGCGCTTGACCCTCTCAGCGCCCATGCTTTTCATGAAAAGCGCAAAACGCTCATTCGAAGCTGTGCTCTCGTTCTCGTCGTTGGATTCACCCGTCGTCATCTCCGATGGGAAGTACCCTTATCATATTAGTATGATTTAACTGAGAGGTAGTGGAAATATGGATACTGACCGAGCGCAAGGCCATTCACACGAACATTGATCTTCTCGTGGCTAAACTCAAACGCCATCTGGCGCGTTAGGTGTAACAGCGCTGCTTTGGTGGCCTGCTACTTATCAGTTATGCCCAGAAATGGGACAGATATAAGAGAGGCGTTTTACATTGTATGAGAACTGGCAGTTCTGAGACCTGTGGCAAGTACCATGATTGTTAGTATAGAAGCCCCTATTTTCACATCTGACGGTGTAACTCGAGTGTTTATACTAACATTCGAAGAATCCCGCCTACGGAGCTATTATTGATTACGTTTCCCACTCTTCCGGTCGGGCCGGATACAGCTTTAGCAAGGAGCGGGAGGAACGCGGCCGTGACGAAGTACTGCGAAGTACAATTGACATCAAATGCTATCGAATGGCTAATTAGACTAATGTTATTGACGATGGCTGGGAGGGAACTGTCTTGTACATTTTTGCCAGTTGTCTTCATTACTTTCGGCCAGTATTGCTTCGCTAAAAGCCTCGGGTCCGTCTTCTGCTTTCGCCGTGGGTCGACCCGCCCAGATTCCCGCGTTGTTGACGAGACTGTTGAGAGAGCAGTTAGAAAGGTAACAAGCGTTGAAGTTGCGATGGTATTACACGTTAACGAAACCCTCCTTCTGCGTGATCTCGGCCACAACGTCCCTGACGCTATCCTTCGACGTAATGTCCATGGTAATAGGAACGATGCTGCCCCCAAGAGGACCCAGCCTTTCTGGTGAACCGTGGATGCGGGCGCTAGTCTCTAGAACGTCTGCGCGGCGCCCGGTGATGTAGACTTTGGCTCCATTGGCAGCCAGTGCCTGAGTGATCACTAGAGAGGTATGTGTCAGACGACCAGAAAGCTAAACGAAGGAATAGGGGGATGAAATTGAAATTAGAAACTTACTCAATCCGACACCTGTTCCCCCGCCCGTCACTGCGTGGAAAATCAGTAAAAGAGGGGAAGACAGAAAAAGGGGGTGAAAACCAACCAACAGCGACCCAGCCCTTTAGCGAAAACAAGGATGCCGCGGAAAGGGGATGAGAAGAAGCCATCTTAGTAAGTGATAATCCTGAGTAGGAGCTGAGTAGAAGTGATTGCAAGGAAGCCAGGTAGGTAGGTACCTAGGTATTGAAGAAAAATAGGGCAAGAAGGAAAGAAAAGGAGAAAAGGGGTCAGAAAGAAGAGATGGGCGAGCGTCTCTCTTATAAATACGGGCAAGCCTTGGCGAAAGCCGTATACTGCCGATAACGTATAGGGCTTACAAGCGAAACACTTATACTACCTAGCCCTCCATAAGCTAGGAGACATATTGCACGCGCCTCGAGGCCAGAGTCCACCTTGTGCGTGCTTCGGGGGTTTCCATCCTGGGCGGATCTAATCCACTAATAAGATGGCGGGGGGGCAGATTCGGATCAGACCAATCAACATGGACCTAAAGAACAAGGTCAGTTACCAACATAGAATTTGGGACGCCCCCTTACCAAAATACTCTCATCATTCTGAGATGATAGGCACACGAAAAATAAATTTCACAATCCAATATTTAGATCACAGACCACAGTATTGATTCATGCAATTAAAACGATGTATACACTTCTAGAGCCGAAGCAAATCTAGTCCCTCGAAGTCACCAAGCGTACGCCGGAATCCCCAACCCCTGACACGCGTCAAGAACATCGTGGTATCAAAACAAACCGTAGCTTTAGCATCGCTCCTGCGTGTGAATCCTTCAAAGACCACGCCCGCTGTTTGGCGATCATATCAATGTCGCGTGTGTACATATTACATTGCCCCTATTACTCAATACCGGGTTTCTCCTGGGTCAGACCTCCTAGGCTCAGCCTACAAGCCTGCAAATTGGGGACTGCCGGGGTGTAGAACATTATATGAACCGCCGTTCGTCGATTTCAAAAAGGCCGCCTCACGTTCTGCCTTTTCGCGGTCCATCTGAGCTTTGTCAGCCTTCGTCATCCGTGGCTTTCTCACTGCGCCTCCTCGGGACCCGGGGCCTCCTCCGCGACCTCGTCCTGCGCCTGTAGTTGCCGTACGAGTGCCGCCACGACCACCTCGTGATCCACGTCCTCGTTTAGGTTGACCCTCGCCACTGCATTAAATTAGTATACTCAAACCATTGAACATAAAGGATGTACGTACCGTCCAGATTCAGGCTTCTCAACCTCCGGTATCAAGGGACCGGAGTAGACGAAGAAGCCGTCCCTGCTAGCCGCTGCCTGCTCCTCCCAGAGCATTTCCGAATCATCGACAAAGTCATCGTCCTTATCGTATTCGTCCTCTTTGAAATGCCTCTTCTTCTTCGCGGGCTTGTCGTCGGCAGCCTTGTCGGGTCCGCTTGTACCACCCATTTCGACATTCGAGTCCTCATTCTCTGATTCGTCAACTGACATCTCATCCCCCTCACGACTGGAATCATTCTGGGCTAATGCGGCAGATGCGGCGGCAATGCGGGCCTTGCGTGCTTTAAGTTCAGCCTGGCGCGGATGAAGGGCTTCCCAGCCATACTGATCCTCGGCCATTCGCATGAAGTTGATGTACTTATTTGTTTCTCCGTTGAGAGGGATATTAAGGATAATCGATGGAGCATTAAACTCAGATCCGGGTTCCGCTTTACCGAAATCCAGGATAGAACGCTCAGGTCCGCTTGGAAGAGGGGGAGCGAGCGTATCCTTGATGGCGCTGATGCGAGGTGACGACGATGTGGTGCTGTGGTTTTTAGGTGATGTCTTCTTCGTACCGGCCGCACCAATCGTAGTGATAGACGTCGGACGAATCTCAATTTTGGAGGTAATTGCATGTGCAAGGGTTGACGTAGGCTTCTTAGCCTCTTTTGTCTCCTTACCCTCCTTGGCTTCAGTTGTGGGTAGCTTTGGTGCAGGGGGAGGTATAAAATCTTTGCGGAAAGGACTAGGGGACTCCGGCATCGAGCTGGATTCCTTATGAATACGCGGTTGAGAATGAGAAGGCGGCTGGGATTGTGTGCTCTGAACAAAAGAAGTATGAGATGGAACAGGCGAAATAATATTCGGTACAGGTGGATCAACAAGACTGGCGATCGAAGGCGATGCGCTTGCGCGGTTGATGGCATTTGTCGTGGTAGGTCCACGAGGAGATCCGCTCATCGGGTTGGAATAGGTATGTGTGACCATAGTCTCCCTTATAGGATCATAATTCGATGAGCGAATTGGATCGTAGTTAGTACCACTCGTTCGTGATGGAGCGCTGGGTCGTGATAGTTGTTGATGTTGCTGTTGTGGTGATTGCTGTGATTGACGAGGGAATTGTAGAGGTTCGGAGTCATTATTTAGAATACTGGACATGGATCCGGGCATGCTATCACGTTTCACTTCCCTTTGAGGAAGCGGTTCTAACCGGGTTTGAGTCGTAGCTATCTCGGTGATCTTGGTCTGTCGTGATACCGTAGTTCCAGTATTTGCACCTCCACTGACACTAGCAGCACGAGATCTTGGTTCGCTCGCCTCGCCCTCGAGAGATACTCCCTTACGTCTTCTCGAGACAGTCGGTGCGTTAGGGTCCTTTTGCTTCCGCACTCGTTTAACCTTCTCCCCTTCCTCGGGATTGGCACTATGTCGCTTGTTGATCCTCGTCCCAGGTTTCGGCCCAGGCTTTCTCCTAGGTAATCCATCTTTGGTTAACATGGGCTGACCCGATCCATCATATCTAATAGTAGTAGGATCTACCACAATTTCATCCAGTTCTCCATTTTTTGCTCTGTTTTCTCCGTTTGTTGATCCAGGTCCCGATAACATAGAAGGGGGATCAGACAGTTCCGGCGAAGAACTAAATCGAGCCGGGGCATTGGCAGAACCCCCAGCCATCCTGGCGAATCTATAGACAAATTCCCGATCTAAGACACCAAATATTGATAAAACTATACTTGATGAATTAGAGCTAAGGATGATGCACCGACAGATTTGTTTTTTTGATGAATAAATAAACCCGATCAAATAAAGGCTTTTCAGAACAAATAAACCGTAATTATCTGATAAGTTGTACGTGTGAATAGTTAAAGGTGTAGTTGTGGAAATAAAATCGCAATTGTATAAACTTCCTTTTTGATATCAAGTGCGCATTGGCCAATGATAACGTCTTTTACAGGTTCGCAATAATGCTATGAGGTATAGCGTTGATGACCGTTATTGAATAGACGAATAGGCGAATAGACGCACGTGGGTCCAGCTATAGCTAAGGTTGTAAAGCAGGTACGCGAAAACGACTGTACCAGATTGACTATTGGTTCAAAAATGGTAAGTGGTAAGGTCTTAGTGGAGTGTTGTTGTACCAGAGTACATACTATCGAGTAACGTGACCTCAAAATCGTGTGGTCGGTGCGCCGTAGGAGCTAGAGTCCGGGTCTGAATAACTTCACGAAGATCGCGCAGAGGTTGCGCAAGTAGCTCGGTGAACCGAACTTTGCACTTGAAAAAAGTGGTAATTATGTAGATAGTAGACCCTGAAACTTATCAGGTAATGTGCACTAAATTTAGATGCACAAGATGACGTAAATAAGAGAATGAAAAGTCGCGATAAAGTGATGGATGTAGATGAAATTATCTTTTGGACATCATCTTTGTTGTGAAGAAAAAGTAGGGGAGAAGGGGGGAGAATTGCGAGTTTTTGGAAGATTGCGGGAGGGATGGGGATGGCTACTATTTTTTTTTGGAATTGGGAATTATGTATTCTCCAACAAGGCGAGAAAAATCGGGGCCTGGCTAACTAGCTAGAAATGAAAGTTGCGTGGGAAATTTTATTATTAAAAAAATCGAATTAGAAGATCGGAACTAGGTAAGCCTGGGGGTGTCATTGGAACAACTGGGAATTCAAGGGGAACCGTAACAATTGGGGGGGGGAAGGGGAGGGAAGAATACATTAGGCGCATAGGCATCAGATCGCGAATTGTCATCCGACGGGGGGGTGGGTGACTTGGCCTAAGCTTAAAGATGACGATGGGGCCTTGATAATTGATTGTAGCATGTACTAATTACCTCCTATGTAAGTTACCTAAAGGTAATGTAGTGTAGGTAGTGTAGTAAAGTAAGTAGTGTATTACCTATGTGTTAGAGAGAATCAACGAGAAAAGGGCAAAAAAAAAAAAGACAAAAAAGGGAAAAACAAGGAGGGGCGTATGACAGTTCATATTGATGAGGTGTCCCTAGGTTCGGCCCTTTAAGGATGTATTCTTGATAGGTAATAAGTAAGTAAACACATAAAATAAGAAGCAACCCACCAGGGAGAGGTTTTCGGTACACTGGAACCTTAGCTAGAAAAGGCAACCGGATGAGAGTAGGTAAGGTAATGTTAGGTAGTGAAGGATCGGATCGCATAGCCATTTGAGATACTTACGTTAGATATGGACAAGCTAAAAGTTCCAGGCGTGGCTGGGCTAGGCTTTCAAGGTACATGGAATCATACATCGTATACGGAAAATCAGTTACTTCAAGGTTACTTTAGGAGGTAAGTACCTATATCTTTGTTGGCACTGGGTTGAATACTGTACCCGACGGGAATTGTTCGTTAAGGTATGGAAGTTGTATGGGGTTTCATCGGCCGATATTATTAAATGCTCCGTCATTAAATGTATACCTTAGGTAGGTATACCTCCTATACAATAGATAGCATAGTCAGGGAAGTATCACCTGTTATCATTAATATGGGAAGTCTCACCTGAAGCATTGAAGTAACTTAAAGGATAGTGGTCAGGTACAGTTGCAGAAGTGTACTTTCCTTGAATGGGTAGGACCCGGGTTGGATGAGCCGAGCAGTCGGCAAACTTAAAAAAGGCAGGGCGAGTGGGGAACTGCTCAATTTCATGCAGCTTGAGCCTCCAGTCCTCTCCGCCGAACTGCGGATTGAAGAGATACCGCGGGGTACGTACCTATGTTTCAGTTCTCAACGTCTCACAGGACCCACTACAACGCTTAACGCAAGATAGCCGCGACAATGACAAGGGCCTATAAGGTCCTATTAGGTCATAGACAATGCAAAATGCCGCTTACTAAGATAGACATACTGAGCAGGGATTAGAAAAAACGTGCATCACGCCTATTATTAGACTGCGCATACTTGTACCTATTTTATAAAGGACATACTTGCATATTGTTACATGAGAATTTTCTAATTGTCATTTATGCTTATGAAATTATCAAACGGGGCTGGTGGCTTTTATAATATACTTAATGAAAGAACTTAATAAAGTTTGGTAAGTATATACTTTCTTTTCTTTTTCTGCCCCTTGTATGTATAATAATTATCACATACGACTATACTTACAAGTAGGCAGGATGTTCAATGTTATTTAGTGGAGATGTTACTTAAAAAAGGGAAGTATCGGAATACTCGAAATAATATGGTAAAATACATGTCTCGTGTTTTTGAGAAGACTTTTTTTATCTAAAATTACCTATTCAGGCAAAGATTAAGCTAGAATCTTCTAACGGGTTTGTATTTCACCATATAAATAAAGTAGCATAATACTTATTTAACTGTTTCAAGCAACATCTCCACTAAATAACATTGAACATCCTGCTTACTTGTAGGTGGGGGTTGCGCTGCATTATTTACATTGTATAAAACAAATGCGTAGGTTATAATTTCCTCAAAGAGCGCGTAGCTCTTTTCTTCTTTCTAGCATATGTATTCATGACTCACATAATTATTAAGTTCAGCTAAGCATTACTATCATTAATCGTATGAATACTATAATCATAAGTTGGTCGCTTCAATAGTCGTATCATCTTAATATGTATAAATCTCCCAACCGGATATGACGAACAAACAAACAAACAGACCAAAGTTTGGAAAGAATGTATTAAAAGTAACTAGTTATCAATTCTTAAACCAAACTCACTATAATAACTCAAGTACTTGTACATACCTGTCAAGAATAAAGCTTCAATTCATAACCGACAAGTACGTACCTTTTTTTAAGTTTCAGCCCAAATTCCGGACCAGTTGTAATGAAACGCGGGCCGATGACGTCTCATTGGCCCGCTAAGCGGTAGTTGGCGCGTCCTCCTTCTGGAATTTCCAAGTTGGATATCACAGCACTAGCGCTGCACTATCCATGCAGCTAGTAAATGTACCAGCCACAAGGATAGGAACTAAACTTAGTGGGGCTGAGTGGCTGTTACGTCAACGCATCAATTAAAAAAAATATGATTCTAACCCTCTATAGACTTGTCGCAAACAAATATCCTTTTTAAGTCATTTTCCGTTATTCTCCCAACCAAGCCGTCAAAGGGCACTACCAGCAGCCATGAACTTCCTGATTACGGATGTTCAGGAGAAGGAGGTGACTGAACCGACAGCTCCAAGCTTCCATCAGGTTAAATCGACTACAACCGGGTTCCCCGAACATAAGAAGCGAACTCGGATCTCAGCCTTCAAGCAAAAGCGACAGGCCGCAAAGCCAGAAGGAGACAAGCCAAAAGGAGAGACACCAAAAGTTTACACGACAGGATCGAAAGAACCTCTTTCCCCACCAAGTCAAGATGCGCAACAGACAACGCGACCAAGAGATGATCCCAAGTTGAACGAACAGGACAGTATAGATCGCGAAAACAATGATAGAATAGCATCCATGTCACCAGAAGAGATAGAGGCGGCTAGACAAGAGCTTTTCAATGGTCTGGATCCCTCTATACTCGAAATGCTACTCAAACGCGCCAACTTGGACGAATCCACTGGGCCCTCACCTTTCGATCCTCCTCCTAATTCTACCTCCCAGGATACCTCCTCAGATGCAAAGCCGACGCAAGATCCTCCTGAGATATTGGTAGAAGATACATCCGCTCAATCAAATAGTAATAAACCCGATGAGAAACCCTCAGAGCAGACCGAGACAGAACCAGCTACTACGGCCGGTTCTAAACATGTACGATGGGCCTCAGTAGCAGACGAGGAAGAGGAAGAAGCGAAAGCAATTCCGGAGACAAAACCAACACCCGCCTCACAAGTCTCTTCCGATAACACCGCCGCACAGAATCCCCCTTCGGCAGAGCCCGCAGAACAACCCAACCCTATCGACCCCGAACAAGCACCAACCAAGCCGCACTGGCCGCAGCCCCCTCAACCCGGAGACCTCGACCCGCACGACCCCGACTTCCTCCAAAAGCTCCACGAGAAGTACTTCCCAAGCCTGCCCGCGGACCCCTCGAAACTAGCCTGGATGGCGCCCGTGCCGACGCCCAACTCGCCCGCCGACTACGACAGCCCGTACCATCCACAGCAGGACTCCCTCCCCGTCTCCGTGCTGCGCTTCGACTTCCGGGGCTCGTTACTCCCGCCGCGGATCGCGCGCGCCGTCCCCGTGACCAAGGGCCTGCACCACCACGGCGAGGCGCCAGAGGCCGCGGGGTACACGGTGCGCGAGCTAGCGCGCCTATGCCGCAGCGCCGTTCCGGGCCAGAGGTGTGTTGCGTACCAGACTCTCGGTCGCATTCTGTACCGGCTCGGGCGCGGCGAGTTTGGCGGGGCAGACGCCGCCGTCGCTCAAGGCATATGGGCGGATGTGGAGGATGGCGCCGTCATGCGCAGCTTATATGAGGAGGCGGGAACCGAGGAGGGTAGAGGACACCGTAGCGCAAGAGTGTTTGCTATAGAAGCGATATGGCTATACGAGAAGGGCGGGTGGAAAGAGCGTTTGCGAAAGGGCAAATAGATGCAAAATGAAGCAACAAAAAAAAAGCGAAAAAAAAAGGAGGGCTAAGTATGCGGGAAGAGTACGTGCGAAGAAGTTAGCTAATATGATATGTAATGATGTAATGAAGCAAATATGTACTCGGAGGTCGTAATATACTAAGCTCTAGTTACGTGATAAAAAAAAAGATATTGATAGAAAAGGACGGTATATATATATAGATAATCACGACGTCCCGCAAAAAAAAAAACGACTTACAAGCAAAGCGTAAGGGACCAACGCCGAGGGCAAAGAAGAAATCCATGATTTTTAGACTATTACAACATAACACCGTCGAGAAAAAATGACATGACCCATTCCTTGCCTGTACCGTAATTGTCTGGCTCTCCTCTCCCTCTCTCCCCCCGTTTTCTTCCCTCATGGGATTCCTATCTGAATCCTAGCGAGGAGTAGCACATCCGAGTGTGCTCCTCTCCCCCTTTCTTCCGTGTCATTCGCAGTCCAGTTCCATAGTCACTGTGGCAAACGTTCCTAAATCTCACCCCTTTTTCTAATCCAGAAGAGCGCCCTCGACCGTGTCAACACTGTTGGAGCAATGCCGGGTTGGGAGTTGGTTTGTGTCAGGAGGGCAGGGAGTGAGGCTGACGAGGTTGGATGCTGGTCGTATCGTGTTTCGTAAAAGTAGAAGGATTAATATGGGCGAACCCAATGTCTATAGAAGCGAATCGAGGCGGGTAAAGACGCTCAAACAGGCAGCAACAACCTCAAGCTGAAGCTCTTTGTCTTTACCATTATTGATTTCCTAGAAAAGAAAATATAGTTAGCATACCAGCTATTTTCTCGAGTGTATCCTCAAGGAGAAAGAAACGAGCTTACCTCGGATATGACCTGCGGTAGGTTGGCTCCAATGCCGGTAGAGCCAGTCTTCCTGCCAAACGGCCACTGCGAATACTCAGCGAGCAGCTCGTCGGTCTGCGTAAAAGCCCTCTCCCGAGCCTCGTGGCCCAGCGTGCTTAAGGCATTCTCCAAGACGTTAGCAGCGTATGCGGCGCAAACCATAGAGATGGTTCGGATATAACGGAACTCGAGGTTCTCGGGTAGGAATTGGGACGCAGGCAAAACGACAGTTCGCTGGGTCAGAACGTTTCTAACGCGCCGTCGGATCTCGTCTTTCGCGCCGCCGTCGGCCACGGGATGAGTTGCCATGTCGAAGAGCAAGAAGTTGCGCTTCTCGGTACGTAGGATGCCTTTATCGACGAGGCCCTTGCATAGTCGCTCGCGAACTTGCTTTAGTTGATAACCGATCTTCATGAGGTTCCAGGTTTCGCCTGTTCGTAAATAGTCGTGGTCAGCAAGCCGACAATATATAATAGGCTGCGCGGGGGCCATAGCATACCGCTCATCAAGTCGATCCACGAGCTCACGCTCATCTTCTCGCTCTGCTTCATCATCTTTAGAGCTTCGTCTAGTAGTACCTCGCCGGTAAGCGTGTCGTCGATGACTTCGATTGCTCGGTCCGCGAGGGGGAATCGCCGCCTAGAGGGATCCTTTTGCATGCTAATGCGGCCACGAAAGGCCAGTTCGAGGACGATACAACCACGTAATGCATAGCTGATATTATCATTCCAAAACGAGAGGTAGCCCTATTTAATCTCCATCAGCATCATAGCACGTCCTAGACTTGTCCAAGAGAGATATTTAACTGGGATTCATCATACCTGCTTATCTTTAAGTCCCAACAATATAATCTCTTCCATCAATGTCAGTTTAGGTTGTTTGCTGCGCTCGGCACTTTCGCTAATGTCGCGCGGATCGAATGCAATTTTGTGACCGTTCTCGCTATTCTCGTAACTTGTTTCAGGGGCGCTATCGCGCACATTTGAAGAAGAGTTGGACCGATTGATTCCATTGCTATCATCGGTGGCGGTACCACCGCCAGCTCCGCGACGTCTCGTCAATCCCGATGACATATTATTATAGAACCTTGCTCTCTTTCGATATTATGAAATAGTTTCGTTGTGATTATAGGTGTAGTTGAAATTGTCGCGTGAGATAATCGATCGTAAAATATACCGAGTATCGTGCTAGAAAGTATTAATCTCGGTAGTTAAAGAATTGTTGTTGGTGCTTAAGGTTGAAACGGGTAAGCACCGATGTTTACGAACGGGGATGTTCTCGCGAAACTATTTTTTTTTTCCTTGACTCCTTTACTCACGATCCCTGGTGTACAATAGTAGCAGGAGGCTGACTTAAAGGTGGATCTGGCGTTAATCAATAGCGACGCCCCCAAGCCACGGGGTGCTGGGGGGGAGATTTTCTGTGATGGAGGACCCGAAATTATCCCTTGACAAATTGATTAAACGTAGCGGTAACTAGACTCGCTAGGCTCACTAGGGGTCCCGGTAAGGATCTGAATAGGTACTGAAAGGCAGGTGAACTCGGTTCGATCTTCCACTTTCGACCGATCTAAGGTTTCTTCCTCTTAGTCGGTACTTAAAGGACTTTGTCGTTGTAAAAACTAGAATAAAAAATAATAAAATAATAAAGAATACAAAAAGTACACATTCGAAGATTAGTAGAGTTAAGTAATTCACAATGGTTATGTGAGCCACTCTCTACTTAATCAAATTTACCTTTTGGTAAGGTCTAAACATTTCAAACCGGTTCATTGATTGAACAGATTACAGATTGACGAAAAAGTGCATTGAATTAAATTGGTGCATCGATTTTGTTGCGCAGCTTAGCAGCTTAGATAGGCACTGCAGGTTCCACTCTAATCCAATTTTAGTGCTTATCCTTGCCACAACGGCTTTTGAAACATTCGCACCGCCACAGATACCTCTTAAAATAGGTGCCTAAAATGAGGGCTTAGCCGCATTTCATATGTATTTAAGCATCGTCTTTTAATACGGCTTAGATGACTTCTATATTCCTGTCATTTTCGTATTGCTTAAGAAACTATTTAACAGTCATCTCCATGAAGTAATGACAACATCAAGAAATGCAGAGTCGATATAGAGATGTAGTCAGAAACACATACTTTATTAAGAGCATTCCCAAGTTGCTATAATAGGAGTCGCGAGTCAGTCCCTTTTTGTAGTATAAGACAATGCTTCGAGGAGTACTACTATTCTGAAGAACCTGAACATCAACTCCAACACGGGGGGTTCAAATAGCGAAATATACATTTTAATCATTATCTTACAGAGTTGACTAGCCAAGTCTCTATCATATATCCATCATATAAAAAATAAAAATCCATACCAGCTATAACCCATTAACTAGACAATATACCTAACCCAGATACCTCATCTCAACGAAAGACGCTCAATTCCCAAAAGCCTTATCGTAGTCGACCAGAGTAAACCGGTAGCGCACGTCATTCTTATTAACCCTCTCGATCGCCTCCGCGCAGCCCTTCTCCGACACCGGTATCGTCTCGACCATAGGGAAGAGCTTCTTCTCCGCCGCCAGCTTCAGCATCTCGAGACACTCGGGGCGGGACCCGATGTGGCTGGCACCCATGCTCGAGCCGTTCGCCATGAAGATCTTGGGCGTCACGTTCTGCAGCGGCTCGTCGGGCAGCCCGACCTGATGGAACTGGCACCCGACCTTGAGGATGGACTGGTACGCGTTGAGGTCGAACTTGTTCGTCATGTCCGCCGAGTTGAGCACGAAGTCGAACGTGAACGCCAGCGGCTTCTCCCAGTCCTTGTCCCCGCTGCAGACGAAGTGCTTCGCCCCGAGCTTCAGCGCGTCGTCTTTCTTGTGCGGCGAGTGTGATATCACCGTCACTTCGGCGCCTAGCGCGCTAGCCCACATCACTGCAAAGTGGCCTAGTCCTCCGAGCCCGACTATCGCAACCTTTTTGCCTGGGCCTGTGCCTGCTCGCACTAGGGGAGACCATACCGTTAACCCGGCGCAAAGCATGGGTGCGGCAAAATGCGATGGGATGGCGTCGGGAATCGGGAAGACGAAATACTCGTGCGCGCGGATATGTGACGAATAGCCTCCCTGGCTGATCGTCTCGTTCGGATCAGCTTCTTTCGGGTAAGGGGCGCCATATGTATCTATCTTGATGTAAATATTATATTCGTCTCTATTATGTAGGCGACGTTTTACTTACCAACTTGACTCGGGCAGTAGTTCTCGTTATCGTTCTTGCACTGCACGCACTTCAAGCACGACCAGACCTGAGCGCCAACACCGACACGATCGCCAACTTTTACGTCTTTTACCTTGGGTCCGACTTTAACCGCCTTGCCTACGACCTCATGGCCGACACATATGGGAGTCGGGGCTTCGCCCCATCCACCAGTTACTGTGTGTACATCTGAGCCACATACACCGCAGCACTCAATCTTGATATCAATATCATTGTCGCCGAAGACCTTAGGTTTAAACTAAGGGATCAAGTTAGAGTCACAGTTTGAGAAATTGCTCGTACATGAAATAACTTACAGATTGTCTTTTAAAGTCTTTATATTTACCCAGCTCGGTAATCATAAAACCTTCAAACTCGTCGGGATAAGGCATCTTGGTAGCTTTTTCTTGAATTAAAATAGGTAAATTACTCTCGGCAATACCGTAATGCTTAAATCGAACTGACCAATAAACGTATTTCTAGACTAACTAGAAAAATGCAGTTGAGAAAGAGATGCATTGTCTAATACTTATACTGAATAAAATAAAGAATGCCAACATGTGAGAAGCAGGCTCAAGAACCCGGTATTAATAGTATGACGAAATAGATAAGTAATTACGGGACTACAAACTACCTAATAACTTCGTGGAACGGAATACATCATGATAGTGACGTATAAGAAGAATTAGCCTCGGTACGTATTTTCGTTTGCTATTTCGCCGCTATTTTTTTTACCTATCTATGACGACGAGAATACAAACCCAGTGTTTTTGCACAGTTTAAGCGAATCGCGACAATGGTAAGACATGGGTAAGATATTATTGAAAATGAAGATATTCGCAAGTGCTAGACATCATAAAATATTTAATTAGTTGTGGTTTAGTAAATGGTCATCAGGGTTATTCAGTGCTTCAACCAAATACCTAATGCATAACTCCGTTGGACCCTTATTTGGTTAAAATTGAATTGCGATTGGCTCATTAACGATCATTCCATGTTAATCGTATCTATGGTTCTACACGTCCCATGAGGTGATGATGATATCAGCCATACGTGCATTTCTAAATACCACAGAGGAGAATACGAATTTAACGGATGAGTTTGACTTCCTTCATTGACCTGTAAATCATTACGGTATACTGCTAACTAAGCAATTACTCCTTAGTAATGAGCTTAGCCGATATTAATAGCTATATACACGGCCGCCTAAGAGAAAAAGCTGAAGTGAATTATGGTAGGGTAACGCATCCACTCACTAGTAACCGTCCCCAAGGAATCCACCACTCGACATGAACCGATGTTGATATTCCTTTAGACTAGACCAATTCCGCAATTCCTCTTCCTCGTCCTGAGCTGTCATTGTCTCGGCACGAGGGGAAGCTCCCATCTTCTCTAACTTCATAAGTATATCTAAGAAGCCGTTGAGATATTCCTGTGCCTTAGCCACTGCGAGCTCCTTGCCTTCCGCATTGATATCTAGGAGTGTGCTGGCAACCTGTCGAATCTTGTTGATAAGCGAGCATCCATTCGGCTCCATGTTACGTTGACTGATGGATGTTAGCACAGTGACGAGATTCTGGACGATAATTTCCCGCTCGTTCTCCATCATGTCGTCTCGGTCGTCTTTATCCTCCGTTTTTGACCTTTCTGCAAAATTGGGATCCGCCCGGCGCGCATTTCGGAGGTTAAGGTATCGTTCTACGAAGTACGAGCGAGTGGCTAACTGTGACATCTGTATATTTGCCTTCTGAATTTCGAATTGAAGGTGACGCCGGCGCAAAGGTTGCTCTGCAAGCACGCGTCGCAGGTCATTCGCCGGTTGTGTAGTAGGAATAGCAGGTGGATAATACTCCAAGTCCCAGTCGTCAAACCCCAAAGTGTGATTTTGAAGATGCTGAAGGTTATCTGCTTTTACCTGAAGCTCAGGCGGAAGGTCCTCGGCAGACTGCTTCGCACTGGCAAGCCCATTGCTAAGGATATTCTTCTGCGCAGTCCAGTCGAAGAAGTTGATTCCATAGCACATATCGACTCCGACAAGTTCATTCATGGTCATGTACACACGAATGTTGCGATTGAATCCTGTGATTAGGGAGAGAGTATCCTCCGGCTGGGGTAGTATCTGTTCCGAGAATATATATTCATCGTCGACTTCTACGGGCTGCTCAGGATAAGGCTCCTGAGAAGTAGGGGGAGGTAATGGTATTTCATTGATTGATACTCCTAATTGGGTCATGGATCTGCATTATAATTAGTTAGGCCAATGGTATAGCACTGTGACAGAAAGATATCCTACCTGACGCCAGCGACCATAACCCAGAAGATGCGCTTGCCAATTTGATCCTTGATATGGTCGATAGGTTTATTAGGCGAAGCGTTAAGTGTTGTGGTAAGACTAGGTATAAATGCTTCAGCAGTGGTTATAGCTCTTTGCCGACGGGCGGCAAGCTCTCTGCAGAATGTCATGGTCTCGGTTAGGAAGCGTTTACACATTCTCCATTGGAGCGTATGCGCACAAGCAATCCCTAAGAAATAACTAGTAGCGGCATCGTCCGGGCTCATCTCATTTTTCATCATAAAATGAGAACCTCGGGCTTCTAACGCGATGGTTCGGCAGTGGTCAATCATGGCAATGGCCGAGGGGAAGAGCCCAGTACTGTGTTGGGCTTTGAGGTGCGATCTTGCACTTCGAGGAAAAGATGCCACCAACACACCTACCATACTAGCTAGCAACGCTAAGAATTCGCCGCTAGACCTATCCATACGATTGGTAAAAGCGGCACGAAAAGACGGCTGATGCGGGAAGGGCATTAAAGGATGTATATAAGTGAAAAAGTCGTCAACGAGAAGCTCTAGGATGGGCCACGGCGCAATAATCTCGGCATCTAGACCGACAGGGGGGTTGTGAGTTGCGATAGAAACCAACGTTTCGGCGGCGTGATGAGGAGCTGGTGAGATATCGTTACTCCGAGATCGTTTCGCAGCCCTCGCCGCTTCGGCATGTTTATTAGGCGGACCACGTCGCTTCATCGCTCTATTGAAGGTACACTCAACCTGAAGGTCGGAGCATGGTTTGCAGGGCGGTCCACTTTCGTCGCACTAGATTCGAACGATTGTTAAATTATTGAACGAAGTAGATAGGCAGGGGAGATAGGGGAGATAGGTAAGAAAGGTAAGAAAGGGGGACGAATTACATACTTTCACTTTACGTTGACTACACATATCGCAAGCTCGTCGAAGTCGGGTTACCTTCTGCGTAGTAGGCGTCGTCACAGACATAGGCGTCGTAGTCGTCGTCACGAGAGGAGGAGAGAATGATGCACCATCCATCTGCAAGGTAGCAGACTGCGCATACTGCTGAGCTAAGTCGGCGGGATCAGGAACGGTAGAGGCTGCAGATGCAGCTTGCAAGACTTGAAGTCCATGATGGGCGACTGTAGTAGCAGGTATAGGTGACTGAAGGCCATCATAGTCTTGAAGTTGTTGGTGGTGGTGGTGATGATGCGACGGGGTGGTTGGTTGAGGAACCGTACCTGGTTCAGCAGGCTCGGAAGGTTCTGGGTATGATGCCATCTAAAATAAGATAGTCCGGGTCTTAGGCAAACGGTTGAAAAGGACTAACGGCGGCAAGTTGTCGGCGGATGTCCGGCGAATCTTCGTGAGATGCGGTGCAGTTAGTTGGTCAAATGGGTGGATGCGCGTGCGAACGCAAAGACGTAAAAAAAAGAAAACATGGGGAAGGGCGGAAATTCAATATGGGATCCACTGATCGTCGATGCATTTACCCGCTTACGGGATGGTTTGCACTTACCTTAGTCCCGCTTATATCAGGTACATAGGTATGTACCTTATCGATATTCCCCCACGTCTTAAACTTTAAACGTCATGTTCTTCGGGAATTCTAACTGACATGGAATCTTTCGATTGATAGACAGGTACCTATTAGTTAACTTCGCTCAGGAGTCGAGATTAGTAATCTTATACGATTCTATACTATTTTAATGCATTCGCTACCTATGATTTGCAACTTGGTATTAACATATATTTCTTAATAGTTTTCACTCATGCTTAATAGTTGAAAATTTTATTTGTTTGACTTGCCGATCTAACCATCTTGCCTTTTGCCTACCTAGGCCACGACGGGAACTCTAGCCTAATGTATGATATCTGATATCTCATCTATCTACTCAGGTATACAAAAGTCAGAGTTAAAGAGCCTCATTATATATTTGCAAGGATACTGTAAGAGGTACCTACAAGGGATTTTGACGTTTGGTGTACTTGGTAGTTAAGCTAATCCGCATTTGTTGATATATATTGTTATAACTCGGTCTACTTAGATAGGCATTAAACGGAGTGAAGGGAGCGAATATGTTATAAATATTTAATTTGCAACATATCAACTTGAACTAAATAACAGTTACCTACAATAGGCACCCAAGTAAAATATATCCTCCGGGGTACCATCAATAAACCTATAAGAGAGATTTACATGTAACTTAGAGCCGTATGTCGTACATATTTTTGTCCAATTAATATCAACTACTAAACTACTTGAATACATACCTCGTATAATATACGTGGCATTTTCGTAAGGCTGCGATTGAAGTAAACATATGTTCGTTTAATACCTGACCCTCCAAGAACTACTGATCATACACAATGGCACAAGCATATGCTCATGAGCCGTTGCCCTCGTCGCGATCAATCAGGCTAATTTCCTTGGCCCCTTCAGTGACGCCTAATGCACCAATACGCTGCGATATCACCATCGTAGAACTCCAAAGTCAACGAGCGAAGGTGCCCTACGAAGCCTTATCATATGTATGGGGTTCCCCAACCGGTACGATACCTATTCGGTGTAAAGGTATGGAGCTTTTGGTGACGCCAAATTGTTACGATGCCCTGCGCCGTCTACGGTCCCGGTTCTCGCGACGCACCCTCTGGATAGACGCCATATGCATCGACCAAGGAGACGATGATCGCGCAATCCGAGAACGGAATTCTCAAGTGCAGATGATGGGAGATATCTATGAAAACGCGGCAAGAGTTCTTATTTGGCTTGGTCCGGCTCATAAATTTACTCCGGCGGTTTTTCGCCTGCTC
Organism: Daldinia childiae; assembly: GCF_008694065.1. Taxonomy (NCBI): domain Eukaryota; kingdom Fungi; phylum Ascomycota; class Sordariomycetes; order Xylariales; family Hypoxylaceae; genus Daldinia; species Daldinia childiae. Next base: position 156,259 of record NW_022984654.1, on the reverse strand, counting down.
AGTATGATTGGCTTCATAGCGTCCTGGTCGTGGAGGCATAATTTTGCGCAGTTTTCTGAGAAGCTAATCGTTAAGACCCTTTCCCGCCGGTTCCAAGGTAGTTTGAAAAGCTATATTCATATTGACGATTATATGTTAACATTGTGTTAGCTACTGGCAAAGAATCAGGAAGGTATAATGAGGGACTAAGATACCTTCTAGATAATGAATGGTTCTTTCGAGTATGGACAATGCAGGAGTCTGTTTTTGCTCGAAAGTGTGTTATTCTGTGTGATGATAACCATCTGGATTGGTCATTGTTTAATTGGGCACTATTACGCACGCAAAGTGATCTTGAAGATTCACGGATAGCGTGGCTAGCTGCTGCTAGAAATGTTGCGAGTGCTCAAATCCGAAAATACAAGGATGCAATTAGTAAAGTGGGAGACACGTCTCCCACCAGCCAGGACGGAATGCCATCCAACCCAAAATCCCAGTCTGAGTTGATAAACTCAGTGTGGATAAGAGCAATGGCAAATTTGCAATGCTCTGTTCCCCAGGATAAGGTCTATGGGTTATACTCGATCTTCAGGGCCGCTGGACTTGAGCTGCCGGACGTCGACTATAAAAAGACTGTCCAAGAGGTATATGGAGACACTGCTAAGAGCTTCATTAGAATGCGTAGCCGTAAACTTAACGTGTTACTTATCAGCATCAAGCCCCGAGGCTACGATGAGTTACCAAGCTGGACGCCTAACTGGGAAATGTCTCAAATGTTAGGACCAGATGTCGTCGATATCACTGGAAACTTCCACTTAGAGAGTGACAGGTATCGCGCCAGCGGTTATAGTCTGGCAACTATCCCAAACTTTACGCCCGCCAGAGAGCTTCAAGTAAGAGGTCTCATTGTGGGGACTGTGCAAAAAATCATCGTGTCATCTACAGCTGGAGAACAGCCGGAGCTAGTTGGAAAAAGAAACTTTTCTGTGAACTACGTTATTGCGTGTCGCGCATGGTTAATGCAGCTTGGTTCGATCTGGGAGGCAGATATGTACCAAGGCCAGGAGGTCCCTGCAAACGCGATGATAAACACGCTGGCATTCTTCAAGATGTCCGAGGCGGAAAGTTTGGAGTTAGAGCAGACCGAAGCGCAGTTTCGAAGTTGGGCCGACGTTTTCGCATACCCGGATTGCAATGTTGTCACAGCCCAAGATATAGAAGCGGTCGCGCAACTCGATCCAAGTTCGGTAGATTACTCGGAGATCATAGAAGCTGCTCTGAACCATGCTAATATTAGATCTTCGGGCGACACCGTATCCGATGCCGTCAAGCAAATTTTGGTAAGTGCAGGCATATTTCATTTTGTGATCTGTTTCCAGCTGGCTAATTGGGCTTTTCTATTTCTTGAAACCGGTCACATTGGTAGAGCGTATTACAACTGTAGAGAAGGTGATAAAGTCGCGCTTTTGGCTGGATCGAATGTCCCCTTTGTGGTGAGAGAAGTTGGACGTGATCGCTACCAACTCGTAGCACCAGCCTATATTCACGGAATTATGTACGGGGAATCATGGCCTGTTGATGAAAATGGGGTAAAGGATATGACGTTGGTATAAAGGAAAATAAGGATGCACAAGTTGTTACCGTTAAGGATAGTTGGCAGGGTTATCAACAAGTTCTAGACAGTCAATCATTACTATTACATATATTGCTATAAGCACTAGATTCAACTAGATATGCATCAGGATAGCATTCACCAATAAGGAAATTGTTAAAATAGGACACTGACATATTAGATCACCTTAGTTACCCAAGATATCAAGAGGTAGACAGATTATCGGTTAAATTTCAACTATCAAGATGTGTACCTTTTCTAGACGCCTATTATAGTCCGCCAGCAACATACGATCGTACTATGACAAGACCATCAAGACATTCAAACCAAACCAATCACTCATAAATAGTCGAATCGGATGTTCCTCGCCAAGCATAAAAACCCCAGAGTACTTTTTAGCAGGACGTTTGTCCGTTGCTTGGGAATGTTCCCTCCTTGTAAGCACCGTTGGCATCGTCGAGGCATTCGGCTGGAATGATATTAGCTATTAACTTTTTAAGGATTACACGAGCAATACATACCAACTGTAACGATCTTTAGGTTATTAGTCTTGGCCCAGTCGATCAGCCAGTTCGTCAGAGTAGTAACTGTGCCCTGGTACGTCTCGTGCATGAGCGGGATGTGTCCGTTCCCGCCAGCACCGGCTTGTTGGAACTTCTGCTGGCTCTGCTGCGGAGATTGATTGTTCCAGTCACCGGCGTCTACATCGTCGGTGATAACAGTGTAGTTCATCTCCTTCATGACGCTCAAGAATTGGCCTCCGGTCTCGAGGTATGGAGGACGCATGTACTGCGGCTTTCTGCCGAAGATGTTGACAAATGATTGCTCAACCTTCTCCATCTCGCTCTTTATTTGGGCAGCACCCATGCTTCCCATGTGGGGGTGTGTCCTTTACGAAGTATTAGCAGATATTCCAAATATTTCATAACCCAGAATGAAAATAGTAAGAGATAGTCATACCACGTGTGAGATGCAACTTGGTGTCCAGAATCATAGGCCTTCTTAACAGCGGCCTTCTGATTGTAGATGCAGCCTAGTTTCATTAGTCTATGTACATATATAATAGTGCATGATTTACGTACCGTATAAAGTGCCAGTAAAGAAGAAGGTTCCTTTTACGCCTGCTTTATCCAGAGTATCTACTAGCGACGAGGTGTACTGATATGGACCATCATCATAGGCCAATGCAAGGACACCAGGCTTGGAGCACTTGTTAATGACGACACCGGGTGTATGCGCACGCTTGAAAACCTCGACGGGGTTCGGGACAGCTCTAGCAGAAGCGCAGAGAGCGAACGCGAACACCGTGATCATAGACTCGAACAACATTTTAGATAGGCGAGAATGGGCAACTTCTTAGTACACAAGACAAGGTTCACAAGTTCAAAATTGCTAGGAATTATATCAATATATATATCTCTCTGGACTAGGCGGCGACGGCTAGATCGTCCGGAACCTGGTAATATCGTATGTTGTAACGCATATAGTACTAGTACGACAATTCCGCCTCAATACTCACTTCTAGACCTTATTGTGGGGTAACTATTACAATATTCCAGGAATCACCATTTAGCAAGGTATTATAGACCAGGCTTCCAATACCCCGGCTCGGCGTTGAGGGGTCAAATTGTCTTTGTGGGGATAGGGGATTTCATGTTGCACCGAGAATCACGATGGCCTTTAGCCGCGAGACTATATCCTTGACTAGTTCAGGAACGAACAAGAGAACTTCGGTTTTGCCGAATTGGGAACGGATAAATGTATAGCTTAGGAACGAGTTGGATACCGGATTTCTTGTAATATTTTGATATCTATGTCAGGGGTAATGATTGCAGGGGGAGTTTAAGACTTAACATTTGAGGGTTATAATATAATTAGCAAGAATATGAGGTTGATTGATAAATTGCCTAAGATGTTTCTGGTGGACCTTACAGTATAAAATATGCTTATTACTACTATTATCTTATGTACCTACATAAGTTAGCCCACGCGTCGATGTTGCACTACATCTGCATGCGTGGCTTATGTATGTACAACAACGAGAGGCTCTAAGGCTGTATAACCTAAAAGGTAGCTTCAAGTTGTGCGAGGAAAATAAATTGCTATCTGCTTGGCATTATGATATAGTTGACTTGGTAGATAGAACTTTAAGATCATTCGTAATTTTTACTCGATCATCTCGGAAATTGGTTAGTGTTTAGCTTGCTCATTATTGCTAGACCTCACTAACTAAGCTTTAGCAGTTTTCATAATTACGAATATAGAAGTTACTTTTATTATAACACAGCTTCTAATTAATATCATATACATACCTCCAAATACATATAATAAAACTAATATCCAAGAAACCTTTAAACAAGCCAAAAAGAAAACCAGGTCTATATACACTTATAATGATATCGCGTAGTTGAACTAATTCATGGGGTCCCCTCAAAAATATCCCTGTAAAAAGATCCTGCGCCGTAGGGCTGCATTGCGCAGTTGATTTATCAGATCTAATCCGATTAATATTCGACTCGTAAAACTTGACGTAAACTTTGAGTCCGACACCGGGATTAGATAGATTTATAAGAGATACATAATTAATTATTGATATTATAAGTTTATATGCAACTAAATATAACCTTCATCGCTTCAGATTGCTCTCGAATTCAACGACCACTTTGATGATCACGACTAGCGCTTAATCAGATATCATTTACGTTTTCCCAAAATGGCGACGCAAACAGCTACCGAGCTCGAGACAATTGCGCCCGTAGCATCAAGTGCAGGCCTCTACGTTACCGCCGCACCTCGAAGGAACCATAACCCTCATGTAGAAACACTGCCCACCGAACTTATAACGGAGAACACCACAACAACCGTTCTCTCTAAAACTCGGGCTGCCATTGTCATCACCCAGTTGATGGGCCTGATGCTCTTCAGCAGTTTCAGCAATGGCGTTGTCGTTGTTGGGTTACCCTCCATCGCCAGCACTCTACACCTAGAAGAAGGACTCCTCCTATGGCCCACCTCTGTATTTTATCTTACTGCGGGATCTTGCTTGTTGATGGCTGGATCTATTGCTGACGTCGTCGGCCCGAAGAGAGTGAACATGGTAGGATCTTTCCTCAGTGCCGTATTTACTCTGGGCTGTGGCTTGGCTCAGACTGGAGGTCAACTTATTGCCTTTCGTGCCCTACAGGGCGTCACCAACGCCATTATCGTCCCCTCGTCTATCTCTATTGTCTCGACGAGCATTGAGGACGGACGGCCTCGTAACATGGGCTTTGCGTGTCTAGGATTTGCCTCGCCGATCGGATTCTCTCTAGGTCTAGTATTAGGTGGCGTGTTAGTTGATAGTACCGGGTGGCAGCCCGCATTTCATCTCGCCGGTGCTGCCAGTTTCGCTTTGTTTATTATTGGTATATGGGCTTTGCCGCGAGACGTTCGGCCGGGATCCGTACACTCGATTTGGAAGCGCCTCGCTTCCGAGATTGATTGGGTTGGCGCAATCCTCGCGAGCACGGGTCTAGCAACATTATCATATGCTTTCGCGTAAGAATTCTTGACTCCTAAATGATGCCTCTGTGTGATAACTGACCACTTCTAGAACGTTATCAGCCGACATCAACAACATCCGCCAGGCCTCTAATATCGCTCTTCTTGTCATCAGTGCTGCCTCGATTCCTGCGTTTATCGGATGGATGCATTATCAAGTGAAGCATAACCGCACAGCACTTATTCCCAACTCTCTATGGCGTAGCTATGTCTTTACCAGCAGTTGTGTCATGGTACTTTTCAGCACTTCCGTCACCAACTGCATGGAGCTGTTCTGTAGTTTATTGTAAGTCGATAATCTATCCTACCTTCTATGAACGAACTAATCACTAACTGGTCTTAGCTTTCAAGAAGTCCAGGGTAACTCAGCACTTGGGGCATCGCTACGAATTCTTCCCTCTCTCATCGCTGGCGCCTTGACCAACCTTTCGACCGGTATCTTCGTGAATCGTGTACCGGTCATGTGGGCAGTGTTTATCTCCTCAGGACTAAGTACCATCGCACCACTTCTAATGGCACTCGTCCGACCTGAGTGGCCGTATTGGTACGACGCGTTCTTCGCACAGGTAAGAACCTTCACTACCTCTGATATAATTCTCTCTATATGTAACTGTTTATTCACAACTCGACCATGTCACTAATCATATCCATATAGATCCTCGCTCCTCTGAGCTGCGATATTCTCTTCACCGTCGGCCTGCTCGTAGTCTCCGACGTTTTTCCAAAACACATGCAGGCTCTAAGTGGTGCCGTGTTCAACACCTGCGCACAGCTCGGGACTGCCATTGGACTAACCGTGACCTCCGTAATTAGCGCCTCCGTGACTAATAGTTCGCAATATGCAGACAAGGCTTCTCCTGGCGCTCTCGTAGTCGGATATCGCGCTGTTTTTTGGACCATGTTTGCTTGGATGTTGCTCGTGTGTCTGGTATGCGTATTTGGGCTGCGCCGGATAGGTGTAATTGGCGTGAAGCGAGATTAATCTACGTACTTCTTTAGCCTCTCATAGCTCCTAGTTTTGTATCTCGATCTGGTCAGAGGTAAAAGGGGCATTTTGCGAGGCATAGTTACCTACGGAGATGGTGTAATGTCAGGTAATATATAGTATATACGCAGATAAATTGTATATAATTGTAATTATTATAACGTATTATCCCTAAGATAAAGACTGGCCCGGTATCCTTCTATGGAAAATAGAATCTTCCGAGTTCGCAAAGATCTGTTCTTAAACACTTGATAGAATATTCACGGCAACGACTGTAATTTGCCACATGTTCCATCTGAGGCGTGGCAGGAATATTAAAGACACACGGGAAGGGAGAATAAGAAGGAGGATATCCTAGGAGAACTGTTAGATAGAAATCTCGTATGAGAAGTGTTTAGACCCAACAGATTTACCTAGAAGTCATACATGTAAGAACCTAAAGGGAAGCTCTATATTGATTAAAATCGGAATATATGGAATTTACACTTCATGATACGGGCTCGCAGCCTCGTGATCCTCGCGGTCTATGGTTGAGGCTGCACGGCGAAGCGAAGGTGGGCTACTGGACTTGCCAGCTGGTGACAACACCTGGTTGCTACTTGCTGTATCTTAGCAACGAAGTACATGCAGCTACCACGGTTGCCTAGGGCGCCCGCGACAGGAAGGTTATAAGACATAATTGCAAAGCATCTTTCAGCCGACCCCGCAAAAAGGAAGTAACCCTGGGTGACTGGAGGCTAGAGAAAACTGCACCGTGGTGTCATATGCTGGACCGGTATGCCCGTGACTTGACAGTACGACATTTACAAAGTAGTTTTTCGTAGGTTCTGTGTTCAACACACAGGCCGAGCTTTTTTTGCAATTCTTTTTTAGAATATTTCCGACCCCTTTTGCATCCCCCTTTATTTACCACCCCCTATTTTTTTATTACTGCTTCATAATATTTACATTTTAAATACATGGTACGTAGTACATCTTGCAGGTCTGTACTACAGATTTGTATTCTAGAATAATCAATTAGGACACATTCGAAGTGTTGATTTGTTTGAGAGAGGTTTGATTTAAATTGCACTGCTTTGTGGTCTTACTTTGAGATCTGACTCCGACTCGGAGGATAGATGGGCTACTAAAGAGAGAAGTCCATATCACTTTACTACGAAATATATCTGAAAATTAGAAGATAATTAACTACAACTATTTATCATTGTATCTATACATCTACTCCTGCAATTTTACTATATGGCTTTGATACTCCAACCCAATTACCCCTATTGGAATAACTGCATAACACGGATATATGACAACCCGCTTATTCATATATTCGCTTAGTGACTACCTACATAAGTTGGGATGTTTCTTCCAACTCTGACCTTGCTCCTTACCAAGATATTACAAGTATACCAGTGTCACATAACTACCTAGGTAGCCTTCTACAACTGGATAAGTTTAATAACGTCATTTATGAATAAATATTGGAAGTTTTAATCCAATGTTTTCAGGGACATAACACGTTTCCTAAGTAGAGAGTCCAGATCGACACCTCAGCCACTAACTGCCGAAACTCCTCAAGTTGGAGATATTCAAACTATACCTATTCCACAACAGCTTCCTTTAGTATGTATATATACCTATATAATATATATATCATTCAAGTCCTCGATATTCAAGATCAACATCCTAATAAATACTACACACCTAATATAATAGAAAGGAATCCATGATGGCCTCATCAGATCCCAAGCCGCTCACAGCACAGTGCCAATGCGGCTACGTCTCGTTCCCAACGCCGACAGCGAAGCCGATCACAATGTTCCACTGCCACTGCACAGAATGCCAAAGACAGAGCGGGTCAGCCTTCGGCACATCCGCCATCTTCCCAGCCGAGGGACTATTCCCTCTCCCGCCCGAGCTAGAGTCTCGTCTAAAAGCTTTCCGGCGGCCCACCAACAACGGACGCTCCTCGGACTGCTATTTCTGCTCCGAGTGCGGCTCGCGCATGATTCACCGCATCATAAGCGCAGACGGGACGCCTCGCTCATCTGTTAGTATCAAGGGCGGTTGCATACAAGGCTTGGATTGGAACGGGAAGATGCATATTTTCACGCGCTCTGCTGTTATGAAGATTCCTGTCGAATGGGGGGAGCAGTACGAGACTTTACCTCCGTGGATGAAGATGGATTAAGTGATTGGGTGTGTTTGGGAAGGCGACTTTCTTATAAGTAAAAAGAGATAATGATATTAATTACCTAGTTATATTGTAGAAGGACTTATACAGTTATGGTTATAGGTACGACGCTCGGAAGCTAAAATTGAGTAACGCGATAAGTAAATTCTCTGTTTTAAATTATAGATTTAAATTATGACGGTTTCTTGATGCAGGCGACATAATTGTGGCTGTCTAGTTCTCGGTTATGAGGTCATCGATCTGCAGGAACAAAATACCTTCAAGAAGTTATCCAATAAGCAACCTTCGATGTTCACTCCGTAACTACATCTTATAAACAATAAACTACACACACACACACACACACATATATATATATATATATTCAAGATGGCGTCTGATAAGAGCCCCCCTTTAGCTCTCTACTGGCGTTCTAATACGTTATTCATCATTGCGACTGTCGCGATTGGACTTTTCACCGATTTATTCTTATACGGATTAGTGGTTCCCGTCTTACCCTTCATGTTACGCGATAGATTATCCATACCCGAAGATGAGATACAATCTTACGTCTCTAACCTTTTAGCCGCCTACGCAGGCGCTTCCGTCGTCACCTCCGTTCCGGCTGGATGGATCGCGGATCGGACGAGTTCGCGCCAGGCCCCGTTTCTAAGCGGCCTGGCCGCATTACTAGCAGCCACCATTATGCTAGCGTTGGGACAGAGTATACCCGTGCTCTTCGCCGCCAGGGTCCTGCAAGGAATCAGCGCGGCAGTCGTTTGGACCGTCGGCTTTGCCATGATCTTGGACACCGTCGGCCCGCAGAATCTAGGGAAAGTCGTCGGTTCTATATTCTCCTTCATCTCCGTAGGCGAACTGATGGCACCGGTCATCGGGGGCGTGCTTTATGAGAAGACGGGATATTCGGGCGTTTTTGGCGTGGCCGCGGGTGTTCTGGGACTTGATTTTCTCATGCGACTCTTGGTGGTAGAGAAGAAGACGGCTGCCAAGTACAATGTTGGCCAAGTACCAGATTCTCAGAACGAGGAGCAAGATTCGCATGAAGACTATGGAACAGCCCGAGGTGAAAACGTTGGAGACGCTAATAATCGTGAAGATGCTACCGAGCACGATGCCTTGTTGCGTAATAATAACCATAAAGACAACGAAATATACAAGATTCGACACGAACCTAACCGGATCGTCCGAGCATTTCCAATACTGGTTTGCTTCCGGAGCCCTAGACTCCTTGTAGGGATGGCCCTAGCATTCGTCCAAGCTTCTCTTCTAGCCGTTTTTGATGCCACCATCCCGACAGAAGCGCAGAGCCTCTTCGAATTCACCTCGCTACAGGCAGGACTTTTGTTTATTGCTCTAGATATTCCTTATCTTATTCTAGGACCCGTAGCTGGGTGGGCAGTGGACCGATATGGCACCAAGTTAGCTGCCGTCGTTGGATTCGGATACTTAGTTCCCTCCCTTATTCTGCTCCGACTCCCATCGGACAACCTATTATCTGGAACAAGTAACGTTATCCTATACTGCGCTATGCTATCCCTTAATGGCGTCGGCCTAGCCATCATAGGTTCGCCTGGTGTGGTCGAGGCTAGCGACGTTGTCGGGAAATTTAATCAGGCCAACCCAGGGTTCTTTGGTTCTAACGGTCCATACGCTCAGCTGTATGGCTTCAATTCACTATTCTTCTGCGCAGGGCTTACTATCGGTCCTATTGTCGCAGGAGCTCTTCGTGACGGCATCGGATATGGCAATATGAATCTTGTATTTGCTGTTATATCAGCTGTTACAGCTGTTCTATCCTTCTTTGTTATTGGCGGGAAGCCTCGCTGGAATAGTATCCGTCAACTTTAAGGACATGACAATACAACAATAATGTTTTTTTTTTGGTATCTCAAAAATTAAAGTCTGCTCAGCAGCACTGCATTTCCACTACACTAAAATGCCACGGGAAGCGAAATGGTTAAGATATATTAACTGATAATATCCTTACTACAAACATAGAGTCATAGGCAAATCAAATACCGAACGAGAGCTGTGATTATCTATCTGAGCTACCAGTCCTAAACTTTGAGTAGTCTTAATAAGTATATTCAAAATCATATACTAGAATAATAGCGAAGGAGATGATAAATCCGACAGGATCCAACAGAAATTTGGGGTATCAATCCATCAGGACGCAAGTATCCAGACTGCCCCGGCCCTTTCAAAAAATAAAAAAAAAATAAAAAAAGTCTCTGCTCTTGTCTAATTAGCGAAGCAGCAGGTAAATAAAGCTCTAAAAGAGACTTTATACTTGCAACTACGCAAAAGAGGATATGCGAAAGACTATTATTAATTCCCCCGTCTTGCGATTCCCCTCATCTTGAAATGAATGGGTATCAGGTTCGTGTCATCAATCATCAGCTTAAAAATCATCGCTGGAGCCCCTATCTTGTGTAAGTCCATGGCGGCCGACCTATCCAAGGCAAAATGAAACGAAAGGATCCTTGAAGAATCACACATGATACGGGAGAGAGGAGGTGTCTTTTTTTGGCCACGCAACGAATGAACGTGGCCGACTCTCGTTATCTCTCCGTCGCAAACAAGTTCCTCCACCCGCAACGCCAGTCCGTACCGCCATAATATAACCCAGTCCAATGATAAATGCAACTGCAAGCCGTGCAGGAAGGTATATTCGTAAGTCAAGTAGCGATCGTGTATCATGCAAATGCTTGATTCTAAGAAAACAAAATATCAAGAGAAATCATAAGTCTCGTTAACCCGCCGCGATCTGCAGGCGAAAGGTTCGATGTGTGTGTATTGTATTTGGTGGTGGTGGAGGGGCGTAGTTTATCTGGTATAGTTATAGCCTTAAGTTTATAGGCATAGACAGCATATTGTCTAGTATGCGGTCGTCGCATTTCCTTCGCTTGTCGCGACTGCTACTAGAGCCTGTAACCGAAGCATATTATCCCGTTCACCAGCATTTTCCTGTCTGGGCTGGGAGTTTGTAGTATTTTCTCTCGCCGGAAAACCTGTGAATTCGTTTATGTTTGGATGAACCATCCGTTCTACCCGCGCTATCTTCTCCGGAGGGGCATCGGCGTGAACTGTTACGGGTCCGTTATACCAACCACGCCGTTTGGACTCTCTTGAAGTAGCGATCGAAGGTGCTGACATAGTGTGCTGGTGATACGCCCTGGCAAAGTTCGCAGCACCTGGTGGTCTGCTTTCAATCACTACGGGTTCGTTAAACCGCACTGTCGGGGGGTTTACTCTCATTCGGTCTACTTCAGCCTCAACAGCTTGGTTCGCTTCACGGGCCCAAGTACCGGCCGCGTCCGAGGACGGCGCATTGGACGTGATATCCAAGCGAGTTAGACCTCGATGTAAACCCATATCCCAGTGGACTGTACTGCGCCTTTCTTCGGGATCTGCGGAATGGGTTAGGGGAAGCATGGCTGGTGGATGAGCAACTTCGGAGTCAACAATCATAGGAGAGGGGTTCCGCCTAATAGGAGATACTGGGCGATGAGGGAGGGGACCGAACGACTCGATCCCAGGCAGCCGCAGTGTCGTGCTCTGCTGTGGCGCGACAGGGACAGGGGCAGGGTTATTAAATTGCGATGGAGTTACGACGTTGCTTAAGCGGCTACTGCTGTTAACGGTGCTGAAATTAGTTGAGTCGGGATGCCATGTGCGGCGACGCCAATCCTCTGTCTGTGATGTAGATTCACGCCTCGAAGAAAATATGGAAGAGGTAGGAGATCCTAACAGGCTCCCAGTTGGAGAAAAAGCACCGGGATTGGAAGTGTTCATGGTGCCCGGGCCGAATAGAGGGCGACCCAAGGGAGCTCCATGAGGAGATTGAAAGGGTATACCACCAGACGGCACACTTAGGCGACGGCCTGGTGTTCTATGGCCGGCGTACATGCTCTGAGGTCGGGGATGAGATGAATTTGGTGATGCGATGGCGGATCCCCATCGGGGACTGTTCTGGCCAGTTGAAAAGGTTGCCGAGGTTGGTGTACTGAAATCGCTCGGAGATGGTGGTCGGTAGGCATATGCGCTTTCGGTATTATGGTAGGTTTCAATGGAAAGCCGAGATCGCGGATCCGCCATGACTAAAGGAGGTGGCCGTCGGCGCACATCATCGCGACCGCTGAAATTTGAACCAACAGAACTAATACTCGAAGTAGAAAGAGATTTGGCATGGCCTCGAGGCGGGGAACCCATGCTCCCTGCTGTAGAAGCCCGAGCTCTTCCAGGTTGTCGCACTCGATCGGTCCGAATTTGTCTTTGAAACCTTGTACCCGTAGCGGCAAGAGAATCTATCGGTATATCTTCGTTGACATGTACAGTCTGTGCATGTTGCCGCAGGTTATCTAGCCGTGAAAATCGTCTCGAACAATGACACTGAAATGGACGTTCTCCGGTATGTTTCCTAAAATTGTTAGCCACGATCGATATTAAATTAAAGAAAGTCGTAGTATCGTACCGAATATGTCTAGCCAAGTGTTCGCTTCTCGTAAAGCTCAGGTTGCAAGGTGGATACTCGGTGCAGTAAAATCGTTGTGATTTCTTCTTCTTATTAGACTTTGTTCCATCTGCATTCACGCTTTCATCATCCGATCCGGCGCCGTCGTCCCCGTGGGTTTCTTCATCTATTTCATCCATATCGACATCTTCGGAGCCTCCTCGCGACTTTCTTGAATGCTGAGAGTTCTCTCGCTTGGGTGTTTGTTTCGGAGTCTGCCTTTCATCGATACTTTCTGGAATCTGAACTGCTTGTGGAAACGGCGATGTAGGTAATGGTCGCTGGCCGAAGCTAGCTTTCGTCGGGGTCGGTGTTGTGGGCGACCGCGCAGCCCCGTCATCTTTCTTCACTTCTATCGCCATAGGTGTGTTGACAGGGCGGAAAGTAGCCGCCATAGCACACTTCCCAATATTCGGTAGAGGTAAAGTAGCTGTCGACCCTAGTAGGCAAGCCGATAATTTTATATTGCTTCTGGAACCCTAACTCCTCCGAGTCTAGATATCCAAGGCGAGCCTTTTAGGACAAATAGTAGAAACGACGAGGACGAATAGCGGTAGATCAAAATGACAGGGGAGTAATGCGGCGGCTGAGGTTGTAGAAGAAAGGGGAGAAGAAAAGGGAGATAATGATGAAAGTTTGATATAATTCATTCGCAATCTTTGTTCCTCGTAGACCCAACGGGTATTGATATTCTGAAATTGGTTGTGTTCCCAGTGATGTGTGCTAAGATGCCGGGAATTCTCGGTGGGGAGGGAGCTCGAGTCAGGTCGAGTGGGCAACGGCTGAAACTGAGACAGGTGGGCTTAGAACGGAACAAGCTCAAGAATGACGAATGTTTGTCCTTGGAATGTTGCGACCACGGGTAGGGGGGGAATTTGAAGATTATCTTTACGTTGGATGCAATTAGAATAGCATCAACAAAGAAGATATAGTTTTCGAGTGGGTTATTATTATTTTTTTCTAACCAGTTACCTTGCTTCTATCGAGCGCGCATTCATCCCGAATGGCGAGTTAGAACAAAGAGCCAGGGAGAGCCTAGGCCAGGGACTAGCCAACCACCGAGGAGGCTGGGTCCAGAAGTAAGAGTTGGGGTCGATCAAGCTGAATGTGGACGAAAGCCGAATAAATTCGTGCGGGTCTCCGATTTGAGAACTAACCGAAGAACTTGTTCCAATAATTTTGGGGGATTAAAGACCACTGAAAACTTGACTTGTTAGATGATATTGAAAGATATTGATATTGATATTGCGCAAGGGAAGAGAAGAATAATAGGGTTGGTAAGTGGCAAGGGATGAGGCGAAGAGAGAGGGGATCTGAAGCGGAAAAAATGTTGGAGGGGTGATGAAGCAAGATGATGAGATAGGTAGGTAGGTAGACAAGAGGAGGGAGGGTTGGGATGGTCGGCTTGTCAGTGATTTACTTGTGATGGGTTGCGGCCCAGATAGATGGGGTTCCCTAGTCAAAGTCGGGAAAGACACATGTATGTGTATAAGGTATGTTTATTTTTTCTTTTCTTTTTTCTTTTCTTCTTCTTGTATGTATTAAGATGTAATGTAATAAATGTATGTGTATGTATGTATGAATATGTATGGATGGATGGATGGATAGACCATATGTGTGTACCCAAGTATGTAGCCATGTTGACATGTTGCCATGTTATAATACGGGGAGCACTATGCGTACACTAGGATATTGTTGTAAAAGACCACCTAAGGCCTTACTCATTTTGACAGGGACAAGTTGACACTTGAGGAGGCTTGGCAGTATGAAAATATGCACGAATGAAGAGCTATACGAAGCGTATGCGTGTGTGTGTGCCTGGTAAAGTGGATTAGAGAGGGACGAACATACAATAGAGTGGATATCTGATGTGGTTATTATCGCTATTATCGCAACGCTTTATTCGTTAGTAGCATGGGAATGGCCATCGAGTCGACAACAACGATACGCTAGTGAGGTCATCGAACGACAGAAGCCCTTCACCTAGCTAGGTAGGTTGTATAGCGGGATCGGTCTCGCGGTCATACATTTCTCTCGCAATAACACGCGAGAGACTGAAGACGGAATAATGATCTTATTGGTAAGTGAGAAGAAATTAAAGAGGAAGTAGAAGAGTAAGAGAGGAAAATCTACAAAACAATTACGACAATTAGATTTGTCTTATCGGAAAGTTGCGGACTCGGTCGTGGAGGATTCCAGCCGCATAGATATCATATCACATCACATAAAATAAAATAAAAGACGGTTTTCCTTTTTGCTCACTCCGAAGTGGGTTTTTTTTTGTTTCTGGTGGGATGGATCTATTAATCAAAAAGAGCTTTGGAGAGGGCAAAGGAGGGGCAAGCAGAAGGAGGAAGGAGGGGTTTTACCTGTGAGCCTATCCCGTTTTTATTTATTACATATTCCACTGTTGGTGCGAGGGGCTTAGGAGGCAAGCTACCTTGTACCTAACCATGTCTTTCTGTACGTCTCCCTGTCGCGTCTGCGTAATGAACCCTGCGAGGTACCTATGCGGTACCCGTTCTCTAGCGCTAGGGAAGTCAGGACAGGGACAAGATAGACAAGGCACCTGCAACGATTACACTAGTGTACCTAGTGTACATATCATATGTACGCTACATAATGTACCTAAGGTAGCTGACAGGGGTACGTTCATTCTATAAAAAACAACCATTTGACTTAATTGGTCTAATCTTTAGCGTGGTCTTATGTTCCAGGGAAACTGCCCCCGGATTCGGGTACGATGGGAGAAAGGAATCATGGGATCAAGTTTATGGATGTTCCTCACTTAAACCGCCCATCTATCCATCTATCCATATATCCATCTCTTGCTCATCGTTCATCGCACATCGTTCCCCATTTTCCGACCCCACAAGTAGCCGTCTTCGCAGGCATCATACATCATGGATCTTCACCTAGACTGCTGAAATACTAGTTGTGGTAGTTGCATTAGTATAAAACTCTGGCTCTGGCGCTTCAGCTTTTGCAAGTTTGCAAGGCATAAAAGGTGCTGAGTTGGACTATAAACTACTATAAACTACTATAACCACTAGGCGCATGCATCTCATCGGCGGTATCTTCATCACAATTGCCATTAACTATCATAGGAAAATAAAGAAAATAAAGAAAATATCTGCCCCTGGCTGTCCCGAATATTCGTCACCGTCGTGGCGGGCGTGGTCATCTGTTGCACAACCAGTCTGACCGCTTACTTAGGTTGAATCCCGTCAACCCTTTTTCCTAGACATCACCAGGCACATCCGAAGACAACCGGTTCCTGTTCGGTCCTAACTCCATAACGGTTTGGCACTGGCTTAGGGCAACTTTCACATAAATCGGTCTTACAAGACTAGCCAAAACTTCCAAACTTGGTCCGTTTTTTCTTCTTCCTACGATATTAGCAAGAAAGTAAGCTTGTTTAAACCCACGCGAGTACCGTAAGTATTCGCTCGAGTCTACGTAGGAAGAGAAAGTTCCGTTTGTCCTCGCGTCCCCTCTTTATTTCTGAATCTTTCACATTTTGTGCCCCATATGTACGCTTCTCAAAAATATATCGGTGAGGCAGACGAGCCGTTCATAAGCTCAATATATACTCAATCTATACGATGAAGGGAAGATGCATTTTTAATAATATGAGCTTTCTTTTAAACGATGTCTTTGTTCAACAGCCGGGTCTCTGCAACTCTGAGGAGAAAGCTGCTGTGAGCTAAACCTTGTTAGGTTATGATCTGCGTTATCTCGGCTCTCTGACGCAACGCCTGCCTATCCAGTATCTATATTCAACAGCTCTCCTCCATTTTTTATTGCCGGGGATTGTCCACTATGATGGACGCAGGCGCGTTGACTCGGTCAATATTCTCGAGCCTAGATTGCCCTGTGATGTGCTTATGTAGGCACTTAAGAAAGGATCACATCCTGCCAAGGGGTATCGTGTCATCGGGATATCGAGTAGAGATTCTCTCGGGTCCACGGAGATCTTACTGGCTTTGCCGCATTCCTACTATTTTATCGCAACCGGATTGACGGTATAGAATGCTTGGGGGGGATAAGCGTCCAGCTGACTGCTACTCCTTGCTACTCCTTGCTATTGTGTAAATCTCAGTACTTTGTACAGCAAATACCTACCTGTACACCACCATCAGCCTTTCTCCACTCGTTTCTCGCTTCTCGCTTCTCCCGGAGCCTTTTTTTTTTTCCCTTCTTCCCTTGCCTACATATTTATTTATGTACATGATACAGCTGTACAGGCACAGGCTCATCTCATGCACAACTTACAACTTGGGCCAACCCTCAAGCTCGTAGCTTTTTCCGTCGCAAGATACGCGAACATGTCATCAAACCCTTTTACTCCCCTGCCCTATAAAATGCAAAGGACATGTAGCATGCGTACCTACCTAGGTATGTTTGTGTAACATGTATACGATGTTTCCTATATCCATTATCGTGGTTCTTGTACCTGATGATCCACCGCCCGGCTACCACGTATGCAGCATTATTATCTGCATTAGTCATAACACACAAGTTCCGCCCTGCCCTACTATTGTGACACCCAAATGTACCAAATGTAAGACTCCTAAAACTACCTACGATCCAGCTCCACGGATAGCGGCTGTTCATAGGTACCTAATTCACCGAAGCTGAACTGTCGGTGCGGACGAAAATTCTATTAAGTTTGGTATCTGACTCCTACATAATAGACTCTTTCGGACGTGCGAAATAGCGTTGCACCAAATCATCTTTATAGATACTAGCAGTTTTACGTACACGATATCGCCAAACTTTCTACGGTACCTAAGATAAGTTTATTAGTGTAACTATACCAGCTTTTTAACGCTTATGCAAAGTCTAGCTGTTAAACCGCAATACAAAATCAATACAAAATACGAATTACAATCAATCAGTGCCCAAGGGGAGTAAAACGTCCGATGATTTTCACATATCCAGATATCCAGATATCCTATCCTAAATCATTAGGTCCTTGGCTGAAAGAGGCCAGACCCCCCCCCCCCCCCCCCCCTCGCTTTCAATCTTCACCCCTCCCCCGCTATGATCTGACGCTATCGACAATCCTTTATCGATATGCCCTACAGGGAGCCAGGCTAGTCGGTGATGGATGCAGGTGGCGTCATACTGCTGATCTCGACTCACTACAATACCCAAGGTATGTACAGGTTACATTATACAGGCTACGGACTATGGATTATGGACTATGGACTACGGGCTATATTACCTGGTTTTAATTATCTCTGATGTTGCTAATTACTTCCCTCATTCTACCTGGTTCGATTACCCGGTTGGGGCATTTGCAGGAGCATAATTAACTCAGAAGCAGGGCTGTATATCAGATGACTACCACGTCTGTGTAAGTCCAGGCCCGTTATCGCCGGACACCGTGTGCGTGTGCGTAAGCTGTCAGCCCACATCCCCAGGTACAATACTGTACAAACCACCTAAGAGGTACCTAAGATATACATCTAGTTATCCATCTATCTGTACCTGGCGAACGAAAGAATCGATCCCAGGACCCTGCCAAGGTACAGGGCTGAGATGAAACGCAGCCTACAAAGGGCCTTACGCACTGGCACACTGGCGCACTAATATCTTAACGGCGTTAGAGGCAACGGGTGACGATACTGAATACGTAACTAGCAAAGGCGCAGAGAATAATATACCCGTTACCGGACGAGTTTACATCCTGATGGGATGCCCTCCTCTTTGAATGGCATGTGATTGGATCATCCTTTGGAGGGGAAAACGAGCTAGGTATACCCAGATTAGTTCGTCGTTCGTCAATCATTTAACCTACTAGGTTAGGAATACATTTTATTATTTCTATGTGTGTAACGCCCCAGCAGTTCGGATCACTTCTTAAAAAGCCACAAGGGGACAATATACCTATGTAGGTACCTACCTACCTAGGTAAGCACCAGCCATCTGTTCTGGCAAGGCGATGTTCAGTAGGTATATTTAAATGCAATAGCAATTTCGTAGCTTAGCACCTCATGTAAGTCATACCAGGTAGGTATAATATGTAAATATACAATGCCTACATCTGACAAAGTTTGTTAGTTACATGTCTTACAGCTGTACATACCTTGAAAGAATAATTAGAATATGACGGTCCTGTACGCGCTACTCTAAAATAAAACTGTCCTGCAGGATGCAAGGCACGATACACAGTAGCCAAATTCAAAAGATGGTTCCCTCGTAGGTCGGCTTTCATCCACTTTACCCGCACCGGTTACCACCGGCAACTTATCTCGTCCACGTTTAAGAATTCCCCTTATCTCCAATTTCAACTATTGTTCCTATCGTAGATCGACACCTTTCTATTAACTACCTACATATGCGTAATGAGTGATTGATGTTAGTCAGGTACATATATCAGGTACATATATGTAAAGTATGTACCTAATGTATGTAGTGTAAGTATGTAAGGTTAGACTCTTTTCTCCACTCCACCCCTCTCTCTCTCTCTCTCTCTCGATTCATGTCCTCTTTGAAGACCGCTAAAAAGTTAAAGTCTTACTTGGTACAACTAACTAATGAAAGTTGAGGCAAACTAGTAGCCATCGGAGACGGAGGCGAGACCATATATAATATATATTTTACATACTATCTATCTTCTCGTTGACCGCCACTTGCGGATGACCCAAAGTAGCCATCATGATTGTACCTTGTCCCCCTTTTTTGTGTGCTATACGTCCAACAAGCGTACGCATTGCAGTACCTATTACAGTATTGCAGTAGGTATTGCAACCTCATCCAGAGATCCGGACGGCGCCCGACGCGTGCCTGATTCTGACGTATGTAGTAATTCTGCGCGAGTTCAAGTTTGTTCCTCGCCCAACCGCAGCCGCGTTCGACATTGCTCGCATATGACGATGTCCTACTAATTGACCTTATTCATGCTACTCATACCACTTCCAACGAACCCATGCGGACTGGACTCCCCCCCGCCCCGCTTGCGCGACACTATCTAACTAAAAGCCATCTAAACGAGTAGTATCAGTATTCAATATTGCTATCCCACCCTCAAGCCGGAGACTTGAGAGGGCTGACAACGCCTCCTTGTTTCACAGATCGCTTTATATGCGATCTAATCCAATAATATTATAATACTAACGTATCTATCACCCCATTTCGCGATATATGTATGTGTGGCGTGGTACATAGTAGCGTGGTCGGCATGCATGGAAGTGCTGGGTTCCGCATCCCAAGTAGTAACCAATGTAATTAACCCTATCATAAATAATAACCATTCTTTTCTTTATACTACCTATAGTTATTCTTTTTTTTTTTTTTTTTTTTTTTCGGTTTTGTTAACCCAGCCTGCGACTATCGGATTCGTCGGCCGAGTTCTTATATCATATAAATGGGCCGCGAAAGGGAGAGCCCGGACGACGCGGAGGAAGTGCGGTTTGATTTGCTTTTTTTCATGTACATGTGACAGTCTAACATTACATGAACATATTGGTCGAGGCGATAGGCTACGTTACTAATATACTGACCCATATTCTGTTTCTTAATACTACACTTGTGGTTGCGGCCGGCATCTCTGCGGGGTTTTTAGCCTCACGCCGTTGAAGTTTATTATCCAACGAAAGGAGATGAAAAATGAGTAGAAGTTAGAGCCGAAAATATAATTGATCAAAGTTCATTCATACCGTTATAACTTGTAATCTTTAATGTTACGAGTTTGTTTTTATTTTCTACTAGTTACAATTTCTTTTCTAGTGAGTCTTATGAATTTTATCCCGACTCCTGACTTGATATTACCGCTATGGTCCGTCAAATAAGCTTAATACATTTAAGCTTGCTCCGAATATTTCAATTCGAAGCGTTGAAAAGATATAACGTTTATCCTTGTTTCTACGATTACATAACCAGGTTAAGAAGACATGTGTGAAAATAATATAAACTGCCTCTTCCGAGAACCTTATGAACATGATTATTTTAGTAAATATTCGCTTTACGTGAGACCTATAGCTTACATAGTGATAAATTAAACGAAGAAGATAGTAGTAAAGCTAGATAAAGCGAGTAACTAGCATAAAATATATGAAGTTTTTTGTTGGGCTGTAAAAAATTGCTTCCACAAAGAAGAGGAGCGTGCCATAGATAAGCCTATAAGTAAACAGCCATAGCTGCGTAGGGGCAGCCGCAAGGACCTCAGGCCACTTGATTATTAGTTTATTATTGACTTTATGTTGAGGCAAAAACTTAAGAAAAACATTATGACATAATTTCTTATGACGACGCTTGGATAATAATTATGTAGTAAGGTTGCATAGTTTCCATAATACAGCGTTCCAAAGATTTGTATCAAAAAATATGAAAGACTTGTATATTGCTATAATATAATGTTAGTGTCTTAAAAAATAATAGGAATAGCCTCACCAAGGTACTACGAGGAAGTATATAGAACCTAAAGCTTATTACCGACTCCGCTAAACTCCAAAACGTATAGTATTACACACTTTTTTAGATCAAATAATTAACCAAGGGAATGGCTTCCTATGTGATGGAGTTATATAGAGTTTACCTACCTAATATAAGAAGATTTTTGTTCTGTGTACATGTGCTTCCTGTAACGAGGCAACAGCCTTACAAATACCTATACTATGATGATGCCTCAATCGAAAAGATACGCATCTGGATTCAGTTCGTCCATTTTTCGTCTATCTTCCGCATCTTTCAACTTCTCTAATTGTAGTAATTCGCTACGACACCGATCTTTGTCAAAGTGATCAGGCCATCCGTGCCGAAGATACGTATTATATACGTCCTACAAATATCAAGTTAGCATTAAACCTGAGAGCAATTGAGCTGAGCCTCTAAGCAAACATACTGCTACATGCTTTCTCATACTTTTCCGGTCTTCGTACTGGGCCTTATCAAACTCGTTCCCAAAATCCAAGTTGTTATCGTCATCCTGAAGATGCCACGGCTTCAATTGCTCTTCGAGGGTCAATTCATCATGTTCGGCATTTGTATCAGCGCGGCTATAGAACCTTCCCGTAGTTGGCTGACCAATTGGGTTTGGTATTATCATCCATACTAGTTTCTCGTATCGTCGCGTCCAAACGTCTAAAAACCCCTTGATAGGCGACGTGCGATGGGCTTTCCACTTATCTTCTTCAGACAGCGCTTCGTATTCTTCCTCAGACACTGTAATGTAGGACCCGGTGTGACAAAACTCAGTTATGGTACCTTCGTTAGTGTCGAGAATCAAAGACGTGCCCTCTCGGTCCACGCTATGGGTAAGGTAAGCACAGTGAGCTGGAAGGGTATAGATTTCAAGGTGGCTTTGTTCGTCCGTATAACATATGGGAACTGTTTCCCAGTATATAAGGAGTCGTTCGTACGGATTCCCTGGACGGAGATATGGAAGATGACGAAGTAGATCAAGGACAGTTTGGGTTTTTCCTCGGATGTTAACAGAACGCCAACCACCTGGAGGGGGTAAAACAAGTGTACTATCGTTTAAATATGGGTGGCGGATAACTTCCTGATAAAGCCGTAGGATAGCGTTAACAGTTTCGTCACGAGAATACATTTTATAGTATTGCTGATAAATAATTGTTGTTAATGGCGTTGAATAAACATATCCATATCTCAACATGGATTGAATTATAATTATAATTTGGTACCTACCTGTTAACATGCTAAGGCGAGCGTTTAGCGGGATCGGCCCATTGCATATCGTTTAAATACCTACCAATGTTTAAAGTTAGTTGCTCGCATTGATATAAACATGAAACAAACTACCTAGGTACAGTGAGTGGAAATTAAAAACGTCCAATGCCCATTTTACACTTTACTACATCAACTTCAATATATTACAACTCAACCAAATCGCAATGTAAAAATAAAATAGAAATTGTAAAATTTATTTTACTCATTATTAAATAGCTAGGAAGTTTTTTCAAAAATTTAGGTGTTGAAATGAGGTTAGAATTGAAAGATGTAATAAATATATCCATATTTAACCTCCGATGTTTAATCCTTATTTTTTCAATACATTTATATGTAAGTAAAAGAATAAAAATCAATTTAATATAGAGAATTTCATGAGAATTATAGAAATACCATTTATATAATTGTAATAAATATGTTGGTTAAGATATTAGTATATTTACGAAGTTAACCCTTTTAAAAGTTGAAAATATTACCTTTTCCCATACAAAAAGTGATATTTTTTACAATATGACAACTTCCATACTATTTTCCCACCCGAATAAAATCTCAAAAATTAATCAAAATCAGTAGAAGTAATAGAAATTCAATTATTAAAAGGCCTTGTAAGTTTCATTCATTGGTTCTATATAATTATGTTAAGTTATAACCATTGAAAGTTGGTGAGTTTGGGTGTAAAATGGGCATTGGACGTTTTTAATTTCTACCCACTGTAGGTTAGTTAATCCAATTACAATAGGAAATCAACATAAATCAATAATATTGTATTTGTAAGAATACCGCTTTATAAGGTTGTTATAGGTTTTCGAAAATATCGTTTCTGGGTATTCTACGCTATAAAACCCTAGTATAATAGTTGTGATGTTTTAAAAGGCGTTTCTCTAGAAGCCTTGTTTTGTATCGTGCACGTAAGCTAAACCTAGCATACCGGACAACTACTAGGCTATTATTGAGGTCCCTAATTCAAGGCCTCTTACGTAATATAAGGCTCTAAGATCTTTTAGTATAAGGTTACCTTAGGTACCTATAGTGTTGTGTTGGCTGGGAAATACAGTATACATATTACTATTTACAGAATGTATACCACTATTCAGAGATTAATTTCCTTATTTGAAGACTACTCTTTTAATAACTTTGTCAAATGTCATTTTACTAATTTTGGTGGGCAGGTGTATACACTTGTAGAATAACCTATTCAGGGAAACTCTATAACTGTTTCCTATACAAAGATGATCCAGGAATAGGAAGTGACGATCTAAAAGGTCCATGCCGTAATAATACCATATTTTAGATTCTTGCTTTGTCAAAGTCAATGAACGAGCCCTAGATGTGCATGTTACAAGGCCCCTCTCTATAAACAAGTTTCCTTTTGAACTACCCTTGCTACTTTATTTACTTTAATGCTTAACATAGCGAAGGGGTGGCGAGGCTGTTGGAGGGGCAATACCGTTGGGGAAGCAGATATAAACAGTTTAAACAGTTTTTAGTCTTCAATAATAGGCGCCTATCAGAGTTCAGCTCGGGCTTGGATTTGTCTATTCGCAATCCGATTCAACTGTATAATGCCAGTGCTTGGACTTCTAACCTAGTTGCTAGGTAGTTGTAATACCAATATATATATTTAAAAAAAAACTCGTGCCCATGTTGTCTTCCCTCACTCAAAACTTCCCTCCGTAAACCATTTACATCTTCATTTTCACATACCAACACTATTTTTACTATCTATAGCGATATATTCATCACTACCACAATGTCACAGGATCAAAAAATAAACGGGATGTACCTTCCCGGGTCTACGAGTAATATGAATATGTCGTCATCGGAGCCAAATCAGCCTGCGGAAGGAGTATCCAATGTTAATCTCATTTCTACGCCACAGGAATTGCAGCAATTTAACCCTCAATTCCCACTACAAGACCCCTTCGAGTTACAACCTCAAAATAAATTTGATATAGATTTTATGAGGCTAGTAGAAGATCCTACACTATTAGAAGATCCTACGCTATATCCATATATTCAGCCCCTGCCCCAGAATACCCAGACCCAACTACAAGGACAACCTCATTCCCAATCTTTGATGGACCATCACGCGAGAGCGATGCAACCACAAGGTTTCCTTGAGACACAATCTCAAGCTCAACCCTCGATGGCTGCTGGGTGGCCAACCGCACGTTCTGGGCTAGGAATCTATGATGGTTCCCCTAGTCAACTTTCCCAGCAGCTCCAGGCGGAAATGCAGATGCGAGGATTTTCTCAGCCTCAATCTCAGGCGCCTCCTTACGGCCATAATGGATTCGATACTGCAATCTATAATGAACTTTGGTATGAGGAACTCAAGATGTACTCATCTGGACTTTCCGAAGCACCACTTCAGTATCAATCCCAGATGCTAGGCAATATTCCGCAGCAATCATTTCTTCAGCCGTCACAACAAAGCTACCCATATGCACCCCCACAGCAGCATCCACGGCCTCAGACAGGTTTATCGGTAAAATCTCAGTCGTCGTCGTCATCAAGTGATCTGGCTCAATCATGTATGCAACCACAACCGGAGTTAGACTTTGCGTTCGGCATGAAGCCTATTCAAACGTACTGCTCTCTATCATTATCCGATATAAGAAAGGTGCTAGGAACAATCCCGCCTTGGATTAATCAGCTGCCGACGAACGTTAAGATATCGCAAAAAGAGTTGTTGAGAATGCCAAAATTGGTCAGGCACTATCCTTCATTCTACTTCATACTCACCGTCCTCATGCGCGATATCAAAGTACAAGACCTGACAACGAGAGATCTGCCACCTTATTTGCAGTCAGAGTTGTCAAGCTTTGTAAATACTAGCCCTAATAGAGCCTGTAAGTAATTTTACAATGTCTACCCTTCTCCCCCCCCCTCTTTTTTTTTCTCCTCCCACCTCGGCGTCCTCCGAGGATTGAAGAAAACATAATTTTTGTTACGCAGATTTTTTGTTTTCTGGTAGAAGTTTTAAACTAATAGATCTATGTATAGTATCTCTAAATAATTGGCTTAACTTTTTCGACTCGCTGAATAGGATCATTGTCGATTACGGGGGCCGCCTTGCCCCAGGTTCATTCAAGCTGGTAGAACTGGTGAAGAAACTAGTGACCCTGAAATATATCGACAGCGCGTTTATATACACCTCTATGACACGGGCATACGGTAAGTAATCAATCAAATATCTTCCCTTACAACATGCTCTCATACCTCTTGAATTTCTCACCATTTCATCATTTACCGCTTATTTGCACCTGTGCTAATATGTCTCTGTCGTTATAGAAGGATATCGGGCGTTTCCTAAAGACACCCGTTCGATGGAAAAGCTACGGGATTTTGCACAGAGGATTAGTTACGTCGACCTGCTAAGCAGAGAGCAAGTGATCGCAGGATTCAACAATCGCAGACGTGCTAGATCTCCGGAATAAAGCATAGGCTCAAGCCTATGATGGGAGGCAAGAACAAAGGCTTCTCAAAGGAGGATTAAGTTAGTTGGGATATTTGTTTTTTAAGCACGGGCAAGTTTTGGGGAATGGGCACAGCGAAACGACACAGCGATGATTATTCAGGATTATGCGACTTATATGACTTTTTGACGACGACGTCTTTCTGCACTGGATGCAGCTCTTTCTCTATTGTCAGAGATATACTATATCGATTATTTTCTATAGGAGGACAGATAATACTTAGGAACGGTTAATGGCATGGAGTTTGGTTACTTGGTATGGAAAATCAGATGGGATAGTTGGTATGGATAACTTGTTGGTGTTTAAAAATAGGGGCGGGAGATCGAAATTGTAAACAACCTAGCACCCTGAGTTTACTCACCTAAGGTACACACACGCATTAGGAATACAATATACGCATCATCACTAATTCGCAATAATAATTCATTGATGTGCAATATTACATGGTGGCAAATACTTTATCAGATAAGGAAAACTTATCGCAATTGTGGCCTAAAGGGTTTGTCGTAAGATGTGAAAAAAAAGGGCTAATATGATAGAGCTATTAGACATTCGAGGTCTGTTTAGAGTTAGGTTTTGTACCTGATCTATCATTGCGCGAAAATATTCTTGTTGCAGTCTAGTTGTAGTTAGTAGAATCTTAAAATATCTGTTCCTTAGGTGTCACGGACGTTAGATGATCCAACGGGTTGGGTACCTTTTTGGGAGTTTCATAATTGAATTAGTGGCGGTGGCAATTTATATATCAGATGAATTTATAAGAAAGAAATGGCGATATGTATTCAACACTTTACGAATGTTAAGGTAAGTATCACTTGGAAAAGGACGAGGTAAACGATGACCTCAATATCAGCATTATCCAGTCTTATAGGAGTTAGATGAATAATAATATTGTAAGATCCTTGAACATATTACACATGTGGTACTATTTCTTATTTATGAAGAAGGGTTGGAAGTTCTCTTTCAATATATGTGGTTTCCTCTCTGCTAGATCCATAATTAACTGGCCAAAAAGTCCATTTGCCCAAGTAAACCTATATCAGAAGTCAGTTGATTTACTAAGAGACTCCCGTTTTGAATCTATTGCTTACCATTGACGTGTCCAATTGCTCGTGTCAAAGCTATCGACGCTTTCGTGAATCAAACCATATCCATCGGTAGTGCTCAACACTTCCTTAACTGATGATATGATTTCTGCGTCATCATCCGAGGTCATCGCTCGTACTAAAGAGGGCAGTTAGTAAGGCGTTTTTTAGAAAGCTTAATTAAGACGTGGGCCCGAAAAAAACAGCGAGTGAGGAATTTGTAGCACTAGTTGATACGTAATGTTGGTTGGGGGGAGGGGGGGCATAAGGAGAATGCCATGGAACTTAATATTACATACTGATAGACGACATAGGCCATGCAGCTCCCGGTCTAATATGTGGACTACCGATAGCTTTGAGATGAGGTCCTTCACACCACCACGGATTACTTCTGCTGAGAACGAAAGCTCGCGTGTTTTGATAAATAGTATCGTTCTTGTCCAAGTATCCTAGAAATGGTGCCGAGAGAAGCGATGGGACATTGGCATCATCCATCAAATTCTGACCGCCAAACCCGTCAACTTCGTATGCGAAGATCTTCTTGCCGTTAGGCGCAGTTACAATACCCCATTGATTGATAGCCTCCCTAATCTCGGTAGCCATGTCCCGCATCTTTTGCGCCAACCCTTTTGGCGCATTTGGTAGTCGTTCCATGATATCAGATGTAGATTTCAAATATCTCGACAACATCATATTTGCCGGGATTTGGAAATCGAATGTAGCAGAGTCGTCACTCGGGCGGAATGGCGAGCGTACCAAGCCTGTCTCGTTAACGGGATTTCCGATACCATTGTTTCCTAGAGTGCCAGAACCGGTCATGGTCTGCGATTGGAATGTATATACAGGGGGAATCCATTTCCCATCAGGTCCATATGTAGGTTGCCTCATTTCTTCTGATGTAGCAAGAATAGATTGCACGGCTTGAATCCATTGGAACTTGCCAAAGAAATCCAAGTCACCTGTCGCATTATAATAATCATGCGAGAGCTGCAAGAATCCTCCAAAATCATCCAGCTCAAAGTTGCAAGTGAAAACAATATTGCGATCGTACGACGGTGTGACAGAATAGATACCCCCATTTTGCGCTGGGGAGATATTGGACTCGGGTGGAGGCTGGAAAGCATTGCAATATGGTGATATAATTAGATATCTAGCCTGCAAATTAATAGTACCGCGAAATACAGAAGCGATATCATCAGTCTTTTTCTTCAGTATAGTCTTGTACGGTGCTATCTGGTTCGCCGAATCGCGAATCCACATCGCATCGATGTCGCCGGTAATTATGAAAGCCAACTCTTCTTCCGAGTTGTTAGCAGCAACTCCTCGCCATTTAACAGCCGTGTCGAGCGTGTTCGGGAAGGTATTTTCGAAAAGACGTGATAGATCCGCATCGAAAATGATACTCTTAGTTTTGTTAATAGCATCCTCGATCAGACTCGAGTTAAAAGTACGACATTCGGGGTTAGGTCGCTGATACGCAAGCTTGTAGGCACCGGATGAGAGAGGAGGGTTTCGCGACTGCGAATAACTCGAATATCCGGGACAATTCTGACCGAAGACATATCCAATAACCAGAGACGCCGATAAAAACACGTTACCCGATCGCATTGTTTATCGAGTAGTTTTCTAACGAGTCGGGTAGAAGAGGAATAGTAAAAACCGTAGGACAATCGATAAAAACTCAAGGAGAATAGCGACAAGACACTAAACACCTTAGAGGAGGGAATCGTGTCCACAACCTCAGTAAGGGTCAAAAGGGATTGTCCCACATCCATGTCTAATTTACATATGGTGCGGTGTCGATGGACCAACTGCAAAAGCCAAGAGTTTTGGGGTGGTATCCTATTATCCTTAGATCTAGAATGTCGTCCATGGCCACGGCTCTCTTTATCCCTTGCTTATACAAGAGGTCTCGCGATGCCGATGAATTGTATTATTGGTTATATACTGCTTAAACGAGCTTTTGGGAATACTGTTTAATTGATATCCAACAGGAGAGTTTTCTATTAGTTGTTAAATTAATTATAACTTATTAGAACTGACGATTAAATTAGTGTTACTAGAGGGTAAACTAGAGGATAAAACTATTCTGTTGGTAGAATACGAGTACATGGATGAGTTGAAGCCAAGAGATTCATTATGTAGTTCCACTTATATAATATATACTTATCGATAAGACATCTAGGTACCGCACCTACCTTAGGTACCTGTATGCATGTTCATATTGTTAGCTTTTCATTCGGCATCTCGGGATGACGTCGACAACGCCCTAACGGCCTCTTATCGTAGCTCATCCTACCCATCTGAGTTATCGGACTGCATGCCGATCGACAAAATTGTGGAGATCACCTGGTCGCTGAGCGACTTTTTTTTTAACGCTCATTGCGATCTGATCCGAAGCTCCGGATTTTACTACCTACCGGAACCCTCCACTTCCATAAGCCTCGCGCCTTTTTTCTTCCTTTTCCTTTTTCCTTTCTTTTTTTTCTTGTTGTCGTCGCGCGTCTCGTTATTCCGTGATGGTCTAAATTTCTTAACTTCGTTACGAACCCGTACGAAGCTCCTATCCGTCCCGCCTTAACCGAAGAATAACAACAAAAGACGACCATCTCCCCCTCCCCGCGCCGCCTATTCCGGACGTTACCATGTTTCTCCTCAGCACCCGCGATGGCTTCCCAAAGGGCGATAACGCGACCGACACCGTCTTTTATAACATCCACTTTAACGCCTCCACGCTAAATTACTGGAATTATACTTATTATCCGATCAATGGCACGCTCTCGAACGGATCCTGGTGCATGCTTATGAACCCGCCTTACACTCCGAAAGGTATACTGACCAATGGCACTTTTATCAATAGTACTTGGTGTTACTTGGCTACAGATCCTATCGGGGACCGAGCACGCGCTGGTATTGGTTTTGCTGTGGCTTTCGCCTTGTGTCTGATTTTTATACTGGTCAATCTGAAAAAGCATGGCGAATTACATCTACCCGCCGAGAAGAGATTCTACCCGATTGGGAGGAGGTGGCAATGGTACTGGTCGATATTCGTTTGCGCGACCGCTCTCGTTGGTCTTTTCACCGGGATCGATGTCGACCGGTACCATGTTGTAGAACTTCCCATTGTTCTAAATGTCTTTTTCTGGTACCTTATGCAGATCGGTATCATGGCGGTAGTCTGGGAGGGTATTCGACATTGGGGTAGTTGGATGGAACGTCAATTTATCGACCCAAACCCCTTCGTCCTTCAACAAAGCGATAAAAGAGGCATGTTTGAGTTGTGGCTCCCCATCTTCTTTTATCTATGGTTATGGCTGGTAAGTTTTCGATAATAATCTTACTATATCCAAAGAATTATGTGTTAATTAGCCGCCAAGAATTTCTTCCTCGTTGTTCCGCGGAACTGGGGTGCAATCGAACTCCAGCGATCCCCCGAACAGACTATAGAGAATGCAATACCAGCTGCCACCGACGGGCGCTTCAAGGCAGGGACATTCTGCTTATTCGTTGGTTGGTGTACAATTATGGTCTCTTTATGGCACTCTATTCGACATTACGAGCCTCGAAACCGTGGTTTTTTCAATCGTATTATCGGCTTTTTAGGATATATGCCATTCCGCTTTACACTAATGATACCCCTTGCGCTAGCTGTCGTTGCTTACCAAGGCTTATGTGCTTGGGACTTCGGTCTCTCGCCTCTAAATGTCAAAACTAATCTATTAGCAATGTATCTTGGAGGCTATGCACCAACTTTTCTCATCCTAGTCATACAGATTATTGCAGGCTTTATGCGACCAAACGAAGATCGTGAACTACTGCGCCAACGACGCGAGCGAGGACAAACGCTGGACCAGGAACTAGGTCTCATTCGAAAGCCTGCTTGGTGGCGCCGAGTCAATGGCGACGTGTCAGCTGGTAGCATGCGAGACAGGATTATGCGAAACGTCCGTGAGGTTGGTGGTGGACGGCCCACCGGTAGGGAAGTTGAAAGACTGGCGGAGCGGAGGGCCGCGGAAATGGAATCTGATGCCACAACTCGAAATAGTGGCATAGAAATGAACGAGATTCGACGCGCGAATAGCGCCCGTGGTGGTGGAGCCCCTGGCTCGGCTCCTCCACCGCCGCCGTATTCACCTTATGGGGGAAAATCGGACCAGCGGAGGTCTGAGCGTACAGTAGAAGTGGCCGCTGGTCTCTTATTCCCGGGAGCAAATGCTAATACACCCGGGGGTAGAGGCAGAGGCTTAGAGGTTGCCAATGAGCAACCCCGACGCCCGGGGACAAACGAAAGAAGTTCGAGTACGGCTAGTGGCATGTCCACGACTGGACCGCCTCAGCAGATCAGAAGTATGTTAGATATATGAGTTGAGGATGTCAGGTTCGAAAGCATGACTTAGGTAGTATTATTCGGTCTTTACTCGGGGCTCATGATGACTGAATGCGGCGTTGGAATTGGATATTCGACTTCCATTGAACATCTCTTCGGCTACAGGATGAACTTCGCTTGAACGAGATATATGGGTACTTGAACATTTATGATGCGATCTCTACGCGATATACAAAATATTAGTTTTTAAATTGTAATAAATACCTAGCTACCTAGGTAACCATATAACAATACCTAAGGAAAAATCGCTGCTGCAAGTAGGACGTGCAGGTGGCCGGGAGCATAACGAGGTTGAAGAATCAATTCAATTCAACAAGATACGATTATGGACATGAAGGCAAAGTAAAAAGTGTAATAAAAGTTGTATTGATTTTTTCCTATATTTAGCGAGCCTACGATGTAAAAGTGACAATATTTACTTTGAAATATTTCGAGTCTATCAACGCCACTTAAAATATCTCTTACATGCGTGTAAATGCAACAACCATTTGCGAATAGATAACCGATACTAGGAAAAATGAAATGAAAACAAGACTAAAAGTCAATCATACTTGCCCATCACAATATAACGGCACCGCCGACTATGCGTTGGGTAATTTCAATCGCGCAAACGGTGAACTATCACGAGTAAAAATACCGTGTCCTTAACGCAACTCGTCTAGCCGAGGCGGTGACTTCCTGACAGCCCGTTGTTTATACGGTTTCCCTGCATACCAAGCAGGAGTCTTTGGTGCTTCAGGAGCAGGCAATGCTTCGGTGCCGTTCTTCGTAAACAAGCTTCCTGTCGTATCCCCGCCCGCAGCATTAGCAAGCTGTCCGGTCTTCCCAAGAGTCAGCAAGGCAAAGTGACCGCCGACAACAGGGCGGGCACTGAAATGGTCTATCTGCAACGGGTATTCCCCCGTCCCTACTACTTCGTATAAGTCGGAAAAGGGAAGGTTGGTGGTAGTCTCGTTTAGCCAGTAGGCAATGGCATTGACGAAAAGTCTTCTCGTGGTGGGAGAACAGGTAGCCGCCGTCCAAATTTCCCAGTCGGATTTGGTATAGTGGTGTCGGTTATCCAGGGGTACACCGAAGGTCTGCGACACACTCGCGTACCATGCAGATTGCATTTCGTACACCTTTGGGTTGACAAGCCCCATGTTCAGGAGCTTGTCGAAGTAGATGTTATAAAGTAGACCCCAACTAGACCTCCACTGGTAGGCTAGGAGCGTGTGCTTCCCAGACGGATCAATCGCGAGATCTTCCCATTGGTCGTAGTACGATATCGCCTTGTCGGAAAACTTGGCGGCATCGGTTGGGTTTCCGACAACTCTGGAAATAGAAGACATGGCTTGTAGGCCAACGATGCCTTTGATGGCGAGGTTTGTTTGGTTCGCGAGTTCGCCGGCGAAATCGTCCGTGCTGAGTTGCGCCGCGGGGACGAGCGAGAAGTCAATCAGATATTGGGCAAACTGAGACAATAACTCGTAGTGAGTTACTAACCAGTTCGAATCGCCAGTGAATTTGTAGTATGCGTAGGCCATTAGGATGAAATTTCCGCTATTCTCCACCGGCATGTACTCGTCAGTGCCTTCGACATGACCAGTTGCTAAAGGGAAATGAGCGCCGATATCATGTGTCGAGTAGGTATTGGGATAGAAGTCGCCTTCTTGCAATTCGCATAAAGGCTGGAATATGTATCTGAGTAGATTTGGATTTGCGTAAAGGAAGAATGGTGACGCTGGATAAAGAACGTCGACAGTATTGATATTGCCATTACTGGATATTTCCTTTTGGAACATGAGTGGCTCTACGTTATCATCTGCGCTCGAGCTGTTGGGCACTGATGGAGGGACAGCAAAAACGTAAGCTCCCATAACTTGTCTGGCTGACAACGCTACAATCGCGTAGTATGACTCGGCCTCGGAGACGAAAGGAACCGCAATACCAGTAGCATTAGTTGGTTCGAGGAATCCGTAAGCCGAACCAGGATCAAATTTATACTGCTGTCCATACTGATCAGTTCCGTTTAGAACATCTCGCGCCGTATAAGACGAGTCGTTGGTAAAAACAACAGCTGTGCCATTGCTATAAACCGGAGGCTCGCTCCCTTTGTAGAAAGCATCGACATCAGCTCGAAGCTGCGTTTCAAACTCGTTGGCCAATGCTGCGACAGTATCGAAGTCATTCCAATGGAAACGTATCATATCGTGCATTTCTCCGTAGCATTTCTCCCACCACGGCGCTAAGTTTGACAATCCACCCTTGTGAAGATATCTCACGATTGGGTTCTGAATTGAACCGATGGTGTAGCGAACAGAAGTCTCTATCACATCGCCCATGTCGTGAGCAAAAGCATAGACAGGCTCTTGGTTCCCAAAGCCGCGAGCTGCCGAGCCAGCATCGTCGTTGAGAGCGCGGTTGTTAACGAAACCAAACCGGACGCTCGTAGCTGACCCGCTTTGGTACGAAAAGTTCGCAGCTCTAGCAGGGCTTGTAGTGAAAGAGAAATTTCCCCATCGCGGGACCTGTGAGGCCTCGGCGAAAAGTGCGGGAGACCTCGGTCGTAGGATCCAGCTGGTTGGGACATCAGTCGAGTTTCCTGTTCCATTCCCGTTTAGAGGGCCGGTGTGGAACTCTTTTATAATATCGAATTCGTTCCCCAATCCAATCCACTGGGCGTTCACATCGGAGTAGAATTTCACATTATGCGGACGGCCGTCATTTGACTGGACCGTGGTCGTTAGATAACTAAGGGGAATAGAGCTTCGGCAGATATCCTTTGGCGTAACTGGTGAGAAGAAGCTAGCGGTAATAATTACCGGACCAGCTAAGAAAGTAAAGTTGGAATATTGAGAGTCGAACCTTACTTCAAGAGGTATCGTTGTATTGAAGTATGGTAGCTCCGGAAAATCATTAATAGAAGTGCCCATGTACTCGAACGAGTTGCCGTCGACTACCACAATTCCTTCCCATCCTAAACCCTGGCCAAACCAGAATATGGGGTTTCGATTACTCAGCGCTCCTTGCCCGGCAGTAGATGACCAAGCGCTAGTGTAAGGAGACCTGACAGCCAAGGGGATAGCTGGTGGTCTTAGGGGGTAATACTTTGGGGCATCTGCTGCGGCGGCGGTATTTGGATAGATAGTGAAATTGGAAAAGGGCGTTTGAGCTAAAACACCAGGTAAGACGACCATAAGAACCCAAGAGGCTCTAATAACGAAGTCCCAAGTGGCACGCATGATTATTTTAGCTTCCTATCCTTAGATATAGAAGATATGTTAGATCAGTCTACCCTAGGGACACCAGTAGTCGAATTGTACCTGCATCACGAAGTGCGGCATGACACATATATGACTTCATGGATATACGATGTTACTTACCTTTAGCTATGTAGAAATAAAGTATATAACGACATCCATAGCACATATGGGAATGTATCTCGGAGTAGGTGGGGATCTTCTAATAACGGGAAGCCGATATTATTCGGCGTAAAATAAGGGAGGTGATTTAGATATGTATGGCAATAAACGGCCGATGCATAACTATATGAAATGGTTGAATGATGTATGGTTGAATGGAAGGTAGCTGTAAGTAATATCTAGATATAGAGTATATCTTAGTGAAGTCGCAGGAATATTTAGAGAAATTGAGTAGATAGATGATGGTGGTCTTGTAGGATGTAACGAAAGGGGTTTGATTTCCATAATTCCCGGATATGTAGGATGTGGCTTATATTATATTTTCAGTGGGAAAAAATTGTATTCTTTTAAATGAAGAGCCCAAAAGGTTAATGTTCGTGACCAACACATAATGAATGATTGCTATTTGTATGTAAAAGGCGTCTCACAGTTGAGAAGAGTTAAGGTACCTATTCAAGCTTGAGGTTACTGGTGTAAGGCATACGGCAAATTGTACCTGCTTTAGCGCCGATATACTGACATCACCAATATTTACACCTACTTGTTGATTCTACCTTAGGTACCTCTTATCCTACATAGATGATATTGGGTGTATATCAAATACCAGTTACACGGGATGTAGTGGGCACGCAACTACCGATATCAGACGCTGAGTGGATAGTTTAGTGGTCACTCAACGTGATTGGCTACTTTGGATCTGAATTTACCCTTTTAGGTAATTAACTATTTGTTCAACGGAGAGGGGCACGAGGAATTAATGTTCTGGACCGCGTTATCCATTTGATGCTTGATTGATTGTTAATTGATTGTTATGGAGTAGTGTCCACAATCCGGGTTATACGCAATATATTTACAAAAGCCCTCAAGTTTATGGGCTCATGGGTTCATCCGAACTAGCGAGTTAATGAGTAATAGGTCACCGGCAGATTGGTTGGTAGGTTGGTAGGTTGGTTAAAATAGGTGCTTGTGTTGTACGTGAACCGTAAAGTTGCTTGATATCTCTTTGATAACAATATCTAAACATTAGTTACATATTATTCTCAGGAACGTGTTACACCCGCAGTCAGCACGTTATATGGGACTTGAGTCTTGTCGGAACTACACATTCCACACCACATGGCCGGCCCGTAAACCCCCTGACGGCGAACCCCGCGATTCAACAGCCTTACAAAGAAAACGTACCGCACCTAATCTAGGTACCTACCTATGCTCATAATCGCCTGAATTATATGCATTTATATTGGCCTACTATTAGAACTCCACGGCTTGATATATGTTGAGCAAGAAAGGCGCCTTTATATTAACTTATTTTTATTAACCATTTTGGTCACTTATACTGATAATCGTTTATCTGCATGATGAGGACATCTAACACCGCTCCTATGCATTGCGCATATTAGATGGTGATAGAGATACGCAATATGTATAGGTACCTACCTAGGTACCTATACATGGAATCGCCTTCGGGTGAATTAAAACTAGAACTAGCATACCTCGTACAGGAACACCACATGTTCATACTTCGCGTTCCTGATGCGGATACGCGGGTAGCACGTGGGCGCAACAAGTTTCCCCCAATTCAATCCTGTCTATTAGGTACCTTAGGTATGTAGGTACTTGATTTCAAACAATAGTTGTACTCAGTATCTCATCCCAGCGACTCATTTGTTTGACGCCCAGGAGTTGCCGTACGAATTGCCGTGGTAGATTCGCATCAACCGCAATGATATTGCCTTTTCAGTCATCTCTTACTAAATTTTAGCCCGCTGGGGTTGATCTGAAAATGCGCGGCCTTACGACGTAATGAAGAAAATGACGCCTGTGGCATGAAAACTATCTTCACAGTTTGCGTACACCTTTAGCATATGAACATGGATACCTTGGCTGCTAATAGTTTACCTACTACTTTAATTAAAACCCGTAGTGGCCTAATGCCATGAGGGTGAAGATCATATGGAAGAATAATACCGGCGATTTTTATGACTGACTAATAGACAATGTGGTAGTCGGGTAGAAATTTACACGAGGTCAAGGTCAAGGTTCAGCCGGCAATGATTCTTAGTGGGGGTTATGATCATCTAAATATCTAAACTAGACCATTTTTTGTTTATATTCACCATGTAAAGCGTTGAAGTAATTGATAAGCTAAGGGGGAAAAAGGTGTGAGAGGCAAATTTGCCTGCTTTCCGTCCGTCCCAACCAAAAGCCCCATGATCACAATATCCGGAGGTTTGGCATGGGCTTTCAAATGTGTGGAGAAAATGGTGTTGGGTTTTCCAAGGAACGAACTGATTTCATTTATAATAAATGACATTCACTGGATCGACGGCTGGGAAAAAGAGGAATGCCGATAAAATATTGACCCAGTGCTGACACAATTTATGCCAAGCTTTACCGGCATGATGCCAGGGGGGAATCTCGTCAACGGCTCGTTAACATTCGCCTATCGTTAGATTGATCGTGCTGCGGCTGAACTTTGAAGACCATGATGCCGACCTCAATTGCTCAGTTTGCATAGGCCCCTCACAGGTAAATAGGTATTCATGCTGGTGACTATGACCTTCTATATTGCATTCACTCAGGCCCTTGGCTTGACTAATGTTTGGAAAACAATTCCGAAGGAGCGATATTCCATTGGATCTGCACGGGTATAAACGCCGCGTAACGAGAAGGCCATCGTACATGCGTGACTTATCTCATATATATAGGTACTGCTGATTATGTGATCCAGACTTCTGAGCGATTTCGGAGGCCGCTATCTTTCCACGAATGTCAAACCGTGCAAACGCTCCTTTGCGGTACTTTTGCCTTCCCCCAAACTTTCTGCTGCGGATAATCGTGTGGGATGAAGATGACCTTAGACTCTGCTGGTAACAATAACGTTGAGTATTCCGATAGGAAGGACGCTCCGTCCGCTGTGATATCGACTTAGATATAACATGCAGCCCAAGAAGTTGCGAATCTCTCTGAGTCGAACAGAGGGTGAACCGGAATACTTGGATACCGCATACTTAGTAAACAGTACAACGTCTGTTCTACTACTTAACGCGTATTCCTCTTATCATAGGTAAAACTGTCAGATCCTAAGTAGGTAGTTAAGTGTATTCGTTGGCTAGCCTATGTTTGAGGTTGGATAACCTAAAGCTGCATATTATTATTATGATGCAACGTTTGAATGGCGGTGTGGTTCCTCATAACAAAATGATGTTATTTAATCCACTATTTCATTGTCATAGGTGCTCGACTTCGCCTTCAGCATTGCTGCATGACGCCTAGCATGGCATTTCGCATCTTGCTTGTGTAGAGGGTTGTAGAGCATATTGCATTCGTTGCATTCGATGAATCCTTTATCCTCGATTGAAAGACTTAACGTCGTTTGTACTGTGGCGGGTTTAAAAACCTTCTTCATGCTCCGTTCCCGCTTCTTGGTGTCTGGCTGAATATTTTGTTCTGTGGCCGGCAAGTTGAGTGTTGCCGAGGAAACCTCAGATAAAGTGTGTGGCGAGTCGATAGACAAAATAGACCCAATATCAACATCATTAGTTATTTCCTTTTCTCCGCCCCTTCTTGTCGTCTCTTCTGTGTTTGATTCTTCCGATGCAGCTCGAGATGCTATACGAGTGGTAAGTTTTCGGCGATTCTTCCGGGGTAGGGTCCGTATAGGAGGAGATGATGGAGGTGTGTTTATGGGGTCAACTGGCTCCGAGGATGGCTCTGACGAGTTCAGCGCGCAACTCGATGAAGAAGAAACCACCTTGAAGTAGCTCATGATCGTGCCTTTTCTTATAGGTTGTATGGGAGGTAAAATAGGCGAAAGGGGAATGCTAGTATTACAAGGCGACTCAATTGCCTTGTCGTTTGATATTGTAGCTGTGTCGATAATCTCAATGCATCGTCTTTTCGAGGTAGGTTGTAAGGGTTCATTCGTTGAACTGCGTTTTCCATAAGTTCGAAGAACTCGACTACGCAAATTAGCGCGCAGATCATATATAAATGGTCATAATATACTAACTTGCGTTGGGGTTTC
This sequence comes from Daldinia childiae, assembly GCF_008694065.1. Classification (NCBI taxonomy): domain Eukaryota; kingdom Fungi; phylum Ascomycota; class Sordariomycetes; order Xylariales; family Hypoxylaceae; genus Daldinia; species Daldinia childiae. The sequence goes on along the minus strand of NW_022984654.1, from coordinate 117,364 downwards.
GTCGCGGCTCTGCGATACTAACATTAGCACACTAGATAGGTACTCAATTGGATTTAGATATGCGTACCTCGATTCGGTTTGTGCCTTCGAGGTTGGCGAGTCCATGACTGTTAGTATGTAGAGATTACCCTTTCAAATCAGGTAAATATAGAGGTAGTAAAAGGAGAGGTAAATTTGTTAATATTAGAATTGAGTCAGTGGTAGAGCCTATTCAATTTCCGATGACGATAGTTTAAAAAAAATATCCAAAGTGGAGGATGAATATCAAAGATATCAAGGGAGACGCGTAAATTGATACCAATTCAATAGACGCGTCTCAAAAACGCGAATGTGGGGTATTTCGTACATTAAGTACATACATCCCGCCCTAACATCCCTACTTGACTGTCAGCAGGTGACATCACCAATTTAGCAGCTGTCCACCTCATTTTTGAAAAGACAATTTCACCATCACAACTGTACAAGACAAAATGATAATAATACTAGACCAATGCATTTATAATTCAGACAGAAGGTAGCAAGCATCTTTTGCTAAACTTATGTTGGCCCCTTTGTCCTTCGACGGAGGTTCGTATCGGGTTCCATATTTTCTGGTATAAGTGATTCGATGATGGAACCCTCTTTAACATTGTCGTCTTCTCCAACAACCCATGTTTGAACAATCTTTTTCACTTCTTTCACCTTCTTTTGCTGTTTCTCCCCTTCTGCCATTCTCCATGTGTAGGCAGAATAGACAGCAACTTCAGCGATAGCAACGATGATACTACCACCTAAACTTAAGAATAGTCGTGCTGGAACACTCCACCACCTGGCAGCTAACCAGAGCGCAGCACCGCAGCCGAATATACTAACTAGGAAGTTAATGACCAGGGTTATCTGCTTTTGTATATCACCATGTTCGATGTCTTCGCCTATGTCCGAAGCCCTAAAAGGTCGATTGACTTCAGCGAACGAATGCGCCATGGGACCCGATGGAAACCTTGGAGCAAATGATTCTCGCGGCGGAGCTTTCTTTAACATGCGTTCGTATGATCTTTCTTCTTCTTCGTGACGTAATCGGGTCATTAATGCTTTATACTCTTCGGTCTATAGGTATCAGGGTGTTAGTAATATGGATAGTGATAAGGTATAGGAGACGGACCGGCTCTGGCTTCGGTGGCGGGGGAGGTACATAGACCATCGCACCTCGAAGCAATTGTTCTAGTCCTATGGTATTATTACTCTCATCCTTGAGACGTTTCCATATATCGATTATCTGCCCGTGACTTATTGGGTTTCCAACCAAAGGATCTTTTAATAAAGGTTCATCGTTGTTTGTTGCAATATCATCAAATCCGGCTCTAAACAATTGATCAACTGCCTCCACTATGGAGGGAGTCATAGTGAGGAGTACCATGTTATGAGATGTAAATTGGTATTGAACATGTTATTGTAGAAATAAGCTTATGATAGAATAGTTGAATGCGACGAACTACAGCTTTAGACTTACCAGGCATGATTAAATTGCACCTGCCCTAGCACCAACCTAGAACGAATTCAGGCTGACATCAGCAATAGCTCCAGCCACAAACGAATATTACTAACAGCCACACTCGATCTATGTGAATTTTTGATCTTGTAGTCAGCATCAATTACCTCGAAAAAAAAAAGTAAACCTAAAAAAGTATAACCTTTAACTCATTACTATATCGCCAATGCTACGACCGCCTAATTTACGACTTCCATAAACCAATTGGGTCCTCGAACTAACCCCAAGGCCAGGAAATCAAACATTATGCAGCTCCGAACGGGAGCTTCAGTGCTCTCTAAAGTACGCACGGCCGGCGGACCATCTTCAGTTTTTTTGTCATGCTCGGATTGCCGGAGAGCAACACCTTTAGATCTTAGGATACGTATATCCAGATCTCTATACCATAATAGTCCTAGAAGATCATCAGCATGGGCAGCTGCAGTTTCCGTCGCCTCAAATATGGTCTCTAAAGCTGTCACTAGAGCTACCAAGTCCGAATTACCTATAGACCCGCTACGAGTTGTCGCCAAGGAAATGAAACATTTAACAGGGAATATACGGCAACTTTTAGGTTCCGGACATCCTTCTTTAGATCGAGTCGCAAAATATTATACACAATCCGAAGGAAAACATGTGCGACCTTTAATAGTTTTACTTATGTCAAGAGCTACTTCATTATGTCCTAAATCCCCAGAGACTTTGTCGCCACAAACACTACCTGTCACGATAGACTCTTCGATATCTCCCCTCAGTGTCCTTGCCGATGCCAACCCCTCCTCACCCCACGTCGACTTCTCGTCGCAACCCGGCTCAGATAGCGATGTCCTTCCCTCCCAGCGCCGGCTAGCCGAGATTACAGAACTCATTCATACCGCGTCACTCCTTCACGACGATGTTATAGATCATTCTGTCTCGCGTCGGGGATCTCCTTCCGCCAACTTCGAATTCGGAAATAAGATGGCTGTTTTGGCTGGCGATTTTCTTCTGGGAAGGGCTTCTGTTGCTTTGGCTCGACTGCGCAATGCCGAGGTTGTAGAACTCTTAGCGACAGTGATCGCAAACCTAGTCGAAGGCGAATTCATGCAGTTGAAAAACACTGCGCGCGACGAGCGAAACCCCAAATGGTCCGAGGAAATATTTACTTACTACTTGCAAAAGACATATCTTAAGACGGCTAGCTTAATTTCTAAGTCGTGCCGCGCAGCAGCACTTCTCGGTCGAGCAGATGCGGCTACTGTTGAGTCGGCTTACTCCTACGGAAAGAATCTAGGCCTCGCATTCCAATTAGTAGATGATATGTTGGATTATACCAAATCTGGGAGTGATCTGGGAAAGCCTGCCGGAGCCGACTTAGAGTTAGGTCTTGCGACTGCGCCTTTGTTATTTGCGTGGAAGACGACGCCCGAGTTAAGTGTATTGGTCGGGAGGAAGTTTGGACAAGAGGGCGATGTACAAAGGGTAACCAACATTACCGGCCATTATATTGTAATCTGATATACTAACTTCGTTTATAGGCACGAGAGCTAGTCTACCAAAGCGACGGGATCGAGCAGACGAGGGCGCTCGCAGAGGATTATTCACAACAAGCTATCGCAGCTCTTAAAGACTTCCCGGATAGCGAGGCGAAAGATGGCCTCATAGAAATGGCTATGAACACGTTAAAACGCCAAAAGTAATACCATTTAGACCTATATTATCACCCGAAAACGTAATGGTGTTATATGGTCGTGTAGTTGGGCACCGTTGTAGCCGCGGCGAATGGCCTTTATTACATCAATCTGTAGAATTATGGGCTTCATGTATAGACAGAACCACCAAACTCAGCATTGGAAATTGGGCATCCGTTCTTCGGAATCACCCCCTGCACCATATCCTCCTCCGTCCTCGTGAGACTTTACCAAGCGCTTGATAACGTTGGTCTACTTATTTATAATTCTCACGGAACATGGATGAGTGCTGTTCAATAACACAGACCGCTGAAGGGCCACTACGGTGATAGCTCCTCCGCAACCAGAATTATACAAGTTGCGCGCATTGGAGACGTGGATTCACAACACATCCTAACGCTCAAGCAATCTTCTAGTTCACCGCTACCTAAAAATGAGCCTAGTATTGAAGAGCTTGACTCCTCCCAAAGTCCTACTACATATCTATCACTTTGTCGTATCATTTATATCTTCGGATTCAGCGCCTACGATACATTACCACGTATAAGGACTACGAAGGATTGCTCTAAGATCCGAAGACTATATAGTTGGACGTAGAGCTACCTGAAGTCAAAGGTGGAATAAACTAAGAGTAAAATCTATCTGGAGGTAGGTATACTATACCATTTCTAAGCTTTGTAAGTTTTCCATTTCAACGGGTTTAGTGCCTGACTTAACTCCAGACATATTTCCTCGTGAGTGGACAGATCAGATCAAACGCCAACCATTCGTTATCTGCGTAAGGACCCATCTCTTGGCACTAGGAGTCGATTAGTCCCCCATCGATCCCTAGGTACCTAAAATATGAGCGTTAACAAGGCTATCATAGTGTGCTATCTTAAGATAGTTACTGGTAGGTGACGGTGAGGCATATAATTTGCTGTAGCTCATCTTTATTGATAGGAAGGGTTCAACTATGCTTGAGCATGGTTTCGATACTCGAGTTCTCATGTAAGTAGTCAACCCTATGATCATACATACTATAGCCGATAGCAGTCCACCAAGCTTCACTCAGGTGCACTGGAGGTTTTGATAGGGAAGTATAGCTTAGCGATACTATTGCGGATTTGTTTCATACATTCTACTAGAAGTTTCTATCGCTAGTCATGATAAGTTTACCTCGGTGAGAAAGATAGCTTACTCGGGTCAAAGGCCATAAGATATATTCCCTCCAGGCCTAGCCGTCTAGCACTTCACTGTTAAGAATATCGCGCTCGACAATCTTCACAACCCCACTAAAGCCGGTACGTGCATCATGACTGCCTGCAAGCAGTTCGCAGCTAGGTGGGTTCAGCACGTCTACTCTTGGGCCATTCGTTGCTGCTGCTGCATTCGTGGGGAAGGTTTGTCTGTGTTATAGATCTGCGTAGTATAATTCATACGTAAATGGCTATTGATAACATAATAAAAATAATTGAAGCCGTAATGAAATGCTCTTCATCTGTCAATTTGTATATATCCCATTATGGCAAACGCTCGTCTGTTAAAAATGTCCAGATGCCATAACAATAACACACATTCGTATGAATATATCACCTTCTACATATTAACCTTAACACTAAGGACATGAAGATCCTTGATGTTCATCTCTAAGTTCTTAATCTTGATCTCCACATAATTCGCAGAGATAGCTCGGCGTGTTCTTCGGAGAGGAAATATATGCTGTTTACGTAGCCTAAGTAGAAATGCGCAGTTATAACTCACCAGTTCCTCTGATAACTAGCTACTTCTAGGAGCTCTTCTTCCTCTTCCTCTTCCAAGCGGAACCGCGCACATTCAACTCGTCGAGATGTGATAATCGAACAGAGTGGATGGTCTATTGTTTCTGTGAGCACTGTTACGAGTTAGCTCCTTAAAGGGTTAGAAGTATAAGATTCGTAAACATGAATAGAACATGTTCGAGGGATCGGAGTGGGATAGAAACGAGTTATTATTAGGATTCTTGATGAGCCATCGAATCCACCTCGTGATAATGTCGAGGAGGGGCAGATGGCCCAACATCTGGGAAACAGTGGTAGAACCTTCTAAAGAAACAATACAGTTCCTTGCAAGGAAGCGTGTTGGAAAATTGGATCCACACCGCCTGCTTTGCCGCGAGGCGTCTATTCGAGATGCTTGATTTTGATATACTTGCAAATGTTCGTTCGTGTTTTTACCACATAAGTCTATAAAGTTTCTCAATCTCATGGCTATAAGTACCTACTAAGTAAGGTAGAATGACTAGTTCGCCTTTTGACGCCTTAATACCCCGCTATGATTCTATAGAATCGTATACCGGTGGTCCGTCGTCAGTTCTCATCTGGGGGTGGGTGTGAGCTAGCTATTGTGGATTATTTCATACTGATTAACCAACTACCTTGTAATTATAGAACTGCGAAACTTGGGCTCACTAATATTTTAGTTATATCCTCTCACAAGTGGGCAAGCCTCGAGATATTGCGAACGTATAATCACGTCAATTACTTGCAGATAATCTTCGTCTGAATTATTGTAGTAAACTCGGGTTGGCCGTGATGAACCAAGGTGTCTGATTGGTGAAAAGACCCTGTTATATCCAGGGACCCTCGTAGATTATCAGTTATTATAAGATCTCCACACCATAACTAGGGCCCATGTACTGATTAGTGGCAGACTCACCGACTAGCCCACGATGCTCAGCTATAGTGGCACGGGGTAAGGCGGCTCCTAGGAGCTTAAATATATTCCATTGCTCTTGGCGCGTCGGCTGTGAAAGATTCGTTCGTGAACGATTATGGACTGACGATAGCAAAGAGGGTTGATTGGTTCAGCTAAGCCTTCCTGAAGCTCCCCCATGTAGATACAGCTCTGCCCTATCTTACTTATGGAATCATAATTCCCCCCCGTATTCTGTGATGACGCCACGAGAAAAAGTTCGCTGCAGATGCTGTAACTTCGTGAGCTGCACCACCGTACCACCGACCATACATATATTTACATGTAACAGGGGCTTGGATACCTGGGTACATAATAGGAACACAGTGTTGCTTGGATGGTAATACGAAACTATAGATATCCTAAACTGTTCGATATCTCAATTATGGACCTGAGTAGCGAATCAGCAATCCATATGACACTTCTAAGGCCGATTTGGGGATGAAATACTATGATATATAGTAGGAATTTACTCAATTCGAAATAGTTAATCTTTCAACTGTCTATAGGAAAACTATTCACTTATTAGTCCTAGTGGGCGACCTCCCATTATTGTCTTAAAAACTCGTAAGTCATACACACATGCGGTCAGCAAAGCTGGGGTAGCATTAAGGATCTAAAGTAGAATAGTTCACCACCTAGTACAACGAACAGCGCCCCTACCCATACATAGACCGTAGCCTCGATAGTGGAGTGACATGCATGCCAGTTCTGTATGTATGTATGTATGTATGTAAGAACCAATTCTACGTTAGCCTATGTAGGTATTCTTCGAGAAGGAATAATATGTAAGCTTGTCACCACTCGTCTACTTCTACACTCTTGCTTCCCGTGTTTATGTCTTTGGATATTTTCTCTCGGCTACTCTATCTATCATGAAAGCTCAAGATATTGGTAATTCTACGCTGAGCAATGTCATACCAATTGGGTCCGCAACAAGAGTCACAGCAGCAAGAGGCTTACGATGCATATAATACGCATAGCCATAGCAATGGGTACGAGTACGGACACGGCCAGCAGGCTTATATTCAACCGCATCAGCAGCAATATAATATGATGCATTCTCAATCGCAAACTTCGTCGCCGGCGAGTTCTCCTCAAGCAGTGTCAGCGACGGTATATAACCAGGATGGCACCGCACGCACTCAGACGTGGGTCTATACTCAACAACCTATTAGGTCACCCCCGCCGGTGTCTAAGACGTTCTCCGGCGAATGGACGGGATCGCCCGAAAATACGGTTGACTACCGAACACCGAGGGGTTATTCTCCAACGATGCCAGCACGACCCCGGAAGGAGGATCAGAGAATATGCGGCATCAGGCGGAACACATTCTTCATTGTTTTAGCCATCGGGTTATTTTTGCTAGTTGTTGCCATCGCAGCCGGTCTTGGTGTCGGTCTAGGGACGAGGAAAAGTAGTTCTGTCGCAGCCTCTGCCGAAAATTCAAGGTGCGTTTCAATTTCTTTCGGTGCTATTTGCTTCGAGACATGAGATAAACGTGATATCATGTCAGCCGTCATGAGAGAAGCAGTAAGACACACACTCTGCTCACGTCAGCCGAACGAGCTATTACCGATGGTGATTCGAGGAACTAGATATTTGACACTTTAATGCGGCGTCCAATAGATGCGAATAAACTAACACATCTTCCCTATAGTGCCGTCTCGTCATCTTCATCTTCATGCTCATCAGTATCGCCGACGTCCACTACACCGACGTCGACGACACCATCATCCACCAAGGTATCGCCGACGCCAAGCTTCACAGGAACCTTAATACCGGGCCCTGTGATCTGCCCGCAGAATAATAACACGGTGTACGTGTCGCGGGGCAGTTCCAAGCCGTTCAACGTGCAGTGCGGACTCGATTATAGCTCAGACGATGGCGCGGAAGACTTAACGCATATGTATAAAGCCAGCATGTCTCAGTGTATCGACGCCTGCGGTGACCATTCGGGATGTGTCGGTGTAGGCTGGGGTAACCTTGAGGGCTCGACCGAGTGTTGGCTGAAAAGTAAGCTTGGTAAGCCTAACTCGAGTCCCAATTGGTATTTCGCGCTGTTACAAGACATGGACCTTGCTGGGTCTTAAAAAAAGAATACTAGCATCTGTATGGATGTTAGTAGAGTTAAAAGGGGATAACGGTGCAACTGAGGCAGGGTGGGCTTTTTTTTTTTTTTTTTTTTTTTTTTTTTTTATTTAAGCGAGGCGTCCGGAGTCGGGATTCCTATATTATTATTATTCACCAATAGATATTGGACTGAGGATTAGATGGTGGTAGATAGGGCTATGGGTGTTTAAAGATGAGTGCTTAAAGCCTTCAAGGTTAGGTACCTTTGATACCCGCGTACTCTCTACGGTACTAGACGTTACATACGAAATAGGTAGTAAAGCTGTCTTCTTCATACCTCCAGTGAGACAATGCAAATAAATTATACTTTAGTTGGCAGGAAAAACAAGGTTAAGACGGCGACTTGAGGAATCATCGGCGATGCTTTCATATGACCATAGGACCATTCGGCATCGCGGTAACCTGTAGTTCGGGGTCCGATTAGCTCCAAGATAACCGAAGTTATATCATCGGCGACGTTCTAAGCCTCCAAGTCATCGGTCTCCTCTCAAATATAAACTCGGGCTTCAAAACGATGCCATTTCGGCGTTCTATCGCTTTGTAGTGAAAGATCCTCCTGTGTAGATGAGGCATATGTAGGTAGACATACAGTAAGACACGGCTAAGGAGGCGATAGAAATAGGCTTGAAAAGAAATGTCGGTGAGCTCGGCGATCTAACCAACATGCCGAGTAGCTACTAAGTGAGGTTGTAAAATTTGTATGCGATGGGAGAGACTTAATGATAACGGAGACGTCGGGTTAGACTATGAAATATCATACTATGTGAGAGGTCGGCGAACCATACTGCATATACATATTCGGCTACCGGTTACTTAACATATGGGACCATTATTCGGCGACCCTCATATTGTTTTAATCTTCTGGGTAATTAGTAAGGCTCGGTATCTACGGCATCTATTAAAGTACCCGTTAGATGACCGATAATAAGGTTGTGGGTATCAAGGGAAGAATGTAATTGGAACGGGCATCGTTCAAAAGAAAAAAAGAGGATTCCCGCCGGCAACCTTTCAGAACCCCGCCACATCGCCGTCTACCTATGTTCCCACCCGGGGAATCCATCGGCCATGATATTAAGTCCGGCTAACTACCTAGTGGGGTTGGAATGGGGATCTGTGCCAATACATTACATAGACTTGGAGGTAGTTTTTGAAAAAGGGGTAGTCCTCATAGGACATTTGACATGGCTAAGTCAGTCAATTTACATAGAAAGAAACATGGTAAGAATATTTCCCGGCATGCCCAACCTACCTACGTAGGTACCTACGTACTAAGATATGAAAAGAAAAACACATTAATAATTAATTAACTACCGCATGTTAGGAATGTAAATACTAATTAATATGTTACTCGGACCCGTGAAGCAATAAATAAATATACATGCATAACAGAAAACCCCTTAGCAGGCCTATTAATGGGAATCCATTAAGACTACACTCTTGGGTCGCAAGCCCGTCAGTCAGACCAGCGCCACTATGTAGGCGTCCCCCCCCCCCTTCCCCCCCGAAAAAAAGCCCCCAACCATCCTATCGGGTCCTGCTATGCTAGTCATACCCAACTTTTACTTGATTACTAGGTAATATGGCCTTATGATCGAATCTAGCGCATGGTTGGCGTGTGTCAGTTCGCCAATTCCGCCCAACATCGCTGTGTCGATCTCATGTAGGTTGGTTTGCTAGTCCTTCTAACCATGCCGACTTTTTTCGATTCTACAGGTAAAAGAAACCGTGTGTGTCTATGTAATGGACGGCGACCTGCTCTACTCCGCTCCACTCTGTAAGCAAGCAAGATGCAGGGTCTATTAGGCGAATAGATATGCTTCTTTCGACGCTATTATGGCTAAGATTGTACTATATCATCTTATGCTAGGCGCTAAAATACGAGCAGAAGACCCGCCGTTGTGGAAGCACCATCTATTATTATCATTCTACCAACGAGTACCTAACCTAGGCAATTACACCGTAGCTCAAATAGATATAATATAAACATTACCCATCTGTGTGTGTCCAATCTTTTTGCTAAATATTGTCAATGGTCAATGTGCCAAAGTCGAATGGGCGTATCCGGCGAGAAAGAGAGACTATTTGTAAGTACATCTATGTCCTAGTTATCATCAAACCATTATACCTCGTTCGTCGAGCCCTTTTTTTTTTCTGGCATTTATTTGGCTATCTTGTCCACTTGCTGCGCCTCTTTCTCAACGCATAAGTTACTGCTAAGGTCTGCAGAGCTTACGAATTTTCCCAACCCTCGCCATGCAGCTTATCATTTATATGAAGAGAGAGAAAAAAACCTAGATCTTCTCATATATATATATACTCAGTCTGGACCTAGAATGGCGCACATAGGCACCTTCACGACCGAATCCTTATTGAAGCGGATGGTACTCGACTGTCTTGAATTTATCACGATGCCGAATAGAGCAGTCAATCCTCGTTATTTCAAGGTGCACTCGGTGCGCTTGTGAGCATAGTGTTGATCTCAGACATAATGCCCTCGTCGGTCGCCATGCTGCTGATCATTTCTTCCTGCGTGAATCCGACCCAGAACGAAGGATTATTCTGCTGCGCCCTCTTAGCGCGGTATATCTCCTGTGCGACACCCTTGACTTGGCTTGACGCCGTACTGGCCGCCTTCCAAACGCCGCTGAGCTTGTTTAGAGCTCCGATATTTAGTCGGATTTGTTGTCGAAGTTCATCTTCGTCTTGGATGAAGTACTCGAGGGCCCATTTGCTAAGATGGACGATTGAGGAAAGGGTTAGCACACACGTGAAAAAATGCGTATGGCTAGTAATTGGCACGTTATACGTAACCATCTTGCTGATCTCGCACGAAGCTGTGATGATGTGCCTAGTGTGGATATTGAAATGGTCACCACTCTGGACTGCCCGATGTGGCGCGCAAGCCGTCACTTCACGCGCCGGCGACGAATCTAGCTGTGAAAGAGGCTGATGCAACATTATTGAGCAACTACACAGGCCACCTTGTTAGTATAGACAGTTCTATGAGGTTGTATGGCATCCACTTACGCATGATTAATCATGTGCGCTTGGAACATCATCTCGTCTGGTTGACAGTTCTTATTCAGACTATGCTGCTTCGATTGCGGCAAATGCATCCTCCAGTTAGAAAGCAACGTTTCGATCTTGTTGACATTCTCGTCACTCGGATAACCACTTAGTCGCATCATGCGCCCGAGGTTCCTTATGGATGCAACACGGTAGGCGAACGAGGAGAACTCTCGTTCTTCTCCAGAGAAAATCTGATCGTCGAACTCCTCCAAAAGCATCGGACGTGGGATATTCTACCAGAATTTGTCTGTTAGCTAATGGATTCTTAGGTATTGATGCTCATCAGAATATGAACGTACTCCTGACGTATATTCATGTTCTTCACATGGAAGGCCAACATCAGCCACGATATCAAAGAGGAGGAAATTGGTGTGACGGTGCACTCCGGCAACCATTCCGTCTACGACGAATAAGTCCCACCACGTCCGTCGCCAACTCTCTTCTAGCCTTGGGATATGGCATCCGTGCGTCGTGGCGTAAGCCCTCGTATAGAGGCCTATTTCTATGGCGATCCGCTCCACGTCGGACAGAATTTCGCGTGCCTTTTCCTGTTGGCAGTTGCCATCTAGTCCTATGAGAACGATGACCATAGCTTGAACCAGGTAACCATCCTTGACAACGTTCGGAGCGTAAACCAAACGCATGGCCTCTTCGAAGAACGTAGCACGAGAAGGACCGGCGTCGATATATAAAGACCCAACCCACCTCATCGCTGCGAGCAAGTGATTAAGGTCCCTCTCTTTCGACATCTTGAGCAGGTAGTCCTTTGGTAGAACAGCAGGGTGACCGGGGTAGAAAAAATAGTAAAAGGCATCGATACAACGCTCCGGAATCGTCTGTGGTCGTGAGTTTGCCTCTACCAGAGCACCATTAGTACCATTAAGGTAAGGATTTCTATACAATTGAAGGCCGTTCATGCCAGGGGGCACAAATGGCGTTGCGGGCGACTCGGGGATTACCATGGCCGGATTAAAGGTCGCTAAGCTCGGAGGCGCAGCGGTTGAAACCGTCGCACCTAACAGCATCGGACAACTATCACTGCCGGCAGACGGCGGAGAGTCAGTTGCCTGACGCTTATTTGGGTTTGAGACGGCATTCTTTCTTGGTCCTTTATAACCGCGACGAGAAGCCACGTAGACACATTCGGATTCTGACGTTTGACAGCGCGAGCACGGATACTTCCCATCACATTTTAGATGTTTTCCTCTCTGATTTCGCAAAAAAAGGATATATAATTAGCATAATAGCTTTATTGTAAAAACCAAGGATTTTTAGACTCACGCATCCAAGACAAGCGGCCTGTACAGTATTCTGGGGTAACGCCCGTGAATCGAGAGCACCCGAGTCAGAGGGTACCGATGTTGAGTGGGGTGGCTGATTGAGTATTTCCGAGCCTAATAACGCGGTTGGAGATGGATTCGAGATCGAAGGCGCAACGCTGGGCGCGTGTGTGTAAGACTCCATTGGAACCGGGTTCTTACTTGACTACGGAATGACGAGAGGGTACTAAATAATTATCGACTCTTTTTTGGTTTCTCTCCCTTTTTTTTCGAAAATAAAAATTATAGGCTGTAGTAAGGTAGATAGATGAGGGTTTGTAAATGATATCGAAAAATCGATGGCGGTCGATGAGCAATTAGATTTTAAGTGGCCACTACTGCCACGACCCGAGATATACGGTGACGGGTGCTTCCCCTCTGCTCTCTTTTCTATCAACACCCCTCTTAAGTCGCAGGCTGGACCGAAGGTATCAAATTATTCTGTTCAAGATACTATAATCGAATATGATAAGATGCCGAACGAGCAAGAGTTTAATTTGGTATTGGCGGGTCGTCCGGCTTATTCACAATCGGTTCATGAAATGAAATGAGAAATAAGGCTTAGCGTAAAGGAGTTGCTAGCAGTTCCTAAGACACTTTAAAGACGGCTTCGAAATCTAAGGCGCTAGAACTGGGATGTATGCTCGCAAAGAAGGTTCAAGATGGAGATTCCGGTAACAGTGATGTTGAAAGGGGAATTGGGGAATAAGTAAAGTAATTAACAAGTAGTAGCCATTGGATATGTACAACAATAGGTAACGAAACTATACAGGGGGGGAGGGGGGGTGTTGCTGGGCGGTATCTGTCGTGATAGTCGGAAAGGTTTTTTTTTCTTCTTCTACCATGACTTGAACGAGATTGGTGAATAAGAAAAAATTGGACGAATAGATTAGCAGAACTCGCTAACGTCCTTCGATCGAGGTGAGGGGTTCAGAATTCGCGATGGCGTTTCGCCATGTCCAACCCCATGCTTGGGCATGCAGACACAAATCAGGGACCTAAGGTAAACCTGACAGATCCATACATAGGGATTATGATTATGAATACACCTATAGTGTAATAAATCAGGGAATATTTTGGACGGCAGACAGGGATAGAAAATACACTAGCATCCCGCTCGCCGCGATGGGTCTGTGTACCAGCCGAAGCTCAGCTATTCAAGTTCAGCTCCATAGATCTAGGGTTGTTACTTGTTACTTGTCTGGTCCATTGGTTTTTTTTATTTCATGTTAATATATCTCTGCTGAAAATAACCATGCTCGTAACCATCTCATAACCATGCTCGATTGGCCGGCGGCGGATGAATCCCCACAAGGGGCCACCAGCAATGAGTAGGGCTGTTCCTAGCAAATGGGTCTCTCGTCATTTACCGGTCCGCTACTGTGTATGTACTATTGCGTTCTGTACCTTGCCAGCCTCGACGCTTCGAACCTGCTAGCGTGCCTAATATGATTAATTATTACACGCGAGGTATCGAAGTAGTCGGATATTCGGAAATAAAAGCCTCTGCACATTACGCATTGCGAATATGTACCTAAGTGTGTACCTATATATGTGTATAGGTGTGTATAGGTGGTGAGGGATCGGATGTCTACCCACTGTCGCTATCATTATATCACAATAATAATTCTCTATCGCCGAAATCAAGCGCCGGATCTAAGTGGTGGTAGTGGTGGTAGTGGTTTGTTACTCGTCAAAATATCAAACAGCATCTCAGCAAGACTTGATAGGAAAGTATTTGGACGCAACGATGCATTGGCTAGTGAGAGATTAGTCGAATACTAGAAATTGTGGAAATGACAAGTCATTTGCGCTGATCTGCCACTGTGGATTGTATGTTTTGTCGGTAGGCTGTAAGCTATGAGCTGTACATACATAGTGATGAAAATAGTGAAGGTTGCATAGCAGAGGAACATTTAAAAAGGAACATCTATGTAAAAGGATAAGCAAACAGCTGCTATTAGAATTTAAAAGCAGGCTACGCAGCTGCTTATCTCGGTCTGACAGCTGCTTTCTAACCCTAGTTCACCCCGTATCTCGGGTCGCACAATGGATCCATCGTAGTAACTGCGGGTCATGACATGGATATTCCATGCCGGCCTTGAATACTAAATACTTGAATACATAGGTACCTAACCCAAGGTACATACATGTATGTACCTAAAATATAATAACCTTTGTACCTCTCTAATGCCTAATGCCTCACTCTGCGTCTTTATTGTTTAGTACCTCTTTACATTCCCCCTCCTTTTCTCCATCTTGATCCAGTTCGTGGCATCGTCTCCTATGCAGTTCCATCTTATCTGATGACGGCGATTCCCGGACCCCAGTTGATGCTATGTAAATCTAGCGTATTACCAATGACTACACCAGCTCATCATCGAATTACCCATCACGTCCTCTACGTTTATAAAACGTCTCGTTACGAATTGTTTAATTATTATTGAATCTAGCCAATTCTTGGGAATCAGTGTTACGTAACTTATTTTCCGAGCTATACCTATGTACGAACCTGAGATTCCTCTCATAAAAGCGTTTACATACATAGCAGGTATTCATTCTACTACTACAGCCTAGTATGTAAGCAAGAGTAATAATATAGAAGAAGTACGATCTTAACCCTACTTAAAAGTTTTAGATGCTCAAATATTACCATATGAGGAAAGACTTAATAGCTTGGCGCGTGGATGTGCCTATCAGCTAGCATTTAGTTGAGAGACTTGGCATTCTCATCCTCCAACCTGACCACTGTGTTTGATGTTCAAGAGGTAATTGTAGTGCTACAATTACCTATACTTCCGGACATTCTCATTTTAGTTTCATGAGCCTGATTCATACATCGTATTCATTATTCGCAGATATTTCCGACCTACTCCGCGGATTTTCTTGACTCTACCCCTTATTTTTCAGCCCCTATTGTTCCTTGGCAGGTCGTCGGGAATAGTTGGGCTGCCGTTGGTTCCCGATCCTCCGGCTAGCGAGCCTTCCTTAATACTGTTAAGAACTATGAAGTAACTTTAGGTTTGATTCCTATGGGTGTTGTTATGTCTTACTTGCAGTTCAGTCTAGTTACTGCATTTGAAAACTGCCGACATTTAATTAAACTCGTATGAATTATTCCGATTTCATACATTTTACGCTTATAGGCTACAGGTAGGGTAGGAGTACAGATGGAAGTATTCAGATGTAGCTAGTTAGATGAACGACCGAAGAGTATTCAACAACCTCAACGTCAAAACGAATGTTTATTCACATGCCGATAGCTAACTTACTGCTAACCTATGTCCTTCTCCCTTAAATTAACATATGCCGCACCATGCCATGCCATCCTATCCTATCCTATCCTATAGTTACCTTATTTAGCGTTTCCTTATCATTTTTGCTGTACGGTTTGCTCCCCTACCTCCGTTGCCATCATCATCATCGCCCGGCGTTTCGATAAATGAAACCTAGACGCTAATGTAGGGCTACCCCCATCCCCAGACTCGCTATCAGATCCTATACTAACAGATGAAGCCGATCTTGCGAGTGATCCCGAAACACTTGTCTCGCTACCGCGATCACTTGCAGTATCATCTTCATGCGCTGCCTCCGTGGCCTCTACTATATCTACGATATCTTCTTTCCGCGTCTGTATAAGGAATTCATTCCGCTCTTCCTCTTCGTCGTCCTCGCCTTTACCTGTTTCCCACATCTGCCTTAGAGTTATCTCCTTTATCTTGCTTCGGACCACCGCGTCGAATTCGAATGGCGCCGGCTTGGCTATGAGCAACGGCGTGTAGTCATTCCAATGCACGGGTATTTCGCTACCGTCTTCCCGGCATTTCTTCCGGATATTGAAAGCCCACACCATCCCACCCATCGTCAAGAATAGATCTTGCTCTACGATTGGAACGCCTTGGCACGTGCGCTGGCCGAAGCCGAACTGACTGAAACCGCTGAGGTTTGGGTATACGGAAAGCGGCTCCTTATAGGTAGGATACTTCGATTCTAGCCACCGAGCAGGATTGAAAGTATCCGCGTCTGGATATACGGACTCGTCGCGGGTAATAGCCCTAATGACGGGTTAGAAGATTACATTTTAAAATATGGTTATTTTCGGCTTACCACTCCAGGGCATGAATAGTAGCACCGGCAGGAATAAAATAACCGTCATAGACATCATCGTTTTCTATCGCGTGTGGAATTCCTTTCAAGCGTTAGTGAAAAGCACGTTTAATCTCAGTGGGTGGCCTACCTGTCGGGACCGGGGGGCGCCACCGAACCGTTTCCTTCACGGCGGCACGAAGCATCGGCAACTTTTCACGATCTTCCCATTCGGGACACCTTCCTTCGCATACGGTATCTATTTCATCTTGGAGTCTTCTCTGCCACTCGGGATAATGCAACATGGCAAGTATAAAGCTCTGGATCGGACTTCCAATCGTCAAGGCTCCGGCGATGGCCATTTGCCCGACAACATACGTGGCTTCGGCCTCGGCCTCGTCGCCCCCTTTACTCTTATCATTTAGGCTGCTCGGTTGGTTTATGAATGTATGTACGAAACTTGGTTCGGCGTTCCCCTCGCTAATGCGGTCGCGTACGTACCGAACACTCCCCTTCAGAAGTCCAGCTTCGAGTCTATGTCGGGCATTTTCTTTCTGCTTCCACGGACTTATAAATCTAGGTATATGCATAAGCCAGGGCACAGCATTAGGCAGGGCGCCTGTAGGGGAGATGGTTTCGAGGAGACCGGAAGTCGTCACTCGCAAAAGCTGGGCAGGATGGGGACTACCCCAAGAGAGCCGCGCTACTGTTCGTGATGTGAATTGCTCGACGTATTCCCGATATTGTGACGGGTCGCGTGATAGGAGATATAAGAAGCGATCCCGTTCTTTTGTTGGGTAATCATATAGCGAGGCGTTAGCCGTTACGCTCATCAACTGTTGGCAGAGCTTCCGCTGGCGTTTCCAAGTACCTATATCGCGCGTTAGTGAAGAATGATAAAAGGTCATTCTGTGTCTTTCTATCTACCATTATGCCCCGACAGCGCAAGGTAGTGTCCGCTTGTTCGATTATCAGGAAGATTAGGAATCTGTGGCCGGTCTGAGTAGTTGCGTGCCCGCCGCGAAAGCAGATCCATCGCGATTCGCTCTGTTGAAATCCAGACGTGGACCGTACCAAACATTTTAGTCTGATATATTGGGCCATACTCCTTGCTCCATTCGTAGAACTTCAACCACGACGAATTCACTGGAATATCATGGATGCGGCCGATTAGAGGCAGGGCTATATCAAGTTAGAAGAAGGCACCTTGTTGAAATAAGGGGTGATGAAGACTAACACTTCGGTCCAGGTAGTGGCCGAATATTAGGCGGGATCCTACGTCTATCGTTCACCCTTTTCACCGTATGTACCAGGCATAGCAGTAAAATCGAAACTATAAGCCAAGAAACCATAGCCATCGTTGACGTCGTGAAGATCCCTGGGAGTCGAGGCGATAGTATGAGAAGGTGAAGCCCAAGGACTTCGGCTAGGTGTTAAACCATGCTAGCAACACGTTTCTTCCTCATGGTCTTATAAGATAACTAACTCTGACGCCCGTACGGCTAGTCAACCCACCTTCATTAACATTCTATCTCAAAGGGAGAGTTTATCCCTTCTAAAGTGGACCACATGGCCCTCAGCTCATGTGTAGTTTAATCAACAAAAAGATCCCGCCGACGCGCTGTAGTTCATTCCGCGAGTGTGGCTTGGAATGTCTTGATTAAGCTTGTCTCACGACGCAGAACCCGAAGCTTGATAGCAAATCAAGCTGAAGAATCCATAAATGGAGTATACTATAATACCTGTAGCTTCGGATTCTCTACGAGAGGATGCTGGACATTGCATATTCATGTGAGATAAGATTTGACCATCCCAGGTCCAACCAAGCTAACATTTAGAGACTCGTACAGGAATAGCTTACATATATCACGCGGATTCCCACAGCCCGGGGCCAGACCTGCGCATTTAAGATGATAACTCAAAAAATATGTATTCGTAGTGGAGGGTTACAGCACCTTAAGTCGGCGCGTATAAGGTTACGGTAGCCTTGTAAGATGGTTGCATCGAAAGTAGCCCCAATTGGGGTCCAAATAGGATCTAAGAATTGGTTAGTTATCAATTTAGTATTCGTGGAGAGGACAGAAAATGAAATGAACGTCATGGATCGTTTAACTAGTGATTATACATAAGTAGTAAAAGTTGCAACACCACCGACTTTACCTCGAATGGTGTGGTCTCATTCAAAATTAGCACTTGTGTAGTCTCATTACTTGCTAGTATACCATTCCCCAATATTAGAATACACTTTGGCTAACGAGACGAGCTAAAGGCGAGTCTTAGTTGGCTTAGATTCATTGACGATCATCTGGGCACATAATATGGACACGCAATGCCGAAGTGTGTTTCACGAGTCGTGATATCGATAGGACCACGTAGACTACCCCCTTGATATGTTCAGAACAGATATGACATTAGGGTATTCGAGGCCAAAGACTACTGTTAGCGTAATAGGAGGTATTGAATACTAGTAGGGCTATATTTTGTTAAATTTCTTCACCTTTCATGTCTTCGGCGTACACTATGGAGCTGTAATTATAACTATTAGCCAAAGCGTAGAAGGTGAACAATGAGCAATGTTGATGCTATTCGGAAGCCACTGGTCTGTGTATCAGGGGTAATCGGCGAGTGAGGCTCAGTAGTCCCGGAGAAATTCGGAGGTCCCCCAAAGCTTAGATACGCCACGGACACAGACATATAGGTTGGTGGTATTATTAATTAGCATGTGCATGGCTCATGAGGCTGGAAGCAAGGGACCTCCCACACATACCAGACCCTTGGATATGGGTTGACAGGGAATGCCGGCTATGATCAATCAGCTGGTGGTAATCTTTCAGCTAGATAAGTCATAAATCAGCTCAAATATGACGAATTTAATGTTTATATGCGTGACCCCTTGTAAGCCCCCCGTCTTTACATATTCGCCTTCGGGATTGTCTAGCTAATACTAGCTAGCATAGCACGTGCAAGCCTTTGTGATCCCCGTATTAGATAGTATTAGATAGTATTATTAGATAGTTAGTATCTTTTATATTATCTGTTTGGCCGGGATGTCAATCATAGGTTGGAACCTCGTGACGGTATATATGTTGAGTTCGTCCTTAACTTCAGATTAATACTAGTAGGTAGTTATCGCTTCGCTAAAGAACGCCACATGCATGTTGAGGCTTGCAGCCGTCTAAATACGAAGGGCTATATCGAAGATTCGGATATATGTAGGTTGTTAGAAACATTTCCGTACATCCACCTCTTTTCTTTAGCTTTCAGATGCTATTAACTTTCTAGCCTCTAGGAGTAGGATTCGTATTCGCCGAGACTTACCTGAGTCGGCTTAAGAGATGATAAAAGGCCGATCTTAATCAATACCAACGGATAAAAAGCTTCATGCTTCCGTCCGAGTGTTGGTCAGTCTTTATCGTATCGCAGGAGAGTTTGAGTATGGAAGCCGGTTGGGCGACCGTCTGTTCCTTGGGCAGACTATCGGCGCACGTTCGGGTCCGAGCATTATCAAATAACTATGGGCGATATTAGAGGTACTCATCACCTTAAAAGAGTGAGAGTAAAGTAGTGATGCGCCCATATTCCGAAGCTTATGTTGTGCAACTTAAGGCATGCGGTTTAGTATCGACTATACCAGGATATTCTCTTTTACTGGAAAGTTGTTAGTAGTTGACCCCTTCGTCCTTCGTCCTTCGTACTACCGGACATGACATCCTTACCTATCTAGGTATTCTTGTCAACTTCCTTCTATAGTTAGAATAATTCTCGAAGCAGTGTTTAATGATAATAATCTTGGCAATAAATATTGAATGCCATTAACAACTTAAGATGAAAAGCCAATCTTAAGAAATTCAGGGGTACCTAATACCACGTGCTTGAAAGTCACCTCCATTCTCCCCTTTCTCAATTTATTATGTCTTACATTTTATCTTCAAATCGAAATAATAGGTAATTCATGTATATCTAGTAGTACCGAAGTTATATTGCATTCAGTAGTTGCGCGGCAGTACAACCTCCGTTCGTATCCGTAACGACCGGAAGCGAATGCGATAAAATTAAAATATCAAATTGCTCGGGTTTAGATAATTAACTTAGATGAAATACGGACCAACGATTATCCAGGTTATAGAGGCATAGACCATCTAAATAATTTCATTGATACTGTGTCGCACCTATAGGTGTTAAACTGGTGATGCTCAATGCTCAATATTGTACTATGACGTAGAAGGCATCTCGTCATCTTTGCCTCCATGTGATCGTGTTTATAAGCAAGTTATTAACATAGCATGAGTTTACTCGGGGATTTAGTCATAGACTAGTAGCATATTGAAATTAAGACATATTGTGTGTGTTATGTAGTTCAAGAAGTAACTAAGAGTACAATAACGGTGAAGTGCTATTTGGTAGGCACGAATGGGTATAATGAGCTGTAACATCCGTAGTCGAGTCATTTTCTAATCCTTGTCCTCACTGCTATAGATGTTTCTCAACCTCCGATCAAAAGCAGTACTCCTCTACGTGCAAGTAAATCCCCTGGGCACCTGTGCCTTTATGTACCGCGCGTTCGTCGCTCAGCTTCGCCACGCTGGTTCTCACTGTAGTCACTAAGGATTGCCCGCCGCATACCGCAATCCCCGTTTCTCCTCCAGTAGCCTCAACAGCCGCCCTGATGAACTTGGCTACGTCCGGTCTTGACGCTGAGTGGTGAATATGTGAGTCGGAGCCTGTCTCTGAGAGGTTCATACGCGACCTACCCATTAACGGCTGAACAATTCCTTCAACATTAACCGATACCTTTACATCTTCGAACATTTTCTTCTCATGTGTTGAGGAAGTTGAAGACGATGAAAAAGTCACGGCACCTAGTGTTCCAAGTTGCCCATCCCCAGTCACAGCGATATGAACGACTAATTCGATACCTACCGACTTCGCCTTTTCCATGGCCTCATGCAGACGTTCGTGGTAGAAACTAACTTCCTCGCCCTGCTTAGCCGTTAAAAGAAAGTCTACACGCTTGGTGCATGCTCTTTTCTTAGAGCGGAGCACGTCCTCCAGGATAGGAAGCGTATATGACGCCCCAGTCGATGCAGAAATCAGGACTAGCGTTTCGAAAATATCCCATCGAGGTGGATTTCCGTACGGGCCTATGATTAAGGCTGTGAGAGCCTGCTTCTTTCCCATTGCTTCCTGTTTACCCGCAAATTGTCTGAGCCGTTTGGAAAACCCTGAATGAGACCGTATTACTAATTGAATGCTGTTACAGATACACGTCTCCGGAGTCTGATGAGCAGAAGCAATCGTGTACGGGTGGGCTTCAAATGGTGCTACTCTAGGTAGCCACAAATAGAGATGCTGTCCTGCCCTCCACTTGAAGTGAACATCCTTTATAGTGAGCACTGTTATAGACTCGCCAACCTGGGAGAGTTGCGTCTTATGACCAATCAACTGTCCGCCTTGACAGCATGAGCGGTCCGGGCGCAACTTAGTGTTCTGCCAGAACAAGAGACCGAGACGGAACGCCCGATCGAAACAAAGCGCGGCGACTGCAAACCACACATTATACCTGGCACTTACAGGAACGTGAACGTAGACAAGCCATAGGAATATAATAGCCGCCAAGATGTGCTGGATGACAAAAACCTCGTATGCTATGGATCGCAACGGCTTAAAGGATGTAATATTCATCCATAGTAAAATTCCCCAAGCGCCAAAACCGTATTTGACCATGTTCATCATATTAAGTTCGACGCCGACTATGCCGCTATCGACCCAGCCGGCAAAGAAGCAGAAACCATGTATAGTCGTGGTAATCAATATGGTCCGGGCTGCCCATCGGTGGAGCCAATTTAACTTCTCGTAGCTGGTCCCAGTGATCAGGGCGATTACGTTGGTCCTGGAGGCTAATAGATAGAGGAGAGGCACCTGCGTAACTGTTACCCAACCATTGCGATACCCTAATCTCTCCATGAAATTGATATCTAGTATCACCGCATCTTTAAACATGATATAAATAATAGCGGCCCAGTAGAGTAGGAGGAGGATGATATGACCCATAGGTGGCGGTGTTAGCCATGACAAGTTTCGGATCGAAACGTAAAGTTGTGGGTAGCTCATCTCCCTACAAACGGCAGTTAGGGTCGCCCATAGCTGCGAGAAGAAGTTCGTAGGCCTCGTAGGAAACCGCACTGAGTGTGATCTGGCCCTGCGTAACCTATATATGAGGCTTAGTCCAACAGGGTAACATACTAAGGATATCGCATGCGATTTAAAGGAATTATCTTACCTTGACTTATATAGGGTGAAGTTGACGGTACGGATTATGAGGAATAGAACGACAGAAGCTGCGATAAAATACCAGTAGCTTCTTGCATAGGCCTTGTTGATAGTTGTGATATCACCACCAAGGGACGTGCTCCCCATATCCATATCCATATCCGTCATATCCATGTTCCCCATTGCCATCTTGGATGCTTCCACTTAGTCTTTATCAAACAAGTATGTCGCAGGCATGAATCAAAGAAAATTTTAATAGTATGCGCAATGCGCAGTAGACTTAGGAGGTAGTTGTAGACAAAGCCTGGGCTATCGGTAGCCTTCGCAAGAGACAGTTGGACATTGCAGATTCCGTATCGTGTTGAGATTCACGTAATTCCCTTTGAAAAGGTTGCCTAGGGATTGTTACGTGAAATGTATGAGGTAGGACGGTAATTCTAAGTTTTCGATTGTGTCGAGTCCGTTGTCGCTGTCGCTGTCGAGGTGTGACTTGGCCTCAGGTAAGTGGTAAAGGGAGTTTGGGATGAATGACGGTGGATAAAACAAATATGAAAAACAGTGAATATTTTGGATCAGATTAGATAAAATAATCAACTATCAACTATTGAATTAGGAAGGCAAATTGGGGAGGTAAACCAGGTAGGTGGGTGAACTTGTCGAGAAGGAAGTTGCATTATACATGTATGGAACATTAGCTTACCTTGCTTAGGCTAAGGTACCTTAAGAGGTACTTTCACAGCTCAACTTTTCCTCGGCATCGCATCGGCGCGGCGCGTGAATTTGATAAGAATACCTACCTAAAGGTACCTACACCCGTATACCTATAATAACCTAGGTAGCTCACATGGTTTAATAAGGAACCACAACATAGATCTTTGTTTGCTATGCTAGTAACCTCTAGTAACACATAATAAAGAGCGGTCTGTCCAAGTAGTACTAAAGAGGGTTGAAATTACATTTTCTTCCGCCTCTGCCATACGTCTATGAGACGCCCTGTTAGACTGCACTTGATAACGTTCAAGGTTGCATGATAATTATAATCAAGCAGCGCGGGTATCGAAATCTACCTAGATCAAGGACGTTTGGGGCTGGAGGCACTAGTGGAAAATGAGGGAGATAAACTGCTCTAAACCGCCCTAAACCGCCCTAATTGCTCTTTCTTTATGCCTGTAAAGCACGCTAAAGTGCTGAAATACCGCCACAATTTGCTCAAATAGCCTCAATCGGAAAATGCTGAGACAACTAACCACTTAGAATGAAGTGGGGTAGGGCTTAGATGGACCGGGCTGAATTAAAACTCCCTGTAATTGGCGGCTCTATCCCCCTGTATCCTTATCCTTGTAAGAAGACCCCGAGAACCAAGATGTGTTTTGCATGGATCCCCCACATCAACGACAGGAACAGCAAGAATAAAACAATATGATATGGAAAAAAGGACTTCTCTTTGCTTATCTGAGGTTGTGAAGGGATATTTACTGTTTCACGTTACTTGGAAGACCATACAGTCATGAATTATGTCATTGAATCATATTTGAGTACCTAATGTACTTGTGTTCACGATAACGGTATGTGTACCTATTACACGAAGATACCTGGCAGACATAACGGGTACATAGGTTAGGTACCTAGGTGAGTATACAGGTATGGGACGATCTTGCTCTTGGAGTTGAAACATGCTGCTAAAATAAAATAAAATATAATTCAGACTTATTTTTGGCTAGTAGGAAGGAATAAGTTCTGAAGCAGTGGTCGTACTTGACCTACCTACCTAAAGTTACCATGTATACAAGCCCAACGTTACACAAGCACCTCAAACTGACGCTTCCCTGTGTATTCTATAAATTTAAAAAGCCCTTCCTAACTCGATCTAGGTAGGTCTAGGCTTCTATCTCTAGTGCATCCAGGTACGTGGGAAAAGAAGGAAGTAGCGATATACATAGGTATGTATTTCTGACAAGTGATAAATTAGCGGCCCTTCAGTCTTTACCGTTTCTCAACCGAGTTGGTGATTCCAAACTTCGTCCCATCTTCCCGTTTTCCATCTCCAATTTCTACCTACCAGTATCACAACTAGGTCGTCTCGTTTCTTGTCCTCTCTTCAACAACGTGATTCACTTACTACCTACCTACCTGGGTACTTAAGGTAGTCAGTCAGTCAGTCATTCAATAGTTCGTCTTACCTATTGTAGGTTACACCAAAAGGTATTCGTCTCGCGTCTCTTTTCTCTCTCCTCCCACATATTCTTCACACACATTCCTCCCACATTCCAAATTCCCTTCTTTACTCTTTTGTCAACCTCGATCTGAACCCTTGATCTAGCAAACAACTCTACTAGATTCTATTCTCTAAAACTGATCTGATCCTAATACTTCTACCAGTAAACCAACGAACTACAACCAACTCCAACCGACACCATGTATCTCATGTCACTTATTACGACGGTAATGTTGCTCTTTATGGGCATTACCAATGGTCACTTCACCGTAGAGCACCCTCCTACTATCGGTCCATTCAACGACGACGCCGAGGGTGACCATCCCTGTGGTGGCTACTCACCTGATATCACCAAAGTCTCTACCACGGATTTCCATGTAGGCGGCGACGTCATCGCCACTACACTCACTCATCCCGAGAGTACCTGGTTATATCGTATCAACATCGACCCCACCGCACAAGGCAACTGGACCGAAGTCTGGCCCACCTTTCAGCAGAGCGGCCAGGGCAAATTTTGCAATCCCCGAGTCACCATCCCTCGCGAATTTATTGGCAAGAAGGGTTTTCTCGGTATTGTATCTCATGCTGTAGACGGATTTCTATATCAGGTAAGTAGTATCTACTACGTACCATACCAGTACTAGATGCTCCATCTATTACTCTTGCTAACTTAACAACTTTAGTGCTCCGCTGTCAACTTCATCGAGGGAACTGCTACTCCGCCTAGCGATTGCACCAACGGATCAAGCGTCACGACCAGCTGGATTTCCGATGATCAGCTGACTGCCAAGCTGAACGAGTCTACTCCGTCGTCATCTGAGCACACTCCCAACTTTGCCGTCTCAAGTAAGGGAGGGGCGTTCCAGGGCTTTAGTGGCATGCTCACGATTGGCTTGATGATTGTTCTAGGCGTAATGTTGACGGTTTAAGGCTTCGATGACATGGAAATGATTAGGTGGTATGCATGCTTTTATTCTTCTCGACGAATTTATTACGCGAAGCAAGGTTTCCTACTCTCATGATATCTTTGGCCGTGGCACGAGATATCTGGGGCGGCCATAAAGTATGGTTAGAAGTGGGCGTTTTTACTCCCCTACATCATAAGTAGATACCCCTTAATGGATGGCGAATTGCATTATTGCCTTACAATTATTTGCATTAATTAAAAAATTTAATTAGAAATGACCTCTTTAGATTCATTGCCATGGTTAACCCAGTGATCATTGAACATCACCCAAGTTTATGGCGCTTCACAAATATTTCCTGAGTAGTCGGTAATACTATATCTATCACCTATCCAGTATTACCGATGTCAATAGATAGAGGCGTCATAAACTCAACTTCCTTACTGTTTGGCAAAGCACCTAGTTAAATAATTCAAGACGACTATTACTAAATCAAAGTGTATTCGTGCATCTGATCGATATCCGAGGGTATCTCATCGTCTCATCTCATATAGTATCATCTAGTCCTGTCCCATTTAACTCCTTAGGTACTCCGCATATTCGTCCGTACACTCATATGTGCATCTTATCCATATCGGCGTCTAGAGCGCTGCTGCCCTCGTCATGGTGGCCGTAGAGCTGTTGACGCTTGATAGCGGAGAGCCTTTTTGATGCTTTTAACTCGCCGGCACCTCCTATTTGGGAGCCAGCCCCTGCTTTGCGGATATCGCGTAGTGGGGGGACATCCTCTTCTTCTTCTTCTTCCTCCGCAATGCTATCTCGCTCGCTATAGTCGTCTAGGTCGGAAACTTCAGCTGTCTCATGTCCGGCAAAGTTAATTATGGCTTTGCCGCCTGGGAGCCGTACGTCACGCGCTTCCAAGGTTTCTGCGATGTCGAGGAGGAGCACTTCCATAGGACATATATAAGCAACCTTTTTACGCCCACTCCACGCAAGGACGTGTCCGCAGAGGCGACCGTGTGGTCGATCAACTATCCAAGCGCCCGAATCACCCGGAATACCTAGCGGTAGACTAGTCCGAGGATATACTTTAGGCGGGTCTTCGGTAGCGGGAATTGGGTATCCCCGGACTGTCGAGCATCTACCGCTTACTTGATAGGTATGGCTAGGAGATGATCGACCATAAATCTTGACAGAAGTCAAAGCCGGTAAAATCTGACCCATCTATTCAAATCCAAATACCGTTAGCTAATAATGTTTCCAGACTTAAAAAATTATGACTAAAGTCGACACCAAACACTTACTTGTAATCCGCTTGTGCGTGCAATGCATTGAACCTCCAGCCCTGGCAGAGACTTTGCTGGAACAACTTCTGTTGGGTGAATGTTCCCTATTGAAGTCGTAGAGCGGAAACTGCTGGATGCAGCACGAGGAATGAGATTATCCGGGGGTAGCCTCTCATCCTGGAAATCGAATAGAGCCCAATCAATCTCGTGAACAAGCCCGTTCTCATTACGTCTACGTATCCCAGATGAGGCGTACATCTCACCAAGCCTATATGTGTCGAGATGGTCCTAGCAAGCAATAAATCAGTTTTATGCATGTCTTAACAGCAGTTGTGTGTAACTTCAAAGCTACAGCGTATCAAGTATACCAACATACCTCATCCATCGTATCCTCTGAGGGATAGAACCCTTCCGGTACGTCGTCAAAGGCAGGCTGTGTGACTATATATCCTATACACAACATATTTAGTCATAGGCCGGTGAACTTTTGAGAAAACTTCAAGCACGTAGTAATAGGGAAATAACCGTGTTATTCTCGTAAGGGGCCGGGGCGCATACTTGGGAAGGAACCCTACATACCATCTCCGCAGCCGGGCTCTACGCCTGGGATATCTCCAAGCTCGGTGAACTCTTCTTCCTCATCGCTTTCCTCATCGTCACTAGTAATATCGGTGAGAGATAATTCAGATTCGGAATCCGAGAACTCTCCTGCAAATTCGTCGCTGCTATCTTCCACCGATGACTCGCCTTCTGCTTGGTATACCGCCGTATTGCTGCGAGGAGATGCGTTGGCGCGCTTAGGCTCGGTCTGATAAGAAGGATCCAACTGACCAGTCGGGTCTGGGTCATCTAACATATGGTGAACTGTCATCCCGTATGGCTTATCGTCGACGATGATTAAGCCCCCGAAACTGACAGGGGGGAGATGCTTATCGCCTACCCACGCGCCAATGCTTGCGCCGTTTTGCGGTCTTTCTTGATATCCTGGGTTAGCGGCTTCAGAGTCATCTTCGTCACCTTCACTTTCGTTGTTATTTCTATCGGAAGAGATTGAATGCTGGCTCTTGGCCATACTCCTCGTGGGTCCTTTCCTAGAGCGTGCCATAGATCCACGACAAACTTTTAGCCCGAATTCTGTCGTCCCATCAAAAAACACACCAAGTTTCTTCTTCAATATAGCTCGGACCTTGCTCACTGAAGTGCAGATAACTAATACCGTCGGCTTGGTCTTCTGGGGCGACTCGCCAATAGACTCCAATGAGATCTCGACAGACTCTGGATTTTTGCGATAAAAGTGCCGTAAGGCTAGGTTAATTTGAGGCATGAGGGTGCTATGCCATTGTTCAATCGTCTCGCTTGATAGCGATACTTGAGGATATAGTCGAAGCTTGGGTCGGGTATCCTTTGGACGGTCTGATGTACTCTCGAGAGGCTTTTCGTCTACTGGTATGTCAGCATAATGGCTCCAACTATAGGAGAAGAACTTAGCTTACGCTCAGGAGGTTGTTTGATATCACTTCCTGTTCGCTCCAGCTGTGATGGTACTTGGGGACTTGATCCGTGAGTCGGTTGAGCGCTTACAGACGGCCCTGCTAAAGACTCAGCCACTATTCCTTCTCTTCCCGAAAACCTATCAGGGTCTTCGCTTATTCGTTCATCCAATCCACTTATTCCGTCTAAGATGCAACAAGCTTCTAGATAGCGGCTAGCTCTGATTTGCACTTGGCTTAAAATCTCTTCGGTAGAACCAGGATGAGAAAGCTCTTGGTCAACCGCATTCCAACATGCCTGGACAGCTTTCATATACGGCGTGCCGCAACGTATCGCCAGTTGTCTCAGAACGGACTCTGATATGCTAGGCGACGCTTGGTCCGGAACGAGATTCTCGAGTTGAGTCCAGAGGCCGATAGATACAAGCATCATGGCTAGCGAGTATAGGTCTAATGTCCTAGTATCGCTCTTTGAAGAAAGGGGTGATTGAGTGGTTGTTCGGGGATCGAGCGGATGACGATGTAATAAAAAGGTAGAGGGGGGCGAATTACGTGCATCTTCCTCGGGAAATATATCAAAAGAGGATACTAGAGGTCTCCTGACATCTACCTCGCCCATAGGTAAATCAGGATCGTTTCCGGTAGTATTGCAGAAAGATATGGCAGACGCGCTAAGATTTCCGTGGGTAATTCCCCTCGCGTGCATATCAAATACCGTATTGACCAAATTATGGGCAAGGCGGAACTTGGCTTCCAACATCGGTTCGAAATCCGGTCGGTTTAGAAGCTCCTTCAGCGTACACAAGTTATCGAGAGGATTCTGGGTAAAGTTTTCGAAAGTCACCGGATTGAAACCAGGTGGAAACTGATAGATCAGTGCCAACCTAGATTGTCTCATATCCTCATGATATCCTAAAAGGAGAGGAAGACCGATCCACGAACCAGGAGACCTTTGAGAATCCGTCTGGAGGCCGGCACTTAGCTTCTCAAACCGAGACATGTCGGGCATGATACCGGTGGCCGAGTATATCGGATCGAATGGTGCATATTCAACGAGGAGGGGAGACCAAGGCTGCGGTCCCTGCCGATGACTCGGTTCCCCGTGGGCCTGCCTGCCCATAAAAAATATCTCTTGAGGTCGATCTCGTGTCATCTCCGTCTCCGAGACGGATGCAGGTTGCATCGATCTTAAATTTGTGAGAGCTTGCAGATCAATTTGTTGAGGTGTTCGAATCCTCGTAGAACTGTAAGGCCGTAGGTCTTCGGTCGAAGCGATAGGTTTAAATTGACCTGCAACCCGCGATACAGCCGCAGAAGATCGCGTTCGAGAAAGATCACAGAGTGTATCGATAGATGCGGTTAAATCCTTGACGAGGTCCTCGAACCTCTTCTTATCCCAAACTACTAAAGGAGTCTTTCGGTCACCTATCCCCTTTTCCGACTTCTTCTCGCTTCCAACAGCCTGTCTCGAAGCAAGCCACAGAGGTTCGGCTTCCGCAAGTATATCTTTGATAGTAGCCATTATACTACCTACGAGATCACTCAGGCCCGCTTTAGATAGTGATTCGTCAATCTCTGCAGCCTGGTTCGGATCGGACCATTCTAAGCCCCAGCTTACCAAGCGGTCCTTTTGTATTCGCAGCTTGCGATGCAGAGCTTTGATATCGGGGTCATCAGGACTCGGGGCCGATTCCTTGACGAAGTCGGATGACTTTTTGGTGTCATTGTATAGCCTACTAAGTCGACGTTGGAAAGGCAGCTGGAAGCCGCCGCGGGGTAGAAAGGACTCCATGGTGACTGATTATTGATATTGATATAGATGTAGATACAACAATCTATAGTATATAAATTCGAACCTCTCGGATTTTGAAGTTGATTATTTCGCGGAGTAGAACCGACGATGTAGACATATAGAAATATCTCTCTCGGGAGTAGATGGTCGATAGTAGATAATATAACGTCAGCCTGAGCGATTCGAATTTCCGTCGTCTCTCCTCAGCACAACATTGACAAGTCTAGTTAATTACGGGTCTGTAGGAACCTTAGGCGGTAGAAGAAATTTAATACGCATGTATAAATATGTACCTTAGTAGGTAGATAGGTAGATAGGTACGTAAATAGGTATATATTCGATAGAGCAGCGTGAGTTAAATTGAGAACCGAGAGGGAATCCCAATACTACTTGAACCGCTGGTGATTCAAACGAGAAGCGTCAACAAAATTTAGTATGTACGCATCCGCATGTGTGTGAAAACGGCTAGGCATACAAAGGCGAGACTCCTCGCATCATCCAACATCAGGAAGCTCCCCCGTCGTATGACGGACTAGACGAAGAAGTAATTCAGCTGCCTTGAGCCCCGCGAAAAAGCGCAACGTAAAAATAATTTCGGTGCCTAGGCCATAGGCACATGTGTATGCGGATCCATTGAGAGGCAAGATAGGTAATAGGCAAGGTATGATGACTAGTTCAACCCGGGTTAGACGAATCTTGCTTCAAGTAGCTTATGCTTGCTTCTTTACGTTTGGCTGCTATGGAAAGTTTTGGAGTCGGAGGGCTGTGAATGTCCGCGAATGCCAAACAGCTAAGCAGCCAAATACTTTGAGCAGTTAAAGTCGAGCAATGGCAATGGCGATGGCGATAGACAAGGTTTAAAATGCTGCTGCCTGGATCGAGTGGAATTAAAGTTTGAAGATGCGATAATTTAATTGGTTCTAAATTGCTACATATGTACATACTAAGAAGCAAATTCACATGGCATTTAAATTGGACAGGGATATCGTACATTAGTACATTACGATGTACCTTTTTTTCAGCCTACGAGATATCCCCGATATCTGACATACAGCTGCCCGTTAGTTTATTGACGGAAGAGCCGGCGCTACCTGTACGTATGTACATGTAGGTAGTTCTTCATTTTATGTACTTCTTCTTTTTTTTTCAATTTCAATATCATTATAATGCTAATATTCCCCCGTCTTTGTTCAGCCTAATCGCTCTTTATTTACCTACCTAAGTACTCCGACTTGCCAACAATACATGAGTATTGTCTCGATATCACAAAGACAACTTATGTTTATACTACGTTAAGAAGCTTATTATGTATCTTCATTAAGCTTTGTATAAAATATTCGGGCCTTGTTTTGCGATCCCCGTCTTAAATAAGTACAAGTATTTAACAGCCAGGATCGAAATTCCTACTCTAAATCAGCCGCAGCTATTTATCTCGATCCATCATCAGCTGGCACTAAGGTCTCAGATTAACTAACGTATTAGACTGTGAACTTGAGCTTGAGCCTTGGCCGAATCTTCTCCAGTAAGTCCGATAGTTCGTATTCTCAAGTTGGTCTTCCTATAACTATTCCTTACGCAAGTATCATCGCAAAATATCATCATGACTTCCGAATTTCAAGTAGACGGTATAATCCTCACGATTCCTACTGGAGACGATCAGCACTGCTGGAAATTCGACATTGTTTATTCATGTGGGCATCCTGTCATCGAAACACATTACGGCCACATCCATGACAAGGTCATCCGCATCAAGCGCAATGACCATAGTGGTCCCTGCTGGGCGCGGCAGTGCGTCGTAGAGACGAGTACTCACTTTATTTCCGAGAAGTGCCACCGTTGCGAGATGTATGACCTAAACTCTGAAGGCATCCGGCCGTGAAATTCCTGGATAATTATTGGCTGTATAGTAGCTGTCGAGTATATACCTAATCTAGTAAGTATGTGGTAGTCGACGTAAGCAACAAGGTATATTCTTGTTCTTAGTAGGTGCTTTGATCTAGTCTCGTCTATTTTTGGCCCGGAGTGGTGTGCCCAAGCTAGGCTTCACTATTTAGATCGGCGAACCTAAGAGTGTCTGATGCAAAGGTACCTAGGTAATATCATATTCTATAGGATTCTTACAATTACATTAATAGTAACAGCAGATATTCATTCAATATAAGTTATTATTCTACGCTGATTACTTACAGTTAATTGTACTTCGGATACCGTCTCTTGTGCATAAACTGACCTACCTAGGAACTCGCTCGAACCTTTGTAAACTATACCAAGACTTTCTAAAGATGTTAAGACCACTTATCTTCTTTTCATTCATATATATGCGGCCGTTATAACGACCAAGTAGCTTCTCGTCATCTGCCAACACGTAGGATATGCTAGACCCAATTGTTTAGGATGTAACCGAAGGGGTAGTTCCGTACAACTAGTCTGTTATTGGATCGGGAGAAATGAAACTCTAGCATCTATTTTCAGATAATATTTCTGCCTGATTATTCTTATGCACGTAAGATTGTCGGGAGAAATTTCCATGAAACCGTTCCAGTTGACAACACGGACTCCTATTCTCCTATTCTTTCCTATATTATAATAAGTGCGGCATCACTATGCCACAACAGGTCGTCATTAAATTGTTGGCTTATCTCTAAAGACTCCTACCACGACCTAATTCTTACGACATCAATAACACATATATGTTCCAACATAACAGCTATCTCTAATGTATTGGAAAGGAGTTCTCAAAGACTACTAACATATGGTAAGGGCGAGCAAAGTTATCAAACCAAACACAAGCCATATATAATATGAGTTTCCAAAATTCGAACAAGGATAAGTGTCTAAAATTGGGCGCTGAATGCGTTAATAAGAACCCTCTAGCTTGTATGATCTCGTAACCACCTCCTTAGGCAGCCTTATATTTCTATTATCAGTTATCATACATAACAGCCAAGCACTCCTAGATACCCCCGGGCAATCTAACTGGTGCTAGGAAGTGGTTCGATCGAGATATCGGATCTGTAGCTAAAAGTTGCTTAAATACCCGACTGCAATGCAACGCCCACAAGTCTCCATGTTTAATAGTTCGCAAGCCACGGGCGGGGTGATTAGAAAGACATATATATCAAAGGCTACATATCGCGTAGGAAATTTGTGTAAATAGTCGTACAGGTGTTCTGTCCGAGGGACTACCTAGGGGCCGTGTAAAAAACTAGTAGTAGTCCCCCCGTTCACCAATAACCCGGCTAACCCTCAGGGCACGAGCGTCGAGGCTTTCATAGAACGAGGTTATTGATTTGAACTACCGACTGCTGTGATCAGTGATGGAATTCGTAGACTTCAAGTGAATATCGGTCCGGGATATGGTGC
The DNA here is from genome assembly GCF_008694065.1 of Daldinia childiae. Lineage (NCBI taxonomy): Eukaryota > Fungi > Ascomycota > Sordariomycetes > Xylariales > Hypoxylaceae > Daldinia > Daldinia childiae. The sequence goes on along the minus strand of NW_022984654.1, from coordinate 83,547 downwards.
GCTCACGCCCCCGAGATCTGGCTACCTGCAGGATCAGGCCGAGGTAATTTAGCTGAGTCCTTATGTCTCGAGACGGCCGGCAAGTCGCATCGGGCCAAAAAGGTGGCGCGAAGCCGGAACGACATAGAATCCCAATGAAAGATCACTTGGAGGTAATCAAACAGACTCATGTTGGCAAGCGAGGCTTATGCGGCCGGAGACGCCAGCATACGGTTGTTTGCAGCGCCTCGCGGCATATTTTCTTCATCGCCATCGTAGAATATTACAGTTCATTTGCACCAACTCATATATCGGCAAAGGCACGCAATGCTGTAGCTCCTGGATACGCATAAATGGGCTTATCGAGGCTTTAAGGGGTCGTCGGGACGTTGCAGCTTGCTCATCGATAAATGTGGGAAAATAAACTATTCCGGACATCTCAATAGTAGGGATAGAGAAGATCGCAACTCTAATAGAGCTATTAATCAGGTGCGCATACGCCAGAGCCAAGTAGTGACCAAGTGTAGGCTACGTGATGCCTCCCGATACGCAGACATGTCTCGGGAAATCGAAACAGATTGACGATATGGCATCACACGATCTACTAGTCGACACCAAAACCGGTTTCGTACCTCGCGACAAACGCGACACTCAGTTACACTAATCGAGACGGTACTTCTAAACCTATATCCGTAGTTATGGTCCAGTACATCATCGCCTGGATTTCGAACACCCAAGAAAGGTAAAGTCAAACGCCATGGAAAATCAGGGGAGCACGGTTGCAAAAGATCCGCAGCAAACTGAAGACATGTCAGTTCGCACACAGACGATCGTTTGGCCTGCTTCAACGTTTGTTACGACGTGGACTTTGGGAACAGGCTCTGACCCGACTGAATCTCCGGCCATCGTTGTTCCTGCGCCAAATTCGAGTTCAACGAGCAATCAAAATGTCGGTCCTATCCTCAGTGGTGTCGTGGTATTATTAGTGTTAATGCTAGTCTTTTGGTTTTTTTGTCGGCAGGGTCAGTTGAATTTGTCTTCATAGTATGAATATATATTTATAGATAGAACTAATTACTATTCCTTTAGGCGGTCCTAAAGGTCGTAACTCAAAGCGCTCAAGTCGGCGACAGGGATCGAGTTATACAAGCAAAGGCAGCTCTAGCAGTTCAGGAGCTTCAAACGCTTCATCTCAGAACGACGCAAGTGTCGGATCAGCAGCAAGCGAGATAGCTGACGACCAATGGAACCAACAAGCGCCTGTGCCCGAAAGGCCAATGCCAGGAATGCCACCACCTGTCGCCGGGCAATGGCCGGCACAAGGGCCCGAAGTTGGAATGGGACAAGTGCCGCCGCCGCCTCATCCTGGCATGAACTTCCCACCAGGCCGCGGCGGGCCTCCGCCGATGATGGGACAGGGGTTACCGGGTCGAGGAGGACCTCCCCCGATGATGGGTCGTGGCGGATTTCCTCCAGGCGTCATGCAATAGTTCTTCAAACTTCAAGTTTCAACTTTCTCCTCGGAAAGGGCTTCCATTCCGAAGGCTCGTTACTCTCATGAAAGTCTCTCTAGCAAAGGGGGTGACGGGTCATAAGATCCTTCAGGATACTTCACTCTCAATGGAATAAATGACTACCTGTCATTCCTATAGTTCGGGCTGTGCACCAGACAACTTAGGGGAGGGCAATAATCCTGGAGCTATACAAGATGTGTTGGAGGACGGTGCTATAGTTTACACAACAAAACCCTCGAAGAGCTTGACGCATAGAACGGCAGCAACGGCGGCAATACCTCCCATGACGACCATCCATATCCCTTCCCAGCAGCCTTTTTTCATCCTTTCCCACACGACAGGGCCTCTTTTCGTACCTCCATACCGCCAATTATTGCCAACGGACTCGTTGTGGAGAAGATATTCCTTGGCAAACCCAAATACGAACAAGGCCAAAACGCAGACAGCGAAGCTCCAACGCAGACCATCAGCAACTTGACTGACAAAGAAGTACGGGAACAGAGGCAGCAGACCACCGAGCATGTAACCGACGGATACTGACAGTCCGACCACCGCAGGCGGGAACCCCTTAGTCTTACTTGTAAAACCATCGGCAGTCGAGTTCAAGTGGCACAGCAGCCGCCGCGACACAGCAGGATTATAGTCAATATGAGCCTTTACGTATTGGAGAAGATGAGACGGGAGTTCTAAGGGAGCGAGATATTCTTGGATACTATCTCGTCCAGTCAACTCAAGTCCCTCGTCGTGATTTCGGCTTTTCATAGCTGTTTCCCCCTTCGCCGCAAGATATCCACTGATGCCCATGCTGATGCACCCAGCACAAATTTCGGCCATCCCGGCGTAGATGACTGTCTTAGTGTACCCTAGGGACGATAATCCTGCCGTCAGCGCGAATGGAACCGTGAGGCCATCTGCAAAGCCCAAGGTGAAGTGGGAGAGAAACTCAGGAAGGCGACCTAGAGATAGATTCCGCTGGTAATCCGTCTGGGGGATGTCAAGGCTAGAATCATCACTTATGCTTTCAGTACTCATCGGAATGTCGATGGTATTTTCTGGATTTGTGGCCAAGGTGGAATAGGCCTGTAAGGTCTTTTGGCTCTGTTGGCGTTGGCGACCTAAACTGACGAAGAATGCTTTAATATCGGTAAGTTGCATGTTGATTTAAACTATAGACGACGTGACTTAAGAGTAATGCTAGTGATGCTATGCTAGTTGGGATAATATTTGATCTTGCCGGCTATTCAGAGTTGAAGATAGAGTTGCATGCAAGTGATTGTGTCAACCTATCGTAATCTTGGAAGTCAATAATTATATTAGCAGCGCCTACTTGACTTACAAGTCCTCTGAAATATGAGTTGCATATATCTACCTACCTACCTAGGTAAATATGTAGGTAAGTATTACCTAGACTTAAGTTCTAAGTAGTGTAACTAACTAACTATATATTGACCGAGTTTGGAAAGTAGCTACAGTCTAGCTCAAGTTCGAAGAAGCAGAAGGTAAGGATAAGGGAGACCAATCATTGAGAAGGGAGTAAGCAGAACGTTTAGCTATCGGGATTGGTAATTCAGTAACGTACCAATAAAGTGCAATGCATTGTCAGCTGTTTCTTTTTTGGGAGGGGAGACGACAGGGGGGTTCATATCCAATGCTTGGCCATTCAAGACTCCACGTGCTCGGCCTGCTTGTTTATACATACATACCATTTGAACGTATCATACCAAATACACGATAAACTTGGGTTAGTCCTGGAATCTCTCACGATATATATGAAATGATCTTCAGCATATCTCCATCTTTATAGAATATATATATATGACACATACATACTAAACCTACCTCTGGCTTCTAGAAGAGATCGACAACTGATCGTGATGGTCGCCTGACCCTTGCCGATCTGGCTATTTTTGGTGATCAAGTACCCAGAAGACTAGAACTCATACAAGGTACCTACCCAGGTAGTAATATTCAAACTTCTCGTTTGGATAGAAGTAAACAGAGGTTCACAAATACAGTAGTAGACTATTATATGACATTAACATCTAGATGGGAATTTCAGGCTTTCTACATATAGGTAACCCTTTCAGGTCACCTTCCAAAATAGAAAAAATGAATGTAACCATACCCCGGTGAAAGGAATTCGGTCTCTCCACTCATAAATCCTGGTATCCTCCAATAGCTATAACGACCCGCGCCCATGTGTTAGCGATACCTGGTGCACTGCCGGTTCAAAAACTTCTCGTCGCGGCGGCGGTGTCGTATGTAGACTTCCAGTCTCTTATTCAAAGGTAACGACCTCGCCGTGTCGTCGTAGTGAAAGAGTCTGATAATTCTCGGCCGCTTGCTTGATCTCTATGCTCATTGCGTCGTAATCAGCGTGAGTTCGACATCATGCACCCTCTCATTCTCCCGGCTGTCATCTTCGCGACCAACGTTGCCGCTCAAGCAGAAAATACGTACACTGCGACAGCAACTAGCGATGTTGAGAAGGCTAGAGCTACGGCGATAACCCTCAGCCCTACTAGCAATGTTAAGGGAAAGGCCTTTGACCGACTCGCCATCATATGGTTGGAGAATACCGACTACGATATGGCATTGGGTGATCGTAAGTCACTTAGCCAGAAAGACAGAATAAAATCCGAGAAATGATAACTAAACGATCAATAGCAAACTTAGCATGGTTAGCCAAGAGAGGCATAACGCTCTCTAACTACCACGCAGTGACGCACCCCTCGCAGCCGAATTACATCGCTGCTGTCGGCGGTGACTATTTCGGGATGCAGCACGATGACTTCACGCAAGTCGACAAGAATGTTTCCACCATTATCGACCTACTCGAGGACAAGGGTATTTCATGGGGCGAGTATCAGGAAGACATGCCGTACAGCGGCTTCGAAGGCATCGCGTATATCAACCAGAAAAACGGCAAAAACGACTACGTCCGGAAGCACAACCCGGCCGTCAGTTATGACGCAAATGCTCGCCTGATCGACCGTCTGGCCGTCATCAAGAACCTGACCAGTATGATTACCTTATGATGATTCTTAAGGATACCTATACATACCTCTTACTAACTGGGCCTCATAGCATTCTACCAAGACCTCGAGAACGAGACTCTCCCGCAATGGATGTTCATCACTCCCAACATGACAAGCGACGGCCACGATACCGACGTGACCGTCTCCGGGACCTGGACCCGGACCTTCCTGGAGCCCCTCCTCTCCGACAAGCGCTTCATGCAAAACACCTTGGTAGTAATTACTTTCGACGAGAACGAGACCTACTCGATCCAAAACCGTATCCTAGCCATCCTAATTGGCGACGCCGTGCCTGCCGATTTAGTTGGCACCACGGACGACTCATATTACAACCACTATAGCGAGATCGCGACCGCCGAAGCAAACTGGGACCTACATACGCTCGGGCGCTTCGACGTCGGCGCGAACGTATTCAAATTCGTCGCCGAGAAGACAGGGGATACCGTACGCTCTTGGAACGGCGATATTTCGCTTTCAGACATGTATTTTAACTACTCGTACGCTGGTCCGTTGAATGATGAGGGCGGCAACAAGCGATACCCGGCGCCGAACTTGGTCGATGCGAGCGACTTGCACAACCGTACCATACTGCCTAGTATCAAGGAAGCGTGGGAGGGGAATTCAGCGTCGGTGTACTATTCTTCGAGCCTAGAGACTCCAGATGGACAGCATCCGCCAAAGGGGTATGTACCGAGCGAGTAGATAGGTTAGCATATGTCTATAACTACCGAGCTATAAACAACTACTTTATACTTCCAGATACCTATAGAATACTATACGTTGGCATTTCTTGATCCCGCCTCTGCCGGCTTCTCTTCACCAAAAAGCATTTTCTAAGAAAGAGAAGCATTAAGCTTATCGATGAATTGTCCTGTCAGTCGTATTTTCCCCCTTTGCTGCTATGGGGGTCTCTCAACCTTTGGTGGTTTGGATTCTGGTGAAGTGTTAGCATGGACCGATCTCGATGAGAATAATCAAACCATACAGCTTTTTTCCTCTTACAACTAGACTCGTCTTTCCATCAGACCCAGACAACCTAACGTGAGCCTAAGATGTAACATAAGGAAAAAGCATTCGCCAGCTAACGTTGGAATACCACCTAACACATCTTACAATATATTAGATTTCGACGAAGGATGGATGATAGACTCAATCTAGAACTACACGATACAACACAAAACACGGAATAAAGTGATATGAGGTAGCCAAAATTCTATTCCGAGGTATCCTAGTTTTTATCTGTCCCGAACTGTTAGGCTACCGGGCTAGCCAACCGAATACTCCCACGTAACCTATTCGTATATCCGTTTACTCATCTGTACAGCCGATCCAGTATCCTTAAACCCCAAACTAACATCATCTCCAACCCATTTTCCTTATTAAGATAGTACAAGTCGGTACGATCCAATAGCTAAAGACGTCGACAGCTATGCGCGCCACAGGATGAATATCCTAGCTCGAGCACAGCCGAACACTAATACGCCAAAGCTACGACGCACTCGACACGATGTCGCTTAGGAAACCAACGGTTCACAAGGCGAAATCTAACGTATTTAATTGCTGTTTTATAGCAATATACCTTATTCCAACCCTAGCCACAACCCCCCCTCTCTACCCTGTCGCAAACGTGAATTCATTTTTGACCTAATGTGCTGTGATAGCAACGCTTCATTCTCAGAAGCCCACTCCACCTCTCCTTTTACCTTCTTGACCTTATCGGTTCTCTCCGCATTACCGCCGAGGTGGGAATGACACCGGTATGGGTGCCAGGTAGCGGTATAGAAGAATTATGCATTAGGTCCCAACCTTCTTTCCTATCATAGCCGTACGTTCCACGACGAAAAAAATCATCAGCCGTGAACGTCGGCCAGCTTCCAAAGGCACGTAGCCAATTTTTTGCAACCGCCCCGTGTACTTGGTGGTATCATGAAAAGCCACATATACACACACAAACGCCTTGATGCTAGACCTGAAACGCCGTACCTTAAAAGAAAATGCATCGTATATACCGAGAAAATGTTAAGTCGTAATATAAAAAATGTAAAACACAAGACGATCGTTGCGCGTTATCAACATCAATCCGAGTGCCGCTGGGAAATTGCAATCTCCAGTTCCAGTAGACACGTCGGAGATCGTCTAAATCGATATTCGAAGGGGAATATCTGCGAAGACTTGCAGTCTTCCTAAGACTCATGATGGGGGTTGCCTTCGACGGGACCATGCTGGGTCCCATACAGATTCAATCATTTAACCTCTTATTGCTGTCGCAGTATGAGCGTCTGACAAAAATGGAAAACGAGCTTGGGAACTCTGGGAACTCTGAGCACCCTGGGCGAGGAATGGAGTTGGGTCGGCGGGAAACTTGAATGGTGACGTACCAGCAAGGGGAAGGAAGCCAGTCATTGAACCTGGGGACGTCACCTTACCCGTAGGGGTACTGGAACTAGTCGGGCTAAGACTCTGCTGCGACAGCGGGGATTCTGCCGGTGAAGCGCCAATAGCTGTTGACATGTATCCAGTACCAAAGTACGGGTTAAGGCTCTGTCGTAGAGAATGATGTATCGCGCTGTGGTGATGATGATACGACTGATCAGTAATATTTGGGCTACCGTTCGAACTCGAGTCGGTACTGTTCGACCCATTAATTAACAAATCGTCCATCCCATCATACCGACCACTGCGCGAGGTTCCATCTCTCATCTGAGGACTGGATTGCTTTGAACCGTTGAACTATATTAAATAGAAAAGTTAGTCTAAACGTTACGAAACTTGGTGTCTTCGGGCGTGGTTCTCGTTTCGATGCGAGGCCAGGATATTACCAGGTGTACGTACAAAGCAGTATTTGTTGAGGATCTCTTCGTACGAAGCCGACGCTATGCTGGTCGAGGAAGAACCATTGTTGGAAACTTTCGGTCCTGATGGGGCAGATGAAGACGCGGGCGGGGCTCGGTTGGGCTGAGATGACTTGGGTACCTGGGCAGCGGGGACGGCGTTGAACGAAGCTCTCTTATTGGGCTTCATGTATAAGCCATCATTCCGTTGGCTAGATTCGCGGTGTGCCTGTTTGGCGGCAGTGAGCGAAGCCCCGAAGTCGTACCGATTGGCAAAAGCCTGTCCACTCGGAGCTGATAGCCGAGTCGACAAGTTGTCACTAGGCAGACTACTCGTCGATTTCGAACCCTTGAGCCGTAGGCCAGCAGGCCCAGACTCTCCAAGCACTTCATGGAGGGGTTTATCGAAATTGAGAAACTTCTCATCATCATCGTCGTCGTGCCCGAAATCATCCAACGCACCAGGAGGCATAGACTTTGGACGGGCCGCTGTCGAGGGATTAGCTCGGCGAGTGCTGCGTGGTAGACCGTTGGCAGGGCGAGAAGATGCGGATTGACCGCCCTTCTTGCCATTTGCAGCAACCGTCTTCTTACGGAAATCAACCTGGAAGTTGACGCCGTCATTGCTATCCCAATACTCGATACCGTTGACGGTGTATCTAATACAAAAGAACAACGTCTTAGCTTCAAGATTAGCGAAATCGGACAACTTAAGACTGAACTGAAATCGATCGTGACCGGGTTCAGTGTCGCGTGGTCGAATCTCGTGGTGGAACTCGGCGGCCACTTCGGAAGTCGTTTTCCAGTAGTCAAACGTAAATCTGCATACTACCGACTTATGAAAAGCCAGGTTGGCTACGGCTATCGACCCTATTAGAGACTTCTGGTCGGGTGACATCCATACTCTTTCCAACCGGACAGGAAGTGCCTTGCGTATCGGAGTCTCCACAGGAAAGTTGTGCACGACAAGTTCCCATTCAAACGATGCCGGCCGCGCGCTCTTCTTCTCGCTGACTCCGAACGGGTATTCGCTGTCGCTTTCGTAGTTATCCGCCGGAGAAGTACCGGCACTGACTGCGAGTGGCCGGTCAACTTGCAAGAAGTGACGTACATGTTCGAGATGCGAGTCGAAGTGAACAGCTTTCGAAAACGTCGGCGTTCCAGGCATGCTGGATGGCCTTCTATGCGGTCGTAACGCCGGTCGGACTAACTCACCCGACTTCTTTCGTACCATTTGAGGCTTCCTAAACGGTTCATCTTGCTCGGAGCCTTCCTCAGACGTACTTATAGACTCCTCTGTTGACTTGGACATATAGATATGGGAATCCGTGTTCGATCTCGAGTGAGAGATCTTACGGGCTCCGGTGCTAAGTCCAGTGTTAAGAGCAGGTAGAGTAGCAGTAAGAAGTGCTTGGCGCGATTCCCCGGTTAGTTCCTTAACTTGTGACGGTGACAAAAGAAGATCACCTGGCGAAGATCTGATCGGCGACGTCGAGCGGTGCTGCGGTATCGAGCTGATAGCCTCCTTCAGTTCCTTCATATTTTCAATCTGCCGTCCCCGATTCTGCAACTCAGCAGCTCCTTCATCCTCACTAGCCGATTCTGGGGGGGAAATGATAGCCCCCGGGGGCATCGCCTGCACATCAGCGACTGGGGGTGGGGATTGCCTGACTGGAATCCCGCGGGAGGCTACCATACCCTTCAGATTATCCGAGGTCCCCGGAGGGCTAGTTTCCGGAGTAGGACCATGTACGGCTGAAGGTGATGCAACTGGAGTTGCACTCCCAACCGAAGATGCCCTCCGGTGCCTAGTGAGATAAGAGGCAGACCTGGGTAAGGTAGGTCTCGGTGAAGCAGGGCTTTGCAGGGTGAAGGATGATCTTCGACTGACGTCAGGAGAAGGGGTGGTTGAGGAGGCAGGAGAGCGGTGGGATGGGGGCGTGTAAGGCATTCCCAAAGATTCGCACTGTCGCTGGAAAGGTAATATTAGGAGGGTAGAGGAGTGAGAATCCGCAAGCTCGGTGCTGCTGGATTTAGGGATGGAAGATTTCAAATGAGGTAGACAGGGGAATAGTCTCCTCGTCCAAACCTCAAGCCACGAATTAGGCCCAGCGGTAGAAGTAGTAACACCGGCGACCTTTGAGTACGGAAGACCGGTTAGACACTCGCAAAAACCTGGAAAGGAGGAGGATTCTGTTAGCATTTTTTGGATTCGGTGCAAGTTTCCATGATCAAAAGTGCTATTTGGGATCGTGGCATACGACTCTTGCGAGCAAGAGTCTTCCAAAGAAAGAAAGAGATATCACAGATAAGAGAAAAAAGAATTGGATAGCATCGGGTTTTTTTTAACAAGACTCTTCACATAAGAAAACGATATTGAGGTAAGATCCCAAAGGAATGAGAGATATCTTTAAGCTTGTGGCGTTGTCAGAGGTGACGGCGCCTAGGAATGATATCTCACATACCTAACCCATCTTCCTTCCGACCCTGGAGTCTAACATACCTCCGCACGTGGTCCAGGGAGGTTGAAGCTGAAAAGCTTTTATATATATTGGAATGGGGAGTATGTTTTGGGTAGTATATATGGAAATTTGACTTACACGAACCAAAGCAAGCAAAGTGAACTGCTTACAGAACGCCCATAGAAAAAATCCACAGAAGCTAAGTCGTTGAAGCGAAGAGAGAGAATATGCAAAGGCAATATTCCAGCAGCAATGCTAAACTCTTCTCCGGCGTACTCAACAAGAACCTATCGACTAGGGATAACCGACGCTGGAGAGGCACTGAGCTGCTGTATAACCGTCTCGACGAGCGAAGTGGAGTGGACGTTATATGGTCGTTATAAAATAGAGACCCGTGCGGCGAAAAGAAAAAAAATTTCCCTCGAGAAGCAGAAAATCAAAAAGATCGAGGCCGTAAGGGAATTGACAGTCACAAAGGCTGCGTACGGGGTTTTGTTGGTGATCGGTGTGGTCTAGTACGTGGGTATCGGATGGAAAGGGTGAATCTTGGAGGATCGTTCTTTGTTACGTTTAATCGGCTTTGTCCTTCTCGAAATCCAGACCAACAAATACGTACCGTGATCTCTCTTGTCAACTCTTTTACTCTGTGGCGGGTTCCTAGAAGTGTGTGACGGTTCAACTGGTCGATACTACAGCTGTGAGTTGCAAATATGACGAAATCGACTCGGAATGGTTGTAACGGGTTTCTTCAATGTTTCGATGTTCAGTGGTCCAAATCCGAATCCACAAAATCCACGGGAGTGCTAGGGCAAAGGCTCTTTTCTTGTTCAACTTCTCTTGTTCGATAATCGAAAGGCAATAGAGAAGGGATTTAGGAATTGTGGATGAAGCTATCTACAATCCTAGGCCTGCCTTTGAACTGTAGGAAGTAGGAAGGGAGGTGGTAAGAGAGAAGAAACAAAAACTCGGCAGCAGACGGTGGAAGAAGTTGTGGGTTGGTAAATGTTAGCTCAGGTTTACATATGTACTAAAACAAGGTATGTACTACATTATGTACTATATGTACTACATATATTAGTATTCGATTCCCCATCCCCGGTGGCCATAAAGTAATACATAATCCACTAACCTGCTACTGTTGGGGCGACGGGGGGTAACTACGAGCAGCGATAGGTAACAGCAACAATACATACAGTAGCAGCGCTAACTTGGCAAGCACGGTGACTGTTATTTTTTTTTTTTCTATTTTTTTTTTCCCTCTTTAGTATCCACTGGGTTAGCCGGGCTTTACTCTTGAGACAACCCCAGCAAGCTTTTGTCGCCTACTATGCAATCCATATGCACCGCTATGCCCACAAAGTATAATGGGGCGATGGTCGATGTTTCGATGGCAGGAGCATGGGCCACGAACAACATGGGGGGCAGGGGGGAGGGGTTTCCCAGTATTGAACCAATAATATTAAATTGTTGAATAGGAAGGACCCAATGGATTGATAACAACCATTAAAAATACATTTATTCTGGCCCACAGAGTGATTTGTCGTACACGTACTGTGCTGGACCTAGCCGTAAGCCGCAGTAAGGAAAAAGAAAATCGTGGGTCGTTATCGTACTTAGGTAGAATTGCATCAGTTTCAACACATGATCCCCATACAATGAACACACGTCGACCAGAGAAACGCCTCGACTCGGCTGTACGGGAGTTTCTAGAATTCCATCCTTCCCACGTAATACACGATTTCTGGGGAAAAGAAGAAAAAGAAAAAGAAAAGAAAAAACCAAGAAAAAGATATTAATTGAGAACCCGATGAAGGTATGCTTTGGGAAGTTCTGCAGGGCGCCTATCTTAAAGAGGACCTTAAAGAGGGCCTTGCGGCTTATGCTGACACTGACATTGACTGATGATACTAATACGTTCTATCACATAACTAACGGGGTTAGTAAACTGGGTATTTCCAAGATTTTAGCCCTCGCCGTCGGGGGGCCGGCGGCTTACTTGGATCGGATACGAGTCCTTCTGCGAGCTTTGTCACCTAGTGAGGAAGAGGGAAGAAAAAAATCATATTACATACCAGCATACTGGCATACTGGCATAGCAGCACTACTGCACCAGAGCCGTCAATATATAATAGTCCCACATACACATAGTCACATAGTCGTCGAAATGCATTTAGGATTCGCACATCCACGCATGGGGCCCCGTACCTAGAAAAATAGTATCAAACGACGATGGGCCCATCTGCATGAAATGGAAGCATACCTAACATACCTTACATATGTACGTACATACTCGAAAGTACTCGAAAGGGAGTGTGAGGGAGAAAGTAGAGAAAACGGATAAGAAACGCTATCTATCCGACCTTGAATTTATTATTCGTACCTAAAAAAAGAGAGAAAAAAAAAATAGTAGGTACAGTACGGTTACACGGTCTAAGCCGCGGGACATCCACAATGACATGGAAGTAGATAGGTATATTTCCGGGCATGGTATGGATCCAGGGTTCAAGGATGATAGGTGAAGTATGTGGAGCCTCCTGCACGCTAAGGCCAAGTAGGCACTAGCAGGGATTATCTATTGCGCCAGCTTAGAGAAAGCTGGTCCAGAAGAGGCCAAAAGTATTTTATTTAAAAGATTGCGTGTGGTCTCACAATGGCGTATGACGTAGTTGAGAAACGAGTGTAAGAAAATATATTCTTGACCAACTTCCCTACAATTAAGGCATTGGCCAAATTGAATGGTCAATGGCCAATCCAACCGTTTTCGCAGATGCAATGCGTAGGTAACTATTATCCAATATCAACACATAGAAAAAGAGGCGCAGAGGCGTAGATGGCGTAGATGGCGTCGGAACTTGCAGCAGGATCATGCAACTTATTTATTAAATGGCAATGATCAAAGCCAATAAAAGATACACATAAAAGATACTCGGGCGATTTATGTGTTTCCTCATTATCAATTGCTTTAATTGATCAATAAGAAGATTACCGAAGAGAATATCATTGTCGTCTCATGCTTTTCTTTACTTTATTTTCTCTTTACATACTTTACCGTCTTTACCGTCATTGAGGCAATAAAGTGCGTGGTGTGTGGCGGCCACGAGTTGAGGATCAAACCTCTCAACCTCAACCATGCCATACCATACCAATCACCAATCACCAATCACATCAACCATACTCAACTAGGTACCTCAATTTACCAACTAACCAACTAACCAACTTACTGTGCCGTATCGTATCGTATATACGTCGTTTTATAAAGAAAAATACCTCGATGACGCGACAATATCATTGGACGGAGGTTAAAGCTGTTTCACGGAGATTTGTCGTCTTGTCGTTTGTCGTCTGTGTGTCGAGGAAATTAATGTCCGTTAGATTTTTACATCCGCCGTCCGCCGTCAAAAGGATAAACTCCCATCCCATGCCATGGTAAGGGTAAGGTCTAGGTACTACATACATACAAAAGTGAACAAGCGGCAATTGAGCAGACGACCACGGACAAGTGAAATACCCGGTTGGTAAGAGCTTCGCTTCAGGACCTCGACGCTTACACACATGCTGCATACCAACCTTGTGCCTTGTCCGTATGCGCGGGAAACTTACTACTACCTATTGTGATTATGTATCAAGCTTGTCATTTTACTACCCATCGACGTCCTCATCCCTGTCACCATCCCGCCCACACCTATCACCTATCACGGCCTTTTTTCCCGTTATAGTTTATCTTACAAGCTCGAACTGTCCCAACGAGATCGCTAAGCCCTGAGATAACGCGTATTAGTGCTTTGATCTTTATGTATTCCGTACATGCTCCCTAAACCGTTGCCCCGCTTGAAAGTCGGCCACCGGAACCGATTCAAAGACCTTATCTTAGCTGTCGATCTTCGCAAGTTGCGTTTCATTGATGCAGTATCATCACAGATGGCTTGTCTAGACTATGTCTCACGTGAAGCAAGAAGCAGGAAGCATTAGGTAACGAAGCGTCTTCAGGGAATATTTCATATATATTAAGTACCTATATATTAAATATACCTACGCAGTGGCATAGTATATGGCATGTTACACTGGGCGTACATGATAATGCGCTTCTAATGTCGGTTCATGCTTGAACTACTATCACATTAGATATCACATTAAACAATCTATGTATCAGGTATCTATTACTTAGGTAACTGTCAGTGTCAGAAGTCAAAGTCAAAGAGTTATGTTTAACGATTAGCACGCGGGATACGGAGTAGTATCAAACTAAATAAACCAGTTATCAACCACGAAACTTACTAACGAGTTCAGCTCTTGACGATTCCTTACCCTAGTGGATCATCCCCCAGTTCCTTAAAGCCAATGGTACTGTATGGCAAATGTTCACTGAAAGTCCCTGCATTCGGTCGTGTTACTCGAAATACGGCTCGTGGGTAACACAACCAGGTCGCAACGGGGGAAAGGAAAACAATGAAGGGAAGAAATCAATTGTCGAGATAAGATAATAAGATAAAATAATATATATATTAGGCATGTTGCTCTATTGAGTAATAGCACGGCTTGCTCGGCGGGAGACCTGCAGGCATAAGGCTTCGCCTCATACATTGGCAGCATTTCATCACCAATAGCGACACCCGCCATCCTGTTCGTCATGTTACTCATACATATCCGGTTGTCGCCATCTGCATCTTCAAGACATCTTAAAAAAGGGGCCGTCGGCGGGCTCGGATCCCCGTTTCCTCATATTGTGCCCTGCCTCCGAAAAGATAAGAGCTACTATACTCTACATAATTTCAAGGGTTTTATTTAGTATTAACTAGGTAGGCAATGAGAATGATCTACCCCTTACCTTACACAGCAGAGCCTCTCGCTTATCCCTTTGACATGCGGCGCAGTAGCCTAATAATTGAAAGACTAAACTCTACAAGGCGACTTTGTAATTTCGCTATTACGTTTCTCGCGTGTTAGCGGTTACGCGGCGCCGGCGTTGCTCTGTGCATATGTACAGTCGCATATGTTTTACCAAGATGGCCATTCTCCTGGGCGCTTCGTTATCTTGTCCTTCAAGGTCGGTAAGAGAAATATGTGTAAGGCATGTCGAGATTCCACAGTACTTACGGATCTAATGTTGGCGCAACGTCTTCTGATTCGCTAACTAGTAATCTATAATCCTAGCTCTACCGAACTACAACGATAGCTGATGTACGTTTCCTATCCTTGTTCCCAAAAACAGACCACAATTTGGTCAAAGCTTCACACCTAGACCTTGTTCATCAACTACCTAGGTACTGCTAGGCTGCTGGGGTACTCAAAAAGAGCTGAACAAGCGCCACGCTTATGTAGAACTCGGGGAGAGATCTAACCATTCATAAGTGATTTTATCAAAGTTCTTAGAGTGAAAAAATTTTCTTCTCCATCCCCATATTCGAAAAAGGTCCATATGTTGAATAAAAATGTCGGGGTATGGAGTAGACAATGGGGATGGCGAATTAGACTATTTATTTGGCGTGAGCGAGAAGTCATCTACGTTACTTCGTAATTCGTAATTTTATGGCGATATCAAAAAACGAAGATGAAATTTGTTTGTTTATGATATGTATTTTTCCCCCGTCCCCCTTATCCCTGTAAGTCAACGTTCCTGAGGCGTCTGCTTGATGGTACTCCCGATATGGCCGAGCCAGGCCTGGCCTAGGCTTCTGACATGCCGGGTTACACGATCATCGTCCCAGATCACAATCTGATCTACATGCCCAGCCACAGTTTTTTAGTCTAGACCTCGCTATTCGACATCCTTTAAAGGCTTGGAAACGCTCTTTCGCGTGCCGACTATTCCAGACGACCTTACATACTTTTCTTTCCATATACTTACCTACCCAAATACTACATCCCATTCTCTTGCCTTACTTGTTTGCGGCTGGGCAACTTCGTATTATATTTTCCATCCTATGAGACGTATCAAACCAAGCCTTTAAGACATTTTCGATTGTCGTCAAATGGAAGGATGCGCCCTTAAGCCTTGTACCAATACATGAATTAATGTGAGCAGCCTTCTAGATAAGGCAAGAGATCAATATGAGATGAGATAAGAACTCCGACAACGGCCCTCCTTTACGATTCTTCGCCATGCAAATCACCCTCCTCGATGAGACAATCCTACTTTTTTTTTTTTCCTTTTCTAATAAACGTTTTATATTATTTATTTTCCCATAACGATATTCGTCCCTATTATTCTGTTGGTCCCGTTTCTCCTTTCGTAAAAACTAAAGAACCTTTAAGGGAATTTGATTAAAATCTTTCATGCTCGAACCGTATTATACTGGCTACTTTATGTATCTTTTTAGCTGGTATAAAATAGCAACCCCCCCTGTAATTGGTACAGTATAAAGTTAGCTTACAATATATACGTAATAGATTTATTTTTATTTAAATTTAAAGCCTTTTATTAGTTAAAAGCTTTTTACGATTAACGATACAAAAAAATATTAAGTTAATTTTTTTAAATTTTACGTTTTTTTAAAAAATATTTTTTTTTTTAAAATAGTTTTAAATTATAATATTTTAATAATGTTATTTTTAACTTATTTTTAATTTAATATTGTTATTTTTAATATTTATTAATAGTTAAATGGTTTTTTAAAATTTTAATATAATTAATATTGTTTTTTAATTTAACTTAATTATTATATAAAATAATAAAATAAATTTTATAATTAAACGATTAAAAATTTATATAAATTTTAATATAAATATGTATTTTAAACTTTTTAATATTTTAAATCGTAAGTTTTAAATATTAAAACTTTTTAATGGTTTAAATAATTTATTTAAATTATTTATTTTTAAATAATTTGTTAAAAAATAAATTATATATATTAATAAATAAGAATTTAATTATAATATTTAAAAAAAACCTTATATACGGTTATATAAATGGCATAATATTACTATTAATAAGGTTTATTTTTTTTTATTTATTATTATTTATATGTTACGTTATTTCGAAAAAAAAGTTAAAACGTATTAACGTAATAAATTATATAAATTTTTATATTATTTTTTTACATGATATATTAATTTATAACGATTTTAAATTTTAAAACGACGATTTTATATAATTAATTTAATTTTTAATAAAATAAAATTATTTAAATAAATTGATAAATAAGTTAATTAAATATAAAAAATATTTTTAAAAATGTAAATTTTAAGGTTTTACATATTAATCGATAAATTAATTATATATTTTTACGGTAAAATTAATAAAATTATTACGATTTTTATAAAATTTAATTTAACTGGATTTAAAGTTTAAGTTATTATTAAATCAAATTATATATTAAAGTTTTTTTAGTATATTTTAGGTTAAATTTAAAAATGTGGTTTTATTGGTATGTTATAACGATTAACTTTAATGAAATTAACTGATGTAATTAATAACGATATTTTTAATATTATTTAATGTATGGTTACGGTTTTTATTAATAGTTTATTTAAAATATTTAAATATTTTTTTATACGTTTTTATTAATAATTTTTTTATAAGTTTATAATTATTTAAACAATTATATATATAAAATGTTACAATTATTAAAACATATTATAAAAATTATAAAATTATTACCGTAACAATATAAACATATAAAACGTTAAAATATAACGAAGTTTATAAATAGCCAATTTTAATAATTAGGTAAATTAAATCGTATGGTATAATAATAATTTTATTAACTTTTTAACTATGGTATTTTAAATTTTTAATCGTATTTTAAAAATGTATATAATATTAAAATATATATTAAAAGTAATATAAAAAATATTTAATTTTTAATATAAAAAAGTTTTTAATATTTCGTTAATTATAAATAAATATAATTATTATATAAATAAAGTTAATATTAATGATTAAATAAAGTTATTATATAAATATAATTACCAATTTTATTGTTTAATTTTAAAGGTTTTATATTTTAATTTTTTATTATAATTAATTTTAACTAATATATTTTATTTATAAAAAAAAAAGTTATTTAATTGAAAATTAATTAAATTTTTAAAGGATTAAATAAATATATTATTAAAAATAAAAATAAGGGTATATAGATTTAATATTAAAGCTTATAAAAAAAACTTAAAAATAATGTTAAAAAAAAGTAATACGTAAATATTTTAGCGATATTACCGGAAAAATAAAAAAATTATAACGTTATTATATTAAACTTATAAAAGTAATAATATATAAAAACAATTTTATCAAAAGCTAATTAATTTAGGTAATAACGATTTAAATAACTTTAATTTAAAATTAAAAAAAATTAAATATTAATATTAAATTTATAATATAATTATTTATAATTTAAAAAAATGTTAATATAAGTGGCATAATTTAAAATAAATATAAAATTAAATATTTTAATTTTATTAGTTTATAAGATTAAATTTAGGTTATTTTGTAATATTATATTTAAAATTTGTAGGTTGTTATTTTATGTTAGCCAAAAGGATATTGGCTATGGTTATATAGTTGCGCAATAGTTTGTTTGGCGGTCTCATTTCTCTAGCGCCACGATCGGCGCGTCTGCTTACTGTATTAGACCGCAATATGCATTGGAAGCAACCCTATCTTGCGTTGTCCTATCTTCATACCTTAGCCAGCTACTATATTACACACACCATAGAGCTCTATTTGTGAGATATACTAGACTCACATGTTATTTAGCATATCAGAAGAGGAGTCAACTACCCCGCTGACAGGTCTTGTTCTCTCTCCTGATACGGATCGAGGTGAGTCTTTTATGCCGTTGCTATAGACGTATTTCTACTCACTCCAGAGTGGTGTGTACGTTTACGTCTTTCTACGTCTTCCGCGGCCTGCTTTGCAGCGTAACAATTACGTATACTTTGGAGATTTCACAGGATTTTGCCACTCGGCGATTATCGAGGCGCGTAGAACAGATGCAACATTACTTGCAAATATGTATTAGTAAAAATTCTCGGCCGGTGATAAGCATCGCAGAAGAGCGATGGCAAGGCTGATGATGAATTGTCTCTTCAATTCGACGGATATGTAAGCAATAGGAAATAATATGGAACATCCTAACCCGATTTTGATTTGATAAAAAAAGGAGACAGTGTAAGTAATACCGTGCTTATAGTAAAGACCGCGTTATGTTCCATTCTTCATATCCTCTCGGCTAAGGGCCTGCAGCATTGTCGATCACCACAGTACTACAGTACGTAGTATTCAGTGGTCTTGGCACCTCAGCTAGCAAAACGAGGCATGGACTCTGAAAGGCGACAAAATATTCTCATAGCCTTTGTTGTCGTCGTCGTCGAAATTTTGGACTTTTTATGCCAATTAACTCATGACATGTCAGACGTTTAATACCTAAGGCTCTATTCGATGAGACTTATTTATACTGCACGATGATACAGATTATAGATACCCGGGGGGCTTTTATGGATCATCGGATGATTTCTCCTTCACATTACATCGAATCATTCGACGATGCTGTCATCTAAGTTGGTTGGGCTTCTATGTAAAAGATCCATACCCCGTACCGTAGATGTTTTTATTTGCTACTCTTCTAAAGCAGGTCGTTGATTCCCAACCTCTCTTTTCTCCAGCGTGCTGTCAAAATAAAACCTAAGTGGAGAGAGGCTCAACGTTGATCATATACAAGATACAAGACTATATTATCCATCTTCATGAGGCGAGCACCAATCCCCGCGGCGATCCTCAGATTTCGGTCACTAACCAATCAGAACCTTTTGGTGCAGTTTTATTGGATCACTCGCTATTATCTATTCTTTTCCACGTACTCAATTCATACCATATAATTTGATTAGAGAAATTGCATCTCGATCGTCGTCGTCTCGTGTCGTGATCGTTCTAAAAGCCCGCGGAGCAGCTCGATCCGACTACCAACACCGCCTAGGAGCCATAAACCTTCATGCAGTGCGCCCATCCTATATTCCAGTGGTAAGTAGCTCGTAAAACAGCACGACTAGATCCGATAACTGAGATAGACCATCTAGTTATCGCCGCATAGTAGGCCCCAAACCTATGGGCTCTCATTAGGGATGCGAATTATGCGCATAATTGACCAATTATGCGATATTATACATATAATACGTAGTATGCGTATAATACGCATCATATAATTGAATAATTATGTAATCACAATATAAAATTTTTTGGCCTCTATTTATATTAAGTAATTTTACACAACAATAACAACACCTATTTTGACTTATAAAATCAACGATCTAGCTTAAAATGCAACTAAAATTCAGGCTTAAACAGTAAATCAAAACTAAAATAAAGCCTAAAATGGAATTAAATCAGCTAATTTGATTAAATCTAACGTAAAATAGCCTTAGACACAATGTTTCATTACTGGCGTTATTCCGATTTAGTACTAGTGTATCGGATAAAAGGAGGCCACTTTCCGATTATGCGCATAATTAATCAATTATGCGGTATTATATAATATTATACGGTATTATACGCTAGTGATATTATATTTTTCGTACATGAGAGCCTCTCATGTACGCCTCGCTTTTCCTCCGAGCTATTAATGATCAGCAACCAATATGACAGGTATCCAATCACGTTCGAATCTTGGCGATGACCGCATGTCGGTAGTAGAAGGATAATATGGAAGAAGCAAAGGTACCCGTCGACCTATAGTTAGTCCGCAAATATCCCCCTCATTATGTCGCGACATCTTCACCAGAACGGCGGTATTCATCGTGGGGATAACTGCGAGATTTCTTCTTACTGCGGCTCTAGCGTGCTGCAATCTGGCCCCAGGCCAGCAAGAACCTGAGCGATGACGACATACGGCCAACAGCACCAAATACCGCGTCTTATACTACGGCGGAAGGACAGGGTAAGGTGGCAGCAAGAGCGGAGACCAAATGGGCCGGATGAGTGAATGGAGCGGGCCAACGTGATCCTAAAACTCGGCGCCGCGAGTACCGAAGACTGATAAATCGTTGGAGCTCAGGGGGGGTAGGGGGGGTACGGCTAATATAACTCGAAATTTAGTTTGGTGAGAGGGGCTTATAGGAGTGTATATGCAGTTAGTTATAAATAAAGGTCTTAAATTCAAAAAGGCCTAAGATAGAAGCTCTTAGGACAAGTTTCCAGAAAGAGTTAAGAGGGGAGGAGTCGACGATGGCTGCATCTCGATGTAGATGGGTCGGTAATCTTAGATGGGCAACTCGCTGTCACACCGTCCAGGGGAAACCGGACTAGGTAGCATTCGGGCCCTGACAAGAAACGATCGTGAAGCTTCGCGGCATTCGTGGCGCTTGCTGCGGCAGGCCGGCAGGTTAAAGTGCTACGGCGCCAGACTCAAAGTTGATATTGGCCCGCAGTCAACAAAGCGGGCCGAAACGAAACGGAGACCTATTGAATAGAGCCTCTCTTTCTCTCGCCCAGCTAAAGCGAGTAATGATTTTCTCCTCACTGCTCCATAAACATTCTCCGCTTCTAGCTGTGTAAGGCTGACGGGCCTATGCAACAATACCTACGACGGAGGCCATGTGACTATTAGAAGTCCCAAGTAGATGTATATCGGCCCAAGCTACGGATCCGTAGAAGACGAGGGTATACGTTTTCGTGCGAGTAAGACGCCGCCACGGCAGGAGATACACCGCAACATCGACGCCTTCAAAAATCCTACATGGTATAATATCTAGCGCTTACTAGGAATAGGTATTGGTATGTAGAGGGGTATGTAGAGAGCAAACCCACCCAGTCCCACAGCTAACAACTAGGATAACTCCCCAACCCAAGCTACCTCTCAAGTTCAGCATCGTGGGTCGCTTTGTTGTCTTTGTGTGGGTTATCTGGGGAGAGAGAGAGAAAGATCTCGGGGAACGGGAATATCTCGATTTCATGCTGTGTTTTCCCCATGGGCATAATGGGTGTGTGTCGTTCTGCGCGCACAAGTAGGCCCGAAAAGATGATACTGAGGGTTAGGGCGGGCTTGAGCTCTGATTGATACGCTTACCGATTTCAAGGGAAACATGCATCCGGTGGATCTTTTGATATACACCCATCTATTCGTATAGTATATTATATATTCATCAAGACGATGTTATATGTTGTGCATCCATGATGCACGAGACATGTGATTGTGCTATATGTGGTAACACGTCGTCGCATGCTACAATAGAACAATAGACTTTACCAATCATCGAACTTCATATAGAGCTGATAGTTAAATTACGAACTACTATATAGCGTGAGCGCTTGTGGGTATTGGTTGGGAATAAACATCTCATCAACTTGATCGATTTTACTACGAGTCGAGAACTATATGCTACGTGCTACATGCATAATACATATATGTTGTGTAAGGTCAGACAAGATACTTGTTTGTAAAATCTAGCCCGGTCTCGTCGTAGGCTCTACTACCTTTTTTGCTACGTTGATAGACAGCAGCGTATTCTAATTCCATTGGACTACAATCGACATTTCAAAAGGGATATCATATAATTATCCAATGCCATTTTACGAGTTAGCAAACTCAAGCTTCTAGATGCCAAAAGTTGGGCCATTCTACATAAGTAAGGGGCCAAGATTATTCGAAGGAGAGTGCCGACAAAAACACGGACCTCTCAACCAAAGTTGTAATCTTTCAGTTTCCGAGCTAGGCAGTGACGGGGTCCCATGCTCCAATGAGACAAGCGAACCTATGCCCGTGTCGATCAGCGGGTCTCTCATTTTTGGCACTGTCTATGTATCTTCCTTCGGTCAGAAGACTACATTAAGGTAGCTTGAAAAAAGGTTGCTCACCCTTGCAAAGGCTTTTTTTACTGAGGCTATTCCCAACTTCCTTCAATCCTACATAGTATATTTGCTAGGAAGCTATAGTGAGATCCCCTTATTGGGCCTAATAGTCTTGGCCAGTTTGACGAGAGATAGTAGCCTGCAACTCCTTACGTAAATTGACACCAATATCCACTAGCAATCAGACAAGCCAATGTCTACCAATGTCTACCTAAGCATACTCTTTGCCTCCAGGTCTAATGGCCAGTTGGACGAAAGCTATTAGTCCAAGATCCTACCACGTAGTTAGGTTAGGCGTTTGATGATTCACAAGAGGGCATAGCTAGGTACCTAATTTATTAACTATCGTCAAGGCCCAATAGTATGCAAGAAAGATACTGAATAACTATTTTTTTCCTAACTACCTCAAATTTCTAGCACATTATTAAAAACCTAACCCTCACGAAATTGATCGTCCCTTACCCTGGTACATATCTCCTTAAAATATCACAATGGGTCCAACCGTCGCACGTTTAGTTTGGTCGTACACGACATCGGGCTTTTTGCTGGGGATCGATAATCTAGGAACATTAAGTAGTAACAAGATCCAGGTGTCTAAGGTTTCGTTTTCTATGTATGTATTAAATACGAGCTAAGATCCGTTCCATCCCGAATAGGTGAACTTATTTAAGTATTCAACACTAATAAGCGATACTAGGAAAAGCGAACCCAGTCCCGCGGGGAATAATAAGGGCTAGCTTGATCGGAATTTAATCTTACGTACATCGTGAAGCTCCGTGCGGTTTCTATCTAACGAGGAACTACGTAGTCGCCCCGAAGCGTACCGGGACCATGCCTGCTCGACATCTTAGCAACACCGCGAATCTAATAATAGGTAGTCCGGAAACCGAGATATCCAGAATAGAGGCACCGGTAGGTCGGAACGAGATGGAGAAGTTCTGTCGCGTTTCCCAACTGCTTGGTTCCGAGAAAGATATGCGAAGCTCCGATCTCCAAATCCGACATGACCGTGCGTCCGGAATTGAACTTGCATTACCTAGAGGTAGGGTACCTAAATCAAACTTATAAAATATCGATACGTACCCCGTGCTCATTAACCCGGTGTGATACTTTACATATAATCATGACGTTTGATCGCAGCTGGAGAAGAAGATCTGATCTTGTGTGACGGCGTCACGACATAAATAAAAATGGCTTCGTCGTCGCTCGCACAGTGTTGTGTCTAACGTGCTTAAGTCGTCAGATGCAACCAACCTGCTGAGAAGAATGTCTGTCTGCAAAATACCAAGCGATGCTGATGAGCCAGTATATAGGTAGGTATTCGTAAACTCCTATGTAGGTATCCTGCGCCAATTCATTCATCTCATTCAATCCGTACAATACATATGTAGCAGACACACCGAGATCATTTTGGCGAACTTCAGTGGTATGACGGTCTCCGGATACACTTCTACTTTCGGCTCCGGCTTCTTTTACAAGATGGGAATGCATTACTATGATTTGTCGAGCTTTCTAATACTAACCGCGTAGGTACCAATGCCAACATTATCTAGGAGAAAATGCTCCGCAGAGGATCGCGACCAGGTGATCATCTGGGGGATGCGGCCAAGCAGGGCTTACGGAATTAACTAGATTCATTACTCGTCTTGCACGACTCAATTCCATGTAATAAGACATGCTCTATCATACGATATACCTTTATCTAATGCAGATCAGATCAAAGTATCATTGACCATGGTTCGATTACAAGTGAAGCAACATAAATATTTGGTCTTTCGATGTACGTACACGGCAAGTAAAACAGCGGTGAATCCGCAGGACCGGGAACAAGGTCAAGAATTAGAGGCAACCTAGACCTTGATTCAGACCTTGTCTTACCCCAAAGAGTTCAATTAACGCCAACGACGTCTTCCGCACGAGCCTATCTCCGCATGTTCTAATTCTGTATCTATGTATGTACTATGTAGGAATCTCTTATCGTTTCGTTGGGAAACCCTGTACCCCCTTCTTATTAGATACCTACACGAAACTTCGTTGCAGATGAGTCTGGGGTAGCGGCAAGTATGTTGCGTACAGCATACGTTCATGTGCGAATATGCAAAACACGAGCATCCTCGTCTAGTCTACCGGCATGTCAGCCAATGGTCAAACTGATGATCGGTTTCCTGTGGCCTTACTGAACACGACAGGATAGAGTATTCCTTGTTCCAAGCTTTTATAGGACGGTAAGGCTTCTCAATTACGATATAATCTCCAATCCAGCATAATTACCCAAGTTACCTAACTATATAGCTGCTTGCTTGAATTGGAGTAAGGGGTAGAACATCTAAGCCATGCTATTGTATGTGACAATCGAGGCGCCACCACCTAAGGTCGAATAGCCGAGAATGCCGTGATTCATCCGCCATCGGAACAGATATGGTCAGCCCACTTCACGTTAAGATATCGCATAACGGCCGTTTACGTTCTATACGACGTCCGGTTGCGGATAGTTCTGATGGTAGACGGTCGGAAGACTCGGAATGCAACCGCCTCTCGGCCAACCCGTCTTGCCCCCCAAGCCGTCCGACGTCTGCAATCAAGGCGCCTTGGAAATATATTATCGGGGTCCATAAAAGGCTGAAATCAGACGGATTTCTTTTCTTATTTCGCGTCCTTGTAAAAACATCATGTGGACTGTTAGATATTAGCCAAATGTGCAGCCTTGGTATCGATCCTGGCTCACCGGTGATCTGCGAAGCATTCGTTCTAGATGCAGCGCTACCCCTAGAGGTAGGGTTGTTAATAAAGGTGGTGTTAGCTGGACATTGTGCATGTTGCCTTTAAATTTCAAGACTAGCCTCTATTATCACTGATAAAATATAACCTGTTCGTACGCGAGGTTAGTAACTTAATCTACAGTGCCTTCACATTTATATTACACAGTCTCCATCCCTTCTGTGACAAGCAGCTTTTGGCCATATCAGAAAAATAGTCTTGTAAAGGTTGAATACTCCAACTTGTAGATAAGTAGGTAACTAACTAGTTAGTCAAGCTATATACTTCTTAGTCACTGTTATCCAATCCACTGATCTATAGCACATAGTCCCCTTTTCGCCATTTGAATGGTAAAAGCGGCAAAGGCTAACGCTATCATCGACCTTGTTAGCGGCCAAGAAGCGGGGGATGTCAAAGGTGAGGAGTAGCCAATCTCCCCAGCGTAGGTTCGTATAGGTATGCACACTTACAGTAGTATGACGCCACAATCATATGGCGTGTTAAACTGAACAAACACACGGTGATATTGAAGTCGACCGCTTGTCTTGGCACGACATAGTTCTGTGCAACTAACCGCATAGAACAATGTGCGGCTGGTCGTGATAGACGTGTTGAGAATTTGGGGAAGCATCGGACGAGTAGTTATGGTCTTACTCGCTTGATATTGTCCTCTTTAAAGACTCTGGTTTTATCATGAGCTCAAATTTACTGGAGAGTGAGTCGCTAATTCCAGGAGATCATGTTGGTGATCTCATGCCTTGGTCATTATGATGATATTCCTGAGGCTATCTATAGAGAGTAGGATTAAAGAAAAAGACATTTGCTCTTTACCTACTAGATATTTTAGCACGCTGAATGCCCACGGTTTTATTATTATAAATATAGATATTTACTTTAAGTACACGTATGTAAAAGATATCATGTAGCTCTATGATTTACGTTCTCCTTAATCCCCTAAACTATAGACGAAGAGTTGTGTAGACGTAGGGAGGCAGTGACTGAACTGTAGGAAATAAACAATTAGAATGCGAAATAGTTAAAAGTTTAAGGGCATAACTACCTCTTAAACTATTGGTGAAAAAACTCGAGTTACTTACCATTCGTTTAAAAGTGATTTTCCTTTAGAGGTCATATCAATTTTCATGTGGAATACTATACTTCTTGGCTATTACTACCTTTTATAAGTGCTTTGTAATATATAGACCGCTTCTACCATAATTGGATTTTGTAAGGGCTTGAAGTATGATTTATATAATAGCAACCCCTTAAAATAAAGTTTCCTGCTATCAATAAACCGAGTTATCTTGTCTTAGCGTAGACTAAACTACCATGAGATAGTTATCTCTAACAACGGACTATTATAATTGATTATATATTCGTACGCTGTATTTGGGCCACAGTATATTGACGTTTCGTTTTAATTCAACTGTAAACTACCTTGGTGCTTATTATTAGAAGTACATAAATATGATGTCTGATAGAAAGCCAGTCAATATCATTATTTCAGGTTGTTTCCACCGAAATGACTTAGGATGGATGGCATACACCTCAACCAAACATCTAACCTAGTTGAATCAGAAGCGAATATAGATAGGCACCTATTTATAATCAAGTATAGAAGTAATAATCATTCTATCAGCGCTGGCCATCACATTTTCTTATTTTAATACTGTAGGACTTATATTTGTTGAATTTGTCACGAGATAGAACCAAATAGCATGGAAGCAACTTCGTTATTCCGCAAGGAACTGTAACAAGGTACCCTCTGAGAGGTCCTAAGTCTATATATACTAAACCTGTTCTGTGTTCTAGATGTCTCATCTAAAATCCCGACAAAACTATCTTATCATCCGTAATCTAGGTATTCATTAGGTTGTGTTATTGACCCGGTTCTTTTCAGATGTAGCCAAGTTTAAGGCTTAATGAGAGAGCTGTGCTTTTTTCTGAGTGAATTATTCATGTTACATTTATAACGACAAGACACCAAGAATACTGAGTCTACCTAGTGACAAGCACACCTTTGGTACTTACTATATTCTGCTTCGCATTTCGAAATTATTGATCTCTCCACACTATTCAAGCATAATAGCCACAATAATGTGTACCGGGAAATACTCTGGTGGCCTTCCCCCCTTATTATTTGATATTACCATTCCTTAGCCCATAAAGGAGCATTTAGCAACGAAAACAAACACGTAAAACCAGCAAATTCATATATTTAAATACCTATTATCATATAATGTGTTTTGCGAAAGAAATTTTGTCTACCCGGCAATCATGCTATGAAATTAAATTACAGACGAAAGTGATATTATGTTGATATAAATGAAACCAATAAACGCCCCATGATCGAGCCGACAAACTTTGATATGATTTTTGCCGATGGGACCAGCCCACGCCGTGTTGTACAATATCAATACATTCCTACTCTAGAGTCTTATGGGTTTGATTATACCGGATTCTATGATAAATCATAGTTAGTATTGATGAGCTAAATGATAAGGGGTTTTCTTCTTCTTTCAACTATGTTATGTTCAGGGTTAAATACCTGGTATGAGGTAGCTACTTACTTCGTATTATGCCGTTCACCTCCCAATCCAATAAGTCGGGAGGACCCCCTGTCTCGCAATCGCTTCTGCGATTTGCGCATCTGTCATGCTCTCTTGGCCATTGATAGCGTACCAAGGGGAGTCGTGGAGCAGATAATAAGCCTGACCGACCGGGACGTCAGCACTAGAGGCGATGATAACTCCGGGCTCGTCCGTCCGCATCCGCGCTAGTTGGGCCCATAGGGTAGTCCGCTGAGCGGCATCAAGTCCACGTGCCAGATGGAAGACTGGGGTATATGAGCGGTCGGACCGGGCCGTGAACTTAGCCCGGAATGTCGGTGTTCCGTCGATCGGTCGTAGATGCTTGCCGCCTAGGGTAAAATATCCGGCGCAGTTACTGCAAGGCTCGCCACGCCTTAGAAGCATAGCGTCAACAATTGGATACGATCCCGGGGAGTCAAATGCTTGAAAATACGATAGTAGCATGTTTTCCTCGGCGTGCGGATTGTGTCCGCCGTCCCCCGTTCCCGCCATCGCCGTCCAAAGATCTGCTTCTCCGTCCGCAAAGAGTAGAGATGCCGACAAGTCGACCTGGTCGCTAGTGCGGAGGCCGCTGCGCACGAATTGGTACAGAGCACCTATTAAACCCAGTTGTGCATAGTTCAGGCGTACTGTATGTCCACTGGCGTTCTTGATACGGAAGCTAGGAAGCTCGACGAATATGAATTGGGGCATGGCGTCGAACGGTTAGCGGCACGGGATATTATAACTATTATATGATTAAGAGGGGAAGATTTCTGCCGAACGAGACTATATAAAGAAGGGAGGCTCAGAGAGGGCTGTCCTAGATGATATAGAATGAGGGCTTTCAACTTGATCATCGATGGCGTAGAGTCCGGTGATAGATATAGGAGTTCGATCATCCCATGCCGCACGACCATTGCCGGGAGATAGGCGAACTGATGCCTGGTGCCTGGTACCTGCTTCGTAGCGAGTACAGTTATCCAGTTCGTAGTATCCTTCACGGGAATGATTCACACGCCATAAGGTGAATCAGACGGCAATGTATCAAGAGTCACTGCTGACCCGCGGTAATCGAAAGCACACCTGTGACGAATGGGGAAGCTCCTATGGATAGCGACGAGGTTGATAAGTTCACGAGAGGGAGAGGGGCACACGGGGAGGGCTAGTCAGGGGAAAGATAGATACCCATACCGCGAATAGGCTATTGCAAGGTTGGTATATGTATTCTCCGAGACAGGCATCGCATCCCAGATCTCCCGATCGCCATAGATTCCGCTAAAGAGTTACTCATATCTTCACCCACGTTTCAGCTTCTTCGGTAGCTGGCTTCCTTTAAAAGGTAAGCTGACGCAAACTTCGACCGTGACGTCTTTGAACGCGGTCCTGAATGAGGCTGATAATTATCGGGAAGCTTACCGTGCAGCATGCAAGCCATAGTAAGGCTGACCCAGCAACCTGGTAATACATACATCTCGGATGTTTACTTTTCGTCTTAATCATCTTGGTCGTTATGCTGCTATACTAGCACCACCCGTAAATTCTCGATACGTAAGTGCCCTTGGCTAGGGCTTGACATCATCGAGTCCCCCCCACCGGAGTTCGTGATAGAGTAAATGTCCAAGGCGGGAGTTGCTTCACCGTACACGCGCCGAGCGCGATTCTAGCGTGGGACAGGTTGATACTACATAGCAAGGTCAAGATATGCCAACACGAGGTTATGCAGAGTGGATAGGGTATTGACTTGCTATGGAACCCATGGAGATTCGGTTCTACTTTGGGGTTATCCCGGGTTCTGGGTATTTGATAGATGGGCTTGATGGGCATCCGACTCGTCGACTGTTGAAGTTTCAAATTGAAGCTCGTAACGGGTATGCATAGGACTAGGACTCAACCATTTCGTGTCTAAATTTGGGCTGGTCATTTTTGACGAGTAGTTGCTCTCGGCCGGTGTTCTGCTCGGATAGTGGGACAAGGGGATATATGCGGCTACGTGGCGGGAACGCAACGAGGCCGAAGATCCAGACTCGAACAAGTCCCGTGAACCGTGCATAACCCTGTCGCTAGATCACCAACTAGACGGACCGGGGAACGAGACTATTCCCCGTATAGCCTGCATGAACCCTAGCAGACCTGAATCGTACATAATCGTCTAAGAACTTTATAATCCTTAACCTTGGGTCTGTGTCCTGGCAGCTTGGTAGCTTGGGTCGGGTCTTGAAGCATGTCGCTTGGGGATTATTACAATAGCATCATCTTCCCAACCCTTGTAACCTTGTAACCTTAAGAACGAACCACTAAGGATTATGTAAAAGAAAAAGAAAAAGAAAAAGAAAAGAAGAATAGAAGAAAAAAAATTGACGTCACGAGGTAATTCGTATTTTTTTTTATTTTTGTATTTTCTCGTTCCCCCCCGTTCCCCGTACCGGACTTATTAATTAGTATAATTAGAAGGTATAATTAGATAATTAGTATTATTTACTCGGCTAAAATAAAAGCCCTTTTCTTCTTTTGGATTTAGTCGACGGCACAAGCTAAAAACAAAGCGTCAAAGCTGGTACCAACTGAATGAGGCCTCGCGCTTAGATGATCGTTCTAAGGCCAATCTGGAATGGTTATACGCCAATCGACGAGGCTAATCCATAACCGTTTAACCGTTTATGGGGTTCCTTCGTATTGTTACCTGTCCGTGGGTTAGCCTCAGCACAAGCCCCATCAGCCTCAATCTCATTCTTATTAGCCAAATCGCTATAATTGCTCGGGTCGTTCCATGATTGGACAATCTCCGAATATCGTTTTTGACCTTCTTCACCATTAGCGCATTTCATTGGTTCTAGCGCCAAGCGCTTCTGTGATGCAACTCTCCTTTTACCTATTTCAGTTATTTCGGTGGGGGTATCGTGGGGACCGCCGTCTTAGTCGAACGACCTTTCATCTTCTTATTTTACGGTCTCTTCTTTTTTCTTTTTCTTCTTCTTACATCTTACTTCCTAATTCTTCTCATTGACTAAATTGGCGATTATCGACGTCAAAGCCAAAAAAAGCCAAAAAAAAAGCCAAGTCGCGTGCGTCATCTCGTAGCCGTATGCGTAATGATTTTTTAGGCCTCCTAGGAATATGTTATCGCTATCTTGAGAATCATCGCACTTAGTACGTCCCGACTTGACTTGACTCGGCGATATCAAACCACGCTTACACAGATCGCAGCTTCAATCCTCGCGCTGATGGGCTCAAACAATAAGCTGATTTTATATCAACTTGGTCAATTCAACCGAAACCTCAAATTCTGCAATCAAAATTCATGTTAGCTGAGTATGAATAACACCGTGTCGTACTATGGTTGATCTCGATCCTTCTGTCGGATAGGAAAATCGTTGATATTATTTGTTCGTAAATATAATCAACTGTCGGCCGTCGCTTTAATCTAAATGGTCCGCTACGACCCAATCCGAATCCATATGGTGTACTCAGGAGGCAGTGTGAAGACAGTAGAAACACTCCGGGCGGAACATATCCCAAAAATTATTCCAAATAAGGCGAATCCGTCGGCAACTAATTCCATTGTTGTAGGTTGTAACACGAATTATAAAGTGTTTTTATTTTTTATTTTTTATTTTTTATATCGACACCCTTGATGACGTCTTAATTGCGTGGTACATAATGAATGCCATTGATCAGCCCTATTGCAGGAATATTTTAGTTTCTAATCATATTAACTGGTGGAAATCTTACTATGACTGTGCGAATAAGAGTCGGCGAGATCCGAGGACGTCTACGTAATATTCGTAATTCAAACCAACGTACATTAGGTATTTTTTTAAAAAAGAATTTACTCATAGTCTTTGCGTCTTTGTTCGATTAGTTGATTGTTATTTATCTCCCAAGTTCTATTCGCATGGTAGAAACATTAGTATTCTCCATAGCTTCTTGAAAATAAGCTAGGTAGTTACAGGTATTTTGGGCGGTTTAGAGACCAAACAGCGACAGAAGCTGGCGCATCTAAAGGGAATATGATGTAATTATCGGTACTCTCTAAGTTTCCCAAAATCATACGAAACGCGATCGTCTCTCCATCAAGCAGCTTTCCGTAATAGTAAGCTGTGTAACATATTTTCCTCTGCACTTCATATCATCGATCCAATATACGGGTCGCGCTTACCATCCGGCGAGTACTCGACGGTGTACTGTACAGTCTTCTGTATTTGAAGTCCCTTTTCCTCGTGTAGCGTATACTCTTCTGAGCTGGAATCGGCCCTACGAAAATTGGCTAGATTGGCGCCCTCGTATCCAATTTTACCGTTGTTGATGCGCGCCCATTTATCCTCTTCCGACTTGGAGTGACTCTCGCTGCTACTCGGATAGGACTTTGGCAAGCCACTGCTAGTGTAAGCGGCGCGTTTGTCCGAATTATCACGAGAATTGGAGTAGTAGGTAGGCATCAATTTTGGGAACCACTTGATAATCAGGGGACGGATCTGCGGAAGACAAGCACACACGAGCGCTACGTTCATCTCGATGATGGTCCACATGGTAGAGGCAATGTCGTAAGTTGGGTCTGGTGTCCTTGCTTGCATATCTATGGTTGTCACTCTTAGACAAGAAGTGATAACCACGCTGTTGCCTAGCGTTAGTAAATTGATATTAAGAAATGCTACAGGCTACTTACAATACACCGAGAGCAAAGACGATCATCAAGGCAGCTTTTTGGACTCTAGGTATCTGCAATGCGTAGACGAGAGTCATAGGGAGAGTAAGAATGATGATATCGGTCGCGATTGAGAAGCCAGAGTTGGCGTACCAGAACTTTCCATTGTCTATACAGGTGCCCTTTATAGACTTGTCGAACGCCTTGGTAATCGGGGTGCATTGGAATATCGTCGCCGTAACCGATGCGATGCAGTACATGATCACAATCAGTAGCATAAAGCGGCACGCACACCTAAACCACTTGGTATTGCTAAAGATTCTCAGGTAGAGTAGAAGGATTGACGCCTTTGTTAGGTTGATACAGGTTTTGTAAGTCACCTGGCAGAGGTAGAAGTACTACATCCGGAGGGTATCCAATTAGTGATTTTAGTCCACGCAAGGATACCTACCTAACCTAGGGAGTAGATCGATCACAAGTATCTGAGAACGCACCTTAAAAGCTTGGTATTTATCAGGACCGGACAAACTGTAAGTATGTCTTCCATAACCGTAATGACAGGCCAAAAGCATGATTCCGCTCGAAGCCAGGGCGAACCCCTTAGGTAAAATCATCAGTACATGTTGTTCATCACCGATCTTCACGTACGCCTTAAGGATTTGACTTACAAGTGATATTAGAATAGTCCAGTCATCAGCGCCAAGATGTCCTCCGTTTCCCAACCTCGACCATATTCGGGTACCGACAATGATGGGACAGATAGCCAGGAAGACGCCGACAGGAACGTATATCATCTCGGAATTGGAATCATAGTAACCAGGATCACCAGGGGATAGATTGCCTCTTGGGAAGTTAGACATCTTGCCAGAATATAACTCAGTGGCTAAACTCTTTATGACGACAGTTTTCTTGAAGTCCTCTCAGAGACTGGATTGCATGATAAGCTGTAGACAACACTATAGAAGAGTGTACCTCTATTCCGAAGTGTGAATCTAGAAGATTAGATGGAGGTCTGAATTGAGAACTTGGTGGTGGTTGAGTGTTTTTTTTTGGGAGTTTCCGGGAAGTTGATGTGATGGTGCGATATCGACTGCTATATCTAATGACAGGGCGACTATTCCTTCCAGAGTAGCATATCCCAAATTGTAAGAGCAACCATAAAACTGGAAGTCTTGGCTTAGATTAATTGAATACCTTGGTACACTTGCGATATAGCTAAGTACATATAGTTAAGGAAAGTGCATGTGCGTATGGATGTAAACTCTTAAGTATTGGTTAGTGTTACGTCACTATACGCATCGTATATAGTTCCTTCCCTGGGAGAGGTGTACCTTATAGAAATAGAATTTGGCAATAGACTTTACTGTGATAGACATTAAGCAGGTACAATCACTTGCCCTTGGTCGCTTCCAAGGCTTCTGCGCCATGGGTAAGGATGTGTTCAAGACTAGCAGCCACAATGAAGATCTCAGATGAGACAGAAAATGAGGTAACAGCCGCATATTTTGATACCGAATCATTTCCTCCCTTTCCATATGCCTTAACTGCCTACCTCCTACATAAAATAACATGTAACTTAACCTACCTACCTAAGGTATGTATTTAGTCTGTTACCCAAGACAGTCATAACTTGGAAGACAGTGGAACATAGCACCACTTACATGTAGGTTAGGTACCTAGTTATTTCGCATGTAATACACACGGGTATTGTTAACCGACGTCAAGGCAAACTGAGAACCGGCAAACTTTGATAATTATGCTAACTATCATAACTGACTTATATAACTACCTCTATATCTCTTCTCTATATCTAACTTACCTTATTTGCTATCCCGAATAGTAGCCATATCGTGTGTATCATCTATCACGTTTGTGTATACGGCTATCTCGGCTGCCCACTTGCTTTGCTACATTGCTTTGCTACCTTAGCGTTGTGATTATTGAGCACAACCGAGAAGACGTAACGGGTACACTAGATCTCAGATTAAGGCAATTCCGGATAACTAGCAAGGGAAAGTTGACTACTATTGTTCGTTGATAGTATGCCGTGTGGCGAGCTGTCAGGTGCGGCTATTGGTAAGACAAGGCCGGCAATGTGAGACAAAATCTCGCAAGCGCAGGCGATGGTTTCACGCATATTATCGCCAGGTCGACTCATGTCTGAGATGCCCTGCATATGCCCTGGGTGTGCCCTGGATTGTGGATATGCTTTTACTTCTCAGTTGCGATTTCTGTAAGCCAAATCCCATCTGTCGGGCAAGTTTGTTAGTTATGGTTAGTTTGACAGATGAAGTCGCTTGAATACCTTAGAGTATAAGGCAATGTTGTCAAGTAATGAATAGTGGTAATGTATCTGTTATTCCGCAATTACTAGTACTTTGGGATAGAAAGATTTCTTTTCTTTTCTTTTCTTTTTTTTTTAAAAAAAAAAGGGAGAAGTAAAAAAGGGATGGTCAACTGTTACCCCAGATAATTCTATATAGGCATATGCACATTTACATTATATGCAAGAGTCCATTAGCTCTCAGTACGACATTACATCTGCAGTATCACAAATCTAATGTATTACATTGTGTTTATGGTACCCAATGTCGTATTACGATGGTCATCTCCTCTCAAACCACACAGACTACCTCATAACACATTTACCAAGTCACATGCATATGAATATGCATCATCACCCCACGCCAAATTATATCTATCTCCGCTTGCTATTATGCATACCTTGTTCCCCCACGTGTAGGCTACAGCTCGATAATTCTGGAATAAGTCTATCCGCGTTTCACCCATCAATGGGTATTAACCGCTTGCCGACAGTGCCCCGGAATTCCAAGATTGGCGAAATGAATTAGGCATATAAACAGTTATTCTAAAGGGATGCCATAGCTCTACGAGGTTATTACCAGAGGGCTAAGCTTTTCTACATTCCGAGCCTTGGCAGTGGTGAGTGATATCCATTTACGCCAGAGCTAATTGCCGGGGGCGCGGTCGTTCCTGTGTCGCGGCAATGTCTAGGAACAGGTGGTTACCATGAGACGAAATGTCTCGCAGTCTGAATCTCTTAAGAAAAAGCCGCCGAGAGGCGAGAAGAACGAACTTAGTTAGATCTGCCTACATGATCTACCGTGGATGCGTAATCTGCCCGAGCTGATATGAATGTATTCGATGTATTGAAGATAGACATGTAACTAATAGGAGGTAACTTTTTGTAACCTAAGCTACCTCCTAGAAGCAACGTCGAAAAAGAAATCATTGGTCGCCGACCACACAATATTGCGATAAGGCAGTGAGTTCGAATTTCTCCTGTATGGGGAGACTAGTGAGAATAATCTTTTTATTTTTATTTATTAGTTTCTTTTGTCAGCTGTCATATCTAGCCGTTGCTCTTCGCTTTTCGCACTCTCGGTTGATCATCACCTGTTATGATCTTCACATGTGTCACTAATTTGTCTTTCCTTTTCTCCTACACCTGTTTCCTTACAGTAATAACCCTACCCAGACGTGTGGACGATCTTTCCTTTGAAAATCTAATTCTAGTCCCAACTCACACCAGCTTCTAGTAAATTTTCGGAAATGCCGTCTAACGCATCGGAAGAGGAGCTTACCAACGAAGCCAAACTTGTTCGCATCACCACCATCATGGCCAACCAGAAATGTGCGCCGCATAGCGCCGATGTCGATGCCGACCCTGAACTGGCCGGTCTTCCTCCGGGCATGATCGACGCTCATGCGGAACGCCGTCTACTCCGTAAGATAGACTTCCACGTCTGGCCTATCCTGTTTGTCATCTATATGATGTCTTTCCTCGATCGCATCAACATCAGTAACGCTCGCATCCAAGGAATGACTGAGGAACTTGACCTATACGGTAATAAATTTAACATCGCCCTCTTTGTAAGTCATACTTTCTAGGTGTGTTGATTTACGCTTCAATTTTACTGACCTGTTATAGGTATACTTCATCCCTTACATCTTGCTCGAAGTTCCTAGCAACATGGTACTCAGGAAGCTCAGGCCTCACTACTATATCCCGTTTCTTATGCTGAGTTGGGCTATCGTCAACATGTGCATGGGGTTCGTCTCAACGTACGAAGGGCTTGTCGTATTGCGCTTCTTTCTCGGAACATTCGAGGCTGGTGTTATGCCCGCTATCGTTTATCTCACTTCCATGTATTACAAGCGCCACGAGTTTCAGACACGCATAAGTTTCTTCTTCTGCTCCACTGTTGTTGGAGGTGCTTTCGGAGGTGTAAGTGATGTTTCTCTTTTATCTTTGTACTTGTTGTTATGTTTATCCTTCTCCTTTTTTCTAGCCTTTGCAAGTCTGTATCGACCCAGTCGGAAAAAAAAGTGACTTAAACATCGGTAGTCACTGATAGATAAACTTCGGTAGCTAATTATGAATATAGCTGCTCGCATATGCGATTGCGAATCTCGATGGCCATAACGGCATTGCAGGCTGGAGATGGATTTTCATCATTGAAGGGGCGGCCACAGCTGTCGTAGCCATTATATCTGTCTTCCTCATCGTAGATTGGCCAGAGCAGTGTCACTTTCTTACACCAGAAGAAAAGCACCAACTGGAACTTCGACTAGCTGACGATGGCGCCAGGATGGTGGCTCGCATGGACACGCTTAACGCGTACGCGTATCGACGCATCTTAACCGATTGGAAGATTTGGGCTGGCGCTATGATGTACATGGGTATCGGCGTTACGGGCTACGCTACCACATTCTTCATGCCGACTATTCTGCGCGAGTTTGGCTGGGAGGCACAGGCTGCTCAAGTTCATACCATCCCCGTGTATGCCGTTTCCGCAGTAGGCATGATATCCGTGGCATACTTTTCCGATCGATTCAAGCACCGTTACGGCTTTGTTATTTTAGGCTGCATCATCGCGACAGTTGGATACGCTATGCTGTTGCACCACGATGGTCTATCAAGCGATGCAAAATACGGCGCCGTATTCCTTGTATCGCTAGGCGGTTTTGTGTCTACGCCAATTGCGCTCGCCTGGCTCGCCAACAATATGGCGGGTCATTGGAAGCGCTCCTTCGCCTCCGCTATCCAAGTTTCTCTTGGTAACATCGCAGGTATCGTAGCAGCCCTCATATTCCGCCAGGAGGAGGCTCCGCGTTACCTGACCGGATATGGCACTGCCATAGCTATCACATGGCTGGGTGGGCTTTCGGCGACGCTGCTTTTCGTGGGCATGCTTATTGAGAATAGGAGACGTGACGCCGGTAGGAGAGATTCGCGGTTAAGCCGTCCCAAGGAGGAAGTCGATAATATGGGTGATTACCATCCATCATTTCGATTTACGTTGTGAAGGGAGATTTGCCTGTTTTATTACTTGCTAATTCCTTTGTTGCGGCTCTGGGACGGATGTGTTCTTGTAGCACGCTTGGAAAACCAACCTGTTGGGCACTCTCAATGACATCGCACGTTAAAATAGTCTCCATAGAGATGAGGGTAACTATTGTATATGATAGAGGACAGGGCTCTCGCCATACGAATATTTATAATGATGAATGTACTAATTACCTTTATATCATTGCAAAATTGTGTATCCCGTCTGAGCGGCGTCAGAACTGGAGCAGATTTCGAACTAATAACGATAGCTTATAATTATACTGAAGTAGGAGAATATGATTGTATACTCACATGGCATAATTGTTGTGATGTAAAGACTTGCGAGCCAATATAGGGCGTACAATATCTTCGTAGGTAGGCCGCCTGTGCTAGACATATAAACGATCGGGTTGGTAGCAACTTGTATACGTAGCTTGGTCTGAATGGGGCACACAGCTTCGAGGTCACCATGGAGAATATATCTAACTCATTGGCTTATGATGATATAATTTTAGCACCTTTAATATACTTCTCCCTAGCTAGTTGTCATACACGTAATTGATACATCCCAAATATACCCACCACCCCCCCTTGCGCAGGCCTGCCATAATGCGTTGCTCGAACCCAGTTTGCTCCCGAAGGTCTCCGCCAACGTCGTTTTCGTGAATAAGTCATTCCAATCGTCATCCCTAGCCGTAGGGGTACTCATAAATTAACCCCACAAAACTGCTAGCCTGATAGATCCGCCTGCAAACCTGTCCAGGTCGCCCTAGCCTCCACGTTTGCTACCGATCATAAGTGAATAGCATAGGGTACCTCAACTCTTTTCGCTAACGCATCATCGAAAAAAAAGGAAATACAATATAGATGGGAGGGAAAATGTCAACACGTCCAAATGCTCTGGGTATATGCCATGTTCCGAAAGAGCGGGAAGAAATAAATCAACCAAAGACCACTATAGTATTTCTTTTATGGACAAGTTGTAGATAAGTGATGACCACAGGGCATTGAAAAACGCGATGCAAGCTTCTATAGCTCGTCTTTGATGTGCTGAACTGTATCCCCAACCCTTCCGGCGGCAGCGTCGGCGACGGACTTAGCCGTATCACTAGCTTCGCTGGCGGCGCTCACTGCAGTCGCGGATGCGACACTAGCAAGACTTGATACCGAAGCAACACCAGTTGAGTATGCTCCTATGAGGCGCGAATATACCGATTCGGTAAAGGGTGGCTCTTTACCAACGACGAGTTCGGAAACGAGAGAGCTGACCACCGAGTACTGGGATGCTGCAGCGATACTGACCGAAGAAGCGTAGTCTTCTGCTAATACTGTGACAGTTGAAGCTTGATGCGCTGCCGCGCCCGTAGCCGATGCTGCGTAGTCACCCGCAGCGGAAGCAAAGTCACCGGCTGCGACTTGTATATTTTCATACCATGGAGTGGGCGTAGGAGCGCTGTAGACCTGGGAGCTGACACGACTGACAAGCGCATCCCAGTTTTCCCCTATATAGTTGTTTGCATCGGAAGCTAAGTCGCTGACAGACGACGCTATGGACTCGGCGTTCTCGCTAGCAACCGAGACTGCGGAAGCAACCGATTCACCGGCTACTGCTGCGACGGACGAGGCAGACTCCTGAATGTTGGTTGGCGTAGGCGTAGCCGTTAAAGAGCTCACGGCTGTAGACGCAGCAGAAAGGAATTCAGAATAACGTGCGTGTGCCAGACCTATGCCTGCATAATAGTTGTGCTTAGCCTGATTGAGAAGTTTCTCAGCTTTCTGTTCTGCCTCCTCGAGGTACGTGCTGGGTGTTGGTTCAGAAGCGCCGACGGCTACCTTTGCAGATTCATATTGTTCCGAAGCCCATTTCAAAGAGTCGTCAAAATTGTGTTGTGCGATGGACTGGACTCTTTCCCAATCGACGGATGGCACGGTTGGCATGCTAGGAATCCATTGTGTGGTGGGAGTGCCATATATGCCCTCTGATGCAGCTGTCATCGCAGCGTTGAGCCTCGAGTTGGCCGTGGCAATTGCACCCAGATATGCGCTGGAAACCGAACTGAGCATCGCTTGATGGATAGGCTTTGGCTCTCCACGGATCTGCGCGGATACGGCCGACATAGCACGTGAATAATGATCAGCAGCTCCGGCGACGGCAGCAGTATATGCTGATTGCGCGGCCGATGTGATACTGGCGGGGATATCTGATTGAACAACTGACGCAGCGCTAGACGCGGACGAAACAATGTCATCATCTAGAATAGGTTGTCGTGAAGGTACAGATTGGGCTGCGGCGCCGAAGAGGGCAGGTTTAATAGTAGTAGTGGTAGCTGGCTCAACGGGTGCGGCTGGTTCATCTGGTAATTCGACAATCGTTTCCTGAACTTGTTCTGGTCCATCAATTGGATCAGATGACGGTAGCGGCTCGTCGGAATTAGTGGCGCTCTCAGTTTGTTCAGAGGCGAGGCCCTCCGTTGGAGCAAGCGAAGAAGTATCAGGGTCTTCCGAATCTGTTTGGGAAAGTGATATTATGACGGTCTCAGGACTGTTAAGGTTCGCCTGTTCGTTATCGATCTTTTCACCAGCGAGAGGAGCTGCTGACGCTTCACTTTGCGCAGCCTTCTGGGCAACAGAGATTGCTGCCAACTCAGCAGTTTCGCTATCGAAGTTATCGCTAGCATCGCCAGCTATAGCCTTCCACGTGGCCACCTGCTTTAGTCGACTCAATTCCTCAGCGGCAGCTTGCGCAATGCTCATACCCTCGTCCTCGATTTCGGCCCCGGTCGATTGCGCTAATGTAAGACCAGGGTGCGTTGTAATCAAGCGCTTGAAGTCATCCGTCCACTCATCGAAACGTTCCTTCAGCTCGTGATACTTCTTCCAATCCTTGTAGGTGATACCGTCCATCCATGCCCATTTCATGCCGATCCTCTGAAGTGCAAGATCGCGAGTTTTCTGAAGGATACTGTAGTGCTCTTGAGCTGCCTTGGTAACCGCAATTTCTGTCTCCTGATCGTATGTCTGACGCCAGGTACGAATATCTTGAGCTTTGTCCTTGATCTTGAGACCAGCAGCCCGGACAGCGGCAGAAAGGGCTTCATCTCTCTTTTCTTTATCATTGCCATGCTTTTCCAAGATAGATACAATGGATTTCTTGAGGCTCTGTAATTCGGTGCTGGCGGTCTCCTCGAGTTGCTTCACTAAAGACCTACCCATACCATTGGCATGCCTTTCGATCATGCGGGCCGAGATCTCATCCACGCGGTCTTCAATTTCAGCGGCACCTTCTTGTGCGGCTGTGGTAAACTTGCCTTCCCATAACTCGAGATCCTCGGCGGCGATCTTGGCGGCTAGCTTGCGTGTCTCCTCCGACGTGCGCGATTTCTTCTGCTCAATCTTGACTTCTGGCGCTCCTTCGAAGGATTCCGCTTCGCTCGAGTGTTCAGGTTCGATGATGGTTTTGACAGCCGAAGCAGCAGATGAGGAGATGGAAGAAGCT
This sequence comes from Daldinia childiae, assembly GCF_008694065.1. Classification (NCBI taxonomy): domain Eukaryota; kingdom Fungi; phylum Ascomycota; class Sordariomycetes; order Xylariales; family Hypoxylaceae; genus Daldinia; species Daldinia childiae. Next base: position 42,124 of record NW_022984654.1, on the reverse strand, counting down.
ATCGGCTTTGTAAAAGTGGATTTGGGTAAGATTGAACTATTTAATCATCAGTGAGCTATACGAGAAAGGGACACTTGATGAAGTGGCGAGAACTTACGAGCTGGCTTCCTCGGTCACCGGCTTGGCCTTTCTTTCATTATATCTCCCTAGTCGCTCGCCAATACGCACGAGCTGCGGCTCAACCTTCATGACGTAGACATCTCGTAGATGAGGCCAGATTGTGGCGTCCAGAAAAGTGTAAGTCTTATTCCAGGCCCAGATAGTCGAAGGAACTGCAGTGTCAGTCGTAAACGAATAAGCAGCATCGTAGCCTTGGGCAGCGTAAGGCTGCATGAATACGTAGGCCGGGAGTACAAATTCGTGGTAGGTCTGTAGAGCATTGACCCGCGCGATATCATAATAAGGAGATATTACAGCAGAGATACTCTCAACATGAGGCGCTACTGTTTGATCGTATTGGACTTTTGCTATAGCTTGATACTCGCTTAGCTTAGGTTGCACGCTCTTTTCCCACTTGACCTGACCAAAAGCTCGGGCCTGGGAAACTCGTGGGCCACCATATTTGACAGCATACGTGCGCGCAGGAGTGATGACAATACGGTCGACTGTGTCGTAGTATGGCTTGGCAACATCGACGTACGGCGCAGCATAAGTATCGTAATAGGGCGTGATATGTGGCGTTACGGCCGATTTGACCTGGAAGTAGGGTTTACATATCTTGGGCGTTGTGTCGTCACAGGCGTCGAGAGTAGAAGGACAACGGAAGAGAAGGGTAAAGATAGAATACCACGTTAATAGCCTATGGTAAAAAAAGGGAATTAGTATCCTATTTTTAAAATCCTGTTCTTAAAGTAGGGAAGTCATTCTGTGAAATCTTCATCTTACCTTGCGATAATGTTAAAGCTCCACGCAAAGAAGCTCCGCTTCTTCTGTTTGGTATTTCTCCGCCTGGGAGTTGTAGTATGTCCATTTAAACCGTTAATCCCATTGATTCCGTTGATCCCATTTACACTTTTGACACCCTTGGGCCCCTTGAGAGACCCATTCGTGCTTGACTTAGATCTGGTGTTTGTTGCACCGGCCATAGTAAAGGCACCTAGTGGTGAGCTGTATCAATAACTAATATTATTCGCATCAAGGTATAGTTGATAGTTTTATATAGAGATTAGTATTGCGGATGGGATGTCCCCGAGACGCGATGATAAGTCGTGTGAAACCGACTAGGATAGGAATATATTGATTGCTCTTTACTTGTAGGTCAGCATCGAGTCGGCGACTTAAGATTCGAAGGTGTGTACATAGATGTATGTGACCGACTCGAGGATTGAAGTCTAGGACAAGAGAGAATGAAAAAAATAATATTTCAGATTCTGTGGGATAGTAGAGTTAGAAGAGAGCGGGAGAAAGTGGATACAGAAGTTTTAGAAGCTTTGATGATGGCGTGTGACGGCCGCGAAGCTAAGGCTGGCGTTTTAACTTGCTGTAACAAAAAAGAGATGATCAAGGATTATCAGGGATTATCAGGGATGACGCAGGGGTTTATGGAGGTTCGAGAAATCGTTATCGTCTTTGTTTCCTGTTTTCTTCTTTCCTCACCAAAAAAAAAAAGAAGAGAAAAGAAAAGGGGATAATGTAAAGGTCAGTTTTGATGATATCAATATACGAAGATATGATGAACAAATAGAAGAATTCAAGGACGGTGAAAAAGTGAATGATACATGTATGTATATAGTAGGTACCTAGGTACATAATACATATGATATGTATTTATTTAGTGCGCACCCAGCTGATGAACCCACAGGAGCTATGACGAAATATGCAACCTGCACTATCGTAGTGCACTACGTTTTGTTAGGTATTGATTGCACATGACAACGGTACTTTGTATACAACCTCAAAGATAAACACGAGGGGTTGGATTGGGGATTGAAGATTGGAGAATTGGATGGTCGTACTAATATTAATATGTACATAGATATAGCAATAAATATAATCATGGTATAAGTAACAATTAATATTATATGACAATTGAAAAAATATGCTAGTGGTTGATCAGGCCTTTGAAGGCTATAAGAAAGTAAGATATCGGAAAGCAGGATACTTTTCCATTGCCTTATCACCTATGACGCTTGTTGTTGCGACCAACCCTTCATCTCAGGAACTGGGCTTTGCCAACTTGTCTTTTAGTGTATGCTATAGTTATTCTGTAGACGTCATCTGACTATGGCGTCTACAGCTAAGCAGTGTAGGAGAGATGATATGCCCCTACAAAATATATCTTCAGAATTATACTAATGTTTATGCCTAATATATAAACAACTGACTATTAAATGACTGTTGAGTAAACACCTATCATATATTTCTATAAATATAGGATTTGTTCAAGCATACCCAGCAATGTCCATTAGTTATAGTTATACTATAAGATCCACTAGGTAGCTTAACGAACCCGCATTGCTGGAACGCTATATGATGGGATCCAAACAGGATAGGAATCGATAGACTTGCATATGTTTCACGTGGGATGGAAACAAGTTATTAATATAAGTAGTAATAAATGTGGTATTGCATTGCATGGTGAAAGCAGTTTTATCGGTCGTATTAACTAGTAAGCCGAACTTCTTTTACTGTCTTAGATATCACATCATAGTTTTATTTTATATTCAAGGTAATAGAGACTTCTTCTATATTATAACTACATAATATCATAACTGATTTTATTAATGTACTCTACGATTTGGGTTCTTATGTGATCTTATTTCATGTATACCTTTTAAGTAGGTATTTGCCTATGTGAAATGTACATGTAGTTATTACCGGATTATGTAATCGACTTTATGTACTATCGGCTTTGTTCTATTCCGACGACTGGTGCTAGAATGTACCTAAATCCCCTCTAACGTGCATTTCCACTACATTTTAGGTAGTCTGGCCGAATAATTGCCACTTTCCACTTAGGTACATCGACATTTGTTACCTTCTACTCTACCCTATCTAGCCTCTATTAAGTACATACGGAAACATGCAAACATAGAGATAGGTATCTACAAAGAATCACTTTGCATTTATGTCTCTACCTACCAGGTAAGGTTATATGCCTGCTTATTCCTTTTTCTCTCTCTTGATATACCGTAATGTCCTAACTTCCACATTAGGTAATCGCATATCTCCCATCCGTTAGCACGCGATTTGATTGCATCGATCATCACCACCTTGTAGCATCCAAATTCCTCTTTTATTCTTCTTCTCTTTTTTTCAATTGCCGTCGACCTATCATACCACGCGCGACGATACCGTAATCTCATGGTCTAAACTTAAGAAAAGAGCCCTCTGGGCAAGAGCTGCAATTTACCTATCACCGACTGGTCTTGGTTTCGAGCCGATATTTTGTCGCCTACGATGCCGGATTTCTTACCCGACCTTACCGAATTCCCCAACGCCCACCAGCGACGGAGGCAATCCGTCACGAAGCCTGACGCCATGGCGGAAAACAATATGTCGGGAGTTAAGCCATCGGTTAACGATTCGATCGATCCTGATACCTGTCGGATTTGCCGAGGAGAGGGCACCACCGACGAGCCTCTCTTTTATCCTTGTAAATGCAGCGGAAGTATCAAATACGTACATCAGGATTGCTTGATGGAATGGCTTTCACACTCGCAAAAGAAGCATTGTGAGCTTTGCAAGACAGCATTCCGCTTCACCAAGCTATATTCTCCGAATATGCCCAAGCGGCTACCCCTCTACATCTTCGTCACCCATATGACCAAATATCTCTTCCGTAACGTGCTCGTCTGGCTGAGAGCCATCCTAGTCACCAGCGTCTGGTTAGGCTGGCTTCCTTACCTCATGCGTTCTGTCTGGTCCTTTCTATTCTGGATCAGCGATGAGGGTTTCGGTCCCAGCCCGCCTATCCTCGATTCTCGGAATGCTACTTCAATAGGTCGAGGCGATCTATCTTCCCTTTCTGTCACGGGCACGACTACATGCGCATCCACACCCTTACTACCCGCTACGACCACCGCTGCGAGTATTGGAGGTATTATCGACCAGATTCCCGTATCCAATTTGTTGAGAGCTATCTCGAGACCTTTGAACACAAGCCCTCCAACTTGGCTCACTACGCTATTAGGCTTGTCTACTACCACAGACAAGTCAATATATGGAACTAAAGATTTCCTAAACGTAACACATGTCGATCAGTTTTCTATCTCGCCTGCCGCTTATCGCCCCTCATCTTTATTGAGTGAGGTTACCGTCCTCAAAAACTTCACGCGACATCCCGCCATCAACCGGACTATCATCGCTGTTCTAGAGGGCCAAATCATAACTTTGCTAGTCATCGTATGTTTTATCCTGATTATCTTGGTTCGAGATTACGTGGTGCAGCAGCAGCCTGAAATAAACATGCGCGCTGCTTTCGCCGCGGCGGAAAACGAGGCCCCTCCACCACCCGGACCCATGAACAATCTAGCACCACGCAACTTGGGTCCAGATGACGACGAGGACATGGACTCTGATGATGACTCTACTGCAGAACGGGATGGCCCGATAGCTGAAAATGATACGGATGACTTGGGTCCTGATCGAGCAGGTCATCTGCAAGATATTGTCGATATACAGAATCCTCGCCATAGACCTATTGCCGAATTCCGGCGGCGAACGCAACGATTCGATACTAATAGTAGACAGGAAGGCCAAGGAGAAGACCGCGGTCGCACCGAGTCAATTGCGCGCAATACAGGGCTCGCGGAGCAGAGCAATAAGTTCCAGGATGGTCCAGCCGAGCAAAGATTTGGCGAACGGACTCTCTCGGACAATTTTGATGGCGAGGGCAGTTCGCAGGGTACGGTGAAGGAGTATCTACGGATCTACAGAGAAGCCGGTGGAGACCAGGAAAAAATCCTTCAAATCATTCGAGAGGAGGGACTGGAAGACCGTATGCGATACTGGATCCGCGTAACACAATCAATGGCGACTGCTGGCAGGGCTGCTGACGGAAGTAGTTTCGATCTAGGAAATGGCATTGGAAGCTCAATTTTAACTCACCAGGAACGGCGCTCAAGCCGGTCCCCTACAAGGTCAGACTCGCCCAGAGCTGATGCGACTAGTAGCGATAACTCGAGTTGGACGTGGGCAGAAAATGATGACGGCGACGCTGTAGCAAGCCAGAGTTCCCACGATAAAGGAAAAGGCAAGGTCGCTGAGACGTCCGGAAATGGAAGCGATTCCTGGACAGATTCCTGGGCGTCTTGGGGAGGTGAATTTGGCGAGAATACTCCTTACTTGCCTAATGGTAACAGCAGTAGCGAAAATGCGTCGTCTTCGGATATACCGCTCTTAACGAGACCAAGAGCTGTTTCTGATGGCCCTCAGGCCCCCAAACCTATCAATAGGCTTGCAAATAATAATTGGTCATTTTCCGATCTACCCTCCGGCCCGTCGAATGCTTCTCATGAGAATGTACCTGGCCACGGCAATTCAGCCTTACGTTCTTCACCAATATCTTCAGATGTTAATAGCGATATCAATAGAGCCGGGCTATCAGAAGGAAGTAGACCTGCTGACGATGGCACCGCTATTGACCAATCACAACAGACAACTGTACCTCTCCAAGCAGGATTGAACACGCCAGCGACTGTGGAAGACATGATGATTGATGAAATCAATGTACAAGATCCCGCGGGAGATGGCCATGCTAGGGATTCTACTGCCTTAGTCGAACCGGTTCATGGTAACGAGCCCGCTGTCGTCGCGGCGAGACAAGCCGGTAGCATTGTGGATCGTGTAGCCGATTTCATGTGGGGCGACGTAGACGTTGGTCATTTAGATGAAATTGAACCAGAAGAAGCTGTGGATATTTTCGGTGTGAATCAGAACGCGCCATTCTTCGACAACGATCGTGGAATTGACGGAGAAGGCGAAGATGAGATTGAGATGGCTCCGGATGTCGTAGAAGCCGCCGTTGCTGCTGGTCTCGATCCGGAAGCCGTCGAAGATGCCGAAGATTTCGAAGGAATCATGGAGTTAATTGGTATGCGCGGTCCGATCACAGGCCTATTTCAAAACGCCATCTTCTGCGCCTTTCTGGTATCTATTTCTATCTTCATGTGCATATTTGTCCCATATAACGTCGGTCGCGTATCTGTCTGGGTCGTCGCACATCCGACCCGTCTGCTCAGAATCGTTTTCAGCGCGTCCAAGTTCGTCCAAGACGTTGTCCTGCTGGCTGTTGGTTATACCTCGACGATTATATTCACCCTAATCGAAGCATTCACTATACTCCTGAAAATCGAACAGGGAGAGCAGCTGATACATACTCTCAGAGTTGATACTACTCACGTTGCCGTCAGTGCCTCAGAACGGGTTCTCTCTAGTTTCATGTCTGAGATTCCACTCATCTCAGTTAGCGAGGTGCGTAACTTCTCCGCTGTCAGCCACGAGGCCCTCATGATGATAAAAAGCGAGATCCGGTGCGCTCTCTCATCTGTCGGACATATCATTTTGTATGTTTTTGGTGGCGACTACATTGCCAAGTTGGCTACGGCCAAGTCTATAATTTCCGTCCTGGTGCCTGCAACATTTCAACTCCTGAAAGCTCTTCCCGCCATCGCCACGCAGCCAGGGTCATGGATGTTAAATCTTAGTCTTTCTGAACCGCCATCCTCTGCAAATCCCGTTCTTGCTTATTGGGATGCGAACGATAGGACATGGGCTATTCTTGCTGGATATGTCTCTCTGTCAGTCTTAGCCGGGTTCTATCTCGCCAGAGGAACGCCGTTTTCTACGGGGCAGGCCGCTCAAGAATGGGAAGCATCTGTTATCGACCTCCTAAATCAGGCTAGCGGCGTCATGAAGGTGATCTTGATCATCAGTATAGAAATGCTAATTTTTCCATTATACTGCGGATTGCTGCTAGATTTCGCGCTACTTCCCCTCTTCGAAGGCACAAGCATCAGATCTCGTCTTTTGTTTACCTACAATTATCCGCTCACTTCCATCTTTGTCCACTGGTTCGTCGGCACGGGATACATGTTTCATTTCGCTCTCTTCGTTTCTATGTGCCGTAAGATTATGCGAAAAGGCGTCCTATGTAAGAAACCCTTGATTCGAGCTACTGGCCATCCAGGCACTTTTGCTAATTAGAACCAGACTTCATCCGCGATCCGGACGACCCGGAGTTTCATCCGGTGCGCGACGTCCTCGAACGCAATGTCACTACCCAGCTCCGCAAGATACTCTTCTCGGCTTTCGTTTATGGAGCGTTAGTCGTAGTTTGTCTCGGAGGTGTCGTGTGGGGCTTATCCCTAACTTTGCCTAACGTCCTTCCGATCCATTACTCTTCTAACGAGCCTGTCCTTGAATTCCCTATCGACCTGCTCTTTTACAACTTCCTGATGCCTCTTGCTGTTAAGTTCTTCAGGCCGAGCGACGGGCTTCACGCCATGTATACTTGGTGGTTCCGAAAGTGCGCCAGAGCCCTGCGGCTGACATGGTTCCTCTTCGGCGAGCGACGCGTAGATGAGGAGGGTACGTTAGTGTTACCCGAAGGCTCGCCTTATCGAAAACTTCCCTGGTGGTGTCGAATGTTCCTCGAAGTCAATAGCGAAACTGAAGTGGTCCCGAAAACGTGGCAAGACACGTTCAAGGGAGGTAAGGCGAAACCTTCTACGAAAATTCCTGCCGAGGAGATGGATGTTCACAACGATAAGAAGGGGAAGCTTGTGAACTCGGGGCAACTCATTCCAGACGGCCGCTTTGTGAGATCGCCAGCGTCTGATCAGGTTAAAATTCCAAAGGGCCAGTCGGTTTTCCTTGATGTATCAGAAGAGGATAGGAGGGAAGACGGCAAGCCAGACCGTCCGGATACAGACCTATACTCGGGAACTCATTACCAATTTGTATACGTTCCTCCCTACTTTCGTGGTCGTATCTTCCTGTTCATCTTATCCATATGGATCTTCGCGGCTGTTACTGGAGTCGGCTTCACGATTGTACCCCTCGTGTTTGGTCGGCGCATGTTTAAGGTCCTTATACCTTCTCACATACGAACTAACGATATCTATGCGTTCAGCATTGGAGTCTACATTCTCGGCTCACTGAGCTACTTCGTCTTTCACCTACGGTCAATGCTCAATAAACTAAGAATTTTAACATCATCTGTGCTAGATTCGATGCTAGACCGTCAGACAATCCAGCGCGCCATCCAATTCGCGACTCGCGCGTCCCGGCTAGTATATACTTATACAGTCTTGCTTATCGTGTTTCCCCTCCTTATTACGCTGCTAGTAGAGCTCTATCTACTCATGCCGCTGCATACATACATGTATCCAGCCGGAACAACCACTACGAGGCGATTTGAGGGTTTGCGAGAGGGTCACACTATCCGGGTAATTCAAGCTTGGACCTTGGGTATCCTATACCTCAAACTCGGTTCCCGGGCTGTGACGCTGTACGGTGGCAGGCCGGCGCATGCCGTACGAGCCGTTCTGCGTCGCGGCTGGCTAGAGCCCGATGTTGGTATCTTTACACGGGCGTTTGTCATTCCCGGCGTCGTAGCATCGCTAGCCATGATCACGACGCCTCCGATCATGGCGTGGGTAACCCTTCACCACATCCTAGATATCAATACAGAAGTGACTCAGGAAATGCGAGTCTTAATATTCCGCCTCGCCTATCCATCTACTGCACTCTTCTGGACGGGACTCGTTTTGATGCGGCGCATGCTACGCGTATTCGAAGGTTGGCAGGTTCGGATTCGGGACGAGGCGTACCTTATGGGGGAACGACTTCACAATTTCGGCGGCACTTCGTCAAAGGTATCAAACTGGAGAGCCAGCGCAAGGCTTTGAACACTGTTTATACGGCTATATAAAACGTATAATTATAAGACTAGATGAACTTACGCGTATGAGTTGATGGTAATAGATATACACTGCTACATTAATTTTGCGTAGGCCCTCCTTTTGTGAAATTGCCTGTCGTAACCATTGTTATTATCTTGTCATTGTAGGCATTACTTATGATACGGGATACATGATGCGGATACAACCATGTGAGGTAGGTAGTGTAGTAGTATAGGTAAGTAGGTATCATTAAATTTGATGTTTAGTAACACCCAATATGGATCTCGATGAACAGAAATTTCATCTACTGCAGATCTACACTCCATCCATCTCTTACATCTAAAGTAGGTAGGTAGGTATCATGCGCCATTATCACGTATCCTGATGTCTGTGAAGAGGATTGAGAAGACAAAGGAAGAAAGTGGACAAAACGCATGGGATAGCTATATGGCTTTTATTTATGCATGCTTCTGTAATCAACTCATATCAAGTAATTTTAAACAACAGTAACAGGTTGCGAGTGGAACTTGGACAACGTTGCGTTTCAGATCTAGGACTCGGCCGGCAATGATAATCACAAGTTACTTGCCGTGTTGTGCGTATCTGCACACAGCACAGCAAGCACACATAGTCGGCAATTACGAAACGATACAAAGGTAGATACATAACTAATCAAGTTTCTTTTAATAAATAAATGGGCTCTTTCATTCATCAATGTAGTAGTAGATATGGAAACCCTCCTGTTCAACGCCCTGTTCTACCAATCAGAACCGACGGAAGCTAAACCGACTCCAGCAGACGAGCACTCCTTGGAACAGTGAAGAAGAAAAAAACCTCACACAAACGCCCAATGGAATGCCATCCCGACGTTTCAGTCCCGGCAGACCGCTTGAGAAAAAACCTCGGTGCCTTGGGGTAATATAAAGACAGAAGAGCCCATCTGCTGCGCTCGACTCTCTGCTAGAGACATAGTATAGCACATCTCTACCGCCGTTCCGCCCTTCGTGCTGCTGTATATGTTTTAAGTTAGTGTTATATTTACATATACAGTCCAATTCACCCCGACGCGTTGTAGTAGTATCTTCTTCCAAGCGTTTTCCATATCATCATGAGTTGGTGGAATATGGTAATATCAGTTGACTTTGCCCTACGGCCGGGGCTCTGTTGGTTGTGTCGGTAACGAAGCGATAGTGTTGAGGTTCTGGAGTCGGTGGTGGAGATGATGGTGAGAAATTCCTTCCTCCTCACTATCCTCGGACATTCGATGATGGTCGTTACTGTTTCGTCTGCTAGGGTTGCGGCTGGCCTGTCGGCTCTGGCGTCGGCTTGCAGCCTGTGCACTCGAGTAGTAGGAATTGTGTCGCGATGCCGACATGCGGTCACCAGGTCGCTTTTGCATGGTTTCCAGAGTCGGCGCGTTTGGTGCGGTTGTGGGCCGAGAATGGGTTGTCGACGTCTGCGGTCGTGTTTCACCTCCTGCTGTCGACGGGCGATGGGAGTGGACGTGACTAAGAGCGTGGCCGCCGAATTGGGCAGCACCTTGAGCCAAGCTCTGAGCGAAAGGCGAGCGCTTACGCAGTGTCGGACCCTTCCAGTAGATGACGTATACGGCAATAACCAAAACGAATGCGATACAGAAGAGGATTGTTGATGCGTACTGCAGGTTCAGACCCTTCTCGGCACCGATGTTGGTATAGAAGGGAGTCGCCGGGAGGGTGAGGACACCAGCCAAGAAGTCACGCGCCCAACCGTTGCCACCAGTCGCCGAGGCAGAGTAAGGTCCGTACGCGCAGATCATGTAGTCAATTGTAGCCATGTAGATGGCGTAGTTGGCAATGCCTATTATGCACGTGCCAAACATAGAGCCGATCCAGTGTAGCGGCGGACCACCGCTCGTCCAGGCAAATATGATGAGACCGATTGGCAAGCATGGGACGAGCCAGAGCAGAAGAGAAAGACGAGACTCGTACTGGGCATGCTCGTCTTCGGGATGTTTTTCGCGACGCCTTTGATTTCGCTTGAAAGCCGGCAGGAAAAGAAGCCAACCGAATACATAACCGAGACCAATAGGAACAAAGGCGAGACCGATCTGCCAGGAGTTGAAGTTCCAGCGCTGATAAACCAGAGCGAATGACTGGATCTGCATGAAGATTAGGGCGTCCGAGAAACCAGAGAGTAGCGACAGCGTCAACACGATAGGCTCAGTTAGGAACATGCGGAAGGGGCGGAGCCAGGTGTAAATGAGTTCCTTCAACGTGAATCGACTCCAGAAAGATTCAATCTCATCGGGGCCGTAAACGTTAGGGTCCTCGCCACTCTCTCGACGCTTCTTGGCAATCTTGTTCAGCATGATTGTCGTGCGTGTCTCAGGTACCGTGAAGAGATGCAATAGTTGCACAGCCCCGCCGAAGATCAGCTGGATCCAGGTACACCACCGCCACGCCTGATGCGGGGGAAGGGTCTCTACGAAACCACCTACGATGGGTCCGAGAATAGATCCGCCGACGGAAGAGAAGACACTATAAACGGATTGAAGTCAGAATGTATACCATTTACACCGAGTCTCCATATTGAACTAGATGTTCTAAGAAGAACGCCATCTAATATTTCAAACATCAAACGAACGGAAAACTTACATATAAGCCACGGCATATTGTTGTCTGTCGCTTTCGAACATATCGGCCACCATACCTAGCGTCACACTTCCTCCAGCGGTAGAAAGACCTCCGAGGGCTCTCCCGGCTAGTAGGCAGCCAAAGTTGGGAGCTAGAGCGACCGGTAGGGTGAAAATATTGACGAGAAACATAGAAGCCTGTAGGATAGGCTTCCGGCCGAACTCTTCAGACCAAGGAGCCCATAACTCACAGCCAAAAGCGTAGGTGATGAGGAAGATAGCTGCACCAAGACGAGCGGCTTGCTTGCTAACGTTGAATTCCTCCGAGATTCCTTCGAGGCCGTTTGAGTATAGAGAGGTGTTAAAGTTCATCGAAGTCTGGACGAGGAAGATGACGGTGAGAATCCACCACTTCTTCCACCAAGAGAAAGCAAAGCCAAGTTCACTCTCGCAGTCTTCTTCCTTTAATTCTCGCTTTCCGGTTTCCGTCTTGACCTTTTCCTTCTCGGCAACTTTTTCGGCGAGGGTCTGGTCGACAGTCGGGCCCACAACCGTACGACCACCGTTGACGTGACCAACAGTCTCTTCAGAGCTGTAAGTCGGACGCTCGTTATTAGGCCCGAACGTGGCAGGCCACTCTTTCGAGGCGCCCTCCATGGCTGCTTGATGGACAAAGACACGCTACAGCAGATGGGTATTTAACGAAGGGTTAAGACGTTGAACCACTGAGCTGGAGGGTATGTCCCCGCAATGAGAAACACTCTACCGGGACCACCCAGACCCAGTAGGAAGGGAAGGAAGGGAGGAAGGATATAATAAACAAAAGTAGATCGGGGAGATGTACGGTATGGAGGAGAGGAGGTATGATGTGGGTGGCTTAAGCGGCAGAGTTTGGCCCCGAGACAAAAGGCTGAAGAGAAACAAGACCTTCGAACAACGCGCACGCCGGTCTGGGGATAGTCTCTAGTATATATATACACGAGGAGACTGCGTGGGCATGGACATGGACATGGACATGGGAGTGGGCGTGGAGATTATTAAAAGGCAATAACAAATAGCCAAGATACATGTACGTATGAGGTATGAGGTATGAAGTATAAAGGTATAAAGTATAAAGTATACAACCTAAAAAGAGACTAAGCGAATAAAGGCTTAGAGAAGGCGAGACTGATAGAGAGAACCAGGACCTGACATGGAGGTAAAAGAGAGCGACGGAAACCGCAAACAAAAGTGGGAAGTCATCAAGGATCTCGGAGGCCAGTCCAGTAACAATGAGGCAGTAGCAGTCAGCTTCTTTGCTTGTATCATACCTGCTACCTTACCTACTACCTTACTTATTACTTCCTTGTAGTCGGTCAGTCCACACTTGCGGATGCTGATGTACGTTAGATATGTGGAGACATGGGTAATGGGTAATGTATACTTGAAAAATGTATACTTGACTCTGTCATCTACACGTACATACATGATGTAGTTGATGTATCACGGTACATGCACGTAGTACATGTAGTTAATATACATGTAAGTAAGGTACATGTATCTAGCCGATGACAGTGGACGTATCTCGGGGTCGTCTATCTTGCCATATTATAGGTTAGATAGTTTGTATAGCAGTGACGAACGACCTAGAAACATAAAGGAATAAGGTACATGATAATATGTAATAATAATAATAGTAGGTAGTAGTAGTAGTAGTAGTAGTAGTAGTAGAAAAGTCGTCGGCGCTACTTCATCGACTACCGCATTTAGAGCTGGAACTACTGGACCCTGCACGTTCCTCTCCCGTAGACGATGTTACCAGGACTACGCTACGAATCAGGACAGGGATAAGACAGGTTCGAAAGCAGCGAATTGGTCGAAATGGAGGAACTCGCATACAATTCGCAGCGAGCAATCGGGTGGAAGGGGAAATTGGAAATTTGGAATTGGGCTTCTAAGCAAAGAAAATAGGCAACTCGAGAGTAACTTTAACCCTTCGACCCGCGTTCATAGGTATGACGACAGCATTCGGCTGCAGGGTCTGCAGGTTGGGCTGCTCAATGTTTCCTTCGTCTGGCAGGCCGGTGGCTTGCTTTCAACCGAGGGAAATCGGGACAAATCCGACAAGACGAGATGTCCATTACGTTGGTAAGGTACGTTGGAAATGTTGGATTGGAAACGTTGGATGAGGGGAGCTGGCAAATCCGGGGCTCCCCCTTGGGGTCAACCGGATGTAGGATTCATGTCAGACGACCCCATGTCTATGCAGCCCGAGGCACACGCCTCTTGTGATTTTTGACATATTTTTTTTTCTCTGGGGAATGCGGGAAATAATTCATGTTTTATTCATTTCCCCCTTTGATTGTTTGGTTCTTTTTGTGGAAAAGCAGTTGGGGAAAAATGGGGGGGGGATGGGGAAAGAAGATGGGGGACACAGGGACAAGAAAGCCAAAAAATTGTAAGTTTTGGTACACAGAAGAATCAGCTGCACGTGTACCTCTTAAATAATGTACTATGTACATAACAATGTACATATCCTATTCCGAATTATGTAGGTACGTCCCATATAATTGATGTATCTTTCTTTCCTTCTTAAGGTACATACCTTTTCTTCCATTCGAATAAGGATGTATGTATTATATGTATCATGTACCTTCTTACTATCAATTTAATCTTACCCTCCATCACGCATTTTTTTAAAATGTACGCATTTACGCATACAGCTTTACCGAAGCGGGCACAAAGAAACTCGAAATCGCAGATGACCGATACTAGACAATAGGAACTCGCAAACAAAGTGAGAATGACGGAGTCAGCCATGAGCCTCACCAACGAGATTACCATCTGATGTCATAGGAGGGGAGTACTCAATATGGGGAGACCTTGGGGGTAAAACTTGGGGAGTCGTACGGGGAGTCTCATCACCGCTTCTCGCTTGATACCCTAACGTAGCTTGCGTAGCTTGCGTAGCTACTGGGAACTTCTCGCCTATTTACCTGCTACTACCTAGCTGCTACCTGGCTACGCAGCCTACGTTAAGAGATGAATTCATCGGTGGGTACGGAATAGCTTAAAGCACACAATCTTTTATACCCTTGTTTCATCGATTACCGCCCTGTCCACGGTTGCTTCGGCCTGCCTGGTCTGGCCTGTCTTGCCTGTCGACTACCGCGCATAGGCCCATTAAAATCCATCAAAACCCATAAAATCCCACGAGAGCCCATAAAAAAGTCAGATGGTTGGGTTGCACCGGTTGCACACGACTCCACGAAAAAACACCGCAGAATTCCGCGATCCCGTCTTGACTTGCGTGCCTATGTAAAGGGCATACATGGCGACACGACCCTCCGCGAAAAGGAGGGCGCCATTGGACCTCGCTACTATATTTCGGTAACCAATTCGAACGCGAGAGACTTCTTCTAGTTGCGTACATGGAACCGACACGTTTGCTACCTAATAGCAAACTGCCGACTTATTACGTGGGGTTAGGCCTGTTCGATAATATTTCCTATTTCTTGACCTCCCGACCTCTCGGCCTTGTTTCTACTTAGATAACTTAAGTACCTAACACAGTACTGTGGTAGGTAGTTCTGGGGCTAGGTGTGGACCAAGGTGAGGACCGGCGGAGCTGAAGTCACGAGAATCCACATCGTCACCTGTCCTTAAATATTTTGCCCGGGATTACTAGGGCGTAGAAAATCAATGGACAAAAAAGCCCGGAATACATACGCATTTTCGAGACGCCACTAAGAACGACAACGATATAGACGATTAAAAAAAAAGATTTTTGCGGCGAAAAGACAAGCCTCGGGATAGCGGCGCTAAGCTTCTTTACAACTTAGTGCCCGTCAACCATTGCCATTATACGTCATTACGAACAGGCATAAGTTGTCTAGCTTGCTGCGAATGGCGAGGATTCAGGGGCTAGTCATCTTTCCTAGTCCTTGCGCTTGCTTGATTCCTAACCGTATTTAAGTCTAGTAAGTCTAGGCAAACGCCACATCGGTGCTTCTGCGATACGCTTGCGAATTGGTCCCTCCTCTGCCGACGCGGCGGCTTTCCCGTTTCTCTTTGAAAAGTCGCCGCAACATGGATAAATGACCTTGGCACGCGCGGAATCGCGAGCTAGAGTTAGCAGAGTTAGTTCGACGACGACAAAGTCGAGAGATCTTGGCGTGACCGTGACCTCACCGAATGGCCCACTAACTCGAACCGACTTCGTTGGAACTATTGGAATTACTCGAGCTGTCAAGTCAAGCTTTTTGTCTGGTTTTTTTTTTTTATGCTAGGATTCTAATCCTTGTAGTCATGATAGCGTCTCCTCGTCATTATCCATTGTTTTATACAAACAACTCCTATTATTTGATTGCTCCGTGGTTTCTTTAAAATTTCAATGTAGCATTTGTGAAGTAATCGCTCAATCCTAAAAAATGACTGAAATCGATGAACGACGTTTCCTCTTAGATAGTATCGCAAACGACTATCGTTGCCCTATAAGCACGTCGGTCATTTATTATTAGACGTTATCAAGGCTACATACAGTCCGCATGTCCGCCCCATGTTCTTCGGTCCGGGATACTATGTTGGTCCCGCCAATCCTTACGCCAACCAGTGAACGATCGAACAATCGAAATACCCAGTCAAGCCTAGTCTATCTTTTAGCATGTGCCTCCGACATGCTTCGCGACGAGTTATCCTACGCTGGGTAACCCGTTCCAAGCCCGGTTCTCACATATTTGGAAATAGTTCGGCCTTTAGAACATTAACGAAGCTTCGAGTTTTCCATGAGTTGTTTTCTTCGTCGTTTTCGCAGATATTACCTACACTGTCACTAGACTTTAAAAACAACAAAACGAATTCTATTTCACAACACCAACACTAAGATTCATAAGATTCCTATCAGATGACGATAACTATACCGAGACGTCATCGGCAGAAATTATTATAAGGTTAAACTAGTTTTAAAAAATAAAAGGCTACTTTACGGAGACGACAAATAGCGGGCTCATCGCTATGTACCTTCTCCAGATCCCGATAGTCAATGAGGATGACTACATCACAATTTCTGGTTATCCATTTCCGATCTCAACCTCCCGGGCTAGACCGATTCCGAGACACTTCCCGTCCGCGCTCTCAGTCGACACCGGCTAGAAGAGCGGATACCCATATCTTCTACTACTGGAATATTTAGCAGTTGGAATGTGGAGTTGATCCGAATAGGAGCATACATAAGAGGTTAGCCGTGATGATTTCTTCCGCATACCCACACCCTAACTTTTAAGCGAAGCGCGGAGAGTCTAGTAGGAGCCGCAACTAGACCTTAGATCTTTTGCCAACGTAACGTGACTTCGCCCAGACTTGTCAGGTTACCCGCTGCATTAGTTAGAGCGCTAAATGAATGTGTCCATGAAATAGCAGTCCTTAACAAGTTTCAACTTCTTAGGAACCGTTATATTGGTGATCGGAGCGAACCAAGAACAGAAGATGGAGTTGCCACCAACAAATCGATTCATACTGGCAAATAATAATAAACCCAGCATCTTGGGATATCTAGACGCTAGCCTGAGCGATAAAAGCTGATAATATGTACCTACACAGGGATACGATAATAAGCTCTACATACCGGTCAGAGTGGCGTAGTACCGGCTACGAAAATGCAGACTAGTACAGATACCTATGAGGAGATAGTGAGATAGTCGAATTAAGCGTATCCGTAAGATGTAAAGACTTGACGACTGAGAAAAGGTTAGTGAATGAAGCGACAGCCTAATAGATAGTCTCTTCTCTTATACCGGTATAGAATATGACTACCGGAGTCTGTGGGTCTTTCGTAGAAATGTATGTATTTCTCATCATGTTGCACCAAATCTCCTCGATCCGTAGCATTGGAAAGCAATGGTTCTTCCAACCGCTCGGAATCGGTCGACGTCACGGGATCTAAAGGCGTTTTTTCTTTCTTTTTTTCTTCTTTTTTTTCCCCTCCAGCTCATGGGTCGGCTCTGGTCCCCTTGAGGAAGCTAACTTCGAGTCTGGACCGAGTCCCCTCACCCACTCTCGTTTAAGACGAATATATGCAAGACATGCATGGCTATCTACGCCCTCCAACCGGTAATCTATGTAAATGGGACGGACTTCGGAATAGTCCAGAACTCGTAGCCTGCAGGGCGTGCGTGTGCTTGCGCAGTATGCAAGAGGCGAATGTTAGGCAAGGACACGAGCCTGCATATAACTGCGGCCGCCATAGGGCAGGAAAGATATGCTAACGCTCACACCCCCTCCTCCCCCAACGAGACAAATGTCGAAGCCGAATACTAAAGCAAGATCTATCAGGCACAATCGTTGCTACACAGTCAGATGTCAGATTCAGATTTGTGGGAAATCTTGACCAGTACTGCCCGTCGCTATGCTTGGTTGGGGTAATACCGGCCAAAATACTTCCGCTGCGATATATTATTTTCAAGATTATCCATGTACGACCGTTATACGTAGGTAAGTCTCAGCTTACTTGAAACATATAAAAACGGTCAGTCTTATATGTTCGATAAATAAAAATTTGTCCAAGTATATTACATTATATATGACGGTCTGAGAATCGAAATGCGGTGAACATCAATTACAGACTTCTCTATCACGAGTGGCTTATCGGGCGTTTGAACAGGTTGCACCAGAATGAGTAAGCTGACTTGGCGAACGATGATAATATTCAATATCGCAGCGAGGTTGCACAAGATATCGGGTTCAGCCCGGTAACCAAGGACTGCCGGGAGTGGTCATGGCTTGGGGGCGCGACGCTGTGTAATGCATATTAATGCCACAGTAACTATGAGACCGTGCCACGGCTTTTTATACTGCATCGACGACATTCCTAATCAACCTAATCAACCTAATCAGATCGAGACCAGGTTTATACATAAATCGATATGAAATCTAGTCGTACTCGACATTCATTCGCTCTTACAATTAAAGACAGTTAGTTCGAGGCTTTCACGGCAATTTAACAGCCCCCAACTCTTTATTTACAGTCTCAATTACCAGAGCCCTATCTGTCTGCACTTACCACCCATCCGGCTTACAATCTGTTACGGTTGAGTTAGATACGTAATCTATACCGACAGATCATATATATTCGCAGCGCTGAGCATTGCCGACCGATAGCGTCTGTATATAGACAAAGTGCTGTGATGTTTTTATAAATATGTTATCTGAAGAAAACATTATCTCGCTCCTTAGATCCTCTTTGAGGTTAAGACAGTAGGCGGCAAGACGGCAAGTCAGAAAGTTGAATATACGATTCGCAAGCACTAGCATACATACATCGTTCCATCTCAAACTGTAGCACTCATGCAGTAACACAAGACGTGTAATAAGACCGCATTCGAGGCCATTCGTAATTTATAATTTCCAACTCCAAATATCCTAAAAGTCTCAGAGAAAAAAAACAAGCTTCCTATGCAACAAAGATCCTAGTATATTTGCTCCAAATACATAGACGCTAGCCCTGCAGTCAAGCCAAGGTCAAGCAAGGGTGGCGGCACGGGTGATCTTCAACGCTCTGGATCCTTTTGAATCCTTCCCGAACAATCACGTATGCAAGTTCCAATTTAGCGATTCGAGATTGGGCAGTCCGTAACTCGTAACATTTCGGACGTCTGTTCCGCTCATGTGGGCTGATTCCCGCAACTCCATTCGGACCTGTCCGCCGGTCTTGCATATCTGATTATGTAGGAAAGTAGGGAAATAAGTACGTCGTCGTCGCTGAGAGGTTGATGGTTTCGACGGTGGCGACGTACCATGGTTGGTCAATTTCAGTTGTCTGCATAGCGGGCTAATACATATTAGTGGCAGACAAGGTTCGCGATGAGATCTCGTGGTCGATAGAAGATTACGGTTTGCTATGTATGTATTTATTCGACTAGGATTTCAGTCGTCATGGATTCCGATGTCTTACCTAGGTCGGGAATCACGGCGCATGTTGTTGCCGCAATGGGCTGACAGCAATAGTAACGTAAGAAAGTAATAATAATGCAGCCGGTTTGATATCATCCGGGACCGACTGAATCGGCAGAACCCTAAATGGGCACCAAGCGAGGGGAGCATGAGAGACTTTAAAAAAACAAAACTACAAGTTTCAATTGCTTCTCATCGACTCGCTAATATCATACTGAAATTTCCAAATGGCTTTCTAGAATATGCGAGCAGCACTAGATTGCCAGCTATCAGAGTACACGTCTTTGAATTCTTGGTTGTCGATGGTGGTTTGGGTCTTCGTAAGCTCGAGATCGTCCCCCTTTTCAGCTTCTTTATCAATAGGCTCAGGCTCAGGCTCGCGAATAGCGTTATTTTCAACTATAGACTCTGGCTGACGTAGAGTATCTGGTAACGACGCATCGCGAGCCGGTCTGTTGCTAACGTGCCATTTTTGATTCTCACCTGTACACTCTGGGATAGAATCCTCGGGTACTTCAACCAGGCCACCGTTGGGTCCGGGGACAAAATGACGGGCAGGAAGGATCTCAACCTCATAAACAGGTTGGATTCGATGGTATACGTCATGATTGTGGATCTCGCGGTATATCTGTTCTTCCAGAATCTCGTGCACTTGTGGCTGAATGATTTCGTGCGTAACCGCTAGCAGATATGTTTAGCTAACTAGATTTTCCAGAGTTATTACTGCGGGCCGGACTCACCTGGAGCATAAGTAATAGTCTCATCGGTATCCACGGTATCCTTGAGGTCTATGATGGTCTTTTCACCCTCTGCACCACTACCTTCTTTCGGTCGAGTAGCATTATCCTCCTTGTTAAGTATCTCTACGGGACGGTCCGGTTCCCTCGTAGATGGAGCTAACTGTCCGTCTTTATTGTGCTGTGTTTCTGTTGGCAATTCCTTTGGTTGCTCTTCAGTGCTGGCTAGTTTATCAGAGTGAAAATGCCCAGGCATATCTTTCCGAGGCACATCTCTCTTAGGATTCTTTACCAACACATTTCTCTGACGCTCCGAGATTTTCTCAATCGACGTTCGTGGGTCCGTTTGTACTACGGGACTAGTTGTATTCATATTTGCTGGATGTTGAGAATTGGAACTCTTGTGTTCGTTAGTTTCCTGCTCAACCGGGTTCTCATTACACCTTGACACATTAAGACCGGTGATATGTCGATCCCCTTTTATAGTCGATTGAACCCCAGAAGATCCGAGGCTTCGTCGGGCGTCCGATAGCCTCGCCGTATTCCTCTCGGGGGGGACCGGGGTTTTCTCATCGTAACTTCGTCTCCTAAGCAGAGCCTTAAGTCGACGCATTGTACGAGGAATAGATTCGTGAGTAGAAGTAATGAAATAAAAATCCCGGTACCTCCTCGGGCAATATCAATTGTTTTAGGATCTGTTTAATTCGCCAAAAATGAAAATGCAGTTATTTTCTTAGAGCTAATCTAGGTACTGCTGTAAGTTGGTATTAAAGATTTGTGAAATATCTATGAAAGCCTGTATTTGGTAGGCTAGAAGGAAATGCGTGGATCATAACATCCTCTCTCAATCCGTCATGGCAAGTGGGTAATTCGTAGGTTTAAACGTCACCGTGTAGGTAGTGTCTATGGGGTCTTACTACAATTTAGGAATGCTAGCTGGTTGGCATAGGAACTTTGGATGGAAATTCTTTACACTCAGCACGTAGGTCTTCGAGCTCACCCTAGAGGCCACCGTAAAGCCGCATCTAATAAAGGCTATGTGACGAGCTTATTGATTTACTTTGAGGTAAAGTAGTTCAGAGCCTGGAGTTCATGATAGTTCAAGCTAAGATCGATTACGACATTGCCGAGTCAGTCAAAGCATTTCTAAGACTCTAATTCGCGAGAACCAAGGAATTTAACTCTCACTTAGCACTAGAATGTAGCCGTCTCGACTTAAGTAAACCCGCCGCGAAGATAGTTACTCGCTGAAGAAAAGATAGCCCTGCATCCGGATATGCTGAGAATGCAAGACGTCATTATTGTCAACGGATTAGCAACAGTCCAAGCTACTATCGTCTACTTCCACTTGTCATAATCATATGCCTGCGTGTAGTATTGGATCTTTGACGTACATTCCTCCACTTCGCCGAATCCACTCACCCCGTCCGATTCAGCCGCATTGATGTGATTGGATACTCTGGTAGGTAATGGCCTAATTCGGTAACTCCCAACTAAGAATGAATGTTGACGGCGATTCTGGAGTCTAGCTTGCTTTCTATTACGTCGATCACTTATTTATCTCGTTATATAAACCTTCTTTTCAGCAATGTTACATCGTTTAATTCTTCTTCATTCAACAGCTTTCTTCTATCTAACATCTTTCATCTATATTCAACATCTACTATAAATCTATTCAATATGAATAAGACTAAGGAAGTAATCCGTGACTTTATCGGCAAGTCTGGTCACCATGATACTACCGTACACGAGTCGGTTGAGCCAGCCGTTAAGAAGGAGACCATCAAGCCAAGGGAACATGAGGAGGTCAACACCGCTGTGAACAAGGAAATCCATCAAGATCATTATCACCGTACCGTACAGCCAGTTCACGATCAAGAGATTCTCCCCGAGCAGCACCAGCACAAAATCGGGGCGGTCCAACATCGAGACTATGACCACAGGGACCACGACACTACAAAGAAGGCATTGGCAGCTGAGAATGAAAAGTTCAGAGATGAACAAGTCGTCCAGGATACTAAACACACCCAAAGTCATGCCCCTACAGTCCAAGGCGAGCATGTGCACCAGTAAGTCCTCTTAACCGAGCAGTCGATTTGTAGTGTAAAGCTAACACCTTTAAAAGTCATGTCCACGAGACAGTACAGCCTGTGCTTCATAAAGAAACAATTCAGCCTAGTGTAGTTCATACCACGGTACCAATTCATGAGACTCACCATAACCCTGCTCAGCACCACTCTACAACCTCTTTGCCTCCGGTCAGCGCAGAAGAATACCGACAACGCGGAGGCGCGTTAGCTGGGGAAAAGGAACGCTTTGATGCTTTCGAAGGCGAGCCAAAGACTATCCGAGGAACTCTCGAGACCATGCACGAGAAGGGTAACGGTCTTAAAAACCCCCCGGATGGTGTTTTCCACGGAGATTTCGATCCCCTGGATGGAGGCCGAGACCACCAAGTGTCTGGCGGGTCAAAGACTGGTCGAACTTCTACCAAAAATACAGGTGCGGGTGTAGGCACGGCTGCAGGTGTAGGCACAGGAATGTCTAGCCAGTCTTCTGCCCAGAGGGAATATCGCGATACTGCTAGGGGAACATCGGGTAATCTGGAAACAGAGCACTACTCCAGCGCTTCCAGAACTACGGGAACTACAGGAACAACGGGGACTACCGGGACTACAGGGACTACCAAAGAGCATCCGAGCCTCTTGAGCAAGTTGAATCCTATGACAGATTCAGATGGGGATGGAAAGGCTGGATTCATGAAATGATAGTAACGAACCGGGGATTTAACGGTAACTAAAGGGTACTCATGCGTGGAGATTGGGTTATCTCGAAGTAAAGGATATGGTAATATTAACTTAACACAATAATAATTGCAGCGAACTATTTTAACCTCACTCTCCGTTGTTTATCTGGTCTTGGTGAACGAAGAATGATATTATATGATAATTGATAGCTAAGAGCATTAAATTGTAGACTGAAAACCACGAAAAAAAAAAGAATTGCTAACTTAAAAAATTCTCTTGAATTTATTTAGACGGACTAAACATGAATCCATCATAAAAATCATAGCTATAAAAAATGGAAATAAATACTACGGCATTGATAAAACCATAGGTACTCTTAAGGTTCCCAAGGGCATAATATCATATAAGATGTATAATCCAACCTAGGCTCGGAATTAACTATCTGTGACTTACACCCATCCTATCATAATCGGGATTATCAAGTTTTCTCCCATCCCCGACACCATAGGTATTGTAGAATACGCCGCCCCTCTGCCAAGCAAGTCGGATTTTGGACTTTAAGGCCGTGCGAGATACTCGATTCGTTCAAGTGCCAAGTAACCTCAAAAACTATCTCCTTGGGTTTGATTAGTTTAAACCAATTGTCTATGCAATTTCTGAGTACCATACGGGGTTCATGCTGCTTCTATTGAATGCTGGGTTGTCGTTATTGAGTGGAGAATCATATTACCAAGGGCCTTGGAAGAAATCAAGACTCGTGTACCATGTACAATAATATATATCGCTACTGTATAGACGGAACCTGGATAATATATGTATTGAACACATCAAGAAAGCTGTAAGGGCCATATAACCAGTTAGGGGATTGTCAACCAAGGAAAGTTACAGCTGTCGGAATAATGAGGTAGAAAAATTGCAGAAAACCGCTACGATTTGAATCGTACGTGATGAATACGCAGGATGACGCTACGATCCGTATAAGGAGTCTAGATGTAGAGCGATATCGTGACCGACAAGGCCAGATCGGGAAAAATGGGGAACTACCATTCGCGTCTTTCAAGACGAACGAAATAGTTATCTCCGAGACGTGACGATTAATAAAGTAGCTTGTTACTTACCTGATTTATGGTTAAATATGTCTAAGAGCATGCTTGAACATTCTCAGACTGAAACATCGAGATAGAGTTAAAGGCAGAAGCTGAGCACCTATTTCTACTCCTATATTCTTGTCATTCATAGTCTATAAACACCCGGTTAACATAGGTCTTACCTTCACCAGAATGCGCTTCATTTCTTCATTGCCCTTGTTAATGGGCTTTCTAAGTACAGGATTATCTCAGCGTATGAATATAATTTTGCAAAGTGATATACTGGGAGATAAAGCTAATATATAACGTACAGAACAAAATGTTGAACTAATAGATCCCGTCAACCGCTTCAAAGATATGAATTTATCACCGCCCGCTCAAGGTTTCCCTATCCTCCAGACTAGCTTCGATGTACGCCCAGACTGCGGCGAGGATAGCTACAGAGGAACAGGCCGCCTTCAAGGTCTTAAAGCTTTAATAACGGGCGGAGACTCGGGAGTTGGAAGATCAGTCGTCATCGCATATCTCCGCGAGGGAGCTAATGTAGCTATCAACTATCTTCCAGAGGAAGAGCCTGACGTGGATGACCTTGCTGATTTCCTGAGCGGCGAAGGATTATCATTCGAGCGCATTCCTGGAGACCTACTTAACGAGACTTTCTGCACTGAGGTGGTTCACGAGGCGGCGAATCGTCTTGGAGGGATTGATATTATGGTTCAAAATGCAGCGTTAGTTAAAGAGCTAACCATAGGGCATATCGGTTTGACTGACTGGCAGCTAGATACTCTGGGATCCTCTCGGGCTCGAAATGGCAACCTATCACGAACCAATCCACCGAACAACTCGAGCGGATCTACCGTACCAACGTCTTCGCGAATTTCTTCCTAGCCCGCGCGGCCGTGCCTATACTGCCTCGAGGCGGTAGTATAATCTTCACTACTTCTGATATCGTCAACTCACCAAGTAGCACCGCGATAGATTATGGCTCGAGCAAGGCTGCCATTAGTTACATGATCCGCAGCCTCTCAGCGCAGCTCGCCCCCCGGGGAATCAGGGTGAACGGCGTTGCCCCAGCCCTGATATATACCCCTTTCTTAGCCAGTGCCGGCTTTACGGCGGAGGCAATCGCTCAGGTTGCCGCATCAAATCCATATGGTCGTATAGAGCAGCCGGGTGAGTTGGCCCCGATATACGTCAATCTAGCCGACCCCTTGGAGACATATACGAGCGGAAACATCTGGGCGGCTAGTGGTGGTGTGCCTGGACCAGTCTAAAGAAACTAAATGGGATAGTTGAACCCATAACATCTCAAGAGGGTGATTGCTACTATGCTAGGATCGATAGGCCTTGCGCTGTTAGATACATGGTTATATAAATTTATATATATTGGATTATAATTAATATAAATAGATAATAGACACCTACAACTGATTCTGCGATTTTCAAACAGTGAATGCCGATAAACTCTAAGCAGATGGTGATGGGCAATTAACTATGATATTAAAGCATTCAAGGCTATATGAAACATTTCGATAGATCGGATTCAAATACATCCGTAGGTATTAAATTCAACTTGTAGATCTATGGAGAGACTCTAGCGGGTAACGTAGCAGAGTCTTAATTACACATTGAACTCGACCCAAATTATGATAACCGTTGTTCTCGTCCTAAGTTTCGGTAATATCATGCGATTATAATAGCCTATAGCTCCAAGATGAAAAAGTTACTATCACCCGTCCCGTATTGCGTTTCTATCTTAGGCTTTCGGTTCTCTACACATCAACTACCATTTCTCCATAGGCGTGCCAACGGACATGGGAGGCCATACAGATCAATGCGATGGGGAGATCAGCACTGCGATCATGTGTTTTTTTGGTTAAGATACTCTTGACTAGCGCGCCAACGTACGCTTCGTCGCCGGTTTAAGGCCTCTGTTCATTCTTAGACCGTGGAGTAAGGATTGAAGGTGCCGTGGTTTGACATTGGATTGAAAACATGTCTGACTAAAATGGTAATTGATGAGTTGCCCCGAATAAGCTCCATATGAGACCATGAAGTGGAAGCGAATAAAAGTTGGACAGTGTCAATTAAAAGAAAGCACTTAGTATGTAGGGTTCAATTATTATAATACTATGGCGCCGAATCATATTAATAGGGAGATAGGTAACAATATGAGTTAGGATATAATTTTCTTGTAATGGAGATTTGATATATCTGTTGATGATTGAGCACGAATAACATTGAAAGATATTGATTACAATGATCACCTTCGACTAATCTTTTGGGTATTAGGTGAAGTCTTATAAATTATATCTATATATTCATCGCATTTTCATGGTGATCATTTTTGTCTCTAATGAGAAAGAGTCGTGGGAACCTTATACGGGTTGATCAAGTAGAAAAGAATTGAGGCGCGAAATGTGGCCAGACAGGGCTGCAAGATCAAGATACCTCTCGCCGACTGCGGGGAATTATCTAACGATAGATAAATGATATCTGAGAGGTAGGTAGTGGATACGATATGTATCCTACCAAATAGCAAATACTCTATGAATATTTCCACATTAGAGGACGTATCGACTGTGTACTTGTTAGTATATGCAAAATAAAGGGGGCATGGGACAACTGACAATGCGAGATTTTCCCTATCAGTCAGATCTAACTGTCTCGCGTCGACTATCTCTTCTCGCCGCTCGCCGCTCTCGTCAATATGCTCAATGACACCGACTTCTCTAATAGCCCCGCGTTTATCTAGCAAGTCCCTCCGTTTATTCTCCTTAACTAAATACCATCGAAGGTAAAGGACGATAAACGTGGGAAGCACGCACGCGACCCATAGAATAACCCACCAAGTCACAATATATCTAGGCTTGTATTGTTCTTGGAACAACTGAGGTGAGAGAATATTGCCCAAGCCATACCCGACATGATACAGAGCGATGACAGCGGTCTTCTTCGTATGTCCTGCGGAGCAGTTGGCTGCCCAGATCATAACCACGCTGTAGGGAATACCTCCTGTGGATCTAATCCATATTGCCGACAGCAGACCCCAACGGTTGCTCCAAGGAAGAGTAATAAGAAGTATACTAGAGATAATGGGTGGTACATACGCAGCAGCAGACAGCCACGCTCGACTGTTGCGCGTCTTTGACAATATTAGAGCGGCAGCTCCAAGAGATACCAGTGAAGTAAGACCGTTAATACAACCTAACAACGTGGTCTGTAGCGTGGTGAAGCCAAATGATCTGATGATAAGTGAGTACTGGTTAGTTAAACCGTTGGCCATTTCTTGGGACCACGCATGGAGGAAGAAGAGCCAGGTCTTGGGGTCCCTTAGCGCTTCGACCAGCTGGTGGCGTTTGAAACGCTTCTGCTCGATGCCCGAATGGTTCGAAGCAATGCGGAGGATGGCCTGTGCTCTCTCTTCGAGGGTCAGGAAGTGGGCGGACATCGGATTGTCCGGGAAGAAAAACCAGACGAAAACGCCGTATATAATAGTTAAGCTTCCCGTGATGACTATAGAAAACATGTTAGATAATTCGAGAAGTGGCGGTGAGAGGCCTACCCATAAACCACTTCCAGGATGAAAAACTACCCGTGTCTATCCATAAAACTCCGTATGATAGCAATCCTGAAGTTATAGGGCTAGAATTACCCGCAGCCCACATTATGGGCATCAGAACTGCTTGCTCATCGTATGTGAAGAACATTGATAGCGTCAATAAGAAAGCAGGCACAATGCATGCCTCCGCCAGCCCGAGGAAGAAACGAACGACGAAGAGAGACGCGAAACTATTGCATGGAATATGTAATAGCAAGATGGAACCCCTATTAGGATTAGCAAGACGTCAACCAGCATGATTTAGAATTAGTTTACCAAACGACGAGATTCCCGGCTAACCATTTTGCAACTGGGAATCGTTGCAGCGCCCAATTTTGAGGCCATTCTGCTAGCAGGTAGCCAAAATAGAAGATTGATGACAACCAGTTATATTGATTGGAATTTAGATTCGCGTCTTCAAGAATCCCGAGGATAGACGAACTCCCGAGCTAATGTAGAGAAAAGTAATGTTAGATTCGTAGACTTGTATCCTAATATAGGAAACAGGAAACCGAAATTCTTACTGTCTGCTTGTCAACGTACATCAGGTGATACCCGACGCAGAGGAACGATAATATCCATCGGACGCTCTTCTTACGGATTTGCGCAGCCTCCTCAGCAGTGGGAGGCTCAACCTTGACTTGCGAGAAGAGCTTATAGCTTTCGTCGGCATACTTGTCAGGCAGTTTCGGGGTCTCCAAAACAACCTCAGCTGAGGACGTCTGCTCGACAGTCTTGGACGTCATGGTATGCGACTCAGGAAACAAAATGAATACCAAACGGCGACTAGATAACACATGTCTAGATCAAACTTACCTAGGAGGTAAATATAAATCAAAATTTCTTGTTAGGATATAACTTCAACCGCGTAGCACTCGTCAACCCCCACGCAAATGACGAATTATATCCTTGTTAACGGGGAGTGCTTGATCGAGGTCTTATGGCAATGGTTAACATACGCTAGTTAAGCCTGCTGCAAGAATCGCGACACGCTTTGCATGGATAGTTCTCGGAGGTTTCCCGAAGCGGCGAGGCCATGAGGGGGGAATGCGGTCGCTGATTGATAAGATATCGCTTCGCAATACCAGTCTTGTCTTGCGCCATCTCGGACCCGTATAGTTGATCACGCAATGCCGACCCCGTCCCGATGGTCAAAGGTTAAGAAGCTGACTCCGGCTGTACTATAATGTACGGAAATTCATCATAATTCTGTTTTTTCGACGTATATTGTTAAACTATGGCAGACGAATCGAAACTTCAGATCGCAATCATCGGCGCTGGCATTGCTGGTCTTGGTGCAGCTATCGGACTGAAGCATCACCCCGCCATTGACGTGCAGGTCTACGAAAAAGCTCCAGAACTTAGAGAGATAGGCGCGTCTATCGCTCTTGGGCCTAATGGAATGAGAACTCTGGAACGACTAGGCGTCGACAACGCTCTAGATGACGAAATTGCTTTCCGTAACAAGTCAAAGTATCCTATGATCTACCGGTGAGCTCGCACGCCCCAGTCTTTTAGAATTAGTAGCTAACAGAGCGTAGTCATTGGAAGACTAATGAGATAATATCAACTGATTCCCACGCTGGCGAAGTCGAGTACCGTCACTTGACCGCTCGTTTTTATCGGGCACATCTCCAGGAAGCGCTTGCTAAACACGTTGACCCGTCTAGGATTCACTTCTCTAAGGCTTTCGAATCCGTCACTTTCGACCAAACTATCCAAAAGTTGGTAATTACGTTCGCGGACGGTACGACCGCTACGGCTGATATAATTCTAGGCGCGGATGGAATTCATTCACCTGTTAGAACTTTCTTCGTACCTACCTCTAGTACAGCTTGGACTGGTTGGGTAGCTTTCCGGTCTGTGTTTCCCTATTCTCATGTCGCCAACATCAAGGATCTTCCGGACGAAGCGAACCACTTCTGGGGACCGGACCGAACATTCTTCATCTCAAAGCTCGGAAGAGACCTTTTTACCGTAGTTGGATCGTACCAGGCCGACCCCGACGCCCCGGATGCCGCATACAAGGATTCGACCTGGAACTCAGATGGCGACGTTGACACATTGAGGGACTTTTACAAGGACTGGTCACCACTTGTGCGACAGATTGTCGACGCAGTGCCCAGCACGAGGATTTATCCAAATGCGGCAGCACACCCACTCGAAACGTGGGTATTAGGTGGCGGAAAGGTTACCCTAGCCGGCGATGCAGCTCACGCCCACGGAGGCGCATTTGCAGCAGGAGGTAGCCTCGCCCTCGATGATGCATGGACGTTCGTATCGTCGATCTTATACGTGTTCCCCGAGAACGCGACTAAAAAGCCCAACGACGCAGAAATTCTCAAAGCCCTACGTATCTATGAGAAGACCCGAAAACCACACACAGATCGCGTAATGAGTGTTGTCCACCAGAATAATAAGAACAAGGTGGCTCGATACTCACAAGCTAGGGAGCTGGAGACAGACGAGCAATTAAGGACTCGTATAAAGAACCGCGTGGATCCCAGTTGGATTCACGAACATGACGTTCAAGCAGCGTTTATACAAGCCGTCGCGGATGAAACAGCCGATAAAATCTCGGCAGGGGAGCAGGCAAGATTGTGACCGTGTTTCTCTCTTAAACCGTATGGATAAATCACGATGGATTGTTATAATTTTATCTCATGAAAGTTTATGAATAAGCGCGACGACGCGAAATCTGCGGCCAAGACTTTAGGTAAAAGTTTAACGAAATATCGGGGATACTATATCCCGGTGAGGGCAAGAGGTACATACCCGACCTATGACGTAACCTTTTTATCGTGGGCAATCAATTGATGTCCAATTTTCACGTCATCGCGAATGATTTCATTTCGTTGAAATTACTAAAGTCCATACCTGGTATGATAAGCTTTAAGACAGCTCCTGTTAAATACCTACTTATCTTAAAAGAATATAGTCGATAGATGCTACTAGGTCAAAGCCAATATACCTGCGTCGTAATAAAATGATGACTTGACCAAGATAGGAGAGTAGATCTGCGACAATAGTATATGTCGCGGCGTTCGCCAGAGGACTGTGATAAGTGTTCAGAGGTATTGGTAAGCCAGAAGAGTGAGTATGATGTTGAATGTTGCGGAAAAGGTTACCGCTAAGCCCCTTCCCTGCTCCCTATACCTTCGGCTTTGGTTCGCCGAAAATAAGGGGGAAAATGAAACGACAGGACTGACGAGTCTCGGCAGTGGGCATCCGAATCGTAGTATGTTAGCCGAACAACGAGACTTTGGAAGAATCTAATTTATGTCGCAGTATAGGTAAGTCGAGTTGTGGCCTTAGTACATAGATTGCTAAGGTAAGGTAGATTGATTACATTTTAACCATATGAATACCGGGACTCTATGTTGCCATGAAAGTTGGATGCACTCAGTCTTGTCTAATCGAATATTGGAATTGAATTAGTTAAACCGCCATGATGGAAGCTTCTCTTAACCCAAAACTTCGGCTAAGAAACATTCTCGAAAAAGACCATGTAGCTATTGCAACATTCATGACTCTTAAAGGAGTGAGAGCGGCGCAGATAATTGCTCATACAGGCGTGGACGCAAGTAGAATCCCATCATGTAGTGACCGGCTAATAACCCATTACAGGCCGTGGTAATCGATTGCGAGCATGGTCTGTAACTAGGACGGAGTCATAATAAGTTACTAATTATAAGGGGATGTCTGGCCTAACATTGTATAGGTAATATAGGCGATGCTGATATGCACGATATGGTTGCTGCTGTCTCTGGGTCTGGCGTCTCACCCGTCGTCCGCATACCAAGTCTAGATGGAAAGTTAATTAAGAGAGCTCTGGACACTGGTGCTCAGTGAGTAATCCTTAAGTTTTTCATGTAATTATATATCTATGAAAGGAGCTTACAATCACGGATAGCGGCATCATGGTACCTATGATTAACACGGCTAAAGACGCTGAGCTGGTGGTAAAACTAGCCAAGTTTCCTCCAGCTGGCATAAGGGGTCAAGGTTCGCCCTTTGCTTGCCTGGAACACGGGTTGAAGACGCCCTCCGAATATATCGCGAAGGCCAATCAAAACATTATTACGATGGTCCAAATTGAGACAGTCTCGGCCGTAGAAAACGTCGACGAAATTGCTCAAGTAGAAGGTATTGGTAAGTCGTAAGAGAGCCCCCCCCCTATTTGTACGAATACTAATAGACACGCAAAGATCTCTTGTTCATCGGACCAAATGATCTTTCCCTCTCTCTCCTCGGATACACGCCTGCGAATTTTACAGATACCGCCTTACTCGAGGCTATCAATAATGTTGTCGCGAGTGCGAAGAGATATAGGAAGAAAGTTGGTATACTGTCAGTGGATGGAGAGGCGGCGAAAAAGGCAAAAGAAAGATTTGATCTGATAGTTATGAGTGCGGATGTAAGGTCCTTGCAGGAATGGTATAGGAAAGAATTGAACATTGCTCGATCTTAGGAAGTTCTGCTAAAATTTTCAAGGGCGTAAGACAGTCCTTAATAATATTGGTCTGTAACTTACTACCATAACTACTAGGCCGACTCGTCTACTATACTACTCTATCCCTAGGAGGTCTTCCATCGATCAGCTCTTTCATATGATCAACCATACTTATACAAGTCGCTGTTTGCACTTCTGCTGGAGAACCACCTATATGTGGACTCATCACTAGGTTTTGTAGATCCAAAACATCACCATAAACTTCCCTAGTAGGCGGTTCGCTTACCCAGGCGTCCACCCCCGCGGATGCAATTATATTCTCCCTGAGCGCTATCCATAAGTCTTCTTCGTTAACCACACTGCCGCGTGCAACGTTGATGAGTATTGCAGTGCGTTTCATCGTCTTTAATAACGGAAGCGTAATCAGGTTCCTCGTCGTCGGAAGAAGGGGGACATGGAGGGACAATACATCGACGAGCGGGGCCATTTCTTGAACCGATGCAGCTCGATCGTGGGGGATAGAGTCCCAAGGGGTCGACCCGTCGAGTAGAATGTAAGGGTCATACCTATAACTATGAATGATATACTATGGAAAGGGTCAGGCGGCCTACAATATTATCTTCCCATCGTAGGCGCCGATACTGCCGAGAAGTTAATACATGTTCGATATGCCGGCGAATGAACTCACAACTTCTTCGCCGCAAGCTGGCCGATTCTTCCGCCGCCAATGATCCCAAAAGTCTTCCCTGTAAGTAACGTGACTGAATAGAGACTTTTGAATTTCTTATTCAATCTTTCCCCTTCCCTCATCTGCCTTGATAATTCTATAAGATTCTTTGAGCAGGCACCTACGAGCGCTAAAGACACTTCCGCGACGCTCATAGCCTAA
This sequence comes from Daldinia childiae, assembly GCF_008694065.1. NCBI lineage: Eukaryota > Fungi > Ascomycota > Sordariomycetes > Xylariales > Hypoxylaceae > Daldinia > Daldinia childiae. Next base: position 9,223 of record NW_022984654.1, on the reverse strand, counting down.
GAGGAGTAAGCAAGTTGAATATGGATATCTGGGGACAAACACATATACACTGATTCCTGGAAGGTTGCATAAAATGATCCCTTTCTTCTCGCATGCCTCTACATCGATATTATCATACCCAGTTCCATGTCGGACAATAAATTTCAGTTTTTTCGTTTGGTGTATTAAGTCTGCCGTAACTCTACTCTTTGCGACGAATACACCGACAGCATAATTAGGCCATGACGAGTGAGATGGATTTTCGGGTTCAATGACATCAGGGAATACTTCCCGCATGTATTTTGAACCTTCGGGATCGAACGTATCAAGAGCCACGACTCTTAACATGTTGAAAGTCTATGTTGATCATTCAGGGACTGCGAGCACATGAACTCTACCTTGAATACATAAACTTAGGTAGACAGAACTTATTCCATGAGTACCTGATCTATAGGATAGTCTGAGATATGTCTGTTCACTGCAGCTGCGGCTGTGGGGCTCCGAGTCCATCCCTTCTTCTATTAGGTATAACACCGAAGGTGCGTATGTAGCCATTCCTCAATATTACCAGTCATGATAAAACAATATGAAAACATGATTTGTAATCGCCCGAGTTATGATGTATATCTAAGAAGAGTCAGACATTGTCTAATGTGCGAGTATAACACTGGCGAGATTCAGAGATATGAAATGCCTCACCTTTGCTTCAATAAGGTACCTAGGTAGCTAAACATGATTTCCATTGACGATTAATAAAGCAATCGGTTAAACTATCTACGGTATCCATTTCTGATACTACACTAGTAAATATCCAACCTACTACCATCTGGCCGATAATATCTAGAATGTAAACAGGTAGTGACAAGAAGGCAACTCTACTTCCTTTCTCCGATAGTTGCAAAACTTCTTAATGTTACCCTGAACAATAATTGACGAAGATAATAAGGTAATTACCTAGTTCCAGATATAATGCCCGAAGAGGACCTCACGAAGAGAAGAGCTGTCAATGCGTATGTTGTTCATCTCGGCTCCTGCCCTTCCATTGTTAACTTTGAAAAGTTGTCGTCGATGTAAACAACGGAAGGTCAAATGCTCTGGTACCGCACCGTGTGTGAATTGTACGAATCGAAATCAGTCATGTATCTTCGAGGAAGCAGACAGGAAGATCGTGATTTCAGAAAGGTTTGTTGTCCCTTATCGAGTTGCTTGAAGCTAATATATATGTACATTAAGACACTTACGTGCCCTTGAGCGTCGGGCTGCTCTTCGTGCTCGTTCCTTGCAAGAAGCTAATGAAATACCATCTGCTATTGGGCGAGAACATATAGAGCAAAACGTGTCCGGCAGTGAGTCAAGATGCACAGAGACCAGTATATATAATATCTAAGAAACTACTTGATGCTTATTTCAATGTTAACTTATCTCTAGCAAATCCTCAACATGTATCTGGCTATATATTTAGTCGAGAACTGAACCAGGCTCTCGCAACTCGAACCAATACACTGTCTGATAACTTGGTAGACAATATACGACCTCCCTATACATTTTCCATCAATGAAGATTGTCAAAATTATCCTTCAACGCTTGGTCTACCCCAACATGACTATGTCATCTACCTTACTGGCATAGTCAACTTCCACCTCCATTCGAATTGTTTATTTTATAACCACACAGTGTCCTATAATAATATCGATAGGCCACCTCGGACGTTGGAGAAGACACCAAGCCTGCGATACGCGAATGTATTTGCCATAGTAGCACTCGGAAAGCTATTACTAGAACGAGGAGCGACGAGCTTCGGACCACCTGGGATTGAAGAATTCATACAGAGTGTTAAAGCTCTCCCATCTAGTGTTTTTCTTTGCCAGGAACCACCATTGGCGATCGAAACACTTTGCATTCTCGCTATCTACGCCCAAGCAGCAGATAAACATATCGCGGCATATCTCTATGTAAGCGCACCTTGTGTAGGTACTTATGCAAGACTACCAAAGTGCTGATACATGGAAGGTATCGCAAGCTATCTCAATAGCTCGATCATGTCAATTCGATAAAAATGAAAATCTAGTTAACGGGCGTAACCCTAACGAACGGCAAATCACTCAGAGGCTATGGTGGACTGCTTGCGTGTTGGACCAAAGACTTTCCATAATGATACACGCAAGCCCTAATTGTTCCATTGAAGAGAATGTAGAACACCTATTATCAAATGAGGAAACTTCTGTTGCCGACGTAGCACTACTTATAAATTTGTCTCTGGGCTATCGATCAGCGAGGGCGATGACAAGTACAAGCTGATCCCCATGCGCTATCCTCCGATATCTAATATGCAATAGTTCACCCCACACACTCGATACGAGGAGCAGAAAACTTGATGCTGAATGAAAGAATCGTGGAGGAGCTTCTGTCTCTGCGTCCTTTAGGGCAAAAAATAAATAGCATACCACAATTCCGATTCGACCGATCGCTACGGACAATGTCCAAGCTTACGGCAACAGTTCATCTGTTATATTGCCATGTTAGTATATAGTTCCTCTTGTAGTATGTTAACTAACTAAATATCCCAGCATATAATGATAGTTGCTCATCCAGTTATTTTGAATGTCTTTATGTCACACCAGCTTCTCGGAAGCTGTTCGGAAGCAACCCCGGAATCTATTATCACGATAATAAGAATTTGCATCAATGCCGCTATTCTTAGCATAAACATAATTGCTGCGCTTCACAAGCAGCACCTACTCGGTAGGTCCCCTTCTACGCATAGTGCTTATTTAACCCTGACGAAAGTCTAAAGAGATGTATCTGTTCTTCAACATCGAGATAACGTTCTTAGCAGCGTTATCATATAGAGTTGGTAATGCTATTCTTTCACGATCCACACAACCCGATTTGATGAATGTAGCAAATGAGGTTTTTCAATGTATGATTCGCTCTGGAAACCTTGCAGCGATACCCGTCGAAGCTAAGCTGAAACGCGTTGGCGAAATTCTCTCTGGTATTAACCCTTCAAGTAATGATATATCGTTTGCGGAAAAGGCTGCTACGATGGCCCAAGATGGAGAATCCCTTAACCATGCCTTCGTCAACTTGATAGATATTCTAAATGCACCAAGACAACTAAACTGCGAACCTGAAACCTCCGTACAAGAGCAGATGGACATTTCTTCAAACGCTCTAGAAACTCAATGGTCACAAACCGAGGCTCAGGAAACACAAGCTGCAACACGCATCATCTCCAACACACCCCCTCCAGTGGTTAGAAGTAATGACACAGTCGGGCCGCTAGAGATGTAAGTCACCAACTCAAGCAGAACGGAGGATGTATATGATTTCAATATAGAAGACTTGGAGTGGCTCGAATATGTACAGTAGCATAGCGTGCCAAAGATAGGTACACAGTGCTTTAGTAGAATCCCTCCTTAAAGTTAGATTACTAAGGATGATACGACGTATACCTAAGTTGTCTTATCATTGTGCAATCAATATATGAACCCTTATGTCATGAAAACAGACTATCGAAGACCGTATCATTTCTCATCTTTCATTACCAGGTAGTATTTGCATTGTACGATGCGTAAGGTTATAAACGTACGGAAGTGGATCCCCGAACGGCAGTGGGTCTCCGAGCCGGAAGTGGATTCCGAGAAATTTAAGTGGCAGCTAAGTGCGTATGGGCTAGAAGTTCAGCCAATATGAAGGCACCGAGAGAATGGCAGGTTTTAATATTTGATTTACACTATGTAATATTTAATACCATATCACATGCTTTTCGAGCAGAACTCTGTTACTTTTATTACATACGCTCTTTTATAGCCCATAAAATGCTGCAGAACAACCTCCTGAGAAACATCAGTCAAGGCCAAATATGCAAAGTATATTCCAAACCATTCATGTTCGATATATATAACGAAATATACTGACAAATTATAGGCGATCGGTGTGAAAGTTGTGACCTCCAATGAGATTATTCTCTTGGCTAAGGCCGCAGGTTACGACTCTGTCTTTATCGACCTAGAGCATTCAGTCCTGACACTTGAGGACATGGGTAGGCTATGCTCTACATCCTTACTATCCGGAATTACACCATTTGTGCGCGTGCCACGCGAATGCGGGCGTGGGTTTGTGCAAAGAGTTCTGGATGGGGGAGCGATGGGTATTGTATTCCCGCATATCAGCACTGTTGGTATGCATATCCCTCGCGATAGTGCAACGCAGAGGCCCTGAGTAACAGAGTGTAGAAGAAGCACAGTTGGCCGTGTCTATGACTAAGTACCCTCCTAGAGGTCAACGTTCCCTCACGGCAGCCTTGCCGCAGTATGATTTTCAAAGGGTGTCCGCGAAGGATCTTATCCCGCAGCTTAACAGTATAGGGTCTACTGTGATAATCCAAGTCGAGACCAAGACCTGCTTAGAGAACATCGATGCCATCGCGGCTGTCGAAGGTGTTGAGGTCTTACTTCTCGGCGCTAACGACCTATCTTTGGAGCTTGGTATACTGGGCGAATGGGAGCACTCGCTGTTTCATAATGCACTTGACACAATCGCGGCAGCGGTAAGAAAGGGGGGCAAGATATTTGGTATTGCGGGACTATACTCGCGACCTGATATATCAAAGCATGCGGTGCAAGTGTTAGGTGCTAAGTACGTTTTAGGCCATCTCGACATAGGTCTTTTGGCTGTTGCCATGAATAAGAACGTGGAGCAGCTAAGCGCATTAGACAAATGAGCACTACAAGCGATTGTATATGGTTTAGATATCTAGGTACCTACCTTTCAAGATAAAATTGGAACCGCATTCCTATTTAAAAATGTGTTAGCTTACCTATAATCATTACATTAACAATCAACTTAACTTCAATGTGTTATGAGACTTGTAGAGCTACACTGGACCCTCCCAACCCTTGTATCGTTTTATTTTGTACTATTCAATCTACACACATTGCAATAGTTGATATAGAAAATTTTAGAAGCACATGTCAACCAGGTTGGTTATAATTCTGATATTAAATGATAGGAAAGGTAGATAATGATTGAGTTGTATAGAATATCCACGTCAAGAAGACTACCTAAGATATAGCGACCGATAACGATAATCTGCGTCTGAATGTATCGTGAAATCTGATGAGTAAGGAAACAAAGTCTAGCTGAAGAAGAATGAGGAAAGGTGATCTTCATATGTGTGTATGGAGAGGATTATAGCTGAAATAACCGGTCTTAGACTCTACTTCCCATGAGAACCATCCTACACACTATGTCTCCGTTCCCTTTCCGGGAAAATGTGAAACCGTCTCTCCAGTTATGGTCGTGGAGACCTGATAGTAGTTACTTTGAGCATGAAGTCTTCTGGCTGGGGATAGTTGAACATAGTAGAAGTATGGTTGCTGACGTTCTGTTCAATTGTCACGTCGTCGTCCTTCCATTCATCTTTTCCTGTTACCGGTGCATTGTACATGAGAGAACTATCATTAGACTTGTTTTCTTTGATGGTCTTCTTTGCGCGAGACATGTATATCACCTGAGGGTTTGCTGGGGGAGCTGTCGTTGAGGGAACTGGCATCGCATTCTCTCTGATGGGGTCCATGGTAGAATTAATGGTTGAAGTATTATCCCTAGAAGGGTTCATATAGGAGTTGTTTAGGTCACAAGACCCTTTACTATCATCTGACATTATAATATGTTGCCACCTTTGGGGCAAGATGATGAATGAGGAAAGACTTGCCCATTGAAGCTATCTTGAATGGGCTAAACTAGTGTGGGTCTATTCTGCCAAGGGTTACCGCCTTGGCAGGTGCACCTGCCACCTGTGGGGCAGTGCAACATAATATCAGCAAGTCCAACGAGCCGAATCAGGCTAGATAACCGTATATATTTAGATTAGATAAACTAAGTCAAATATATTATAAATTAAAACTTACTTAATTAAATTATAAATTTGGCCTAAAATATTTAAGTAGTAATATTGATTAAATTTTAAATAAAATTTTTTTATAATATAATTAATTAAAAAAAACAAAATAAAAAAAAAGGTTTATATATATACCCATTTAATTTTACTATAATAATTTATTAAATCTTTTTTTATAACCTTTTTTTATAAAATATTAAAAATATTATTATAATTTTATAAAATATAATTATTATTAATTTTAATATATATATAAATATATATTTAATATATGTATTAATATTAAGTTTTAACTTATTTTTATATTTTATATAAATAATTATTTCTTTTTTCCCATTTTTATTTATACCTTTTTATATCTTATTTTTTATATTTTTTTTTAACCTTTTTTTTAAAATATTAAAAAATTATCGTAATTTTATAAAATATAATTATTATTAGTTTTAATATATATTTTAATACGTTAAATTTTATTAATTATCTTAATTTTTTATTATTTTATTAACTTTTTAATAAATTTTCTTTTTTATATATTTTATTTTAATAATTTTAATATTAAAAAATTATTATTATTTTAAATTTAAATTAATTAATAACTTTATTTTATACCTAAATATTTAATACTAATTTTAAGCTATTTTATTAATTATTATATTTTTTATTACTTTTATTACTTTAACTTTTACTTTATTATTTTATATATATTTATTTTTAGTTTTTATTTTATTAATTATTAACTTTATTAATTTCTTATTTTTTACCTTAACATTTTTAAATCTTTACTTTTTATATATTTATTTTTAAACCTTTTCCAATACTAAAAAAATTATTATTATTTTAAATTTAAATTAATTAATAATTTTATTTATTTAATTTTTTTTTTAAACCTTAATACTTATCTTAATATTAACAATTTCTTAAATTTTTTTAAATTGTTTAAATATTTTAAATTTTTTAAAATTATTATTAAATTATTTAATTTATTAAAATTTAATAAATTTACCTTATTTAAAATTATTGTTTTTTTTTACTTTTTTTATTTATATACTTTTTATTTTTTTTATAATCTACCAAAATTTATTTTTATTATTAATATATTAATATTTTAAATATTAAAAAATTTCTAATATTATAATTTTAATATTTTGTTTTTATAATATTATTATTAATTTATATTAATTAAAAATACGTTTATATTTTAATAATATAATAAATATAATTAATATATTAAAAATTATTTAATATAAATAAAAAAATTAATAATAATTATATTTTTATTAATTAATTAATATACCATTTATTTTAATATATTTAATTTTATATATATTAAAATAATAATTTAATTTATTAACATATTTAAACTTTTTTTTTTATTAATATTAATATTATTGTATACCTTTAATTTAAATAATTTTATTAATTTTTAAAGTTTTACTATAAATTTATAAAATATTTTAATTACAATATTATTAATATTTATTAATAAATTCTTATACTTTTTCTATAATAATTAAATATTTACTTTAATAATTATTATTAAATTTAAATAATTAATTTTAAAAAATTTTATTTTTTTATTAAAATAAAATATAATAATAATTCAATATTAAAATATTTTATTATATAAATCCTAATATTTTTAAAATTTTTAATAAATTTATTACAACCTAAAATAAATTTTTTTTATATTTCCCTTACTTAATTCAATTATATAAATTTTAATATTATTGTTAATATATTTTTTTTTTCAAATTATTAAAAAATAGTAACATACTTTTTTACTACACTAAATAAATTTATATTTATAGATTTAAAAAAGAAAATGTTGTTTTTTCCGTATTTTTTTACAATATATATTATTATTTTTAATAATTATTATAAATTATTTAATAGTTATTATAAATGAAATATTATTCTTTTTATATATTTTCTATTTTTTTTCTTAAATTTTGTTTTTTAAAATTATTTTTTAATTTTTTATTTATTTAATTTAATTATTTTTTTTAATTTTAATTTTAAATTTATTTTTATTTTAATTAGTTTAAATTTTAACGTTTATTTTTATTAATATTGGTTTGAAATGTAGGTTAGTATTGTTAATATCGACTTAATATTTAAATTTTTTAATTTATTTAAAGTAATGTTGTTGTTTATATAATAGTTTTTTTTTATTATTTTTATTTTTTTTATTTTAATTATTTATTATTTATTTTTTATTTTATTTAATTTGGAAAATTATATTAAACGTTACGTTTTATTTAAAATATAGTTATAGTATATATTATAAAGATTTTTTATAATGTTTTATCGAATAAAAATTTCGAAATTAAATTAAAAAAAAGAAAAAATTGTAACTTTTTATTTTAAAATAATATATATTATTATATTAATAAATTTAATATAAACCTTTTTTTAAACCTTATTATATATATAATATTAAAATTAATATTATTAATATTTTATATAAATAATAGAAATAATAAGGTTTTTAATTAATCCTTTTATATTTATTAATTAAATAATAAATATTATAAATTTAATTATTTAAAGGTATAACACGTTATTATTAAAGAAATAAATTAGGTTATAGTAATAAATTTTATTAATTTTATATATAATAAATATAAAATTATATTAAAAGATTTATTATAAAAATATTTTTATTAATATTAATAATTTTATATAAACGTATATAATTAATATATAAATAAAAATAATTTTAAAGAAATTAAAAAAGTAACTTTAATATCCTTTTTTTTCATATTTATATAATTTAAAACTAATTAATATATTAATTTTTTTAATTTTATAATATTATTATAACTTATTATTTCAACCTTTAATTATTTAATATTAATAAAAAATTTATTATAAATATAAATAATATATTAATATTATTTATTTTTAATTTTATTTATAATATAAGTATTTTTTCCAGTAAAATATATTATATATAATTAATAAAATATTACTTTTTTCTTATATATATAAAAGTTTAATTTATGGAGATTATTAATAATAAAAAGAATATATTTAAGGATAAATTATAAAAAGAATTTTATAATTTTAAAACTATTTAAAATAAAAATAATAATAAAAATTAAATAAAAGATAAAAATGTTAAACTATTTAAAAAATTATTTTATTAAAAAATCTTTAAGCAAAAACGTTTTAAAACTCTTTATTATAAAAATATTTTATTAATAATTATATACTATCTTAAAATTAGGAATAATATCTTGATTATGGCAATTAAATTTATCCACTATAAAAAAGGGTTAGGGTTAGGGTTAGGGTTAGGGTTAAGGGTTAGGGTTAGGGTTAGGGTTAAGGGTTAAG